>NC_091446.1:13891511-14491511 GCF_964237555.1 Oryctolagus cuniculus | reverse complement strand
GAAGTGAGATGCACAGCAGACCCATAGAATAGCAGATGTCCTAAACAGCACTCTGGCCTCAGAATCAGCCCTTAAGGCATGCGGATCCGGCTGAAAAGCCCATGAGAGTATTTCAGGCATGGAAAGCCAAGACACTCTGGGGAAAAAAAAAAAACCTAAATGAAAGATCTCCGCGAGTGAGATCCCAGTGGAAAGAACGGTCATCAAAGAAGGAGGTACCTTTCTCTGAAGGGAGGAGAGAACTTCCACTTTGACCACGGCCTTGTCTAAAAATTATCAGAGTCAGTGAACTTAGGGGGCTTCCATAGCCTTGGCAGCTCATGACAAGAGCCTAGGTTGATTACTGAGGCCATAAACAAGAGTGTCAATTTGTTAAGTCAACAACAGGAGTCACTGTGCACTTACTCCTCATGTAGGATCTCTGTCCTTAGTGTGCTGTACATTGAGATTTAATGCTATAACTAGTACTCAAACAGTATTTTTCACTTTATGTTTCTGTGTGGGAGCAAACTGTTGAAATCTTTACTTAATGTATGCTAAGCTGATCTTCTGTATATAAAGAGAATCGAAAATGAATCTTGATGTGAATGGAAGGGGAGAGGGAGTGGGAAAGGGGAGGGTTGTGGGTGGGAGGGACGTTATGGGGGGGAAGCCATTGTAATCCATAAGCTATACTTTGGAAATTTATATTCATTAAATAAAAGTTTAAAAAAAGACACTGAAAAAGTTTAAAACAATAGTTTTATTGAATAGCCTCATTTTAAAATAATGCATACATTGGATATCATTTGCCTGGTTCTATATAACTTTGACTCTGATTTCATTTTATCTCTGCTTTAATTAGAGTTAATTTTCTTGGTTCTTTTCATTTTTAGAACTTATTTGCAACTTGGATCATTATATTCCTTGGGATACCTTGCAATTTATTCTTCATTTCTGAAATGAATTTTGTTCTTTCAAAAAAATTATTACAGTTAAACTAATAATGTAAGAATTAGCTGAAATCCTAATGGTAAAAAAATTGTATTGTCACTTGTTGGCCTTAATGTCCTCTTCATCACACATCTGGAAATATAAAAAACCCACTGCTCAGCCACTGTAGGCCACATGTCATGTGATCAGGGGAAACTTCCATGTACTGTCACCACCTGTAGCAGCCAGACAACGACAGAGGCAAGGTCAAAGCTCCCTTACTGGAAGCAGCTGTCTATTAGGCTGCTTAGGGTTCCTGGGATACTTCTTGCTCACTGAGCTGGTCCCCTTTGCTTCCTTCAGTCTCAGTGTCATTAGCATAACAGGATCAGACAACTAAAGTTCCTCTGTTCAGGCTCTGTCCTGCCCAGCTTTCATCTCCCATTTTTAACATCTCTGCAGACTGAGACTATACAGGCTCTCATAGTAATAATTTCCAGACCTTGATTTCCTTTTAGTGTTTGGAATATGGCCATGGTGTGATTGATTTTTATACAAACATACTAGAGCTTATACATTGAATTGGCTGTTGCTCTTCAAGGCGATTACTCTGGAAGGTTAGATGTGAATCTTAGTATTTTCTAGAGATGTAGAGATCTCTGGGACTTGCAGCTCATTCCAGCTCCTGTCTTTCCCTTTCAACCTCTTCCCACCAGACTTCTTAGATTAGTGTCTGTTATCATCACCTTCACTTACTCCCCATCCCACTGTCATCTGGCTTCCGCATCCACCTTCCTATATGTTAAATTCGTTTTTTCATTTGAAAGGGAGACCAGAGAGACAGACAGAAATCTTCCATCTGCAGGTTTATTCCTCAAATGCTTGCAACAGAAGGAATTGGGCTAGGCCAAAGCCAGGAGCTTGAACTCAAGTGGGTGCCTCCCATGCTGTGCATTAGCAGGCAGCAGGGACTGGGAACAGAGCCAGGACTCAGACACAGGCACCTAAGTTATGGGATAAGGGCATCCCAAACAGCTTCTTAACCACTATGCCATTCCCTCACTTCCCTATTAAAATTCTCCTGCTGAGGTTACCAGTGACCCCATCTCTTTTAATGGAGACAGTTGGTGATCTCTTGTTTTCTCTAACCCACTCATTGCATTTACAGTCATTTATGTTTGCCTCCCGAACTACGCTGTGAGTCACACGGAGGGGAGAGGCGCCATTCTTCATCACAGGGTCCTCTCCACCCACAACAGACCCTCAATACCTAGAAAAATGAAAGAATTGGTCATTCATATACTCTGTCTCCCCAGCACCCAAGTTGTACATTTGCAGAAATAGGATCCCTGAAGAAAACAGGACATTTGTCCAAGGTCATACAGCTGATTGTCGGCGGACGCAGCCTGTGACCCAGGCTTCCTAACCTCCAGGCCAGTTGGTTTCCTACTATACTGATTGGCTCAGAAGTTTTAGCTTCTTCTGAATTGCTTAAAAAGCCTATGGTCCCTTGAATATGCATGGTAGCGAATACTAATTTGGATTGGTGGCATTGCTACTTACACTTACCCCAAAGCTGCCAGGAGCCTCTGGGGTGTGCCTCATGCCACCTTCACTACCAGCCGCACAGCTGGAACTCCACAGGAGCAGCACACCCGGTATTGCTCAGGCTGGCCCAGACTCTTCCAGCTCTAGGCCTTTGCTTGTGACGTCCCCTCTGCAGGAAGGACCTTCCTCTTCTCCAAATTCCCAGCCCTCCCCACTTCAGTGCATCTTCTTTCTAAATCAAGAACCTGACCTGTAAAGACAAAAGAAGAAGGAACTGAACACTGATTGCGCTACTGCTTTCACACTTGCCTGTATCATTTTATCCCCCCAAGAGGAAGCTAGAAGGTGTGTAGTAACTTTATTCAATAATAAGAGGAAGAAACAATGAATGTCATAACTTATAATGCACTACAAAGTCTGTGAAGGTCCAGTCTGGCTTTCGCCTAAAAGATTTAAAGCCCCATAAAGGGATCGTCAGCCAGAATAATTTACATGAAAATATGCAGTGAGATCATTTGACCGTGTATCCATCTGTAGTAGCCAAGAATTACTGATTTCCATAGGAAAGAGTGAGGTGACGTTGACGGCCATGTGTTTGTAAACTTGTGTGTGTACGTGGGAGCACACACCTGCGTGCACAGGTGGCGAGAGCTGGAGAGGGGCAGGAGTATGCAGGGGAGCTGGGGTGTTTCTTTGCAGAAAGGAGGCGTCATGTCTCCCCTGCAGCCTCTTCTACTCACCAGCCCCTCCACACTCAAACATCTGCCAGTTCTTTCCCCTGTAGAGCGTGGGTGTTTGTTTTATTGGTTGGCTTTCTGGTTACAAAATTAATATGTTTTCACTGAATAACTTTGGCAAAAAGAAATAAAAGTCTTACCACCCAGAGATAACCAACAGAAGTTATATCCAGACTTCATAGTGTAGACATATTTAGATATTTTTTACATAAGTGGCATCGTTTTTAATGAAGTCCTGTATTCTGCTTTTTCATAGAATGTTATATAATGAGGATTTCTCCATGTCATTAAAAATTCTTCAGAAACATAATTTTAATGACTGCATAATATTGCATTTTATGAATGTATCATAAACTTCTTAATTATTCCCATCTTCTTGCTATTTATGTTGCTCCCAGGCTTTTTTGTATTATAAATAATGCTATGATAAGGAGTCTCTCTAAAACTTGAGTCCACATCTCTGATTATTTCTTTCAGATCCATTATTAGTTCTGAAGCTGGTAAGTATAAATCATCCTTTAGGTTTTCAATATAGATTGCTAAATTGCTCTTCAGAGAAGTTTTAGCTATTTATTCAGCCAAGTGACATAATTTTAATGTCATGAAAACCACTATGGTAAGTTGTGATCACTTCTCCTCCTTATTGAAGATGCCCAGGGGACAGGGGAAGATAGTCAGATCTCACTATTGGGAATTGATTACAATCTGGCCAGCTGCAGGCCTCTGCGTTCAGCAGTATAGGAAGTCTGACAGAGACTCATACAGGAAGGATATAGAAATCATCTTAAATTTAAGAAAAGGACACCATTTAGACTATGAAAGAGCTAGTAGCAAAGTTTACCAAAATATCTAGTGCCCTTGTAATATGCAGTTTGCTTATTTCTTGTGCACCCCTACACACACACCTGTATCCTAAAAGCATCTGAAGTTGAGTGCTGGTTACTTAGGACTCGGCTGCTCCCTATGGACCAGTCTCTGAGCTCCCCAGCCTGTATAACCTAATAACTAGATTCCAAAGTAGAGATTATTCAGTCAAGTTCAGTGTGGCCTAACTAATCCATGGAGACCCAATTATCCATAATATCATGGATATCTGTGTATATCAGTCAAGCTTTTTTAAAAACTAGTAAAATATTAAGATGGTTCAGAGCCAGACTCTGGAGCCAGACTGCCTGAGGTTACATTCCTCTCTCTACCCTGTAATAGCTGTGTGATCTTAGGCAGGTTATTCAGTCTGTCTGTGCCTTTATTTTCTTACTTATCAATTGAGGTTAATAAGAATCCTTTCCTTTGGAGTTGTCATGAAGAATGAATGAGTTAACTCAGTAAAGTTCTAGGAACAGTATCAGGCCATAGTAAGTCCAAAATAAGTACTATACAAGAATCTTGTTATTATCGCAAGTCACTAAAAATTAACTTCAACAGAGGAAGTAACATTAGACAATAGAGACATTTTAAAGCAATTGCTTGAGCTTTGGGAATAAAAAGAAAACTTTTTCTATTAGGCTCCTATGAATATTTTGATTCTATCATTGAGAAGTTTTTATGACAACTCTACTTAGTAAACTTTTGAATTCTCAGAACTATTTGAGAGCAGTATCTTTACTGGAGACAATGACCATTATTATTACTATCCCATCTGACAGTCTTCCTCTGCACTCCAAGAAAGTCATATACTTTTTCATTAGATGTTTAAAAACTATATCCCTATATTCTGTCTAAGGTAAGGAATTTTCTAAATTGACTCTAAAATACCATAGAATTTCCCCATAAACTCACAACCAATTTATAATAGTTAATAGTGGCAATGACAATAAAAGGCTTGTATCCTTTCAGAACTTGCTTTTAACCATAGCCTTTCTCCTGGATTTATCTGGGCAGATCTCATTGACAGGTTCAAGTTGTCAGTATGTGTCTAGCATTTGATCCTACCAGCCCTGGAAAGGCTTGGTCAGATATTCATTCTCTCTCACTCTCATTATTGCTCTCTCCCTACACACACACACACACACACACACACTCACACACATGCATGACTTGTGACAGTGAATCATTTGAATCTAATTCCACTGGATGATAATTCTGATGAACAAATAAACTGAATGAATAGCATCCAAGCATCCAAGTGAAGGAACTGTTCAAAGAATCAAGAACTGCTTGACCAGCAGAAATTGGTCCATGGACTTGCGAGTCTGTAAACTCTGGGCAATCATGGATAATTGAATGTCATAATCTTTCAAGGGGCTTTAATTGACTATTTGGATAGCTGTATGAAAATAAACTGAGTCAACTAAATTAGAATAAACATTACTAAATTCAATGGTATAAATCTTCAAAAAAGAACCCCAATTAAAAAGATATATTGCACTTACTGGACCTTGCCATTCTAATTGTTTTCACTATTATGCCACTGGCAAGCTACAGTTGTTTCTAATCAAATCATTTAAACTGCCATGCTGGGGCTTAAGTGTGGGTTCTCCCATTTTTCTCTTGCTACTTGTTTTGGGGATAAAGCAGTACAAATTATTCAGACACCAATCAGATTTATCATCCTGTGCCTTTTGATGACATCCATCTGTTTATCTAAGAAGCCATTAAAGACTTATTGAGTTACAGTGCTATGGAGAAAATTGGGTTATCATCTATGGTTAAATCCAATTCTTGCATCTGCCATCTTTTCAGCTTATGTGGTATATTCTGAAATTACCCTGACTTGCAGACCTGCACTACAAGAATACATTTGCTTCATAGCCTTTTTATGTCATTCTCAGAGAATTTCTAATGCATGAGCAATTTGTGGTTCAGGAAAATGTTGACAGAAAGATGTCAGTGCTTTCTCTTGTTAAAAGTTCAAAAGCCTAATAGGGACTGTGCCAGCTTAAAAGTCTTATTCGAAAGTGGGTACTGTTCATTTCCAAGGTTTGTATTTATTCGAAGCTATTCAAAGAAAAATTTGACTCTAGGTCACAAAGGTAGAATTGTGTTAATCTGAAGATAAAGATAAATTAATATCAAGTCAAAACTCAAACGGACAAAAAAAAAGTGAGAGCTCATCACAAATGGTGTTAAATAAATACCAGCAGGTAAACCGATAAGACACAAAGGATCCAATCTTGCTAGGGAATGACTAGGTAGGAGTTCAGTGCTTATCTCATGAGTCAAGCAGCTTAAGCAATGCTAAAAGTCATGTTTTCTGAGCTGGCTGAAGAGGCAGTGGACTGTGTGGAGAAAACTAATTGAAATAAAGTGAATATTTGCAGTTTCCTGGAGATACTGTTATATCCTGACGGCAGGAGCCTCACAGGAAGAGCAGCTGTAAATCAAGCAGATGCTTCAGTTTGCCAATTTTTCTAGCATTTGTCAGAGAAATAAAGAAGAACCCCTGAGTAAAACATTTCCTTGATTTGTTTATGTAAATCAGGCCAGAATTCTGGGAAGCCTAGATTTTCTGGGAATCTTCAAGGCTTACCGCATTACTGCTCTTCCTTAAATTCTAGCCATACACACTATTTATTGGCCATTTAAGAAGCTCCTTCCGATCATATTTCACAGTGTCCTTTCCTTGTTTTCCTCATTGTAAGATAAGTACCCTGAAATGGGAGACAACAAGCATGCAATGGCTACGCATAATCAATTGAGATCTACATACAGGAGACGGCTGGTTTCAAAAAGATTCTTTTGTCTGTCTACCTGTTTGCTTGCCTGTGACCTTCATACAGCTTTTGTCTGCACTGTCAGCACAGATACCATTTTTGTAAGTAATTGGTGATGCAACAAGGAGAGAAAGCTATTGCCAAGGCAACATTGACCAAGAACTAGCAAACGTGGGGTGGAAGAGCCTGTTGGGAGTACTTCATATCCTATTAAACTCATCCAAAAGTCGAATTTGAGTAAGACTGAAAAATACCCACACTCTGTTCAGAGGGAGAAGCCCTATACTTTATGATTTTCAGATATGTGGCCTTTCTTCACCACCCTAGTCAGCTGGTGAAACACGGTCTCTGACTTGTTCAAGGTGGACGTTTTATGATTAACATTCAATTCATTTGACTGGAGCGTTGTCAACTTTTAAACATTCACCTCTTGTAAGACCTCTGTCCTAAGTGACTTCCTGGTTGTGGAGAGGGAGGAATGAGGGCCCTTGGCATCATAAGAAGACATGTTGCTTTGCTAGAGCTTTGATTTGTGCTCTACCCCTTCACTGACTGTTCTGTGAACCTGTTACCTCCCATCAAAATACCAGGGGAAAATATATTTGTAGTTTTTCAGTCATTTATGCAAAGGCTAATTATCAAACACCTATGGACCATTTCCTAATAATTTTTAATCACTGCTAATTTTAGTGTTCAGGTAAAAAAAAAAATTGAGAATTCTCTAAGGAAGTTTTCAAATATATCTTGATAGCAAATACAGTTACTGTCTACCAGCCTGCTAGAGAGAAGGGCCATGGCCTTTTCGGCCAGTGGCGTCCTCTGGCATTTTGATATTCCTCTATGGCTTCTTTAGAAAGCAGAGTTCAAAGCCAGAGGAGCCTTGTGGTTGCTGGGCTGAGTACTTCCAGCTCTATGCTTCCCTCTTCCTCAGTTACAGTACTGGCCAGTACTAATTGCGAGAGAGTATCACCTACTGGTCAGGTCCCTGCCTTTTTTAGGTTGCCAACAGCTGTGACTTGTAAAATGGTGAAGATGTTGTCTAACTATAATGATGTCTCTTGAGAGTCCATTTCTCAAGTACCAGGCACTCAGAGATTGATAAACTAATGTTAATTACATACAAACTTCAGGAACACAAAAGAAAGTCTAGATAATAACTTCTTTGAGAGAAACTGTGATCTCCTCAAGCAGATAATAAATGTGTGAAAAAGTCTGTGTCTACAAAAGATAAAAATATGGGTGAGAGGTTAAAAATATGCTTTCTGAAAGTTAAATAAAGTCAGTAGGACTTGGACATTTCAAGGGGACTTGAGCAGGCAGCATAGGTGGAGAAAGATGACCATGAGCAAAGAAGATTGAGAAGTGAGAACGCTTTGGAAGTGAGAGGTTGGGAAGGCAGAGAGAGGATGGCAAGAACGTCCTCTCACCAAAACCATTTAGACTTTGATTTGATGGGAACTGGGAAGCCATTGTGGGTTTTATGCCGAGATTTGAGCTTAAAATGCAGGGTTTTTAAAAAAATTAACTGGTTGCAGTCCACAAGCTCAGCTGTGAAAGAGTAAGACCAAAAGCTAAAGATCAGTTAGAGGAAAAAAATTACAATAATCCAAACTGATAACAATCCTGACAGCAGAGCAAAAGGATAGCTTCTGATAAATTTGAAAGTTACAGCAAAGTAGGAATTGATAGGACTTGGTGACAAAATTGAATTAAATTAACCAATAAATCATTTATTTTGTGACTCTCAGCCAGTGAACTCATCTCTACAGTTAACTCATTAAAGTGATTTTCTGCTAATAAAATAGTTCTTAATATAAGTTGGTTTGAGAATTCTTTTCCTATTGAGTATAGTTGCTGAACTATTGGAATTATCTTAGAGGTCTCAGTAAACAAGGCTGAACTGGCATCATTAAAAATTGGGTAATCTGTCTAAATAGAATATTCAGACTATTGAAACTTGATGTCAACACCCAGTTTGAAAAGGCAGAGATACAGGCCGGTTCAGATCACACTTTGGGGTTAGGCTGTCTTGAAGAGCAAACGTAAGAAGCAGCTCTGGATCAGTTTTTTCTAGGAACAGTCAGGAAAGGAAGGTGTCAGCTCCAGAGACAAAATGGAACTTCAAGTGAGGGCAGAGATCCAGGGGTCTAAGTAGAGTTCATTCATTCGTGAAATAATAATATTTTAATGTATATTGAACACTGTGTGCTGAGGGCTTCGCATAGATCATCTGTTTCATTTATGTGTGTTGAGCATTAAGCAGGGGTTAGCTAAGGGGTGAACCAAGCAGGCATGGTTCCTGCCCTTATGGAGCTTTTCATGCGATGTGGGAGACAGGCATCACACAAATGCATGCCTAATTACAAATCATGATCATTGTAGCAAAGGAAAATACAGAGTGGTATGAGAGAATGTCACAAGGCTGCCTGCTTAGATTTGTCAGTCCGAGATGGCCACCCTGAGTAAATGACATTTCAACACAAACTTTGCAGTACACCAGATATTACCCAGGAGAAGACTGAGCAAAAGAGATTCAGGGCAGAGACAAGGCCAGGGATTTGCAGGGACCAGTGAGCCAGCTGTTGGCATTCCAGTGGTGTGGCAGTGTGGGCTGGGATGTAGTCAAGAGATCTGAATTCACTGGTAGTGAGCTGCATCCCTCAGTCCGGAGCTGGTACAAAGCTGACCATTAAAGACTGAGGCTTGAAGAGGGCAAGCTTCACTGATAAGAACAGTGGAAAAGTGAAATAGGAAACCAAACATTGGAAATCTTGGAGTAGGTCTTAAGGATTTGGCTTAAGCTCTGGGACAGGTGAAACTGGAGCAGAAGTATAAACTGTCCTTATGCAACCCAGCCCAAAACCTATAGGCATAAGGTGAATGGCAAATGCAGTGTGTTTGATGGTCAGAAGGTCAGAATTGCTGTTGGATGAATGTGGACCACACATTCCTGAGTGTCTTATCAGGGAAGACAGAGCCTTTCTCAGCTTTAGTTTTTCAGTCTATGAAATGGGGATACCACCACCTATCTATTAGAATTTTGAAAGGCTCAATTGAGATAATGTCAATGATATACTTAATCCAGGGCCTAACAGATAATATATGCTCTTGTTTCACATGACATTGATTCTTCTGCTGTTCCATTTGGTTCATATTTATTCGGCTAAAAACATAAAGATATCTACAAACTTTTAGTAAAACATATGAGCCTAATAAGTGGCATTTTCTTTGCTGTTCAAATACTTGAGTCTTTTATACTTATTGCTCAATATGTAATTGTGTTTTATGATTTGAGGCTCCCTGAAGTGAACTCTCCGGATTGGGGAGGCTGAGGAATCAGTATGTAAATTTAGTCATTTAGACATAGATTTCAGAGTGTGCTCAATTGAGATGAATGAATGATTATTGCACAATTACAGAGATTTGACAGCAATAACTACAGTTAATTAATTACTGAGATAGTGCACATTAAAATAATTTTAAAGCATTTTTGGTAATTTGTGTTTTTAAGTGGTTAGTAAACTGAATTTTACCCTTTTGCTCTCTGACTGTTCTCTTAGCTGTAAGTCTACCATGTTTTAATTAGAAAACTGTTCTGACAGTTCCAGGAAAGGAAACATTTTTTGCTCTTTATAATGTTTCTTGCATTTCAGCTAAACAATTTATCTAGAATGATTTTCCCTTTAAAAGGAATAGTACACAATTAGAAGCAAAGTACAGTAAAATTTTTGCCTTATGGATCCAAGCCAAGAACCATACAACTTTTGTGCTTTATAAGCAATTGCAAACTAAAATGAGTAACTGGTATATTGTAATAGACTCTGCTTTGAGCTGCTATTACCATAGAATATGTTTCCGGCTTTCTTAGAAGCATGAGAACAAAATTGAGTAGAAGGCATCCATCTGATTAAAGCTAGGATGCTGCTTGCATTGTGCTTCACTTTAGATAGAATGGCATTCATTTTATTAGCTATTAATGTGGATAGAGACATCACTCCTTTTTAGAATGTAGCCTGCAAAAAAAAGTCTGTAACCAATACACACTGCTAGCGCCTGTAATGGTCTTAGCTATCCCAGAGTCTGCCCAGATCCTGGGAGCCTGTTTTGAAAATCACAGTGGGAAAAATAGAGGTCTTCTCAGATGAGGAATGTCTGTGAGAGTTACCGTAACCTCCCCTCAGCTCTTCCAGCAGAACATGGGAGAGTGGGTAGGCCAAATTCAGGGAGTCTCTATAAATACCTAGACAGACATCTGCATAACCAGGTGGATCAGGACTAGGTTAGTCAAAGTTTCTAAAGCACACTGGCTTTCAGATATTTTCCCATGATAATATTTGGATAAGATTATTTTGACTTTGGGGGGAAAAAGCAGTGTTTGGGATATTTAAATCCTAGTAAATATGAACATTAAGAAAAATGTACACAGTTAGCTTCACACATTTCAACCAACTATGTACCTATATAAATGTTATTTTGGTTTAACCTCTCCAGGGATTTGGCAATGTTTTCTTCTTGCTGGGTACCTCTCCTACCCATCTTATTCATTTACTGAAAAAATATTTTCTGAGTATAAGCAAATTCCTAACCACGGTGGTAGGCACAAGGTTTACTGCACTAAGTGGACACTTATAGCCTTGTGGGGAGATAGACAGGAATCAGATGGTTCTGCCACATCCTCCCCTGTCAGGAATCCAAGTGGAGCAGCTCTGATGGCAGGAACCCAGGCCTAGGAGAATTGCCCTTGCCTTCCCGCTACCTACCAGCACTCCATCGGGCTCTGCAGGTTTAGGCTGAAGACCAGTTCACATGGGATTCTGAAGTGCAGAACAATGGCAGAACCTTTGCTTTGCAAGGTGCCATCCTGGTTAAATCTATTCCAGATCTGGCTGGCCTGCCTGGCACAGCAGTCACACATCAAGACACTGACCTTCATTCCAACCAACCTAATGCCACACAATTTGCACGTTACAATGGAAGATGGGATTTACTTGCCACCATGGTTTAGGAAGAAGGGGATGCCACAGGAAGACTTTTTCCCCAGGAAAAAGGAAAGCTGTGAGAAACTGCAGCTGAAAGAAAGAAATGCAGATATGTAAGAAACTTCAAAATACCTACTACACACACGTGTACACACACACACAGCACACACACACACACATTCTTGGTTGCCTGCCGAGTACTCTGAACCTGGAAAAGGGTTCTAAGCACCCAGAGTCTTAGAGAATACGAGCTGAGCCTGTCAGTAGTCTGGGTAGGTTAATCTGGGGTAGGGGTATATTTTCTCTATTTTCTGTTGTTATCACTAGTTTTCTTTTGTCTTTTCCTTATCCAAGAAGTCTATGCATTTCGTCAACCTGGTCTGTAGTAAAAAAAAAAAAAAAATCTCACAGGACATTGTATCCAAGTCCTGTAGCTTCAAGACTCTCTGCTGTATAATTTAGTATTTTGTTTATGCCATTAGTGCCATCTGATCCCAGTGAAAGAAGCTTACAAGCTGTGTCTTAGACCAGCGGCAACATGACCTGTACTTGTAGATATAATTAACCACCTAACCCCTCAAATATT
Organism: Oryctolagus cuniculus; assembly: GCF_964237555.1. Lineage (NCBI taxonomy): Eukaryota > Metazoa > Chordata > Mammalia > Lagomorpha > Leporidae > Oryctolagus > Oryctolagus cuniculus. The sequence continues at coordinate 14,479,096 of NC_091446.1, read as the reverse complement.
AATTGCTTTTTTGGAGAATTGAAAGACTCCCATGGTATGAATGATAAAAGATGACAGCAGTTTAGGCACAAAAATAATATAAGAAGAAAATTGTAATGCTATCACAATTTGTTAACATAGTTTATTCTAAGTACCTTTAACAGGTATACCTTTAACAGGTATTATTAACAGGATATATTCACATCCTCATTTAAATATTATATAGCCCCATGGAATAAATAAACTTATTACTGAAATTTTATAGATGGGAATGGTAAAGTACCTTGCCCAAGAACACAGAATTAATAAGGGTCAGGGCTGGGAACTGAACACAGTCGAGTGGTCAAGTCAGTGCTCTTACCCTATTGGCTTTGCAGCCACCACACTAAGACAGGCCTGTGTATAAGGGCAGATTCCTTTTAAACCAGGAGGTGGGTGTCGACCAGAGCATCTGCTATTATAATAGGATAAAGGGGTTTGTAATTAAGAACCTTGAAAGTAATAGGGGAAAAGGTTAACTGGGAAAGATCCTGACTAGGATGATTAAAGCTAAAAATAATAGTCATTCAGTGCTTTCTTTTTTTTTTAGAAATAGATGTTATAAATTGTAAAATAATAACCACCATAGTTTTTTAAGGAATAGTATAGATCTGTCCAAATTATAGTCTAACTGACTGCAAGGAAAGCATTTTCATTCTGAAATGGAGGTTACACTCCCTCACGGGCACCAGGAAGCCTGAGGAGCCAAGAGGAGGCTGTGGATGATGGATGGGAAGAAGTTGAAAGAACAGTGTGTAGAAGCCTGCGTCAAGATGAGACCATAAACACTGAGCTTAGGAGCCAGGAAAACTTTCAGAAGCTGGAAATCAAAATTGCCCAGATGGTCAAAGCCAGCACAGCAGGTCTTATGCCAAAAGTCTCTAGAAATGAGGTAAAGCCTGCCTCAGACAGGAAGCATCTTACAGGACCAGAAAGAGAATCCAGTCATCTTGCTTAAGCCATCCAGTAGAGCACTTTGCCTAGATTGGCAGGTGCTGTCAGCCAAGGAGTAGATCTATAGTTCAGGCAGGAACGGACCCAGGGGTTTGCCACAGTGGAGTCACTCTGACAGATGCGTGAGAGAAAAGCAAGGAGGCCATCCCAGGCTCTGGCTAGAGAGACCAGTGATGAATAGAATGGAGGGGTTGTGGAGGGGCCCAGAGCAACTGATGGGTGCTATGAAAGACCTAGGGCCTATTCTGCCATCATTTGCCTCATCGGCGCTGCATTTCCAGCCTGAGGCTTGTGTGCACGTGAGTGCAGTTAAGCCCTATATGCTCAGAAGGATCTGCCTTGCTGCAATGGACAGGCGTGCATGAGGGTGAAAGGTCTGCCTCCGAAAGCAAGCCAGGGAACAGTGAATCACAAGATACGCGTGGTTTCTCCTTGGAAAACCAAAAAGAAGAGATTTCATATGTGAGGTTGTGAGGGCACTTCCTGCTTTGATATTCTCCATTCTCTGAAGTTCCCAATTCCCCTGGAGCAGAAAAATTAGTGAAGAAGCAGGGACCACCCGCCCATGTCTTTGTGCAGCTGCTCCGCCCTCAACTCCTGTCCTGTTTTTTCAGGGACTTCTTGCTCCTACTGCCAAGGTCTCTCAGTTCTGTGCTTAGGGAAATGCTGAACACTGGTTAATGTGAGACTTGGGCTGTCTTATCTCTGAGGACTGCCTCTGGAGATGGGCTGACCCTTCTCCCTCCTCAGCTGCAGTTGGCAATGTAATTGGGAATATGCATTACAGGGCCATCACTAGGCATCATTGCATTTGAGCAAGTGCAGGCCTGCTCCAGCGTTCATGGCTCAGCACAGAGTGTGAGCTGTGCTTAGAGACACCTTCCTCTTAGCCAGGCATCCGGGCACAGTGATGAGCTGTCACAGCATCTGCGGCAGCCCTGCACATCGCTCCCTTGGAGAAGGCAGTGTGCAGGCACTGGGACACATCTGCTCCAAAGCTGTCTCTGCCTCCAGCTGACTCCTGCTTTCTCTCTGGTTTATCTGACCAGGGTAATCGTATCATCTCGGACTCCTCCTGCAGCCTTACATTCAGTCGCACACTAGTGTTGTTCCCACTTCTTGCTTGCCAAGACTATTTCTGTAATTCAAAAAAAACAAGTGAGGGGCGGGCTTTGGCACAGCAGTAAAGATGGCGCTTAGGACCCCTGCAGCCGACTTGTGATTTGAGTCCTGCCTCCACTTCTGATTCTGGCTTCCTGTTGCTGTGCACCATGGAAGGCAGCAGGCTGAAGTCCTTGGGTCCCTGTCACGTAGGAGACCCACACTGAGTTCTGGGTTCCCAGCTTCAGCCTGGCCTAGCCCAGGGTGTAGCCGAGCATTTGGAGAGTGAACAAGGAGATGGAAGATCTCTCCTTGTCTGTCTGTCCCTGTCTCCTTGCCTTTCTAGTTTTGTTTTTTTCAATTTTATTTATGTTATACAAGTGTCATGTGTTTCATATATACAGATTTAGGAAAATAGTGATACTTCCCACCCAACCCTTCCTCCTACCCATGCTCTAATCTTTCTTCCTCCTCCCTCTCCCATCCCCACTCTTAAATTTTACAAAGATCTGCTTTCAATTTACTTAATAATCATAGAGTTAACCCTACACTAAGTATAAGAGTTCAACAAATAGTAAGAAGGAAAAACCACTGTTCCTCAAGAGAAGAGACAAGAGCTGTAAACAATTATCGAATCTCAAAACATTCATTTCACTCCAATACATTATATTTTAGGTACTCTGTTAGTTAGCTCAAATCAGGAAAACATGGTATTTGTCTTTTTGGCACTGGCTTATTTCCCTAGCCTAGCACAGTACCTTGTTCCCTATTGCATCATCTTGGAATCTCCCTTTGCCTTTCAAATAAATGAAAATAAAATAAATAAATATTGCTTTTAAAAATGCACTGATATTGACAGATGACAGAGAGAGCCCTGCTGTATGCCAGGTACTTCAGTGCTCTTTTACTCATTTGAGGTTATCTTCATCATCTATTATATCTATTTTATGAATATGGAAACTGAGGCTTGGAGACTTCAGGTTTCTTGGCCTAAAGCTGATAAATACAGGCTACCCACCTGAGTCTGATGTGCTTTCCCATACCCTTTCTTCCACCTGCCCTGTACTCCTCATCTGATCCAGGTCCCACCTCTGAAGGGCTTTCCTAGCCTCACACTTACCCCTCACTGGCTTGCCCTCCACACTGGTGCTAGCAGGAGCTTCTGGAATGCCTGCAGCCTTTTCTTACTTGACTGGCTTCTGGGGCTAGCCATTTCTGGCAAGGTGAGGCTCAAACTCTTTGGCACAATAGTGGATGTTGCCCTTACTTCTTTTCCCAACCATGTTCTCTAGCACAATGGGCCATCTTCAGTACCTGCAGACTGACACCAACATACCCAGGCACTGGAGGGAACTGGGAGATGTTGGAAGATCAGCACCCAGTTTTCACAAGCAGGTGTTGTCTCTGGGGAAGGGCCCTGGAGGATGAGGAAAACCACAGAGCCTTGGAAAAATATGGAGAGCTGTATTTATTTATTTGAAAATAAGCAATGCATCTCAATATTTCAGGGAGCACAAGGGAGCTAGGTGTGCCTGCCTGGGACTGCTTGGGTGGTTTTCACTCAACTTCAAAGGAGTGGCCTTAAGAGCTCCCCACCACCCCCACCCCAGGAGCCATGCTTTTCTTCCCATGCCCTGTATTCTCATACTTCTCTTCCTTTGCCCATATGTTTTCCTCAGCCTCTAAGGCTTTTTGTCACCTGGAAATATCCTACCACTCTCCAGGTCACCCGTGTTTGTCACCTTCCTCTGTGAAGCCTTCCAGACTCCTTCTAGGCATATACAGTTCTCTGGTTTTGTGACAGACAGGGAAGGGGTCTGAGCTGGAACGTGAGAAGCAGGGTAGGGAATTAGAGGCATCGTTCCCTGCAGGGCTCCTTGGTGTTTGCCCCTTCTGCCGCTATTGCGTTAACCGCGTTGTATGATGGCTAATGTTATAAGTAGTCTCATGTCTATAGGTACCTCCAGCTTTGCCAGATAGCAAACCACTCTCCACATCCCAGAGATCTGGTGGGTATTTCAGGGTGTCTCAAAGGTTTGAATCATGGTTACCACGTCACTTCTGCTCTTTTTGAACACTCTGGTTCCAGCGGTCCCTCATCCCTGCCTCCTTCCCATCAAGTGCTTACAGATGCCACAGTGGCCAAACAGGGTAACAGATGCCAGCAACTATCCAAGGCTACAGCCTCCACAATCCCAGATTCCTATTGTCCAAGGCACTGGAGCTGTGCTGGGCTTTGTGCAGATGGCAGCAGTGCAGGACTGGATCCTGGCCGCCTCTCCTCCTACCTGTCCAAGAACCTTTCTACCCCACCTGTGCAGGAAACTGACATCTGGTCCCTAATCCCTGTGGAGAATAGATGCCATTTCTTTCCCTGCCTGCTTCTCGCTCCATCTCAGACCCATCCTTCAGAAACCTTCTTTTCCTCTATTAGAAAAATGAAACTCTCATGAATATGCGTGAGCGGGTTAAAGATGTTAGGAGTGAGCAGGGCAATTCTGTCATCAGGTATTCACCCCCAAATGGGTATGTGTGCGTACAAGGGACTTGTATGAGAATGTTCATGGAAGCATAATTTGTCATACAAATTGGGACCAATCCAAATAGCCATCTAAAATAGAATGAGATAAAGTGGTTACATTCATACAGCAGTGGAATATAAACTATTGCTACATACAGTACAAGTGACTCTTGCATATGTAAGGCTGAACTAAAGAAGGCAGCCATGGAAGATATAAATGGATGGTTCCATTTCTATCAAGATTTTTTTAAAAGCATGACTTGGGGCCGGCGCTGTGATGTAGAGGGTGAAGCTGCCTCTTGCAGTGCCAGCACCCCATATGGGTGCTGGTTCAAGTCCTGGATGTTCTGCTTCCAATCCAGCTCTCTGCTATGGCCTGGGAAAGCAGTAGAAGGTGGCCCAGGTTCTTGGGCCCCTGCACCCTCATGGGCAATCCAGAGGAAGCTCCTGGCTCCTGGCTTTGGATCAGCGCAGCTCCAGCTGTTGTGGCCATCTGAGGAGTGAATCAGGAGATGGAAGATTCTCTCTCTCTGTTTCTCTCTCTCTCCCTGCTTCTAATTCTGCCTTTCCAATAAATAAATAAATCTTTTTTTTTTCAAAAAAAAAAAACATGGCTTTTTAATTAATAGTACTAGGAGTCAGTTTAGTAGTTACATTTAGAGAGGAGAGAGCAGAAGAGATCTAGCGTTTTGGTGTGCAAAGACCTGGGACCTCTGGGTGTGAATGTTCGTTGGCACCGAGGCTCAGGCCTCCTATGAGCCTGAGGATCTCTGAGCTTTTCACAAATGGCCTCGTGGGGCTCAGAGGCAAGACCTTCCTTCTGAACTGTGCACTCAGAGCCTTCGGTGGGCATCTGAGGTGACGGTGAAGAGGACGTTTTCAGCACCTTGGTGTTCGCTCTGCAGTGACTGACTCCTGGAATAAAATTCCATGAAAACAGTGTGCACTGAGATACGGGCCAGCGAAACAGGCAGCCAGCTCGTAGACAGGAGCAAGCAAGCAGCAGTGTCCGTCTGGACCTTACCTTTCCGTGGCTGTCTCAGCTGTCATTGCTCCAACATGAATGTGAAATGGTGTTTTCATCCCATTATCTTTATATCTGGCTCATGGTTCCTCTTAGTGACCCATGCTTAGGAAGCACTTGTAAACAAAACCCTGGCCTGTTTCAAGGATGGGAGATATAACAACCAGTTAGCTCCAGAAGGGTTTGAAGTTGGGGTGATTCTGTTTCACCACACAGACTGTCGAGCTGTGTCTCAGCACAGTTGACTACTGCAAATCTGCGCACCACAACCCCGTCACTTCCACAGTTCATTACCTGGCTGTCAGGAGATTCTCAACAAACAGCAACAACAACAGCAAAAAGCACTAAGCTGCTTCTTCCTAATTATGTCTCTCTCTAAATATCTAATTATCATTGAGAACAAATTGCATGGTACAGAGATAATATTATGGGGAGTCGTTAATCTGTTGGGCTTCTGCTTTTGAACTACTGAGTTGGTGCTACAGCTGCTGGAGCAAAAAATTTTGCCACCTGGACACTTCATTATGATTTCATTTTTAAATGCAAAAACTGCTGAAGAGAGATTCTGTTTGATGGACTTGGCTTTTTCAGGCATTTGTACTTAGATATGCATCACATGTACAGGATTTCCAGATTTCCCAGGTAGCTGAGAATATTAAATAATTGAGCATTCAGGGGAACAGAATTATAAGGGAACAATGGGAATATAGTAATATCAATAAGGTGACAGTGGAATTGACTTCTCTAATTATTCTTTCTTTTTATCCGTTGACAAAGGTCTTTAGCTTTTTATCATATTCCTCAGTAACTACATGGGATTTCCTTAATAAATGCTGATCCAAAAAGTACACATTCCCAAAGATTACCTGATAATTGCACCTACCATAATATGCTTAAAGCTAATTAACATTCAGTCTTCACTTTAGAGAATAGAAATTACCAGGTACTTATCCCATAATTACATCTTTGTGCACTCTCTATTGTAATCCATGGCATTAGCTATATAATTAAATGATGAACAGTGACTGTATAAGTAGAGAGCACTTATGCAAAATTTGTGTGTGATCCAAAATTAATAAATAAATAAACAGATTCAAAGAATCACATCTCATTTGGAATTCCTTTGTTCTCAAGGAGGGTGTCTAGCATGTGAAGGACTGATGATGACACTGTTAGCTCCCAGGAGGTGGGGAGACTGGAGTGGTGCCCCCTTGTCAGGAAGAGGTCCATGGTGATTCATCTCACTGCCAGGGATGCATTGTGCCAACCAGTTCTCACTGTTTGTTCTCGGTATACATCGAACAGCAAGTACCTGGAAGCCGACCTTCTACCTATGACCTGCCTCTAAGCTATTAAGTTCAGTAATTTTATGTCAGATGCTTTGGGTAAGAATTCTTTCTAAAAATAATATTTTCATCTGATCATATAAGTACATTATGGAAAGTTTATGGAATATTGAAAACAAACAAAGTAGAAATCACTTATACTATATGAGTGTTAACTTTCTGTTTTGTATGCTTCCATTTCTCTTCCAGATAATCTCTACACACACACACACAAGAGAGAGGGAGAGAGAGAGAAGCTACACAAATGGGTACTTCAAAAAGTTCATGGAAAATAGAATGAAAAATAATACACATTTTCCATGACGTTTATGAAGACCCCTTCATGACCTTGTATATCAACCTGTTTTTAAAATCAGTATATTATAAATATTATAATAAAGTATTATTATTTTTCATCATATTTAGTATGATCCCATTATATTCTTTAAAATTGATAGTCCCTAAATCATTTAAGTTTTCCTTTAAATATTTATTTATTTATTTGAAAGAGTGACCAGGAGACATAAAGGGTTTCTTCCATCTGCTGGTTCACTCCCCAAATGGCTGCCACAGCCAGGCTTACGCCAAGAGCCGGGAACTCCATCTGCATCTCCCGTGTGCAGGTGGCAGTTCAACCTAAGCCCTTGAGCCATCTGCTGCCTTCCTGGGCACATTAGCAGGCAACAGCTGGCTTTAAACCAGCCCTCTGATATGGGATGACAGCACCATGAATGTGCTGCCATCTATTTAACCATTTTTAATAGCCATTTAGGTTATTTTTTAAAAGATTTATTTATTTATTTGAAAGTCAGAGTTACAAAGAGAGAGGAGAGGCAGAGAAAGAGAGAGAGGTCTTCCATCCTATGGTTCTCTCCCCAGATTGCCACAACAGCCGGAGCTGTGCCAATCCAAAGCCAGGAGCCAGAAGCTTCCTCCAGGTTGCCCATGAGGGTTCAGGGGCCCAAGAACCTGGGCCATCTTCTACTGCTTTCCCAGGCCATAGCAGAGAGCTGGACAGGAAGTGGAGCAGCCAGGTCTCAAACCAGCACCCATATGGAATGCTGGCGCTTCAGGCCAGGGCATTAACCCACTGCACCACAGCGCCGGCCCCCCAATTTAGGTTATTTATTTCCAGTATTTCATAATTAAGCATTATTATTTTACTATTCACTATGTAAGGATTCTGTACAAATTTTTTTAAAGATTGTGTCTTCATGAAAGCATAGTAAATATTATCCATTCTGATGAATTACTCCATGGCTATTTCAGTGCCTGAGTTTCCTTCCGTCACTTTTAGAGTTGTAAACTCATAAGAAAAGGCAAAAGACAGCTTAATAAGTAGATGATCACACACTTGATTCCACCAAGATTCCACCAAGTGATCCTAAAAGACCTTGTAGTCCATGGGAGAAATAAAGACTTTTTAGTGCATGGGAGAAATGGAAGCTCAAATAAAGAGAAGTAGTGGTGGGATTAAATCATCACGTCTTGGTAGCGGAGTGACATCAAACTCAACCCCAAAAATCTAAGAGGTTAATATATTCAGAACACAAGCAGCAATCACGTCTCCCATAAATATCATCAGTCACCCTAAATTAATGTTGTTGACTTGAATTTTGTTTGGTAAATATTATATTTAATTTGTAGATGTTTTACATTTGTTTGGCTTGTATATTTATATAAGAGCCATAATTATTAAGTTACTATGTAATTTCATACTTTCACACATCCAAGTAACAGTAAAAGTAATTTAAGTCAACACTGGGGGCCTGGGAGAAGTTTTCCTTTTAAAATAGATCCGTAGATTTTTCTCAATCTAGGTTACACTGTTCTCATAGCTACATCGTTAGGCACCTCTTTAGAATAAATTATTTCCTTTGGGAAATTTCTTAAACATAAAATCACCATCAAATGTTATAAACAGTCTGTGGCTTTTGATGTTTCTGTCAAATTTCAGTACAGATTCTTCAAGTTACTTTTTCTCTGTTTAGTTTAGCCTTCATGTTTAATATCTACACAGCCTTCTGTTCATTTTAGTTTGCCAAACATTTCATGAATGCTCACTATATGTAGGCATTACGGGTTAGCTTCACCTGTGAAAATTTTAAAAATATGGTATAGCTGACCCCACCCCAGACCTAAGAATCAGAATCTGCATTTGCACAAGATTCTGGCTAATTGAATACAGGTTATTTGAATTTGAAATGAACTCACTTAAGAATCAGGTCCAGTCAAGCATGGCGCACTGGCTGCAGCGCACCAGCCACAGTGGCCATTGGAGGGTGAACCAAGGGCAAAGGAAGATCTTTCTCTCTGTCTCTCTCACTGTCCACTCTGCCTGTCAAAAAAAAAAAAAAAAAAAAGAATCAGATCCAGGGGTAGACTGCCTACATGGTGCTTCCTCTTACCCATCTAAAGGCACTGCTATCTCATATTTGTTTTAGTCTGTTCATTCAGGGCTGCTACAAAAAAAAAAAAAAAAATACACACACACACACACACAAACTGGTGTGTCAACAACAAACATTTATCTCACCGTTCTGGGGGCTGGGGAAGCTCTCCATAGACCTCTCTGCTCCCTGTAATCTCACCTGGTAGGTGCAGCAAGGCAGCTGTCTGGATCCCTTCATAGAGGCGATCATCCCATCCGTAAGGGCTCTGCCTTCCTGACCTAATCACACCTTAAAAGGCCCAACTCCATCACACTGGTGATTTGCTTTTAACATATAAATTGGGGGGAGAGAGGGTGGATACAGAGATTCAGACCATAAGCAAGATTCAAGATAGACATGGTTATTTGCTTGTTTGTTTACCATATCTAGTTATTTTTCCATATCTCAATGAGTGGCATAGCCATCCACTCTCATGCAAATCAAGAACCTTCCTCTCTTTTATCCCAGTGTCTAATTTAACACTGTGTTCACTCTCACATCCCTGTGACATTCTTCCCCTCCCTCTCCATCCCCTCCATCCTTGTCTACCTCTCATTATCTTTCATACCTGGACATTTTTCAGTAACTACCCTCCTGCTTTCCTTCTTACCCCTCCAAATTTCCAGAGTAAATTGTGGAAAGAGTAATCTTTTGAGTTCACATACTGGATCTTGTCACCATCTTGTGAAAAACACCCCAATGGCCTTCCACTGTACTGAGGATAGAGATGAAAATTTGGAATGTGGTCATGGGAGATCTGCCCCCAGCCCCACTGGCCTCTCTAGATATACCTGTGGGTTTTGTTGTTGTTATTCTCTAAGGGAGTTCTCCTATCTCACTTTCTTCTCTCATGAGCACAGCAATTGCCTAGTTAACTCCTGGTCTTCCTCAAATACTAGCTCAATCATTTCTTCTGTAGGGAACCTTTCCTCACATCCTGATTAGATCCATTCCCCTTAGTCTGTGATCTCATGTGATACCACTTGTTCTCCTGCAGTTGTCAGAGTTGTAACTCAACATTCACTTCGTGTGTATGATTTTCTTGATTAATATCTGACTATCTCATAAGACTGCAAGCTCAATTAGTGAAGGGACAACATATTTTTTCCAGTATAACCCCTAACAGATAAATAGTTCAGGACCTGGTAGATGGTAGGTGGTACCGTAAGATTTCTTCTCTATTTCTGTTCATGTGCGGTTCTCCCATGTGAAATTCATTCCCTTCTCACTCGTCACATAACTGAACAATCTTTCAAGATGGCACTAAAATGATACCTCTTTCATATGGTCTTCCCATCTGAAGTCCACTTCAGATTCTCTTACATGGTAATTATCACCTTCTATAATAATTAATACTATACATTTTTTCCTCTGTGTCTTAATCAGTCTAAGTAACCTTTAGTTCCCACAACACAAAAGATAAAACTTTTGACTCACAATCAGTTCAGCATGAGCTACCTGAAGACTCCTGCACCAGTGACCTGGGGATTTATGCTGCCTTTGTCTTGTCAAGCTATTTTCCTAGGATGTGGCCTGCAAGGTGACACAGAGCATGGAGATGCATTAAGGGCTCTTAAGTGTCCTGGCCTAGAAATGGCATGTCTCTTGTGCTGACATTTCACTGGCTGAGACTAGTACTCTGACCCCTCCTAAATGAATAAGACAGTGGACTATATAGTCTTCCTGTACACCCAGGAAAGTACATAGAACTAGACACAAGTGAAACCTAGTCATCTCTACCATGTTATAAACCTTTGAAAAAAGACAAGATTTAAATCTTGGTCACCTTTAAAACTGATCTGTTCAACATTTCGTGTTTGCTAATTAATACAAAGAACTGGTTCATTGAATGGTTGAAGATTTCAGAAGGCACAGACAGGCCGGCGCCACGGCTCACTAGGCTAATCCTCCGCCTAGCGGCGCCGGCACACCAGGTTCTAGTCCCAGTCGGGGCGCCGGATTCTGTCCCGGTTGCCCCTCTTCCAGGCCAGCTCTCTGCTGTGGCCCGGGAGTGCAGTGGAGGATGGCCCAGGTGCTTGGGCCCTGCACCCCATGGGAGACCAGGAAAAAGCACCTGGCTCCTGGCTCCTGCCATTGGATCAGCGCGGTGCGCCGGCCGCAGGGCGCCGGCCGCGGTGGCCATTGGAGAGTGACCCAACGGCAAAAGGAAGACCTTTCTCTCTGTCTCTCTCTCTCTCTCACTGTCCACTCTGCCTGTCCAAAAAAAAAAGGCACAGACAAAAAGGGAGATAAAACCAGAGAGAAAATAAGTCAGATACAGGAAGCACTCACAGACACCATTTCTTTATAACCCATTGCTGTTTATTTCAACTGCTGACACATTTTCAGGTGGGGATAACTAAGCTGATCAACAGGTCCTTCCTCCCTTGACCCAAGTCAGTTTTTCTTGTAATATGGTGGCTTGCTATGTGTGATGATGTTGAATAATTTCAGAAGAATGTCCACATGCCAGACAGCTATGCAAGGTGTTTTACGTATACTGCTATGTGGTAATCCTTTCAGCAGTTCTGCAGTATAGGCATTCTTATCTTGGCACTTGTATGTTTTCATCTGAGCCACACAGCTTCTGACTGTCTGCATCAAATCTGTCTATCCTAAGAGCCTGTGCACTTGCCTGTATCACCACATGATAGTTTATTGAATACTTGGATATTTATCAATTCTGAGAATGAGTACATATGAGAAGTACATGTAGTCTACCCTTTGTAGTCCCCATGGCCTTGGAAAACAAATTTCAAGGAAACATTTACAGAATTTTGCCAAGACTATAGCTAAATTCCAAAGAATGCATGTATATTTAATTTACATATCCCAAAGCTAAGGTGATAATCTCACAATTGGTCAATGCTACCTCAGATAATGTGTTTCTTGTGTGTGTGTGTGTGTGTGTATGTGTGTGTGTTGGGGGCCAGGATTGTTTCCAGGTGAGACAGTAGCCATAAAATCCTTTGTCTTTTCTTCTTTCCATATATATATATATATATATATATATATATCCATCTGTGTTTACACAAGTAAGTTGAGCATTTGGCTTTATAGTTAGCTTTATGTGTAATCAAAACATTGAATTGTGAAGGTGTTCATCACAGGAAAGCCAGAGAAGTTCTTATAAGCCCTTTTACTTTTGTCTTTGAGGCCAGACCACTGTGGGAGGTAGACCCTCCAAGCCCATGGGGAAGAGTGACAATCTGGGTTATGTTAAGAGTTTGAATCTATTAAGTACAGAATGAGAAAATGAAGGATCCTATTTTTCACCAGCTCTAATATGGTTAATTTTTTAAAGTTATTTATTGAACACAAAGACATTTGATTGAGCACTTGGTAAGAATCTTTCTCTTCCACTCTCATTCATCACCTATATTCATTGTCATCTTTGTTAAAATTTGTAGTAATGGTACTATATAAATGGTCTTTATGTGACTCACAGTGCCTATAAAATAAGATTTTTTTCTTCCCTTTCAAAAATTGCTGCTGCTTGATATTTCACATTATTTTTTCCTAGTGCACAAAGTTTACTTGCTGTAGGAAAAGATTATTTAGAGAAACACACACTTTCTATTTTCTTTAGTAGCTTTTGTTATGATATGTTTGATAGTTCATGAAGGACACAGTCAGGTTTGGAGAATGAGCCAGTAAACTCTAGATACTAAGAAATATAGCCCCATAATAATGCCTACTCGTATGCAGAGATATTTTATCAGCTTAATGGTACCTTTTAGTGTCTGACACCTTTGGTTTACAGGTTCGTTCAAAGGCCTGTTTGCCTCTGTGACAAATTAGTGCTGAGGGAGGTTTTTGATGAGAAGAACATTCAGTTTGGAGATCTTGGTGATGGTCATCAACTTGGAGGCAGTCAGTCTGGTTTTCCTCAAATGGGGTCTTTTACTGCCGATGCCAGATAGGGATTCATGAAATGCCCAAGACACATTTGTTTGGCTTTAAAAGTACAAATCCAGGTGTGTGGACAAGTGTGGGCATCTCCTACCTACAGCCTTAATGAGCATTTTCTTTTGGAAAATGTTCCATTTTCCTGAGGTAAAAATTAAAAACAAGTCATATACCTCCCTTATTGTAAACATATTCTTCTGCTGGTAAATGATAACTTGCAATCTGTGAAGGAGCATCCATCATTGTATTCAAAACATGCGCATCCCCGGAAGAAGATGGAAAGTGAGGGCAAGGAGAATGTCAGGTCAGAGGCAGAGAATGTGAGGACGGTATTCGGGAAAAGTGGAAAGTCCACCTGTTATCTCTGCACCACTGAAGCTTCTGGACTGCATCTGAGAGCAGACTTGGGACTGGTTTTGCTGGATTTGTCTTTCTCTGCAAATGTGGAGTTTGGCAAATAAAAAGGGGGATACTTAATATCTTAACATAATTTTCTCTCCAAAATGTACAGGAGCTTTAAAGTAATACAAGAAACAGTAACTTCAGTTTGCTTTTGTTTTGGCAATGAGATCGTCTGGCTGAGCCTCATTTAACTTAAGTAAGCTAGCAAAGGTTTGTTTTTCCTTAATAAGACTGAAACTGTTTTGGTGCATCAATAAGATAACCTTGCATATTCTATCATTAAAAAGGATTCTGTCAATTTGTTACAAACGTGTGGTGCATCTGCTCGCATGTTTACTTACTGAATGATGCAGAGTTAGAAAAGCAAAACCAACTCCATGGTATTAGTGAATCAAGATTCCTGTCAGCGTGAGTCTACTGAATCTGCTGAAGTCCTAGCAAACAGATTTTGCATTTTTCTTCCATGTTTACCCTGTGTATTCTAAAACCAAGTTTGCAAGTCTTTTATATTTTGCTCTTAAAAGGATATTTCTGAAATTTCCTGACATTGCAAAAATGATTTTCATTAAAGCAAAATTTGGTGGGTTTTAAGAGGCCTGCTAGACAGTACAAATGCAGTTGGTTACTACTTCCTGCTAAAGAAGTTTGGTAAACTTAGGTAAGAGACTCTAGAGTTTCCAAAATGTGATGTAAAAAATATGTGTTCATCTCCCTTTTCAGTTGACATACCAGTAATATACTTGCTGTGCTGGTTAGCTACTAGTAACTTCAATGTGCCTAATAATTCTTACAGCCTCTTCCATGACACTACCTTTCTTGTAGCTGAATAATAAGAATAGTGGGTTGTAGGCTAGCAGTCTCATGCTGACAGCACTTACCATCAGATTGTCAGCTCTTTGAGAGCAAGCATAGTGAACACATCACTTAAACTATACTCCATGTCTGCTTGAGAAGAGGACATAAGGCAAGCCCCTCACTGATTAGGTCACAACACTGCTTGCTACACAATAGATTTCAGTTGTAGTTGACGTCATTCATGATCAGGGACTATTCACCCTAGTATGGAAAATTTCAGACAACTGGGATTGAGTTGTTCCACAAGCCTGTTTATGCCCCATGTCTGTAAGAAACTATTTTTGTTCTGTTGTATAATGAACAGGTTGAATTACATACTCCATAAACTAAAATTTTTACTTCAAAATCTGCTTCCACTAACATTACATTAATACTTCAGAAACACCTAATCTAGACAAGTTGTTTTTTTAAAAAATTGCTGTTGAATTCTATGTGGACATGTATCTTGTGAGAACTTAGGGAAGAGAGGGCATCGAGAAAGAGACTGTGCTGTGTGCGTCAATGCCCCAAGAACAGGAGGAGGATAAAGAACATGAAAAGATCATGAACTTGGCATCGCAGAAGCCCCTGCTGACCATGCAGTTTGGAGCTTCATTATACGGATGAAAGCAAAAGCTGGAGTTCAAGGTGATAAGCCCAAGATGAAGGGAGATGGGTAGAGGATATGAGACAGTGATTTTGTGGATCATTCCACAGCCAGGTGAACTGGAGAGAAGTTACAGAGGAGTTAATAGTCTGTAGCTGGCAAAGGCTTTAAAATAGTAAGAGACTTTTAAAGAATATGATGCATAGAAAAGAGCAACACCTTGAATGTGTAAGATACGCGCCTCTGAGCAGCACGTTTAAGCTCATGAGCACCTACTTGTTCCTCCTTCTGTAAAACTGAGCCAGTGATACATGACTCAAAAGATTATTGGGTGGATAAAATAAATGATTATATTGCAAAATGTTTCTTTCCTCTTTGTATCTGACCCTTTTTCTAAGGATGGTTCTTCGTGTTCTGCTGTGCACACTGATGGATTAGCATGAACAGTTTGGGAGCAGGCCTAGCGAAAGCGGAGTTACTCTGCACTGAGAGCAGAGATCCGGCTGCTCTCAGAGGCAGTTCAGGAGGCAGGGCTGGACAGCAGAGAGCAGTGGGGGGTGGAGAGCCAGGAAACGAGGCAGATGCTGGGCGAGATATGAAATCTGACTCTTTCCATAGGACCCCTCCCAAAATAATTTCTGTCACTAATGTCAATTGAACTTTCAATGTGAACCAAGTAAGGACCTTTGTTTCAAGCCAGGGTCAATAAGACAAAGGAAGTTATCTGGAAGAAGCCAGAATTTAAGAAAATTGCAAAAATCTAAAGTGGAAAAAATCTTTCAGAGTACCTTGAACTTTTGTAGGATAAGGGAAGGCGCAAAGGGGTGTATAGAGTAATTTCAACAAGACCTCAGGTGCAAAGAAGCCCTGAGCTGATGCCTGAGCTACATATAAATCCTAGGGCTTTGGACATAATTGAAATTGAGTCAGTCATGCCAATTAAATAAGGTGGTCCCTGTGCAAAGTGGTTGGAAGAATCGAACTGAGATGCTGGTTAGTTTTGTTGTTTTGTAGGACATGCAGTTAGTGACTAGAGCAGGATTTTGGCGTTGTATTGCTTTTCCTAATTTTGCTGTTTTTTGGTAAGGCACGCTGAGCCTTGTTCAGAAACTTGCTGGCCTTGTCACTATTTATCCAGTAAGTGATGCTGTAGACTCACCTCCACACAAATCCAAGAGCTTTGAAATTGGCTATAGCCAGGTGCAGTGTGTGTTAAGTGAGTAGCACCCAGGAGAATTTGTATTCCTTTTCTAGAATTAGAAAGACATTTATCAGAGTTCTGAAGAATACTGGTGCTGTAATATAAGTTCTGAAGAATACTTGTGCTGTTAATCTGTAAAATAGCCCAAGAAAAATTAGTTTTTTTTGAAATAGGTACCAAGATATTGACCACTGCTACATTGTGTTAATGGTACAGACTGTGTTCTTATAAAGGAAATCTTTATCCTGTTTGTTTAACCTAGCAGGAAAATCATGTAGTATCTGTGATGCTACAACAATAACACACCTGGACGAAACAGTGACAGCATTAGTTCTTTTAAAATCCGCTGCAGATACCTATCTCCTTTTGCTTACACAAAGGTGACCATAATGGTTTTTGCTTCTGGCAGACTGAAATAACATGTGAGATCCGTGTAGAAACTCTTGGAGTCTACAAAATGAGCTTTTAGTGAATCCCCCAGTAGTTAATTACTGTACCTCCAGGTCAATTAGATGGCTCCTAATCGCTCAGTAGCAACCATGGTTTCATTCACAAGCTGTGTGTGGTAATTCCAGTTTATTTGTTTTCTTAAGTAAAACTCAAATTGCCATGTGCATGAGGTACAGAATCAAGATCCAAGCCAAAGTATGCCAAAGTGGGCTGTATAATTAAAACAAAGTCATCAAAAGCTTGTTGTTTTAAAATGCTGTTATATTGTTAATGTTATCTTGGTTCTGCCAAAGACGATTTCTAAAAAAAAAAAAAAAAAAGAAAAAAGAAAAAGAAATTAAATTGAAAGGAGCGATTTTACCTTCATAATTTTAGCATAAATGATCAGAGATTTTTGGATGATCTGAAGTTAGACAAGAAGCACACAGTCCAAAGTGGTTGTATGTATTGAAGGAACAACTCTCCTGTGACCCACAGGGGACATGTCTGAGTAACCTGGAGCCCTTTGTCATAATTCAGGGTTCTGCAGTGGCCAGGTTAGCCGGGCAGCAGTGTGTACCCAGATTTGAGCCCATCCTGCTGTTGCAATGTGAATACGTTATTCCCAGATCCACAGACACACCAGCAAGAGTTTTCTTCCTCTTGCCTCTGATTCATCCACCTGAAAAATCTGAAACATTTTCTGGTCGCCTCTCTTCCACTCCTCCCAGGAAAGCCAAATCCGTACTGAGCCTTGACTCTGTACCAGGCACTGCTATATTTCAGGGAGATAAAGCTGAAGGCCTTGTCCTGTGAAGGAGACAGAAGCTTAGACAGTAAACTATAAGAATTCTTCGTTTAAGAGGAAATACCTAATTTTATCCAAGAGTCAGGTGCAGAAAAAGAATCACAGAAGCCTTCTCAGGGGAAATGAACTTGAACTGGGTCTGGAAAGATGGGAGGAGTTGGTCAGGGGGTCCAGTGGGCAGTGGAAATATCGCCAGACAGAGGAAGGAGCATGCATGAAGGCCTTGTGTTTGCCAGCTTCGTCTGCCACTGGATGAGGATATCGTAATCCAAGAAATGTCAAAGGAGAAAAGAGATTGCTCCTAGGGAGTCTGGTTAGCTTCTCTGTATTGTAACTGCCATTGTCATCGTCATCTTCAAGCTGTGTTTGTAAAATTCCTCCAATATGTTCACCAGTTTGATTTAAAAAAAATCCTATTGTATATTGTATATACGTATTGTATATGGCCCTAGTGGTGTGTAATAACACAGTTGTATGTATGTCCTCATTGCTTATGGTTCTGCCCATTCTTTAGTTTTAAATGAAAAAGATTCTCATGACTTATGAGGTAGAAATCCTAAGATAGCCAATAACCACAAAATAACTTTAGAAAGCTCTTTTAAGGATACTACCTAAAAAGTGCTAGATCATCATGATTTTACAGGTGAATTCTTTTAAACCTTCAAGAAATAAACAATTCCTATACTAATTATATTGTTAAGAGCCTCCAGGAAGAAGTCACTTTTTTCAAAGCAAGTTTAACCAAAATGCAAAATTGGACAAAGGTAGAACAGTAAAAGAATACTTTGAAAAAATGGCTATACAGTTTATTTAAAACAAAGTTATAAAAACATCTAATGAAAGCCTGAAAAAACATTAATGGAAAGATAATAGTTATTGTAGATACTAAACCATAAAATTATACAGATTAAGACAAAGTAAAGCTTGGACCAAATTCACAAGTCTGTAAAATTAAGAATATAGAAATAGATTCAAGTGTATATGATAATTTTGTGCAATAATAAACAAAGAACATAAAATAAATGGTGGGAAGATGACTTTTCAATATGGAGACAGTTGACTAAATGGTATTCAAAAAATATGAATTCAAACACTAATACTGACATTCACTTAAGTTCCAAATGGAACAATGTATTATAAAATGACACACATAAATAACTTAATCAAAATATAAGTAAATATGTTTACAATAAGTTAATAAACTTTCAATAAGTTCAACTCACAAAGAAAGTCTTGGGTAGCAACAACACTGACACATTAATGCTGTTACCAAAGCCTCAATGAAAAGTTAAACCAAACTGGTAATTACTTAAATATTGTAACAATAAAACTACTTCACAATGACTGTTAATTATTTAACTCTAAAAAAGATGTGCCCATAGGAAGGCAAAGGAAATGAATAGACAATTCACAAGTATACATACACACCAAAATCATATGTATGTATACATACTAAAGCAAGAAAGAATAATGTCCTACATAAACATAAAAATACATGTAATATTGACAATAATTAAAGAAATGTAAATTATAACTCTAATGAATGATCATTTATGACCTACTAGATAAGCAGATAAGAGGCAAACTCATAATATGCAGTGTTTGAAGAAATGGGCATGCCCATTCATTGTTGGAGGGACAGTTCAGCGATTTTTTAAAATCAAAATTGGAAAGCATTTTATCTAGCAGTCTCTCAGAAATTAAGGGTAATTGAAGAACTATGCAAGACTGTTAGTTACAGATTTTATAAAATGGAAGATTACAAATACCATGTGTTCATTCTGAGATACAATTTATCTATGTGGATGTAGAAAGTTTAGATGCACAACTGGATCATGGAACCAGTTAAATCAGGGAAATGGGTCAGGTGTGAGACCGTAGGGAGCGATGGGGACTCTAGGGGAACTGGAGAGCATCTTCACAAGGGCACGGTCAGTTCCAGCTCCAGCTCCCAGTTGCCAGGCGGGAATTCTGAGCTAGGCTGCCGGATTCTAATTTTTCTGGAAGAGAAGCTGGAAATGGGAACTTGAGAATACAGTCTGGCATATAAATGTGCCAAACTGGAGTTATGAAACACGTTTGCACCATCTGACATACACAATGGAAGGTTTCCTAGCTATCACTGTGGTAGAGTGTTCGCTTTGCCCAGATTTGCCTTCCTGTCCCCAAAAGAGGGCTCCCTATCCCGTGCTCCACTGCTTACCTAGCAGTGCTGTTATGGAGCAGTGGGCCCCATTAATCTCAGGCTCAGCCATGTGTCTTCTTTTAACCAAACAGATGTGGAACACAGTGACGCGAGGTGTGTCCAAGAAGCTTTAAGGGCATTACATGTCTCCACTCCACTCTACTCTGCTTCTGTCCTAAACAAGAGCTGCCTGAATCCTCGAATGAGAAGGTGCCCTCCCACCTCAACCCCTGACATGTCAATCTAAACAAGAAATAAATATTTGTGGTTATAAGAAACTGAACTGTTGGGTTTGTTACTGCAGCAAAATTGACTCATTAAAAAAGATCTGTTAAAAATATGGCAATTCTGGCCAGCGCCGCAGCTCACTTGGCTAATCCTCCACCTGCGGCGCCGGCACTCTGGGTTCTAGTCCCAGTTGGGGCGCCGGATTCTATCCCGGTCCTTGGGCCCTGCACCCACATAGGAGACCAGGAGAAAGCACCTGGCTCCTGGCTTCGGATTGGCGCAGCACACCAGTTGTAGCGGCCATTTGGGGGGTGAACCAATGGAAAAGGAAGACCTTTCTCTCTCTCTCTCTCTCTCTCTCTCTCATTGTCTAACTCTGCCTGAAAAAGAAAAAAAAGTCAATTTTAATTGACATGAAAAGATGTCTGCAATACATTATTTAGAGAAAAACAGTAAATAACAAAATAGGATGCATAATGCTAAACTCTTTACATGAAATTTTGCATACTAATGAACTCCCATACAGTCATATGTTCTAAATAAAATCTGAAAAATATGCAAAAATTCTTGATGGTGATTATCTTGAGATGTGGGATCTGGAGTAATTTTTACCCTTGTTTTTCTATTTTCTTGTATTCTTGATTTCCTGTAACAAGTTATCTTTGTAAAAAGAAAATAATATTTTTTCATGATTGATTTTGAAAGAATCTGAAGAGCCACATGGCATATTATAAATGAATGCCATTAGGAGAGATTTCCCCCCTCAAAAAATAAATATCTATCTTCTCATAAAAACTTGATTGTAGAGCTAAGTAGATTGTAGTCTACTCGACTGTGGACTCCCCATGGCACTCCTGAAGGGAAGGCTCAAAGTGTAGAGATTTGCTTATCAGGATTCCAGGCATCCCATTTCCAAGTGTCTGTGTTCAAGTCTCAGTTCTGCTTCTGAAACATCTTCCTGCTAATGCGTCCTTTGGGAGGCAGCAAGTGATAGCTCACATAGCTGGGTCCCTGCCACTCACCTGGGAGTTCTCAGCTTCTTGCTTCGGATTGGCGCAGCACACCAGTTGTAGCGGCCATTTGGGGGGTGAACCAATGGAAAAGGAAGACCTTTCTCTCTCTCTCTCTCTCTCTCTCTCTCTCTCATTGTCTAACTCTGCCTGAAAAAGAAAAAAAAGTCAATTTTAATTGACATGAAAAGATGTCTGCAATACATTATTTAGAGAAAAACAGTAAATAACAAAATAGGATGCATAATGCTAAACTCTTTACATGAAATTTTGCATACTAATGAACTCCCATACAGTCATATGTTCTAAATAAAATCTGAAAAATATGCAAAAATTCTTGATGGTGATTATCTTGAGATGTGGGATCTGGAGTAATTTTTACCCTTGTTTTTCTATTTTCTTGTATTCTTGATTTCCTGTAACAAGTTATCTTTGTAAAAAGAAAATAATATTTTTTCATGATTGATTTTGAAAGAATCTGAAGAGCCACATGGCATATTATAAATGAATGCCATTAGGAGAGATTTCCCCCCTCAAAAAATAAATATCTATCTTCTCATAAAAACTTGATTGTAGAGCTAAGTAGATTGTAGTCTACTCGACTGTGGACTCCCCATGGCACTCCTGAAGGGAAGGCTCAAAGTGTAGAGATTTGCTTATCAGGATTCCAGGCATCCCATTTCCAAGTGTCTGTGTTCAAGTCTCAGTTCTGCTTCTGAAACATCTTCCTGCTAATGCGTCCTTTGGGAGGCAGCAAGTGATAGCTCACATAGCTGGGTCCCTGCCACTCACCTGGGAGTTCTCAGCTTCTTGCTTCTGTCTGGTCTAACCCCAAATTGTTGTGGTCATTTAGGGAGTGAACTAGAAAATGGGCGATGTCTCCTTTTCTCTCTTTCTGCCTTTCAAATACACTTTTAAAATTTAAGAATTTTTATAAAGCTATATTAATTGAGACAATGTGGTATTTCCACAATAAAAGTATATGATATGATCCACAAAAGAAATAACTAAAAAGAAAAAAGGAAAATCTGCACATACAAAGAAATGATTCATGACAAAATCAACATTGCACACAATTGGGAAAGAAATGGACTTGGCAATAAATGCCCCTGGGAAACAGGTTGTCCATATGGAGAAAAAAAATGGAAATCGGGCCCCTACCTTACATCATCGCTCAGAATTAATGTTGCATGGCTCAAATTTTTAAATATGAAAAGGCAATATCATAAAACATTTAGAAGACAGTCTCTGAAAGATCTTAATGACTTTGGAGGAAGGCAAGGGTTTCTTTAATATAAATCTCAAACCATGGGAAAAATTGATTAATTCAACTACATTAAAGTTGAGAACTTCTGTTCATCAAAAGACTTCATTTAAAAAATGAAAAGATAAACTATAAAACAGGAGATGATATTTTTAAAGCCTGTAACTGGAAAATATGATTTAGTGAATTTTGAGTTCCCTCTGTGTGCTGGATCCTACACTGAGCACTTCACATCTATTAATGCATTTGATTTCCCAAAAGTCCTGTTAGACAAGTACCATTGCAATACCCATTTTAGAAATAGTACCCGGCATTGTGGCACAACAGATTAAGCCTCCACCTGTGATACTGCCTCACACATGTGTGCCTCTTGGAGTCCAGGCTGCTCCACTTTCAGTCCAGCTCCCTGCTAAGGTGCGGGAAAGCAGCCGAGGATGGCCCAAATACTTGGGCTCCTGCCACCCATGTGGGAGACCTAGATGGAGTTTCAGATTCCCGGCTTCAGCCTGCCCCAACCCTGGCTGTTTCAGTCATTTTGGGAGTGAACCAGCAGATGGAAAATCTCTCCCTGTCTCTCCTTCTCTGTAACTATGCCTTTTAAATAAATAAATAAATCTCTTTTTAAGAAATGGAAGAGACAGTACTGGGAACAGAGCAGTTAGGAAACTTGCTCAAGTTACTCAGTAGCAGATCTTTGATTTGAACCAAGGCACACTGGCTCCGAAGTCTTTTCTTTCTAATCGCTTCTGTATTGCCCCAGCTATACTAAACAAATGATGATAATCCAAAATGCATAGAGAATCCCTATGAATCAATAATAAACAGGCAATGAAATGCAATGTAGTGAAAAAAGGGCAAAAGATTTCAGTCACTTACAGAAGAAGGCCTATCAGTGGTCAGTACAACATAGGAAGAGTAGTCAATTTCACTAGTCATTAAGGGAATACAGATGGGAGCCACAGTGAGCTACAGTTGAGTATCCACTTGACCTGTAATGACAAGGAAGTTTGAAACTGTAAAACAATGGCAAGGATATGAACTCCTCTACACTTCTGGCAGGAATGTAGATTGATATATGCATTAACATCATTCTCATAAGAGTTAAATATAAATGGCAGACTGGTCCTACTATCTAAAATTTCTTTGTAAAAAAATTCCATATCTTTAGGCCACATCTTTTTATCTAACACAACATTTTTATTCACATGGACACATGAAATGGTTCTATTAAAAATAGAAAAAAAAATCTCAATTCATAAAATATGCACATGGAGTTTATTAAATGACTTGTAAAGTATAAAATTAGTCTTTAAAAATTGAAGGAAAATTTAAGCCTTATTCAAATCTATTTTGATGAAAAAGATAGTGTATATTTGAGTGAAAAAATTATTTAACTTCTTAAGAGCATATTTAGGAAGGATATTTTAGAAGTTATTTTTTTCATCAACTTGAAAGTCAGAGTGAGAGAGAGAAAGAAAGAGACAGACAGAGATCTTTCATCCACTGAATCACTTTCCAAATGCCCAGAACAGCCAGAGCTGATCTGGCAGAAGCCAGGAGCCTGGATGTCCATCCCCGTCTCACATGTAGGTGGCAAGGGCTCAAGCATTTGAACTGTCATCTGCCATCTCCCAGGATGCATTAAATGGAAGTTGAATCACTCAGAGTAGCTGGGACTCAGCCTGGCATTCCAATATGAGATGCAGGCATTGCAAGCAGCAGCGTAACCTGCTGTACAGTAACTTCTGCCCCAGGAAGAATTTTGATAATGACTTTGATGGATTGACATATGAAAATGGTAACTATGAATTGATGGAAGGCTTTTAGACTTTGGTGTGTGTGTGTGTGTGTGTGTGTGTGTGTAGCCACTTTATTGCAAAGCACATTGTATCATTACATTAGCCAGCAGAGGCTTAGTGAGAAAGGAAATGAACTAGTGGGGTAAATCCCTTGCTGTTCTAGAAAGATTCCTAATATCAATACTAAAAACCCATCATGCTTTGAACTATCATTTTTCTTATATTTATTTATTCATTCATTCCTTCATATATTTGAATGACAGGTGACAAAGAGAGGGGTAGAGCCAGAGAGAGAGTGAGAGAGAGAGATCTTTTATCCACTGGTTCACTCCCCAAATGCCTGTAACAGCCAGGGGTGGGAATCAGGAGGCAGGAACTCCATTCAGGCCTTCAAATGGGTGGCAGGATCTCGGGCTCTTGGGCCATTATCTGCTGCCTCCCAGATGATTAGCAGGAAGCAGGATAAGGAGCAAAGGTGGGACTTGATGTCAGGCACGCTAATATGGGACGTGGGCATCCCAAGTGGTGGCTTACGGGCTGTGCCACAGTTCCCAACCCTGAACTATCGTTTTTCACTGGGCAGGAGTGGTAGAAGAGCCCCAGTCATCCCCTCAGTGCAGTCCTGCAGAATGACGTCCTGGAAATGGCTGCTGTCAAGTTTGTTTCAGATTGATCTATGAAGGATCCCAATGCTACCAGCACCTTATGGAACCCAAAGTGTAATAATAGAGTAAATTATGTTTTCTTTCCCACATCTGCACGCGGAGATTGTTTTGGAGGTCTTTCAACTTAACTCATTATAATCAAGTTGTGCCAGCCTTTGTTTTAATAAGATTCTAATCTCGAGGTCTACCCTTCGCATCAATGACTTTACACTGTTAATTGCTTTCTTGTCCTCCATTAAATCGCAGTTGCAATTGCTTCATCTTAACAGGCTCTTTGTGCTTTGTATTCTGCCCCATGCACTGCAGACACACTTAGTAACATCATCTTCCTAAAGAACAAAATTACCTATTATCCCTTTAATCTTGATGTACTTTTTTATGGTTTGGTTTCTAGCTGGTGTCCAACCAGGAAGCTACATATTATCTTTTTTAAAAAACTGTGTTTTTTTAAATGCACCATAGTATAGACAGCCACAATTTATTTCTAGATAGAACTCACATAGTGCATTCATTTATTGTTTTATAGGACCAATTAAAAAGACAAAGGGGTCTATTCTCCTTTTGATACACCAGAGTGACTCCCATTAACATTAACAGAGGGAAACACTTGTCTGGGATGAGTGGAGCCAACACACCAGAGAGTGAAAACAGCAGATTCTGGAACAATCACCGTCACCTTTTTCACAAGAAGCCACACAGAAAGCAAACAATTCGATTCACCAGTGTGTTTTCCTCCTACACTTTGTTTGTTTGTGTATTAAATAAAAATCAGTGAATAATTTAGAGGCAGTTCCTGTCTCCAGACTCAATTGGATGTGCATTTGTTGTGTTAGCACGAATGACACAATGTGCAGAAGGAATTCAGAAATGAAAGGCAGCCAGGGGATTTGACAGGTCTGTGCTGAAGTGGGGTCCAGTGAGACCTGCTTCTTGGAGGCAGAGGTGAGAGTAGAAATTGGTTACCTGAAGAATCTGTGCACACAAGCTTACTTTTCAAGGGAGACCGCTGACAGTGTCAAGCTTATCTTTTGACACATCTTCCGTGAAATCTATCAAAATCTGGAAGCTGCCGCTGACTTTGCAGTGTAGCCTCTGATCTGTGCGCCCCCTGACCCTCTTGTGTACTCTATGAAAGTTTTCATTTTTAGACTAACATAATTGAGCACAAATTAGAGTAGTTTCTCTTTTATCATGGCATTCCTGAGTTAATTACTTGGGAATGAATTATTGGAAATATGACTAGCTCACCATGCTATCATAATCTTTTTTTTTCTTTTTCTTTTTTCTTTTTCTTTTTTTTTTTACAGGCAGAGTGGGCAGTGAGAGAGAGAGAGAGACAGAGAGAAAGGTCTTCCTTTTGCTGTTGGTTCACCCTCCAATGGCTGCCGCAGCCAGTGCATTGCAGCTGGCGCACCGCACCTATCCGAAGGCAGGAGCCAGGAGCTGGGTGCTTCTCCTGGTCTCCCATGGGGTGCAGGGCCCAAGCACTTGGGCCATCCTCCACTGCACTCCCTGGCCACAGCAGAGAGCTGGCCTGGAAGAGGGGCAACCGGGACAGAAACTGGTGCCCCGACCAGGACTAGAACCCGGTGTGTCGGTGCCGCAGGCGGAGGATTAGCCTATTGAGCCGCGGCACCGGCCGCTATCATAATCTTTTAAAAATTTAATATTGACACATTTATTTTGCATGTGGTAGAAGCTGAGTTCAAGTTGGATTTTAACCTTTGAAATGTAGTTCAAAGACACAAGCAGTCCTCTGAGTAACACCCCCTCCCTGGCATCCTTCTGTCTGTGTTCCACTTCCTTGGCCTGGACATCTCACTGAGCTGCAGAAACCAGGCTGAGTAGCATTGTTTTGTGCCCCCAATCTCTCCCTTCCTGTGGCTGGTTGGCACTATCTCTGGAATGTTGTTGCTATTCTTACTGACCTGGAAAATTCTTCAGAGATATTTTCTTGCTTTAATTGCTTTCTTTCTTAATGATGACATATTCTCCTCTTCACAGCATTACCTGCAAGATTCTTTTTGTAGCCAAAAGATATTCAAATCCTTTAGCCTGAGTTCCTTTTCTTAGTTTGAAATGTGGCTGTGTCCCTATCTTCTATTTATCACCTTTACTATCCTCTCTTTTGTGTTAGGATCCAATTCAACCTTGATCTGCTCTTGTCAGAATTCCCTAACAAATCATCTTTGTTTTTCTTCTCACAGCAAACCCACATTTTCCCCAGAGTTGATATTAGGAAGTGGTGTACAAAACAAAGCCAAAGGAACCTGAGGTTTGGGATGGAAAGAGAAGGGATGGTGGTGGAAAGGAGGGATGCCTTACACATTTTATTTTAACTGCACATTTTCAAATTCTTCTAATTCCTCAATGTTAGTTCAAGTCCTCTGAGCTGCACTGAGGGAATGGTTGGAAGGGATCCCCAGCCTATTTGGACAGGGTGGACTTGATCCTGCTGGTCATTCTACTAACTACATGCTAACTACTGCAGCTTTGGGAATCATTGCAGGATGGGCAGTGTAGGTCCAGCTACACACACACACACACACACACCCCAAAAATCACTCAGAAATTGGTGAGAACTGTATATCACTTTAAGTAGATCCAAGACTATGCTGCATAAAAGCTAAAAGTCTGTTTCCCATTCCCCATTTTGAATTATGCAGCCATATTTCCAGAAGGGCACATCACAGGTTGTAGAGATCAAGCGCCATTAAGATACTTTAATAATAGACTGCTAGCATGAAGATGTTCTAACTTTGAATATAAACCCTCTACTGTGTTCAAGTTCCTGAGAGAAATTTAAGTCTAAATATTTAATCACTTTGCAAATTGAAATCCAAAGAAAATAAAATCTGCAATCAGGTTTTCTTGTCCCAGTGAGCTAAATTTAAAAATGAAAAATCCAAAGTTCATTCTCTCCAATTTTTTATATTGCTTGGTGCTAGCTAGTTGGGTTCTTGATACCTTGAGGGAGTTAGGATTTCTTTAGTAGCTTCAGCCTGGAGTGTCTGTCACTAGAATGGATATAGTTCCTTCAATGCCTCATAAATTTTGAAAGATTCCAAAAACTCAGTAAGAACCTCAAAATGATTATAATCCTGGCCTTGTACTTACTTCAACTAGCCCGTAGCCCCTAACGTAATTATCTCAGCACCCGAAGGTGACTGAAACCATAGCAGAAATTCAGTAGTTAGCCAAGGAGGGCAGGTGCAGAAAATCTTGGTTTTAGTCTTCTAAGGACTCCAGCCAGTTAGATGCCCAGAATCCATGACCTGGGCTGTGATTGGAATGGGATATGGTTCCGGAACATGTAAAGTTAGTTAAATCCCAAAGCTGTAAGTTAATGGTACTGAAAAGGTGAAAAATTAATCCTATTATAGCGTCTAGGAGGTGAGTCCACTGGGGAGTCCTTAGGTCTTGGCTTGAAAAGAGCTGTCCCCAGAGGGTGGGTTATATAAGCCTGAGTCAGGACTCTGTACACACTCTGTTCTCTCTCTCTCTCTCTCTCTCCCTCTCCCTCTCCCTCTCCCTCTCCCTCTCTCCTCCCTGCCTCTCCATGTGACCCTGCCTCTACACACCCTCTGCCATTGTCATTCTCTAGCCACACCAGACAGCTTAACCACAGGGCCTGTCCAGCTTGGGACTGTGAACCCCCAAACTTGTGATCCAAAATAAACCTTAATCTTCCTAAGTAGCTCGTCTTAGGTGTTTCATTAAAGTATCAAAAGCTGACTAATACAGAACACTGGGACTGGGAGCGGGCCATTCCTGCTTCTGAAGAGTGTGGAATCGGGTTACTGGAAACAGCTGAGAGGTTTGGAGTGACTGGAGACAGCCTAGCACACCGTGTGTCAGGAGAACATTACAGCAAGCTGTGGCGAGTGCAAAGACAGAATGCTGACGAACCTGTGCAAGCTGAAGGCCACGCTGAAGAGGTTTCCCATGGGAATGAGCATTCCATTGGGAATTAGACTAAAAGCCACCACTTTCCACCACAGCCAAGAGCCTGACGGTACTGTGTCCCTGACTTTGTGGGAGGCTGCGCTTAGAGGTGATGGCCCGGAGAGCTGGGCAGCGATTCCAGTCAGCAGGGTGTTCAGGCCGCAGCTTTCAGTGAGAATCAGCAGCAACAGGGAGCAGCAGAAAGATCTGAAAAATTCACGGGAGTCAGGAAACAGTGGGTGGGGGATGGGATGCTCTGTGGAGGAGCCTCTGGCTGAAGAGATGAGCACAGGGAAGAGGGTCCGGGCGCTAACAGGAAGACAGTGGAGGAAACAGACAGCATTTCCGAGGGCTCGGAGGCAGCCCCTGCCGTCACAAGCCCATCAGAGACCTCCAGGTACGAATGTGCCTCCAAGATCCTTCGGGCCGTTCCTCCCATTGTAGGCTCAGAGGATCGGAAGTGAAAGTTTGTTTCAAGGATCTTCCAGGGCAGAATCCTTTCAGGAAAGAGCCCTGGGGCACCCTGCTCACCCAGGGCCAAGTCTGGATTCTGGCTGACTAGCAAAGTGCTCTTAGGCTGCTGCAGCTGTGGCCGAAGTGGTTCCAGGCTCGGATCATGCTGGCAACTGACCCTGGCATAGTCCATGTGATTTTGCAGGCGTGTAGAATGCAAGAGTTGTCGGATTATTGTGGCTTTCGTTGAGATTTCAAAGGAAAGCCTAGCAGTCTAGGCAGAGTTGTTCTACAGAGTTGGAGCTCTTGCGTGGAGCTCCTATAGAGCGATGTGTGTTGGTGCTATGGAGAAGTTGTAATGGAGACCCCAAACAGGAAGAGGTGCCAGCAACATGAAATGCCCCATGGGGAGAGCTGTGACATTGTGCCAAGTAAGCCTGGGAAAGTCACAGACATCAGTGGATAGGTTCAGATAGTAGCCATGTAAGTACAGACCAGCAGAGTTATGGGGGCCCAGACTGAGACTTATTACAGGAGTGAAGCCACTAAAGAGGGGCCAGGTGGTGCAATGCTAAGCAGAATTGCGGGTTTGGAGTTTCAATAGATTCCCACTAGAGCAATGCCTATTGGAACTGCAAAGATGACACCCCACCTATGAGACCCACACCTGTTGCTGTGACTGACAAAGCAGTAGGAGCAGGATTGCCCTAGCCACCAAGAGTACTTGGTCCACCACAGTGTGCACCAGATGCTGGACATGGAGACACAAAACTTCATGTTTGTCCTGCTGGATTTCACTCTTGCCTTGGCTCAATCAATCTTTTGAATTTGTCTATTAGCCCTCTGTGGAACGGAAATATTTACTCTGTGCCTGTCCTGCCATGGTTTCTTGGAAGTATATAACTTATTATTATTATTACTATTATTATTATTTTATAGGGGCTCTTAGATAAGGGAGTTTGCCTTGAGTTTGGACTTGGACTTGGGACTTGGGAATTAATGTTGGTCTGTATGAAATCTAGAAATATTGGGGATATAATGAGTGTACGTTGTGTTTAAGAAGGGCATTAGTTTCAGGGAGCCAGAGACAAAATGCTGTGACTTGAAAAAGATTGGGCCTCCAAATTCATGCAGTTATAAGTATTATTAAGTTGTAAGTATTAAGTTATAAGTATTAAGAAAGTGGAAATGTAATTCAACTGTGGTGTTTAGGAGGTGGACCTAGGGTGAGGTCTTTAGGGCATTCAGGCCATGCCCTCAGGAGGTAGCTCTTGGGAGAGGGTTGGCTATAAAAGCATGAGTCAGGCCCAGATACCTGCTCTTTCTGCTTCCTGGGTGGCCACATAACCTTCCCCTAAACATGCTCCCTCATTGCCATTCTCTGGTCTCATTAGATGGCTGAACCAATGGGCTTGTCCCATCTTGAACTGTGAGCCTCCAAAACTGTGCTCCAAAATAAAGCACTGTCCTTCATAAGTAGCTTATCTTAGGTATTTCACTGTAGTTTAAAAAAAATGCTAATACAAGTTGTGAGCCAACATGCACCTAACAACAAGTTCTCCATAACAAGTTAATGTTTTTAACTATGGGGAATATCCATGCATATTTTCAACTCCATTCTTTTTTTAAAAGAATTTTTTGTATATTTGAAAAACAGAATCAAAGATAGAGAGGAAGAGAATGAGAGAGAGAAAGAGAGAGAGAGAGAGAGAGCACTTTTCCATCTGCTGGTTCACTTCCCAAATGGCTGCAACAGCTAGGGCTGGACCAGGCCAAAGCCAGGAGCCAGGAACTTCTTCCAGTCTCCTTTGTGGGCAGCAGGGACCCAAGCACTCGAGCCATCTTCCATTGCTTTCCTAGATGTGTAAGCAGGGAGTTAGATGGGAAGTGGGACAGCTGGGACATGAAACAGTGCCCATGTGGGATGTCAGCATCTCAGGCAGCAGCTTAAGCCACTACACCACAACACTGGCCCCCTAAATATTCTTGACATAATGTTTCCCCTTACAAAGCACTCCGCTTAACACCAAGAGCCCCGTATGCGATGTGCATCATGGAATCCCTGGCATGCAGTACTGCATCTAGCATTTAGAAGGGACTGAATAAATAATTGTAATAAAATAGAATTTAATAAAATTCAGTTTTTACTCATGTCTTCAAGTTTCTGCATCATATTAGTTGAAGACTAGCATGATTTATAATGTAACCTGTTTAAAATCTATTTCTATTTGCAACTGTGTGATGCAAGATTTTTTTTAATACTGTGGAACAAGAACAAAAATAGAAATAATCAGCCCCTGAGACCAATACGGCTGTGACTATCATCCATATCCTTTGACTTCACTTTTTAAAACATTCCATTTGTTTTATTTAGTTGAAAGGAAGATGTGTGTGTGTGACACGTATATCTGTGTGTGTATATATATATATATATATAACTATATATATATATAGTTATAGTTATATAGCCAGGAATTCAATCCAGCTCTCCCACATTTGTGGCAGTGACCAAATATTTAAGCCGTCACCTGCTGCTTCCTAGGGTGCACATTAGTAGGAAACCGGAATCAAAAGCAGAGTAGGGACTTGAATCTAGGCACTCTGAAATGAGAAGTGTGCCTCCCAACTACTAGGCCAAATACGTGCCCTCATTTCAAATTTTTATGTTCAGCATGCCTGCCACATTCTTATTGACTGACTTTATGAAAAATAAAATTTTACTGTTATAACTGTAACTGTTTTAGAAAGTGATAAACATAAATAATGTTGATGCTAATAAAATAATGCATTTGCTAATGTAAAATTTCATTGTAAAGCTATGTGTCTGCTGATAAGTTTGAAAACCACTTTTTCAGCAATAACAAAATTAGCTTTGAGCCTGAGAACTTTATATGGATTCAGATTCTCTTTGCCTTAACATATTGGAGACTGAATTAACTCTTGTAAAATGGAAGTTATTATGCATACCTCAAAGTTTATAGTGAGATTAAGCGAGTAACTAAGAAAATCTTAAAAGCCCTTGGCAGAGAGCAGCTTCTCCCTATAGTGTTCTACCTCTTAATAAATACCTTTATATAAAGCAATCACAGTGCGTAACACAGGCCTGCAAACAAAATAGGCACTTAATAAAATCTTTTGATTAATTTTATTTTTTTCAGTGTTTGGAGAGATTTTGATTATTTTAAGCAATTTTATCTCTAATTGGTTAAACAGTTTTCATTATTAGAATTAACTACTTTCTTCTGAGTTCTCATATTACTTTATTTATACTTTGGTTCTAGCACATGTCTCCCACTGGAATTTCAGTGCCTTGAGGACAGGGATTATATTCTAGACATCATTTTCACAATGAGGGCCGTATAGTTGAACTCAGTAATTTCTGAATGAGTACTGTTTTGTTTGAGAGGTCTTCAAAAAGTTTATGGAAATTTGCATTGTGAAAAAACTGTGCATAGATTTCAAAATATTTTGCACCAAAATAAATGTATCTTTTAATTTCATTTTCCATGAGCTTTTTGAAGTACCCTCATATATAAAACTTAAAATGTGTTAGTCTATGTTTTAAGTGCCTTGTGAGGTAAGGACAGTTTCTATCCCCGTTCTACAGATGAGGAGTGGTAGCATGGAGAGTTTAAGTTACCTGGCCAAAGTCAACACAGCGCATATGAAAGAGCCAGCTGTGGTGCTGGAGTTGCCTGGCTTCAGTGTCCATTCTTCTGACCCTTACACTAGACTGCCTCCATTAGTGAAAAGGATTGTCTTCATGGAACAGGGAGGTGTAGTTGCAGGCTGATTGGATTAGTAGTGACTCAGCACTAGGGTTTTGGATTATGGTTTCATAGTAACTGTAACTTTCCCTCTTGATCTATGTACATTATGAAGGCATTCACATGGCTTAGCTTGGTTACAAGTAGGTGTTCTTGATCGTTTGTCCATCAGACAGTATGAGCAAAGGGCCTCAATTCATGACAATGTTTGACATAGAAGCAGTTTTTATTCCAAAACAAGAAAACTACCAAATGGAAATTAAGAAATACATATACAAATTTCATTTCTGTAGGTAGGTTATAAACCTCATTCATTAGATGAATGTTTAGTTAAAAGAGTAAAAAAATTTGAATAATAAAATTCTTTAAACAAGGAAATATCTAAAAAGAGTTATATAATACTAACTGTATTGTTAAATGTGTTTGTAAGCATTTCAGTATACTTGCAAACAATTTGTAGGTTTAATTTTCTCACTTTTTAGAATTCTCCAATAAGTAGGATCATCGCTGAGTAATCAGAACCAACCACACACTGTGTGGGATACTTTTAGGAAGTATTTTAAAAATGAAGAGTAAAAAGCTTTCTAAATGTTTATAATCAAAATCATATGTAACATGAGTACATTTTACTGTGCATGATACAACATGTAAAAGGGCCTCTGAAGTTCTAAAAGTGGCCTTGTTAGGATCTACTTCATTTCAGTCCTCAGTAAACTCCCCAGCAAGCTGCCAACTTCTCCATACACAAGTGATCGTGCCAAATGAGGCAGAGGAGAAAGCATACACTGTCTGATTTATGAGTTTCTTAAGTGACCAATTTTTAAAAAACTAATAGCTATTTTCCTATGCATTACCATGTAAATACCTGAATGGTTCCTTCTTTCCATTTCTGACTTGGCAATTCTGAGAAATACTTCCTGCAAGCAGCAGCAGGAAGCAGAAAGCCTGGATTCTGTGAATACCTATGCCCAGAGCCCTGAGCTCATTTGCTTTCTTTTGAATAGCCAGTGTTGCCTTCTCAGCATCTGGACTGGTCCTGTGTCTACAGAGGCTGTGTTAAGTGTCCCAGAGCTGCTGGAACAAACTCCCGCACCTAGCAGCTTGGGACAGTACACACATTTATCTCCCCGTTGAGGAGATCAGAAGTTCGAACAGCTCTAAAAAAGTCTCATTCCCTGGGGGGCTCTAGGGAAGAATCAGCCTCCCTGGGTTTCTAGAGGCCACCAGCCTGCCTTGATCCCAAGTCCCTTTCCTTCATCTTCCCAGCACTCCCAGAATGCCTGCCAGGGGATTCCTCCCATCAGATCACTCCCATCTACTCCTAAGCCTCCCTCTTCCACTCTTAAAGATATTTGTGACTGTAATGGGCCTACCCAGATAATCCAAGATTCTCTCTTCCTCTCAAGGTCCTTCCTTCAACCACATCTGTAAGGTTCCTTTTGCCACCTAAGATACATTCCAGGGATTAGTCCTTGGGCGTGCTTGGGGAGAGGGGGGCATTATTCTGCTTCTCACAGAGGCACTTAGCAAACACTGGGTGAATAGATTCCTTAGACACCTGAGCAACCGCCAAGTGCTCTACTCTGAGTGATTCTCAGAAGCATGGCGGTTGGCCTGCTGTGGCTTCCCTAATTCATCTTACATCGGCCTCCAGAGTTACCAGTGCCTTGCTTCCTATTTATTAGTTTTTCTTAAACCGAATGATAAGGATGTTGTAGGATTCACTATCTTCCTTTAATTCTCTAGATAATAATGCCCTGCAAAATAGACACTTGGCAGGGTGGGTGGGGGCAGTTTATGTAAGGTTTGTGTGTGTGTGTGCATGTGGGTTTACATGTGTGTGTGTGTGAAACAGAGAGAGAGAGAGCGAGACATCTATACCCACACTGATATTTTCTTTCTCATCTTTACCTCTGGGTTTTAACCACATTTTACACTGCTTTAGGGACTTTATGTGAATTAGTAATATACACATCTAATAGTCAATTTGTTTTCCCTCTCACCCTGTGCTGGATCCCACCCCAGTCCCCACCCCCACCATGTTCCTGTCAGTTAATGGTATCAAAGGCAGCAGTGGAGTAAAAGAAGGTGAGGGGGAACCAGTGTTAACCAGTGCTAGAGGGATTTTTATAGAAATCCAAAGAAAATTATCTTGCGTTGGGAAAGGAGAGCAAGTGAACGTGATGCCTTTAAATTCAGATAAGCTGTATTGTGTTGAATAGAAACAAACTTGGCCCACCCAGCATCTGTACTTGAATGGTGAGCTTGGCCCAAAGCAGGCTTGCTATGGTTCCAGTATGGCTTGCGTGACCCCCAAGGCTTCAATGTGTTGAAATGTATCCCCATTTAGAGGTGCTGGAGGTTGGCAAGTCATTGTCACTGCATTGGTTAGAGACAGAGCCTTTAGGAAATGCTTAGAAGCAGGTGAGGTCATTAGGGTGGAGCCCCATGATTGAATCCTGATGCCTTTGGAAGTTGAGGGAGAGTGACTAAAGACACACAGGTACACCTCCACCTGGACTACCTGTCACTTGCCATAGGACGCCGTGCATCACTTCAGGACTCTGTCATGGAGCAGACCTTCACCAAATGAAAACCCTAGATCTTGCACCTCCAGAACTGTGGGCTAAAATAAACCTCTTTTTTTTAGAATGTTAACCTCCCTCAGTTTTTCATTGTAATAAAAAACTGACTAATCCAAGCCTCTGTACTCATTAAACTGTACACTCACTTGATGGATAAACAAGCTATAACCTGAGATACACTTTGTAACCAAGCAACTGAGTCTCAGCAAATCACAGCAGCTGAATGTCCAGCAAACCAGAACCAGAACGTGATCCAATAAGGCAAATGCCAGGTACAATCAGGTAGTTTCCATGTGTCACTTCCTCTTCTCTGGCTGTAAATACACACTGTACATATGGTGGGTAGGGTATTCTGAACTCGCTTTATCTGGAATGCCACCTAGTTCTAGAACGTTTTTGTTGTTGTTCAAGTAAACTGTAAATTTTTCGTTTAGTAATTGTCCCGGGTAGCTGAATGTTTGGCAGATGGTTTTGCCAGCATCTGTCTCCCCCTGTCAGAGACACTTCAAGGACCCAGGCCACGCCCATCACAGCTCCAGCCCTCTGTCCGTGCTGTTCCAGTCACTGAACCACATCCTGCCCTTTCCACTTGCACATCAGGCAAGTCCTGCCCATCGTCAGTACTCAGCAGCATGCCTGTGAAGCTCTTCCCAATGACCATCACACCCCAGACACACGGCCTGGAAAGGTCATTAATTAATACTGTATTGTAACCTTTAATGTACTATACAGGATGTATATGTTTCTATCGATCAGAAGTCCCTGCAGATTTCTCATCAAAACATTTTGCTCAGTGGGTTACCCTGGTCGCCATAGAAATGAAGGAAAGTGACCACAGTGCCCGCCTCTTAGGGGCATCTGAATGTATGCCATGGTGCAGGGGCGAGGGTGGGGGGGGGATTGAGAAAGGACCAGAACAATCATCTGAGAAAAAGCACAATTTCTCATCCTGCCTGCCCATCAGTGTTTCCTTTTAAGATCCTCAGCAAACACAGCAAAACCTCTACTAAAATGCCTGACTTACATGTCCGTGTTGTCTTACACAAGTTGTTTCCACATTCATTCTCTCACTGGATCTTGGCAATAACCCAAGCCCTGCCCCTGTTACCAGATATGAAACTGGGGCCCAGCTTTACCAACGGAGGTGACTGCCTGCTCTTGACTTATGGAGCCACACAGCATGGGACTGGAGGAGAGAGTGTGACTGTCCATCCACTCTGCCGCTGCCAGGCCCTCAGCAGGCACAGATCACCGTGGGAGCGAGACACCGGGACAGCCCGGTGTCCACCCTGGACCACCTCGCTTTCCCCAGGCACAGCCCATGTTCCTCCCCTCCCTTCCTATTTGAGCTGCCTGTTATTTCAGTAACTCGCTCCATGCTCACTTGGGAAGTCTGAAGTCTGGAAAGGCATGGTTTCTGATTCATTTCCTGCGTCTGCATACCTTAATAGAGCCCCGTATGGTGCGCTTCCTTTATGCGCTGTTTCTCACCATCACACCATGTGCTAACACGAGACTATTAACTGATTCCTTCTCGCGTTTCTGATTTAAACGGCTTCCCCCCAGTTGAGGTGACAGGAAGCATTTGGCTGGAAGAACTCCAGGAGGCAGCACAGGCTGGTCCTAGATGATGAAGATGTCGACAGGCAGCGAAAGCAAGGGGGCAACGTGACAAACAAGCATGATAACATGTTGATGATTTCATCACAGGGAGAGCTCACACAAATCGATTAGGAAACCTAATATATCAGTACAAGAAGGGATAGAGGATAGAATATAGTACACAAAAAAAGCAATTGATACGCTGGCACCGCGGCTCACTTGGCTAATCCTCCACCTGCGGCGCCGGCACCCTGGGTTCTAGTGCTGGTTGGGGTACCGGGTTCTAGTCCCGGTTGCTCCTCTTCTAGTCCAGCTCTCTGCTGTGGCCCGGGAAGGCAGTGGAGGATGGCCCAAGTGCTTGGGCCCTGCACCCGCATGGGAGACCAGGAGGAAGCACCTGGCTCCTGGCTTCGGATCGGTGCAACGCGCTGGCCATAGCAGCCATTTGCGGGGTGAACCAACAGAAGGAAAACCTTTCTGTCTCTCTCTCTCACTGTCTAACTCTGCCTGTCAAAAAAACCAATTGATAAACTAATGACAAAATTACTAAAAGCCTATAGTTTGGTGGTCAAAATATATACCAAAATCATAATCCTCACCTGTGAAATTAGCAAAAATGTATGTATTATATATAAATGGGAAGGTACATGTGGTGAAGCAGGTATGTCTTAAGCACTGCTGGTTGAAGCACAATGTAAAAAGCCTTTCTGTAATATAAACTGGGAATGGGTATCAAGAATTTCGAAATAGGGGCCTCCTCCTGCAGCGCCTGCATCTCATATGGGCACCAGTTCAGGTCCCAACTGCTCCTCTTCCAATCCAGCTCTCTGTTAGTGGCCTGGGAAAGCAATAGAAGATGGCCCGAATACTTGAGCCCCTGCACCCATGTGGGAGACCCAGAAAAAGCTCCTGCCTCCTGACTTCAGATTGGCCCAGCTCTGGCTGTTGTGGCCATTTGCAGAGTGAACCAGCAGATGGAAGACTTCTCTCTGTCTCTCCCTCTCTCTGTTTGTAACTCTACCTCTCAAATAAATAAATCTTTAAAAATCATCATGTGATATGGATTAAAAGGAGTGAGAAATACCCTGGATAAAAATATAAATAAAACAAATTTCAAAATAGTTCAAACTTTTGAGATCACTAATTGTATTATAGATCTATTTATTTATTTGAATGGCAGAGAGAGTGGAACAGACAGAGATCTTCCACTTACTGGTTTACTCCCCCAAATGCCCACAAGAGCCAGATCTGTGCCAGGCTAAAGCCAGGAAACAGGAACTCCATGCTGGTCTCCCATGTGGGTGGCAGGGGCGCAGGTACATTGGCCCTCTTCTGCTGCATTTCCAGGCACATTAGCAGGAAGCTGGATTGTAAACAGGGTATCCAGGCCCCCAGCCAGCACTCTGATATGGATTCCAGCATCACAAGTGGTGGATTAACCCATTGTACCATAATGCCAGCCCATCAGTTATTACATTTTTAGGAACCTACCTTAAGGAACTAATCAGAACTTTTTTTTTTTTTGATAGGCAGAGTGGACAGTGAGAGAGAGAGACAGGTCTTCCCTTGCCGTTGGTTCACCCTCCAATGGCCGCCGCTGCAGCCGGCGCAGCGCGCTGATCCGATGGCAGGAGCCAGGAGCCAGGTGCTTTTTCCTGGTCTCCCATGGGGTGCAGGGCCCAAGCACCTGGGCCATCCTCCACTGCACTCCCTGGCCATAGCAGAGAGCTGGCCTGGAAGAGGGGCAACCGGGACAGAATCCGGCGCCCCGACCGGGACTAGAACCAGGTGTGCCGGCGCCGCAAGGTGGAGGATTAGCCTATTGAGCCACGGCGCCGGCTGGAACTAATCAGAACTTTGGCCAAATACTCAGTAGCAGAGATGATCCAGCCAACATGATTTATAATAATGGAGATTGGAGGCTGAGATAAGCAACAGTAAGAAACATTTATGAGAGCTATCACATAACTATGTGGCATAGCAAATAAGGCAAAGCATATTTAAGAGTATGGGGAAATGTCAAACCACCACTCATTAATATCGTGAGAGAATGCAATCATTCTTCACATGTTGCCAGTGATGGAGTAGCAGGGAACTTCTCCACACCTGACAGGGAATGTGAGGCAAAGAAGGACCACAGAGCTAAGAACTAGGTGCCCTGGCTGCTGCCACTTACCGCCACATAGCCATGGCAGAGCCACTGGGCTACGCAGAGCTCCCTACACACCCCCACCCCAGGGACCCCTGTCCTTACCCAAACAAGGAAATGTGAGACAATGTGTGTTAAACTGCGATGTGGAGAAGCAGCTGAGATAGCTGCCATGTGACTGGAGAACGTAGGCACTAGAGAAAGAAAGGAAGTTATTAGTGGAATGGATAATAAACTGTAAAGGCACTTGGTAAGCTAAATTGTAGTCTACATGTAAGATAATATTTTAACTGATACCTATTTTCATTCCATACAGAACTTCAATTCCCCAGCTGTCATCAGTGTCTCAAACATAATTCCAGTTGCCTGCTGGCTCCCAGGATCCTGAGACTTTCTGATGACCACACTCATACCAGCTCCCAGATATAGTTCTCAGTATAGGTCTGTGGTTAAGAGAACCAGCATTGGCATCAGGAAATCTGGTTCAAATCCCCATTTTGTCACACATCAGTGTAACCCTTCACCGAGGTGTTTAACTGATGAACATACTGAGGATGTGATGATAAGACAAAATTATTGCCTGTTCGAACTTCCAGTCCAGTTAGAAAAGATAACAGATGACTAGTGTGTATGATATATATGACACATAAATTAAAAATTCTATAAAAAATAAGGTATTCATATGTGCCTAGTTGTGCATGACTTGTAAGAGGAGATTTTGCCTCTAGATTGATTGCTGATCTTAGCTGGTGATGAGTACGTGAGTGAAATCCCAGACTCCAATGTATGAGGTTCTAAAGAGATTAGTGAGGAGGTAGATTTTGAGCTGAGAAAGATCACGTGTTGATGTCTAACAAAATGCGTTCTATAAATTGTGACACCTCTGAAAGTGCAGTCAGCTGGCTTTCCTCGGCTAGCAAATCGCTGGTGACCCCAGAGAATTGTATGAGGCCACAATTTAATTGCACAAGCTTTAAGAGATCTGCAGTCCTTTATCCCATTAATTCAACCTGCAACTTTGTTCTCTCGTCCCTTTTGAATATGCATTCTCATTGATTTCAATGGGAGTTTCAGACACTGAGAAAGGGAAGAATTGGGCCAATTATCTGTTCAAAGCAGCGCATCACTTAAAGTAGAGTCTTAAAGTGTTTGCAGGCACATTAGTGAGTCAGCGCCTTCTCCTGGTGTGCTCAGAAGGCTTTCCAGTTCAAATGAACCATTTTGAAGGGCAGTCTCCTTCCCTAAATTCTCAGTGTCATACTCACCAGTCACTCGATGGTGACGGCTGAGGGGCAGTGACCCACAATTTAGCCTCAACTTGGCTGCAATTGCTTCAGATTTAAGCCTGTGCCTCCTCACGATCACCAGCCCCAAATAACATTCTAAATTCCTGCCGTACCTGTTTGGCTCTGGCTGCTGTTCCTCAGGCAGGGCAAGTCCACAGAGCCTCAGCCCTCAAAGACCTTTTGTTTGAAATAGTCTCAGTCCATTGGTCCTGCGCCAATGCAGAGGAAGGGGGGAAACGGTTGTAACATTTAAAGCAGGTGAACTTGCAGTGAGGATGGTGCTGTGGTTTCAGCTCCCCTCACCCTTGTGGACTTTGTGCTATATATAGTACTTGATGGCATGGTACATTTCTGTAAAACAAATCCTGGTTTCTGTACTGACTCCCATTTTGTAATCCTACATTCATTAGAATTCATGAAAGCCTTATTTGAAAACTTCTTTGGGGAAGACATCCCGATGATGTGGGCTGCCAGACACCCCAGCTCCTCAGGTACTGTGGGTCTGCCATAGACTTCTGGGTGTTGGTACTAGCTGCAGCCCTGGGAGGTCAGGCTCTTCCCTTTTCTGGAAGCTCCGTCTCTGACCCAGAGGACGTCCTGATACTCTGACTTCAAGCTGCCAACACCCCTCGTTCTCCTTCTGTTTGGGCATTTAGAGGACGTCACAGAACCAGGTTCAGGATTGGCCTCCATCTGTAAATGTGTCTAGGGGTGGCACAAGAGTTGAGTTCCAAGTTTTCTTGTTTTCCCCACAAATGAAGAGGAGCCTCCTGGCAGGTGCAAACCATACAAATTGTGCAATCCGTCCTGTAGGTGGCGACATTGCAAATGCTGTAACCTTGCAGGTTGGTAAGATACTCAGAACATTGAGATGGATTCTAATTCGGACTCCAGGTTTAGTAGCTACAGGATCTTAGGTAATATCTGGGATTCTGAGTTTCTTCATTTGTAAAATGGGGCCATAATATCCACCTTATGTAGTGATTATGTGGACTAGATAGAACAATGAATACAAAAATGTCTGCTCAATATGTTGTTTTTGTTTTGTTTTTATCCCTTATGTTTTCTCAAATGTCATTTCAGTGGGGGTAAGGAAGTGTTTAAATGCACTACAGACTTCCTATGGAGTAAGACCTCCTATGTGGTTAATATTTTAATGGAAATCTCAGGATGGGCATTTGGCACAGTGGTGAAGTCCCTGCCTGGGAGGCGTGTATCCCATAACAGGGTACCTGGTTTGAGCCCCAGCTCCTCTGCTTGCAGTCCTGCTAATGCATACCCTGGGAGTCAGCAGGTGAAAACTCAAGTACTTGCCTCCCTGCCACTCATGTGGGAGACCTGAACTGAGTTTCAGGCTCCTGGCTTTGGCCTGGCTCAGCTCCAGCTGTTGTGCGCATTTAGGGAGTAGGCCATTGGATGGAAGATCTCTCTCTGTCTCTCTGCCTTTCAAATAAAATGAAAATAAGTAAACATTTAAAGAGAAATCTCTTTTATCAAATATCATTTCATGTGGAACAAAGACCCTGTGAAATAGCTCACCAGATAGTTACGATGATGAGCAAAAGTGTCGGCACAGAGCTTACCAGTCGGCTGTCTCCATGTAGACGAGAAGCAAAGTAAGAGAGCAACAAAAATCATTGCCGTTATAATTGTTAACAAGATTCTTTGGCTGATTGACTTTTCTTATGTAGTATTCTATTTCTAATCATTGTTAAAATAGTAAATAGGTCCCAGAAATAGTGGTTAATATCATATTTAAACTCCTTTTCAAAATGTTTCTTTCCTTGCTTATAAAGTAAAGAATCTGAGATGAGTAATATGTATCACAGCTTACAGTGATCTGTTTTCTACTGTCTTTTCTTAGCCCTCCAAGTAGTTGTAAACATCAACAAGTAGCAGTAGCTACATTCCTTGTGGAATACAAAGTTAAGAAATTCTCAGGAAAAGGTTAAGTAATTTCAAGGCAGTTGTGTCAGTAACTTTTAGGAAATAATTAGATTGTTAAACTTAACTAATGAGAGTTTGTGTAGCAGAGGTGTAGTGTGATTAGGGATTTCAGGGTGGAAGGGGATATGGGGAGTTAGTACACACAGTCTTAGCTCTTCAGTCATAGCTGATAAAACAACAGTCAACAAT
This sequence comes from Oryctolagus cuniculus, assembly GCF_964237555.1. NCBI lineage: Eukaryota > Metazoa > Chordata > Mammalia > Lagomorpha > Leporidae > Oryctolagus > Oryctolagus cuniculus. Next base: position 14,436,457 of record NC_091446.1, on the reverse strand, counting down.
AAAACCACCAGAGGTCGAATTGTGTGTTACAGGCTCCAGGTGCTGAAGAAGCTCAGGAGAGAAATCTTAGTGAAGTCCCTGGTAATCAGGGAAGCTTACTGAAGAATTAGGTCCTGATCTGGGTCTGGAGAGAGGAACAGAGTTTGGAGAGGCAGAAGAGACATGTTCTGGAGTGTTTTATACCTCTGATCTGTACTGGGAATCTGAATTCTTTTTTATTTTTGTTAAAAGATTTATTTATTTTATTTGAAAGGCAGAGTTACAGAGAGAGAGAGAGAGAGAGAGAGATCTTTCATCTGTTGGTTCATTTCCCAAATGGCCTCAATAGCGAGGACTGGGCCAGGCCGAAGCCAGGAGCCAGGAGCTTCCTCCATGTCTCCTGCACAGGTGCAGGGGCCCAAGGACTTGGGCCATCTTCTACTGCTTTCCCAGGCCACAGCAGAGAGCTGGATCAGAAGTGGAGAAGTCAGGACTCGAATCAGTGCCCATATGGGTTGCCAGCACTGCAGGCGGTGGCTTTACCCACTGTGCTACAGCTCTGGCCCCGGGAATCTATGAATTCTTTCACAGCATGTGGGTATAAAATATTTCTGGATAATTAGCAAACGTAAGAAATTGACTATGAGTGGGCAAAATGATTGACCCTGACTCAGCAGCAGGAAGGCAGAGAGAACCCCGCGTGAAGAAGCTCACTTCCTCTGGTGTCCGCCCTTCCAGTTGCTGCTGACAGAGCCTGAGTTTGCACAGGCAGAGCCTCAAAAGATGAGGGCCAACAGATTGTGCTGCAGAAAATGGGGAGTTCACATCCTACTTGGGAGCACAAGTAAATAAGCGAACAAGAGAACCTGAATGTTAGCTAAATTGGAAAGCTGGCTGAAATGCTAAACAGAACACACTTAGTAAGAAATGGTGGGTTCACTCAGCCTGGAGGAAGTGCAACAGAATGGAGAATGCTTTCTGATACAGCTCTCCTCATTACGATCTCCGCCCAGAGTTCTCCAGTGAAAGGTGCAGACGGCATATTGGAAATTTCCCACATGTCTAATTATTTCCTGCTAAGTCTTTCATCAAACCGTGCAAACGTTTAAGTCATAGTGAGTTTTGTCTGTTTTTCTTCAGATAAAATGATCGTAAATGTTCTGGCATTCTGTGCTATAGATACCATACTGAAAGTGTACATACACACCAATATTAAATATATACACACACGTAAATACATATGCACTATGTACACACACCATGTATACGGGGTGTGTGTGTGTGTGTATGTGTGTGTGTGTGTTATCCATTGCCCATTTGGATTACGGGCTTAAGTGACAGATGTTTATTTCTGAGGCATCTGACATGCAGGTCTGACAGTTACTGTGCTGTGAGACTGCTTTCTGGTTGGTAGCTGCCATCTTCTCACTGCGTTGTCCCATGGTGAAGGGGCAGGGCAGCTCCCTGGGGTCCCCTCTACAAGGGCACTGAGCACATTCATGAAGACCTCACCATCTCCGAAAGCACCCCCTACTGACGTCATCACATTGGAGGTGAGGACTTCAACACATGCATTAGGGGACCATGTTCAGTCTATACCATATATAAAACGGCTCAGGAGTCTGCTCATCTGTATCCACCAGTACTCTCTTCTCTGTGCTCCAGCCCCATCCTCTGTAACTCACCTCAAAACACTCAGCGACGACCACCCTTCACACACGATTTTCCACCACTGCATGTTCATGGTATTTTTAGTTTTGTGAAAGTTCTATTAATTCTCTGGGTCTTTCTTATTCAAAACAAGGACAGCCTGTCCTGGATTTGTTGACCATGAAGATATTGAAATCTGTCCACAGACCCTTGGTTGTGCTAACATGTTCTGCCTCGCCTCAGCCATCATTGTTGCTTCTCATGGAACTCAGGCGAAAAAAGGCTTGCACAAACCCCTGCAGAGAAATGGCGGAAGGCTAGTTGTGGGCAAGAGGGATACCGTTGACTCTAATTCTGAGACACTCAACTGCCTGTCCCCTGCTGGGGGATATTCATAAATGTACCTGGATTACAGACATCCAGAATCTGTGAAGGGCACAGGAACACACCTAGCCAGATCTGGCACGAGACTTATTTGCTAGAGATTCCCGAGGGTAACTCTTAGAAAGGGAAGAGCACCTTACAGTGTTACAGTGCACGGAATGGATTGGAGCTGTCCCTTAGTGTGAACTTGCATGTTTAACCAAAATCTGGTTATTGCTACTGTGCTTTTTAAAATAATCACTTTTATAGCATTAGATGTAAATATTAATAAAAGAAGGGAACTAGTCTAGTCAATACACATTAAAAGAAGTCATATAAACTCAATATTGTTTAGATATTAGTACTAAAATTGCAGAAAACAATTTTAAGAGAAACATGAAAATGTTAAGAAGCATTAAAATATCAGTAGTTATTTCTGTAACTCTTGTATAAGTAGAAGACATTCAAATGTAAATTATCTGTGAATTAAAATGAAAAGTTAGGAGTAGCATAATAACAGAAATGGTTATTGAAGCCATCTGAAATTTTAAAGTTCCACAATATCAAATAACGATATGACAGTCTAAGTTGCTCACCGAGTGAGATAGAATTAGAGACATTGTAGTAGACATTTTTGTAGTTTCACAAAAGGAGGTCCCATTAGAATAGAAGGAGGTTTGGATAATGCCATTATTTAATCAAAGATGTCAAATATCAGCATCACACCCCCTGATTCTTAATATAAAGGAAGCTATGAAGTAAACGAGGTGGTACAAAAAGAGAGAGAGGAAGAATAAGAGACAAAAAGAAGAGAAACATAATTTTAGATCATTTAAAGGAGACTGGTATAGGTTGTAGTTATGTAACACTTTTTGCCTTAAAAGTTTATATATAGCGACTAAATGTATTAAAGGATAAAAAAAGAAATATGTACAGCTTTTATGTGTCAATCATGCCTCAATAAAACAGGTTGTTGCTTTTAAAAAGAAAATTTTAGAAATTTATATTTTCAAAGAATGAAGGGAGAGCCTTAAATTATGAGTTTTAATGTTACAGTTCTTACATTCCTTACACCTCCCACCTTCGTGTCTGCAGTTTTCACTTACTGAAGTACGATAATGCATTCATTTACCTTCTAGATGCAGCAATTGTTTGTTACTGGGGTTTGATCCTTAAGTAAATAGCAAAGATGTCGAGAACAAGTAGCAGGTGCCATCCAAGTAAACCTGGCGTCAATCTCAGAAGAAACAAGATGCTAGGAAACTGCTCCATGCCATAGTTGATTTTCTAAAAAAAGGGTCAGAGTAAAATGGTGAATCTCCTCATCTTTTAATAGAATAATTGCAAGTTTAATGACCTTCATAATCTTCACTTTCAACTGTTACACAATAAAAACAGATTAACTGAATATTGTGGGTATTCAGGGTCAGTCAGAAGTTCCTGTATTTCAAACCTGAAAGCAAAAATGCATCCCACACATTCATGTGCTTCCCCGCCTTAGGGGGCGTCGGCTTCCCTCGGTGCTCAGGTGGATATTGGCTCTGCGGGCTGAGGATGCGGCCAGCCTCGTTAGCGCAAGCTGCGGTTGAGAGGGCGATGGACCAGGATGTGGTACTCTTCTGAACCCGGTCTGCGTGCTCACCACGGGGTTCCAGCACCAACATCTGCTGGAGTTTGAACTTCTATAGATATGCATAGACAGGTTGACATCACCTAAGTTTGGCCAAATATTTTTTTCTTTTCTTTTTTTTTTTTTTTTTTTTTTGGACAGGCAGAGTGGACAGTGAGAGAGAGAGAGTGGCCAAATATTTTAATTGTGATCTTTATCTCATAGTAACACCAATGATTTCTCAGCTTGGATTTGTATGTTTTAATAAGAAAACAGATGAAGAGTGTCTTGTATCTAATATTTTAGCTAAATTTAATACTATTAGGGTTTTCTGAAGATAAACAGCTCTTCAAAATTAAATATACTTTAAAATAATGCAAAATTTTTACATATATAAATAAGAAAACAGGATAGTTTTCTTTCTCAAAAGTCAGTAAGGTTTCAATAACGATTATCGTTAGCAAAAATACTCCAACAATGTTGATTTTTTTAAACATTTTTTTTATTTGACAGGAGAGTTAGACAGAGAGAGAGAAAGGTCCTCCCTTTGCTGGTTCACCCCCCAAATGGCCGCCACGGTCAGCGCGCTGCGCTGATCTGAAGCCAGGAACCAGGTGCCTCCTCCCAGTCTCTGATGCGGGTACAAGGGCCCAAGCACCTGGGCCATCCTCCACTGCCTTCCCGGGCTACAGCAGAGAGCTGGACTGGAAGAGGAGCAACCGGGACCAGAACCCGGCACCCATGTGGGATGCAGGCGCCACAGGTGGAGGATTAACCAAGTGAGCCACAGCGCCAGCCCCAATGCTGATTTTTTTCAAGCTGATATGTATGCTAGTATGAGAACTGCTTTTAAATTCTACTATGGTTTTAATAATTTTGTGGCCATTTTAAAATTTGCTTTCTCTAAGGGAAGTTAAACATTTTTGTCCTTTGATTCTTATGGATAGCCCATGCTTATGTTTCTGCTGGACTAGGGTCTTTTCAGCCTTTTCATTTCTTATTTGTGGAATTCTTTATTTAGTGGAGCCAATAAGCCTTTGATCATAATGTCAATTTTGGTTAATAGGTAAAAAAATTAAAATTATCTCCACAGACACAAAAACACAATGAGGTAAGAACATAGAATGTTTAGCACAGGAGAAATACCCGGGCATGGCCACACAGTGAGTGAGTTATTTTCTTCCTAGTCTGAACATTTTAGTGTTTCTTTGCTTCACCATGAAGGGAGAATGTGAACCACTTAAGGGAATTCATCATCATGTGTGAATTGCAAAAATCTTCTCAATGTTTTAAGATCATTCTGTAGTCAGTCACAGTATTAATTTTGTCCAAGCCTTACTCAAGGATGAAAATGTTTTTTAATGATAGCAAAGTGGCACTAGTGAGGTGGTTCTGTTGGTTTATATTATTATATCAACATCTTCAAGCAACCTCATAATGAGTATATATGTACCTATGTGCATTCCGTGTAGATACACATGTATAATATGTGTACAGGTATGTTACCAGCTTAAAAATAAAAATTCTATTTTATTTGAATATCATTAATAAAGTTTGAACATTTGCTAAGAATACTGTGATTATTGTTAGTTTCAGTAATTTCATTTTCATTTTTTTGTAATACCAGAAAATTAAATATTTTAAAAAGCAATAGACAATAACATAGGGAAATCTTTGTTGTGATCTAAAAATAGGAAAGACCTTTCCGAGCAGCATATGAACACAGGAATCATAAAGATGATCTGTGACTTGAACTATTTATAAAATCAAAAGTTTGGTTCCAGAGAAAAAAGTAAAAAGACAAATAGCAAAGTAAGATAAATATTTCCAATACAATATTTTTCTGTTGCATATTTCTTATCCAAACCTTTTCACAGTGATACAAACTTGTAAATGTATTTGACAATATTTCATTGACTTGTCAAAAGAATCAGTGCACAGTGTAGGTGTTGGCAACAGTTTTAGTGCTATTTGCATTCTATTTTTTAAAAATTAAATTCTGTTGGGCCGGTGCCGTGGCTTACTTGGTTAATCCTCCACCTGCAGCGCCTCATCCCATATGGGCGCCGGGTTCTGATCCCGGTTGCTCCTCTTCCAGTCCAGCTCTCTCCTGTGGCCCAAGTCCTTGGGCCCCTGCACCCACGTGGGAGACCAGGAAAAGCACCTGGTTCCTGGCTTCAGATCGGCATAGCTCCTGCTGTAATGGCCATTTGAGGGGTGAACCAACAGAAGGAAGACCTTTCTCTCTGTCTCTCTTTCTCACTGTCTAACTCCATCTGTCAAATAAAAGAAAAATTAAATTCTGCAGTACATTTTTAATATTATGATTCAGCATCATTTCTGAGCTCTACTTTCAAAACCTTGGAGAGAAGTTCAAGGGTAACTGATATAATGTAAATGCCATCTTAGTCAGTACTTGACTAATTCTAGCTTTTACGGTAGTTTCCAACAAAGAAAATGAAAACAATCCCTCTGCATTATTCCTCTCCTTGAAACTGGGAGACTGACTGTGTGTTTCCCTATTTGTTAAAATCCAGGGAATTTCTAAAGCTCCTTCCAGTGCTACAATTCTCTGGTTCTATGAATATCCCTGTTATATCATTACATCTCATTTTGCTTACAGAATGTTAAATCAGTAGCCTTATCTACATCAATCTTTGTGAGAAAGAGTAAAGAAAACTGAATTCAGTTTCTGCATGATTAATGCATTTGTCAAGTTCTTTCCAAGTAGCAAATTAATTTATTGTGTTTTTTCATGAATGCAAATTAAAGCTGTGCAAACTATTGTGGTAAAGCTTAGCAGTCTTTTTTCATAAATTAAGGCTAACAGATTTAATGTTAATGAAAGGAACTATATTCAAACACAAATTTTAATACTTGGATGGAATGAAAATCTTAGACTTCATACGCTTTTCCTTACATACAATTCATGTAACCTGAACAGGAAGTCATCAGAATATAATTTTCTATAGTGAAGCCATATTAATTACTTTGTATGAAAGTCTAAGAAGTTCCTTAATAAATGTCTGGTTCCATGTATCCCTGGAAAAGAGAATTGTCTATTAATTAATTATCTCAAATTGAAGACCTCGTTTAGTTTTTGATCATCACTATCTTATCATTTCCTTGTTTGAATATTCTGATCAAGAAGTAAATCAAATTTCTTATAGGGAAGTATTTTTCTTCTGTTCATATTGATAATATAAAGAGTACCAGTATAGGCTTAACAGGATACTTTGCAATTTTTTAGTTCATAGGCCTTAATCTAATACTCTGTGTGTATGTATGTGTTTGGAAGCCATCTTTACTAATAGAACAGGATTTTTTAGGAATGATTTTAGAGGCCGGCGCCGCGGCTCACTAGGCTAATCCTCCACCTAGCGGCGCCGGCACACCGGGTTCTAGTCCCGGTCGGGGCGCCGGATTCTGTCCCGGTTGCCCCTCTTCCAGGCCAGCCCTCTGCTGTGGCCAGGGAGTGCAGTGGAGGATGGCCCAGGTGCTTGGGCCCTGCACCCCATGGGAGACCAGGAAAAGCACCTGGCTCCTGGCTCCTGCCATCGGATCAGCGCGGTGCGCCGGCCGCAGCGCGCCGGCCGCGGCGGCCATTGGAGGGTGAACCAACGGCAAAAGGAAGACCTTTCTCTCTGTCTCTCTCTCTCACTGTCCACTCTGCCTGTCAAAAAAAAAAAAAAAAAAAAAAGGAATGATTTTAGAAACAGGTCCCATGAACTTGACTTTTAAGATTATTTAAATTCATTGCAATGGAATTGTAAGAAAAGGGGCATTTCTAAACCCAACTGAATAATTATGCTCTTCCTTGATACAACTATCCACAAGTCCCATTTTGAATATTATCCTGAAGAACATGAGAGAATCAAAACCAGAATGTTCTTTATCTCCTTAAAAGTTTTTTATTTATTTATTCATTAGAAAGTGTGAAGGAGTGTTATGTCTGTTACAGACAGACAGGGCTCCTATTGGTGGTTTCACTCCCCAAGTGCCGGGGAGCAGGGAACTCAATCCAGCTCCCCGATGTGAGGGGCAGAGACTCAGCTGTTCCAACTGTTGGCTGCTACCTGCCAGGCTACACATTAGCAGGCAGCTAGAAGCAGAGCAGAGCCAGGATTTGAGCTCCAGCAGTCTGATGTGAGATGTGGGCTTCCTGTCCCTTCTTTTGTTTTTTGTATCATAATTTTATTTGTGCTTAGTTTTCACTCATTGCAACAAGAAGGAATTTAAACTAATTATATTGACTGAATAAACAAACCGTAGTGACTAATTTATGCTCAATTTTAAAAAGGAAAAAATTGTAGATACCTTTATTTATACTTATTTCTTATTGGGATTTAGGAATTTTATATAATAATAAAGCTTCCTTTTAAATACTAAAATTTTCAATGTTCACTAAATTCAAAAAGTAATTTTTGATTGAATTCAGTGCCCACTTAATTCTCTTTAAATTGAGAGAGAAATCTAAAGGATACTCCTACTAACAGCTTCTGTACCATTTTTCTGTCATGCTAAAAGTCATAAAAATCAAAAAAACAGTGAAATTAAAACTGAAATGTATCCAAAATCCTTTTGGCTTATTTTGCTGCAAACCAGAGAGGTGTCATGTGAGAAGGAGCTCATGGCTTGAGCAGGTCAGTGGGTCCAGTTAGTTTATCCTGGCCCCAGTCACGGTCACTGCTAGGTTTTGCTTTAAGAGAAAATGAACTATTGGGAGAGTATTACAGGCTTTCTGTGATGAACACATAAGATATTTTCATACCCACTTTTTAGATTTTATCTTGGCTGTCTAAACATCTTCTTTCAAAATGTCAGCAGTGATTAGGCTACATTATGGGATAATTAATATGAACTTTTATCTCAAAGCTAATTTTGAGTAATTCTAAAACAAAACGTATGTCAATATGTTAAAGACGGAAAGTCGAACAGATTGCTTCTATGTAGAAAAATACATTTTTTCATTTTTTAGTTTACCTTACTTTTCAAATACCAATCCAATAGAAATGTTTAAGAAAGGTGGAATAATCTGTGAAAGAAGCAGTATTTAAGTTTAATGCTATAGTTCCTGAAGCCCTTCTATAGAAAGTGATAGAGATTCCTGCATATTAAAATATGGGTCATTTTAAGAAGCTCAGAAAACCTCTCCCCTGAACCTGATGTGGAAGTGGCTGTGGTCGATTAGCTATGTCCAATTCGCACTTTAATACCACTGTAACGTGTTGAAAAACTATTTCCATGTGACATTGTGTTCCTTGTTTCCTGCTTCTAAGTAGGTCTTTTCCAAAATTAGTTAAAATTACTGAACAACCTGTTTCGTCCCACAGTAATTTTAGAGATTTATTGGATTTTTCCCTTCCCCAGAAATTGCCTCTGCAATGTTTAATTGCACATCTAAATAAAGGCCACGCTCAGAATTAGAGTGTAACAACTCTTCAGGCCGGATCATAAACCTCGGTACATGATCCAGCCATATATACTACAAGGGGCACAGTAACTGGATGCCAAAAAGAACAGCTCAGTCAAGCACTCAGGCAGTTCCATCACCTACAGTTCAACTGTTGGTTTCACTTGGATTAAAATGTAATTTTGGATATAATTGTTTTAGCTAAAATATTCTGCTGAGTCAGTTATGCTCACACAAGTAGGTCTGTGCAACATGGCCGCATTTCATGTCAGACGGCTCTCAGGATTTTTTATAAGTAGCACTGTTTGTGACTCCCTTAGACATGCAACTGAGAATAGTGCCGACCTAGGCATCTGGATCATCAGGACTGGCTTCTTTGTGCATGGATTTTCCATCTTTGCAGATAATTCTTGCTCTGTAGAAAGAATGGATAGCCCTTAGGTGTGGTGGCCCATTGGCTCGGAATCAGCATTTTTCCTTCTTCATCCTCTTCTCTCAATTAGTCCTTGAACAAAGAAAAACAACTGGTTTACTATTTTCATCTCTAGACATTGAAAGAGGAATAAAGTGTAATTAATTAAATGTTCATTTTATTCATAGGGGACTTGGCTTTTGTTCTGATTATCACAATCTCAAATTGTCAAAGTGCTTTAAGAACAATCCAGGGGGGAGTTCTCAAAGAGCCAGTCAGTGATGAATAAGTCATTTATTTGGCCTTTCAAGATCCCCTTTTACCTTGTGCCAGGGAAAGTCATAGATACCTTTGCAAATAAAAACTATTTTCTGCCTTTTCCACCTTTAGTAAGTGAATATTTGGGTCGAGAGAATATGAAAGCCAATCTGAGGCAGACACTTTTTAAAATCTGATAGTTCCGTAATTCTGCAATACTATACTTTCTTGATGAATGACTCTAAAATATAATGCTACTATAAATTTATTTTCTTTATTTAACAAAATACCTTTCCTCCCATTACAACTCATTGACCACAGGGCTAAAAGGAGAGACAGCAGAACAAGACTAATTAGAAAACCTGTTACAGATCGTGGACCGGAGCCCACTGCTTAGAAGATCTTGCTCTAATCAGCCGTTGATCAGGAAGTACATTTTTTCATCTTTATGCCAACGCAGGCACTCACTAAAAGTAGGTGGATGACATTCAAAGTGAATATGCCAAATAAAGAAGTCAACACCTTCCATCTCTTTCCACAAATGAACATTTCGGTTCTTTCTTGTGGGCATTCGGTAATGACACATGCTAAACAGAATTTACCTCTCCATTCATCTCTTAACCCATTTCATTGCCGTCCTAGGAGGAACTCAGGTTAACTAGGTGCCCCTTCTCCAGGTAGTTACACATGGCAAGTCACTCAGGAAACCGTCGCGTGGCATTGTGGGACCAGTGCAGGAGAATTCTCTTCGTGTCCCGAGATACCAAGGAGGGGATGCAGGACAGTGTTTATCCCCCCGGCCATAACATGAGCAGCCTCCAGATCACTCTGAAGTCGGGTCCCTCTGTGATTTACCCACCTGCCTGTGGAGTCTGAAAGGTTCCCACTGGTGCTGACTCTGTGACACTTCTCAATTTATAGTAGCTCAGAGGCCACTTTGATTGCTCCCAAAGGCAAAGTGGGGCAAAATGATACTTTTTTCGCTCCGAAGGGTCAGCATTTATGGGACATCCTCAGACAGCATCTCCAAATCGTTTCAGAGAACGAAGGTTACTTTCATACCATCCTCTGATAGATTAAAGGAGGTCATTTAAACAACTACTTCCCAAAAGCCCCTGTTTTGAATTACTGGGGAGAATGTGTACTATCAGGCTCCTGGATCACTTAGCAAATATCACAGAGCAGTTTCAAATCCATTTTGAGAAATATACTGTCCAACTATCCTGCCTTTTTCTTCAGTAAAGGAGATTTATCTAGGATCGATTTGGCTAAAGACACCTCTGTGTTTTTTTTTTAAATGTCTTTGGCATTTAAGTCATCTATAATAACTTTCAGTGAGGACTCAGCAATTTATAATAACATTAATGGAAAAAAATCACCATCCTCTATAGCATTTTCCCTTGCATTGTATCTAAATGGTTAGAATTGAGGATTTACATAATTTTACCTACAATTCTTTCCATCCCATTTTTGTCATGATCTGAGTTTATGTAGAGGTTAAAAATTCTCCAATGAGGCCGGCGCCACAGCTCAATAGGCTAATCCTCCGCCTGCAGCGCCGGCACACTGGGTTCTAATCCCAGTCAGGGCGCCGGATTCTGTCCCGGTTGCCCCTCTTCCAGGCCAGCTCTCTGCTGTGGCCCGGGAGTGCAGTGGAGGATGGCCCATGTGCTTGGGCCCTGCACCCGCATGGGAGACCAGGAGGAAGCACCTGGCTCCTGGCTTCGGATCAGCGCGGTGCGCCGGCTGCAGCACACTGGCTGCAGAGGCCATTGGAGGGTGAACCAATGGCAAAGGAAGACCTCTCTCTCTCTGTGTGTCTCTCTCTCTCACTGTCCACTCTGCCTGTCAAAAAAAAAAAAAAAAATTCTGGAATGAAATTTGTGAAAATAATATTTTGACTTTGCAGAAATAGTTGTGCATTTTCTATTTATTTTAGTGTTGATCTTTTAAAAATATTAACTGCTATGAGCTTAAGGGAGCAGAACCATCACCTTGAAAAATGCTAAAATCCGTATTTTTAGTTGATAGCTGTCTTTTAATATTTATTGCCGTGTATCTGTGTGATGTGATATTCTATGCCTTTATCTATCTCCTATATTTGCCTAATTTCACACAGATGCTATGGAAAACAAGAACACACAGCATCACCCATACTATTTAACTTTGATTCAAAATTGTAATCTAATTTCTTATAAGTAGGTATCTGAACTTAAAAAAAATTTACCAACAACAAAAAATTGTGTTGCCTCTAACACTGCACCAGTCTCGGGAGAGCGATCAGAATATGAAAGGTGAACTGATTTTTCCCTTTGAAGTGATTCCTTCAGAACTGAGGGAAGCTTCTGGAAGGACTTCCAAAGTTGATTTAAAACACGGAAGGCCGCTCCAAAGGCATTTGGGGAGAGTTGAGTGCCAGCGCCTTGACGCCATGCCAGTGTGGCAGCTGTTTCAATTTTTTGTCAATCTTGTACACACAGCCAGAGACATTAAAACCTGTTTAGAGACAATGGTGACCAAGGGACTGAGCCAGATGCAGGCTAGTGTAGCTCTCTCTGTGTGAGCTTAGTACGCGCAGCCCCTAGGAACCGGCTTCAGCGCTGTGCGAGCACAGAAGCACCAGGCAGGTCATGTCCCCCGGGCCTCCTCCTGAACAATAGACTAACTGTGGCCACGTTGATGCCACCAAGGTCCCTCCCCTGACCTGCATCACGCCTGCCCTGCCCTCAGCAACTGAGAATGAGGATTAGAGAAACCAAAGGAAGCAGCTTTGTATTTCAGAGCGCCTTTAGCGTGGCGGGAAACAGAGCCTTCTAATCAGAAGCCTCTTCCTTAGCACACAGCTACACTGTTTCATCTGCATTCAGGTCATATTTATTTTACACTTACATTAAAGTAACAATTGGGATGTAAAGCTGAATAAAAACATTGTTTTGCTTTCCAGGTGCTCCTAGTTGAGAGAAGTAGGCAGAGTTACAAAGACAAAGTTTGGTATAATATAAAGCATCAGAAAACCATCAGGTTGTTCAGAGATTGCCAGACCCAACATCAGGTCCCAGCCTGGTCTGTTCCCTCCCCGGAGACTTAACATCCAATTTCTTGCCCAGTGTTGGCCTCAGAGAAACCGCATGTAACAGTAAGTGCAAACCACACCTGACATAACCAGTGTGGTTGTCATTCCCGCAGAAGTCCATCCAGTCCTTCCCATGCCCTTACGTAGCAAGACCCAGTGCACATTCCCTGCAAGGAAGCCCTTGAACTGAGCCAGACCCAACTTCACTGGGATGCAGTGGCCCCGCTTTCTGCTACACGGGGGCACATGCATGAGCAGAGGCCAGCAGCGACGTCTGGGCCCTGCCAGCCGCCTGCTCTTAACTCCCTTCCAGAGAAATCTGTCAAAGGACTTTCTGAATCCTGAATTCTGAATTGGAAGCCACGCACTGAGCTGTGCGGGACGTGCAGTGGCTATGGCATTGGGTACTACTTGCTGCAGGCAGGAACAGGAGCCACAGGTGGTAGCAGTCCACTCTTCCTGGAGTCTGGCCAGCTCAGTGCTAGGTGCTCCTGCGTGTCTGTGTGAGCCTGTCTTCACTCTCAGCCCTCTTCTTCCTCTGTTCTTTCTACCAGGGAAGCCACAGCCACTCCAAGGACAAGGAGGCAGGCTTTCCACTCAACATTACACCCTGGCCCCTGGTTCGGCGCGGTACTAAAGAGCTGTCAGGGCCGGCGCCGCGGCTCACTAGGCTAATCCTCCGCCTTGCAGCGCCAGCACACCGGGTTCTAGTCCCAGTCGGGGCACCGGATTCTGTCCCGGTTGCCTCTCTTGCAGGCCAGCTCTCTGCTGTGGCCAGGGAGTGCAGTGGAGGATGGCCCAAGTCCTTGGGCCCTGCACCCCATGGGAGACCCGGATAAGTACCTGGCTCCTGCCATCGGATCAGCGCGGTACTCCGGCCGTAGCGTGCTGGCCACGGAGGCCATTGGAGGGTGAACCAACGGCAAAGGAAGACCTCTCTCTCTCTGTCTCTCTCTCTCACTGTCCACTCTGCCTGTCAAAAAAAAAATTAAAAAAAAAAAAAAGAGAGCTGTCAGGAAACACTGCTTGTCACTGGCTTTGGAAAAAAAGTGTTGTGAGCTTTTCTGGCTCAGAATGGTTTAGAAGGGGATTGCCTCTTCCACTTTCTCATCTCCCACCTGGCACCTAGATGCCAGTGTGCAAGACAACCGTGTAAACCCCAGATTGAAGATGGCAGAATTGGCATCAGTGTAAGTCCCTGAATACCTGCGTGGACCAGAGCTGTTCCCTCCTTGCTCCCCGCATACCCTGCCACCAACCAGGAACACCTAATATCGTGAGAAATAAGCTTTCAACTTCATTAAGTCACTGAGATTTCCAGGTTTAACCACTGCAATGGCTGGCATTACCTGCCTGTATCACTCCCGATTCTACATTTCTGGGATAGACTTGACTCTGAGCTCCCTACCTGTACATCCAACTAGAGAACCCCAGTAAGATGTCTTTCAGGTCATCAGGCCTGGGATTTCTGGAACCAAATAAGTGAGCCACTGCCTCCCCACGCACTGGCTGTTTCTGTTCCACCATGTGCTGGTAGATAGTGTTTGCAGGCACCAGTCAGCCAAGCCCAAAAAGACAGTCATTCTAGACCCTGCCCTACTTTCATCTCCCATAGTAATCTCCAGAATATCTATCCTATTCATCCCTTTTATCTCCTTATTGCTGCTTCCTTATCTGATTTTAATAATAGTAGCCTCATCCCCTGTTCATGTCTCATGCTACCTCTGGAGGTTCCTCTTTGAAATAAAACCCTGATTATGTCTCTCCAGTCCTTGAAATCATTCCACAGCTCTTTCAGGTTGCAGATTATAAAGCAGTGTCCTAGTTTGGCACTTATGGCTGTTTTATGGACCCTTTTCTGCCTGTCTCTCTGTCTCCTTTCTCATGATTCTCCCATTGGCCATCTAGAGAGAATGCCCTGAGGTTTCCCAGACACCCCTGCTCTCCCTGCTGTTGAGCGTGTGGGTCCTCAGCCTGCCCCTCACGCCAGTGAGTTCTCCATCATTCAAACCTCACTCACAGAGCATCTCTCTCAAGAATCTTTGCCCTCCACAGCCACTTCAGAGATCTCATTCCTATCTCTCTTTGCCCTCATGGCTTGGGCCCACTTCAGAAACTGCCTCTGTGCAGTTGTTGCCAAAGCCAGGAGCCCGGCATCTCTTCCTAATTGATGCTTATTGAGAAGAATCACTGCAGTGCCACCACCTGCAGTATGTCCTCAATACATGTGTGCCAGTTTGCTCTGGAGTGTCATCCACTCATACATCAATAAAATAATGCATATAAAGTTCCAAGGGCAATGTCTGGCTTATAGCAAGCATTCAATCAATGGTAGCAGAATCACTGGCTTTATAGTGTTATTGTTGCTTTTATCGCCATCAGCAGTAATTAATGCCTTTGACCAAAACTGACTCTGTATTTCTCTCAATTTCTGTGTTTCTTTTCTATTTGGCTTAAAATGCTGCGGTAGGCGTCTGCCCTGAAGCGGCAGCTTCCTTCTTGTGGCTGCAAAGTGAGGCGAGTGGAGTCAGGGCTTCAGCTGTCACCACCGCACCCAGCTGTCTGAGCCTGACCCAGCCACTTAATCACTCTGTGCCCCATTTGGCTGCCTGTGAACAATGATATAGAAATAGCGTCCTGATCACTGCAACACAGTAGTTTTCAGGAACCTCGAAAAGAAAAAACAAAAGCATTTTGAACTCCGAAAAAAATGGATAAAAAGTAATTGAGTATTAGAAGTAGCCCAAATATTAATATAAACAATGCTTTCTCTGTTGAATATTGTTATCCCCCTATTTTTTCAGCATAAGTTTCAGTTATTTTCCGATTCTCCAATGAGTAGGTAACACATATGCATCATATATGTCTTCAAGAGCAAATTCTCAGTTTTGTGATCCTAGGCATCAGACTGATTCTGCCTTGAGGACTGAACATTGTCACCCCATTGATGATGATGATGCCTGTATCGATGCTGCAAGTCTTTTAAGTCCATCTTTCCAGCAGACTTCTTCTTGCTTTGGCATTGCAACCCACAGTAGCTTTACTCACTTTTTTGTTTTAAAGATTTATTTCATTATTTATTTGAAGGGCAGAGTGAGAGAGAGAAAGGGAGGGAGAGAGAGAAACAGAGACAGAGAGAAAGAAAGTTCTTCCTTCCACAGGTTTACTCCCCAAAGGACCAAGTGAAAGCCAGGAGCCTATAACTCCATCTGGGTCTCCGACAGTGGCAGAGACCCAAGTACTGGGGCGTCTTCAGCTGCTTTCCTAGGCACATTAGCAGGAAGCTGGATTATAAGCAGAGCATCCAGGACTCAAACCAGAACTCTGATATCAAATACCAACATAGCTGGTAGTGGCTTAACCTGCTGTGCCACAATGCCAGCCCTATACTGGTTTTTGAATGCGTGAATGCAACCAATGGATAGAAGCAAAATCTTTGGGTGTGCCATGTTTTGTTTATTGTTTATTATTTAGCTTTAGGCTTTTCACATGATGATGATGATGACGATGAGGATGAGGAGGGGGAGGATGTTTTTGGCTGAAATTTCTGAGCATTTATGTGCCTGGTGTTCTAAATCCTTTATATTTAATCCTTACAATAATTTGGTCAAAAGAATACATGAGGTAGATCCACCATAATAAAAGTTCCATGAGGTGCAGAATCTTTTATTTTTTGCCTTTCTTATTTACTGATAACTCCTTAGTGTCTAGGGAAGTGTCCAGCACACAGAGGGTACTCAAGAAATAATTGTTGAATGAAATAATTTGTTCTTCAAAAATTTTTTTTTAATTTTTAGGACTTTGGAGTTTTGGGAGCATTTGTCCTTTCTTTGTGATTTCTTATCATTAGTAGTAACTGATTGTTTTAATATGGAAATTAATAACAGTGTGCATGAACTTGGTGGCTTATAAAATATTTTCACATATATAACTTATTTAAAGCAGCTGGTGACATTTTACTGCTAGATAAACGGAAGTAACTACAGTGTGGGCAAGCATTTAGCACAGCAGTTGGGACATCCACGTTCCCTATCAGAGTGCCTGGGTTTAAGTCCCTGCTCTCCTCCCAGTTCTAGCTTCCTGCCAGTGAGCATGCAGTGAGGCAATGATGATGGCTCCAGTAATTAGGCAGCTGGCACTGTGTGAGAGAGCTGGATCCTAGCTTCAGCCTGGGCCAATCCATTGTTGGCATTTGGGGAGTGAACTAGAAGATGGCTCTCTCGCTCTCTCTCTCTCTCTCTCTCTCCCCCTCTCTCCCTTCTTAAATAATAAACAAATATTTTAAAAATTTATGTAAATTCATACAATATGCCCATCAATGAAAATGAAAATATGTTCATTATTATAATTCTATCATAGTTCAGTTTCTTCAGTGAGCAGTAAACACTAAAATTAAGAATGATTAGTGCTTAAACTAATGTGTATCATATATCGAAATTGGGATATTTTTGTTTTTTTGTTTTTGTTTGGATTGAAGGAAGAATATATTTCCCCAGCTGATTAAAGAGAGAATTCTCAAGTGAGTTCCACGTGGCTTCCAATGTGGCAAGGCAGCTGCAAGGCTGATTCTTATACATGTTTGTGCTCTAAAAACAAGTGTCAGAATATTTCAGATGAACCAAGTAAAACTCCCTCATATGTAATTGAAATCAGAACTGATGAGACCTCACTTGCTAAGAACCACACGGATTTGCACTGAACAGTAATTTGAGACAAGGTGGCCATGGTTTGCTCAGCACATCCTAACCAATAAGAGGACAGTTCACGTACAATTTAGGGAGTTCTCAGCAATGTTGCAGAAAGTGTTGGATAAGGCATCTGGGGTGCTAGAGTAAAATTACATTTTCTATAACTCATCTTTAAATGAAATTTAAAATATTACAGTATGTTAAAGGCCAAACAAAAATTTATAACTAGAATGCAATTATCATTTGTATTTAAACATTAGCATTTGTAGTTGTCATTGGCTCTTAGGAGGTGAAGGGAAACATTGTTTTAAACTCTCAGACAGCTTTGACTAGTCCATTTGTCATTCTAGTGTCTTCAAGATTTGAAGTATTTCAATTTTTGTTCAACAATGTAACCTTTGGAATTTTGCCTAATAATGACTTCAGTTGTGCTGGCCTTCCAAGAGATAAATTAAAATGGAAATGCATATTTTCTAATTATGCATCCAGCCCTACTTGCATATTGGCAAGGGTGGCCACCCTGAATGTTAAATTGTCTGCACAATAGCTGAGTCTATGTAGCAACAAAGTTTCCCAAAGTCACTTTCTTAATCATGAGAAGGATAGCCAAGACTCTGCTCAGTAGTATGTAGCTATATACAATCAGAAGGAAAACATTTAAACATCCCAGCATGGTATTTCCATTTAAATCTGATTACAGTGAAATAAAACTGTAGCCATTAAAGGTTTAGAAGAACTACAAATACAAGCAGTAAAAGAAGACAGATAGTAAATGAGGTAGTAAAACATTTCAGCAGGGCAAACAGTTTATTGCACTCATTCAGTCTTCCTGAAGCAGACTGCGCAGCTCACTACAGACCCCGCACCGTGCCCTGAACTCCACTTAAACCTGCAATTAACCTTTCACGCCTAATGAAGCTGTTTTCCTGGAAAATTAAAATATATAGTAGTGCCTTCTTTTACACAGACTTGGGAGGAGAGCATTTCAAAATGAATGACTTTTCTGTGGCTTTTGCACAAACGTAAAATAGAAGTGCTATGTTTGTATATAAACTGGGAATGTTCTTTCCAGGGCAATTTCACTTGATGTGCAGTGTTTTATTACTGTACTTATTAATTGTTCTGCATAATTGTAAAAAAACACACATCAGTAATTTTATGATTGGATTGTTACTGCTCGAGTCTACTAGTACATTTCACTTTCATTAGGGAAAACTAGAGTTTCACTAACAATAACTAAATTCCTGATGTTTCTCCTTGGTGGATTTCATTGCAGATTTAGTGGTCTAAAAAGATATATTTACCATTTAAATATTTAGCTGTTTGTCATTTACACTGTTTCCTCTTTAGGGTAGAGAAACGAAGTTCTTAAATTTTAGGAAGAAAGTTTGTCTTTTCTAAGGTTATGGATAAAGAAGGGTTTGATTTTTCACATACATTCTACTTATTTACAGAAGAGCTGTGGTAATTCTTGGTGTCTACCCCAGAAACCACTGAATTGTGTCCATTTTCATGGGAGGAAGCTCCCATGGTCCCAGAGGAATTGTGCCTTTTTGCACCTGTCCTGCCCTGAGCGACCCAGAGCAGCTCCTAGGAGTGCTCCAGGCCAGCAGGCTCCATCTGGAAGCACCAAGAGGCCGTGGAAAATGGCGTGGCAAACAGAAGATGGTTCTTTCTTATGAGGTTTATACTTCATATTTAAATAATCTAAATGTCATAGTGTCTGGTGTTTAAGAATTAGAAGTGCAAAAAGGTAAAGTGCATAATAAATACTTGAGCCCCAGCATTCTTATTGAAGCCCCCATATATTTTGATGTAAATTCTGCTGGCCCGAAGTGTCTGTGCATCATCTTGACATGGTAAATGAAATTCCTGTAGACCGCCAGTCTAAAATAATGAATTGTCCCCCCGGTTAATTGTATTGCTTTGATAACAAGGAACTATGCTAGGCCTAGCGAACACAATAAGTGGATTTCATAGGATGATTTGTGTGACGTTTTGAAAAATGATCTTCTGGAGTGACCTGATTTTAATGGAACTCGTGGCCACGCAGCACGCACCACTGCACAGCTTCCGACTAAGAGGAAGCACTTCCTCCTGTGGCGTGCAGGGTTCAGGGTCATTCCCAGAAAACCAGCCAGGGGAAAGAAGTCTGGGGAACTCTATGGCAGGAGAATGTGTGCCACAACGGCCAACACAAGGAACCTGCCTGTACATCACTTACTTTATTTATCTCTTTTTAAAAATCTGGAGTTATCTCAAGCTATCCTTATCTCTTCATTGCCCGTGTGGAAATAAACCAAGACCAACCAAATGAAAACGAGCTGAAGCTGTTGACTCTGAGCCTGCTGTAGCAAGGGGGTCAGCCACCACCGTGTGCTTCACGGCATCGACCCAAAAGCAGGTGGAGGAACAGGAGAGCTTCCTGGTGGGAAGAGGGGAAGCCCCAGTGCTGCCTGGGCTGGAGGCTGCTGTCCTGGGGAGCTGGAGCCGCTAACGACAAGCGAGCGGGCATCCTCCGCCTGGGCCAGCCTCCATGTTTGGCTTTCTCTGGTTGTGGTGAGTTGGAAGAAAAGACAGACATTAGGGAAGACACGGGCTGTGAATCAAGGCCTGGGGATCAGAGGCACTCGTACAGCAGATTGTTACTAGAGCTAGTGGACCCACTTCCTACATGTAGGTCCGACACACAGCAGGCTGCCTTGCTGGGCTGGCAGTCAGAGGTAATGGATTTGTTTTCTGAGCAGAACAGATCAGAGTTCTGTGGTATTTTATATATGGCCTGGCCATTATCTGGCTCTTATCTTCCAGTCTCCCATAGCACGTAAATGTTACACTTAGGGGATGGGTAAGATAAGATTGTCTTTTGTAAAGTGCTACTGACTTGACTTTTCTTTTTATCAATTAAGAAAATTAGATCCTCTGCCATCACCAGGCATGCTGAAGGGCAGCAACGCGACTACTTCATCTCTTTCTATAATGAGTCCTCTGCACCCTGCGGGATCCAGGCGACAGGGATGTGTCTCCCGTTCGCTCTAGTATCCGGGTCCTCTTGTAGGTTGAAAGAGGACCTAGCAATTTCCGGGTTGTTTTTTGTTAAAACTTTACCATATACTAGACATAAAGAATTGTAAAATTAGTAATAAAAAGCTTGTTTAACATTACGTTTAAGATATGCCACACACAAATGCAGTTCTTATAGTTATTGTGCTTGTCTTAATTAAATTACAAGGTTGATAAAGAACAGCTCATGATAGAATACACACTGCGTGGTCCAGTGAAGGACCCAAGTTTAAATCTGGAAGAATGTAACATTTCGCCCAGCAAGAAGAGGAGACCTAGGGCAAGCAACCCTGAGTGTCCAGTGGGAGTGCACGTGGTGGACACTCAAAGGTCATGACCAGAGGACTGCGAGGTTTCCTACCCACGATTGCATGGACACAGAATCTGGAAGTGTGGTTGACTGTTATATTTTCACAGGAAAGGACAGAGAGCTGTCAAATTAACAGTAAGCATAATTTGCCATTTTAGTTGTCAATTAAGAGCTGAACTATAGGTTATGATTTCTCAACTGAGCATATTCCTAAGCTTCAGAATCATTAGTAAACGCAGGATATGTTGTGAGAGATACTACTTTAATTAGGTTTTGGACTTCATTTACCGTGAAAGTCAAAGATGCAGCGACAGTTTTGAATTAGCCTAGGATTTCTTGTGTAGGCAGTTCACACTGTTTACTTCTCTCTCTCCTGGCACTGTAAGGAAAACACCATTTGCAGCCACACTTGGGAAAGTATTATTTTCCTAAGTTTCTTTGGACTTGGTCATGCCGTGGTTTAATGAAGAACATGATTTCATAGTTGGATGTTACGCTCATTGGAATTAGTGTAAGTGGTCTCAGTGCACATTAAAGGAGATGTACATTATTTGTCATGTTTGGCCATCTCTGGACACAATGATGCCAAGGATGAGATGGCAGGAAGTTGTAAATTTTGACAGAAGCCTGCCAGGAGATCTGTGGAAACTTAAGGTCTGCCTGACCTTTAGTTATCACAGCCTAAGTCTGTGATTCAAGAAAAATTATAATGTTCTGGGCTCCAATGATTAAAGAAAAAAGAAGATAATTTTTTTACTACAGAAGAATAATTGGCTAAAGCATCTCTGTTGTGCACTTCAGAACTTAACATGTGCTCTTTTTGAAGACTTTTGGGTCGAGAGAGCAATTTCTATTTAAACTCTGAATACTGTGTTATCTCTAGGGTATCGGGGTCATATTGGATATCCTGAGAGAATGAGTAAATCTATTTGTACAAGACTATTAGCCTAGCCAGTAATTATTGTAATTTAGTGATCCCTTCCCTTTCTAACACCATAATTTATCCTTTTCCACAAATACCCTCTTTTCTGTTGTCAAATGTACTTGAGGCTCCACAGACTCATGTAGCCACACACATGTACGCATGTTTCATCTGACCCTGTTGCCTGCTCCAAGTGGATAAGCCTACTTTTCTCTTTCCATTGCTGAACATCTTAAACATAGGACTTGGGTCTGCTGGCCCCACTTCCTCGCACCCCCATTCTAGGCGTCCATTCTCGTGAGTGCAGAATGACTCCAAGATCACCAGATGCTGGCCCGTCCGTCAGCAGACCCTATCCTGCTGGTCCCATGGTGAGAGATGCCATTGGTCTGCCCTCCCTTGGCTTCTGCAATGCTGCACGGGGCTGCTTTACCTTCCTCTGATGGCCTTCACGTCTGTCCATGGGCATTGCATGCTGTTGACAATCCCTGTTCCAGGAAGCTTCTAGAATAAACTGAGCCTTAGAAATCAAATAATTCAACAGCCTCTTCCTAGGACAAGATCCAAAAATGAGGCTTTCCTCCAAGAGCATCGTGTAGAGAAGATGTCCGTGAGGATCCGGGCATTAGATCAGCTCAATTCGGAGTCAAGTCTTCATGACCTTGGAGAAAGGAACATGAGCTAAACCAAGCTGTCTGGCCTCTTGGTTTAGTGTTATGATTTGATGCGTTTTGTTTTACTTGAGAATTTCATGGGACCCAACAGAAACAAAAATGACTCATGTATAGTTATGAAGACCAAGGGCATTAGGTTCAGCAGCATTTGCATAAATTTGTAAAGTCTGCACTGTCCTGAGCATCTTCTCACATGTTCCTTCCAATAAAGGGACAAACAATGAAAAAAAAAAATCAGTGTAACAACACAATAACCTATTTGGTTACCTATGGTAGTTAGAGGTTCATATATGGGATCACGTTCTCCCAATAAGACTCAAGGTCCTTTTTATATACCTAAAACATCTTACCAGTAATTTTTTTTAACAAATTGTCTTTTTCCATGTCCATTTATGAATAGCACAACTCGACCCCCCAGGAGACTTTCTCACATGTCCTTCAAGACAGGTTGAGAGAAGCCATGTACCATGAATAAATATTTGCCAAATGTGTATTTGTTAAACTGGTACCCGAAATTTACAAAGAACTCTTAAGCCTCAACAGTAAGAAAATGAGCCAAAGATTTGAGCAGCATCTCACCAGAGAAGGTATGCAGATGGCGAATAAATATATCAACACATGAACGGCATTGTGCATCATTAGAGAAATGCACGTAAAAACAACCGTAAGCTACTGCTCCCTACCTATTAGAATGGTTAAAATCCAAACACCGACCACAGCAAATGTTGGTGACGATGTGGAGCAACAGGAGCGCTCATTTGTCGCTGGTAGGAAAGAAAAGCTACAGACACTTTGAAAAACAGTTTGGCAATTCCTTAAAAAGTCAAAGTATCGACTTATAATGTTATCCAGGAACCGTGCT
The DNA here is from genome assembly GCF_964237555.1 of Oryctolagus cuniculus. Classification (NCBI taxonomy): domain Eukaryota; kingdom Metazoa; phylum Chordata; class Mammalia; order Lagomorpha; family Leporidae; genus Oryctolagus; species Oryctolagus cuniculus. The sequence continues at coordinate 14,413,181 of NC_091446.1, read as the reverse complement.
CTTAGGAGTCTGAGGACTGGAAACTGCAAGCCACACAAAAAGTTCCACACAATTGTTTATGACAGCTTTAACCATAATTTCTAAAAATTGGAAGCGAGAGCCATCGAGATGTCCTGCAGCAGGAGCCCATGGTAGACCCACACAGGGGAATCACATTCAGCAATAAAACGAAATGAGCTATCAGGCCAAAAGGAGACACGGAGGCAGCTGAAGTTTACATTTCCAGGTGAGAGAAGAGTCTTATAGGTCACACGCTGCAGGACTCCGACTGTGTGACGTCCTGCAAGAGGCAAAATCAGGGACATTTTACGAAGATCCCTGGTTCCCAGAGGAACAAATTGGTGAAGCACAGGGGATTTTTTAGGGCAGTGAAACTAACTATTCTGTATGGCTTCACTATCAAGAATGAAATAATATAGAATAATTGTGAACAATGTCATTTGTCCATTATGCATTTGTCAAAACCCAAAGACCTGTACAACACTGCGATTTAACCCCATGTGCACTATGGACTTTAGCTGATAAACATGTATCAGTAGCAGTTACATTTCTCTAAAGTTAAAACTTCTCTAAATTTTTAAAAATCTTGATGAGCTTTGCTCCTAAAAAACAAAACAGAACAGTGATTTTGAAAATTCTTGGTATATATGGAACAAACATGTGTTCAGACGTGGGAACTACAGCATGGGATCATATCCACAACTGAATGTGATTTTTTTTAACCTAACATTGAATTTGATTGTCCAAAGTAAGAGTAAATTAACTTTGTTGGGTCCTTGTTCTTGTTCACGTGTGATGCTAACAGGTCTGAATTATTGGAAGTTACAGCTGTATGTTTGATCACTAAATGGAAAACGGTGGAAAGCAGAACCATGAGCCACACTGTCACCATCCCAGAAATGTTGCCACAGCACGTAAATCCCTTTCTCCTTTTCCTGCAGGCCTTGCAATTGCCAGTGCTCTAGTAGACATTTCCCAGCAGAAGCCTTCAGAGAGTAAAGACAAGACTTCGGGAGTCCGGAATCGAAAGCATCTCTCCACACGTCAAGGAACCTGTGTCTGAGAAATGGAAGTCGCCCCTGTATATTCTGTACTGTTTTACTTCCTAAATGGCTTCCGTTAAAGCTGTTTTATGGCCTCAGGTTTTATGGAGGCAGATCTCTGTATGACCCAAGGCCTGAATGCAGTTCCCTCCAAGTGGGCAGTGACCCAGGTGGCCAAAGAATGTTTGTGAGTTTTATAAAAATGATAGCATTGATGGTCACAGGTGATGAAGTCCGTTTTTACGGCTGTCTTAGGCTTCTCACAGTTAGCATTAAAGTAATCTGGAAGAAGATGTATACTGTTTCTTAGTGCTGATGAAAAATAGGTAATTCATATAAATCAATTGTTTATATCCCAAGACTTTAAAGAAAGACATTTTATAATGCCTGAATGATGAGAATTGTACAGTTTTTGCCTCATAAGCAAATTTATTTCCTGTCTATGAACAGGAAATGAATAAGTTGCAATGGCTTTAAATGTTGTTTTATCTCATTATCAATGTGAAAGTAAGATTTTTGACTCAATAGTAGGACGTAGATGTGTTTAAATGTCTCACATGACCATGCTCTCTCCGAATTCAGTCTGAGAAGGTGACCACATCTACCCAGCAAGAACGCAGAGTGGAAGGAGTCGTCTGGTTGGAGAGCCCATGCCACTTTCCAGGCTGTGTGTTAGAATTCTGAGTGTAGAGGACATTCCTGTCGGCCATGCCAGCCACCTCACTCGTTAGCAGAGCTGATGGAGCATGGAAAAGCCTGTCCAGCGATCAGTTTCCCCTCCTTCCAAAAACAGCCTCCAATACCACAACCTGAAGAGAGCTGAAATAGTTGTTGTACAGCTTTTGCTCCAACAGGATAATTTTTTAATTGCCTACGAATCATTGGATCAGACCTGAATGATCTCTTTGCATGTTTGCAAGAACATGTCGTTTCCTTTTGGCCTTCCTCTCCTAGCTGCTAGATTTTACTTGCCTTTCCCAAAGGGAATGAAGCGTATTTTAGAGGTGACGCCTCCCAAGTTACAACATGGCCCAAGTTCCTTCCTGCCAGCTCTTTCACTTAGAATAAAAGAAGAGGAAAGTGTGGGCTGGCAAGCACCAATATTATTCTTATTTCTAATATGAACATATTGGTGCCATGAGAGAAAGCCTACAGTTTGCAAAATAACTTCATTGGTGCCCACATTCAGCATATTCTTCACAACTCAAAGCTCTGAATGACGGCAGAAAAGAAAAACGAAACAGTTTTCACATTAGGCCATAAAATCATTTGATTCCTAAGAACGTTGACAACAGTTCACTGAAACTCAGTAGCACTAACAGATCTAGTTTGTATTGCATTTCCTACCTTCAGTGTGACTACAGAATATATGTAAGAACAGTGACAAAGATATCCAAAGCTGCTGTATATGATATAGTTTTGTTCAATATGAAAGTCACTTAAATATAGTTGTTTAGAACTATATATGTACCTTTCATGTTCTTTGGATTTCTGGAAGGTAATTACACTTTACTGTTTACAGCTAATGCGTAGTTACTTGCATGCCATGGATGTACAGTAGCAGAACACGACCCTATTGTGATATTAAATGTTTATTTCATAATGTCATTTATACACGGTTGGCTTAATTTGATGAAGATTCAATGTAATATATAACAGGAATGACCACACACTATGTAGTTGCATCTTATAAGATATTTCTAGGTTGCATCTAACCATGTTTGTGTCATTATTTTAATAATTAAGCATTTATGAATTATAGCATATATTCCTTATGTTGGCATGGTAATTTTGCTATTTTCCATGCATTAAAAGAAGATGAATTCCTAGAGTAATTTTACTAATTTTATCTATAGCCGTGAGTTCTATTTGAAGGGTGTGGGTCAAGGGGGTACCACTTGTTTTTATTTTCTTATGGTATTTTCTCACTCAAAAAAAAAAAAAAAACAAAAACAAAAAAAAAAAACAGTGACCTAAGCCTGTAATATCTCCTAGAAACAATCAAGTAATCTTTTCAGCTTATTTTGGACCCTTTAAATGTTAACTTTTCTCGTGGGAAAATAAATTGACTAAAGTAGTGATTATAAAGATATAATCATTTAAAAATAAAATGATCGCCAATTTGTTTAATTCTCCAGCAGTTGTCAGGAGAGAAAGCTTGTGTATAAAAACATACAGCCATGGATGGTAAATCTGTTTCATCTCTATTTTTAGAGAGGCTAAGCAAATAGTATTACTGTGAAAGAATCATCAACGTTTTTCCACTTTGAATCCCATCGGGTCCTTAAAACCTGAAAATTCAAATTTTAGAGAACCATGGGACACAATGCAATGTTAAGTTAAAGTCATACTGTAACTTTTGGGGGCAAATAGTTCTAACTCCATGGCTAATTATGCAATAACTTATCAAAGGTTTTTACTAGCAAGAAAATTCTTCACCCTCAGGTGAGGTGGGTTGAAAAGACATCGAGGATCAAGGATAATCACTCTGAGTCTGTGTCTTGGTTTCTTTTCCCCTGCATCCCAAACACATTAAATTTGGATGCTTTCATTTTAGGAAAATCAAACCACACATCTATGCAGATACTTTCCAAGAGATCAGGTGATAAATGAACGATTCTCTTGAAAACCGACTTTAATGAACTTCTGAACATTTCAGCTTGGAATGACTTTGAAAAATTCTCTAGATTTTAGGATTTCTCCTTCAGCCAAGTGTGAATAAATTTTGGTTAAGTAGAATGGAGTTTTAAAAGTTAACATGGGGACACAATTTGGACAACTAGAAAATTATTGTGATAAAGAATCTGCACAGGCTTACAGATTGATTTAATCAATTTAAAGCAAATTGGGATTCTCATAATTGCTTTAAATGGAAATTTATTTTAGTGAGACATAGGGAAGGAAGACAAGTGCTGTGTACTGTAGTGCTGTGGTCCATAGGAAAGCTTCAAATAGGAACGTCGACAGTGGCCAGGACCAAAGCTCAGGCCTCCCATGTGAGTTGCAGAACCGAAGTCACTGGTGCCATCACTCTGTCCTGCAGCGTCTTCACCAGCAGGAGACTGGAGTCGGGGGTTAGGGCTGGGCCCCAAAGGCAGGCACTTCAGGATGGGGTGTGTGAGGGTCTTCACCACAAGGGCAGAGGCCTGCCTGAGACCTGTTCCTGTGTGTGACTGACAAGTGCTGTACTTCCCGGTTTCTTCCTTTCAAGTCTATGGTGGAGGGAACGGACGGCTGTTGTCTATACCCTGGAGTCATGTGGAGTGCAGACTCATGGACAGCTGGGGCCAGGATGTGGGGACCAGCTTTGCGCTGGGTGGTGTTGGACATGTTGAAGCCCTAGCCATCTGCCGGGAAACGGAAGTAATGGAGCCCGGCTTGTGGAGTGGTGGTGATGCCAGAAGGTGCCACACGGCTCCCACGGTGGAGCTCGGTGCAGCCTCCGGGGCTCATCAGGATGCCACCAGGCCACCCCTCTCCTAATTAATAGATGGAAACAACTATTGATTTCCATCCATCTTTTCACCAGAGGTAAAAGGTAGATATTTACAAAAAGACTTCCTGAAGATCTTAAGTTCCTGTATTTCTAGCATATAGGGAATTCCTGTAAGAAAAAAAAAAAAAAGAAAAAGAAAACCTACTTTGACATTTGGGTCAACTGGAACTTTGACTAAACCTGTACCATGTCAGTAGAGTATTTTTCAGAATTACTGCTGATGACATTTAAACAGGCACATCAGTCGTCCCCTTTCACTCACAGATTAGGCAAGATGGAGGCCAGCGCTAACATGTTGTCACATGCAGTACATCACTCTTCAGGGAATAGGAGACTGTGATTTGGAAAATATATTTAAAAAGGGGAACAGATCAAGTGAAGCAATTCTACCCACCTCCACTTTTTTTAAAACTCAACTTCCAAACCCATGTGCTCTTCACCAGGGTGAGCTTGGCACCTGCTTGGTGCTGGGGATTCCCAGGGTGGGAGCAGATTCCCAGCCACAGGCTCAGACACACCAGGATGGGAACTGGAGAGCAGTGAGTGCCTCAGACCCAGCGACTCTTCCCAGGAGGCACATCCGGGACACGCACCGACCTTTGTCTACAGTTGGAGGGAGTTCTTTAAATAACAAAGTTATCACTCTAATTCAAAATGCGTTAAATCATTTTCCAAGGAGTACAAGCCATCTGGTTAGTGTAACAGCAGTGTTTTCATTATAGTGTACATTGAACATTTTCGTTCTATCAAGTTTTTAAATCAAGAAATAGAACCAGAGACACTATCAATATATATGTACACAGGTGTGCATGCCAGTGTTAAAAACAGATTGTATAAAAGTTCAAATCCGCTTTCAAAAGCCAACATTTTATGATAATGTGCTACTAATTGGGACTTTACTGAAATAAAAACATTGGCTCTTCCAACTCCCACTGCCAAATGCAGTTTTGTTGTGTTTGTTCACTCTTCCAAGATCATTCAGGAAAAAAAAATACCCTGAGAACCTGAAAAGGACCCTCCCCATCTAAGACTTGGTTATAAAATTTGTGTTTTCAAATTTCCACATTCAAAATACCTTTTTCTCCACTGCACATTCTCACTGAACTCTTCCATGTGTGCTGTTGGAATGGCGTCCTGGGCACCGTGAACGGTCCTGAGCATGCAAGCTGTAACTCGGGAAAGCCCCAGCAGCCAGGAGGCTGGCTGCAGCTGAGGATCCGTGTCCCCGGCCATGTGGTCTGTGTTTACAGAAATTGTCCTTGTTTACATGAAATCAGCTTCCCCAGTCTGGTGCCACCGTGGCAGAGCTGAGTCTGGTGAGCACAGCCTGTATGCTGTTTGGCAAGTCTGGGGCTTAGTACCTGTGCTGTCATCTGCTTCCCAGCCCTGCCCTTGTCAGTGGCACTGCTGTGTCAGGCCTGGGGAGGGCGCTACTGGGAAGGAGCCACAGCAGGAAGGATCCAGAGCCCTCTCTTCTCCAGCCGCTCACAAAGGACCGAGCGCTGCGACTCCTGGGCCTCAGCCGGGATGCTGCCCCGAGGTCGGCCCTGCCTCTGCTCTCGGGGAAACAGTGGGGGTCTCCCCCTTCCAAGGAAGTCCTCAGACACCCCTGCAGGTGGAGGTCAGACCAGAGCCTGGGCTGTGGTTGAAAGGCCCAGTGGACTCTGAGACACATTCCCAGCCTCACTGGCATCTCTCAGGAGCTTCAGGAAAGAGAGAGGGGGCCAGCCTTGTGGTGCAGCCATCCCATAGAGGCACTGGTTGGAGTCCTGGCTGCTCCACCTCCAGTCCAGCTCCCTGCTAACGCGCCTAGGAAGGCAGTGGAAGATGACCCAAGTGCCTGGGCTCCTGCCACCCTCAGGGGAGACCCGGAGAGAGTTCCAGACTCCTGACTTCAGCCAGAGTTATGGCCATTGGGGAGTGAAACGGTGGATTGAAGATTCTCTCTCTCTCTCTCTGTAACTCTACCTTTCAAATAAATGAATCTTTAAAAAACAATCAAAAGAGAGAGAAGCCTTTGGGGTGGCCTGTTTATGGTGGCCGCCCCAAGAGGGCAGAGCGATGACTGGGGCCCCTTTTCATGCAACCAGAGCGACACCTGCTCTGCCAACACCGAGTTGCACACACGCCCTCTTTGCACGTGTTCGTGGTTAATCAGTGGCTAGGAGATCCCGAGACTTCGCTCGACATGGGTTTCTCCCTGGCCGAAAGGGATTTTCTCATGGACATCACCTGAGGGTAGCTGATGTGCGTGGTGAGCATTCCTTGAGTGCCAACCCTTTGATAAACAGGCAATCCTCGCTTCCAGTTCTGCTGCACTTCCTCTGGTGTTCAGAATCAGAGTATCTGGCACAGCCAGTGCAGCCAAGCAACTGTTGACCTTTATTTTCTCCGGCCCTGCAATGAAAACAGCAAGTGTTATGTTGCTTTCCCAATATGAGACTGTTATAATTCTTTTTAATTTTTTTTTTAAATATTTGGTTGAAAGGCAGAAAGAGTCAGAGATCTTTGATCCACTAGTTCATTCTTCAAACCCCAACACCTGGCCCAGGCTGCAGCTAGGAGCTAGAATTCCATCCAGGCCTCTCCCACCATGGTAGTAGGAACCCGGCTGTATCGGCTATCACCAGTACCTCCCTGTGTGCTCATGAGCTGAAAGCTGGAATCGGGAGTGGCACCAGGACTCAAACCCAGACTCTCCCAAATAGGATGCAGGCGGCCCGAGCAGCACCTTAGCTGTGATTTTCAATGTTTTTCCATAAACAACACATTCTGACCTGTTTTGCAGCCCTTCCACACTCAGTTGAGGAAATAATTCTCCCCCGCTCAAGGACTGGCTGTGGAGCAATTGAACAAGAACCCAAACCCCTCCAACACCGCTCAAGGCACACTGTATTCCACTCAGCTTCAAACGGCGTAGCCAATGCTATTTTTGGCAAGCACGGTATTTTCACTCAGGCAAGATAGTCATTTAAGCATAAGCTTCTTTAAACCGGCTGTGTGTATGGTCAGATAGGAGATTCAGCACTAGAAAATCCGCCGTGCAGAGAGCATTAGCGAGCAAATTCTTATAACATTTCTTTGTGCCTCTGTAGTCTCTGTTGCCCAAAAATATTTACAATGTTGCACTTTCCAGTGATGTACAAGTTATCTAAGAACAGGCCCTGTGTAGGGACACACTGGAATTTTAATGTCAACTCAAATGCCAACTTTGTAAAAATGCCTTGGGCCAGCTGTCTAAGCCCTTTCTAAGTAAACTAGCATAAACAGGCCCACCGACTACATCCAGACTTTGCGATGTTTTGTTGTTGTTAAACTGGAAGGTAGATTAAAGTTGAATGTTTTCTTTCACTATGCAAGGCCCAAGGTTAAACTTGGTCATTCATGGGCATTGAATTTTTTCCTTGAATGTTTTTGGGGGGCAGTGGGTAACACTAAATGCATACATTTAATTGCGATGGAAACCAATGGTGAATGTTGCCTGGTGATTCAGAGTTGTGTTTTTTTACAATGTCTGTTACATATTACAAATATTGCCTTCCTCAACTTTAAATGGCAATTTTACAACAACTGCTACCAGATTGTGTTAGATTTTCCCTCCTACCACCACACGTCTACCCTGACCCCTCTTCAACGAGACAGCTCATTTCCCTGGCAGCAGCCTAGCCCACTCATCCCCCTATCAATGCTTTACAAAAACCTAAATAACATAAAATAGGTCTCGCACATCTTCGTTCCCTTGTGACAATGCACGCTGGCAGCAGTAATCTTTTCCTTTAGATCAGCTCGTTTGAAATACGACGGCACTTAAAAGGAAAGGCCAGCTGGAGGGACACCAATAAAAACACTAGCTCAGCTTAAAACAATTTGATTTCAACCTGAAATGAATTACCTTGCAACACAAACAGATAACGGCAAGTAGGATATGCTCCTTATCAAGACGATTCCCTGCTGAGAGTCGGACTTCGGGGTTCATCGGAGGCAGGCGCATTGCCCTGGAAGGATGGCAGGGCGCGGTCTCCCCAAACATCACGTGCCCCCGAGCTAGTGGGGGAAGGAAGGCACTCTGCGTGTGCAAGGGCCGCTCCTTCGTGATTTCTGAAGTGACAGCTTCAATTTTACCTCCAGTGCCAAAAATCAATCGCGTGGCCCTTACAGGAAGCGACCTTTCTGGAGGGGACCGCTGACAAATAGCATCAGATTGTTTCTTGGAGGAGCTTTGCAGCGCTTGTAAAAACGTACACAAGGGTGTCTCGCTTGTGTATTTGTGTCATGTGCACTATTCGGTGACATGATTTTCCTTTTCCAAACAATGTCTAGCAGATCGTTATGTGGCAGCCTTTTTGTTAGCTTTTTCCTAAGTGATAATATATATGAACCACTTCGGTTTTGCGCATGAGTGAATTGAAAAAGATTTCTCCCTGAAGTGGAGTATGTAAAAAAAAATAAGGATACATCTTCATGGAAACCCATTGAGGATAAAAATAAATATTGCAGCCATGTTTAGCATCCTCCATACTGCATTAATACAGGTAACAGTCCTCTTTTATTGCAATTTTTAAAATATTTACTTATTTATTTGAAAGTAACAGAAGGAAAAGGGGAGGGGAGGGGGAGAGGGAGGGAGGGAAAGGGGAGAGACAGAGAGACAGAGAAGCTTCTATCTGCTGCTTCGCTCTTCAAATGCCTGCAACCATCTGGACCAGACCTGACCGAAGCCAGAAGCCCGTGGGTGGCAATCATGTGCTGTTTTCCTAAGCACATTAATGGGAATGGTGCATTGGAAGCGGAGGAGCCGGGACTCAAACTGGCAAGCTGATATGCATTGCAAGTGGGCTTAATGCACTCCATCACAACACCTGTCCCATATCGCAAATTATTTTCTGTAGATATTCTTAATGGAGTTTTGATAATTGCCCTTATAATGGAGGCTAGAAGGGTCGATTTGCAACATTTACAAAGATTGTGTAGTGTCAAGTTTATCATCTTCATGGGATGTGAGACCAAGGATAAGAATTAATAACATTTGAAGTCTACTAAACCTCTCTGGGGCCAATGTTGTGATATTGCAAGTCCTGCAATGCCAGCATCCCATGTGGGTGCAAATTTGTGTCCTGGCTGTTCCACTTCTAATTCAGCTCCCTACTAATGTCCTGGGAAAAGCAATGGAAGATAGGCAAATGTTTGGGCCCCTGCACCCTTGTGGGAAACCCAGATGAAGCTCCTGGCTCCTGGCTTCAGTTTGGCCCAGCCCTGACCATTGTGGCCATTTAGAAAGTGAACCAGTGGGCCGGCGCCGCGGCTCACTGGGCTAATCCTCCGCCTTGCGGAGCCGGCACACCGGGTTCTAGTCCCGGTCGGGGCGCCGGATTCTGTCCCGGTTGCCCCTCTTCCAGGCCAGCCCTCTGCTGTGGCCCAGGAGTGCAGTGGAGGATGGCCCAGGTGCTTGGGCCCTGCACCCCATGGGAGACCAGGAGAAGCACCTGGCTCCTGGCTCCTGCCATCGGACCAGCGCGGTGTGCCGGCCGCAGCGCGCCGGCCGCGGCGGCCATTGGAGGGTGAACCAACGGCAAAGGAAGACCTTTCTCTCTCTCTCTCTCTCTCACTGTCCACTCTGCCTGTCAAAAAAATAAATAAATAAATAAAAAGTGAACCAGTGGATGAAAGATCTCTCTCTCTCTTTCATTATTTCTCAATAACTCTAACTTTCAAATAAATAAATCTTTTCTTTAAAAAAGAAGTCTACTCAGACTTTTCAAGTAGTTTATTTCAGTTTGTAAAACATGTCACTTTGGCCACCAACAATTAAATGTAACATTCCCTAAATCAGATCTTAATCACACTCATTTAGATCTGAAATAGCAGCATTGTTGGGGAGGTCTGAGCTTTGTTTGATCTGATGCAGACGATAAACAATACAGTAAACCAAAAGTGGATGAAGAAATAGAGGCTGTCCCCTCAATTTGGCCAAGTTTTTCAAAGACTGTTGAGGAAGCGTGATCTAGGTGTTGAAACAGAGACCTGGAAAAATTGGAATAAAACCAAGACTCTGTCCTCAGGCAGGGTTCGCCCCACTTTACTCCCCTGCAGTAAAAATGAGAACAGTGCTTCCTCGAAGGGTGCTTGTGGGATGTGTCCTAGAGCCTTCAGAACCTTGGATCCAAGGCCGCATCCCTGCTGCCGTCCGTGCCTCTCCAGCTGGCCGTGTGTATGGCACTGGGCGACATTCTCTCTATTGGCAAAACACCTATGACCATTTGGTTTTCTAATGACATTCCCATGGGTTCTGAGTAGATTTTTTTCTCAGACTCCGATGCTAGACAGATGCATCATATCTCACTGGGCTGCGGGAAGCTGTCCCACTATGGTATTGGTATATGGAGGATCGACTGAGTAATGGCCTGATTACAATTTGAATTTCCATTTGTGGCTGGATTTTATGACGTTTAACAGTTTGGTGCTTTAGATGCCACTGTTAAATGAACAAAAATATTCCTCTGTACACAAGCTTCTGAAATCTTACCAGCTAATTACATAAATGAAGTCTTTTACACAAAGCATTAAAATTTGTATCAGGAAGAACAGTTCCCATCATTTCTTGATCGATATTGGCATATGTAAAATGCTTTTCAAGCGCTCCACAAAATAATAAACGAAAACATTTTCTTTATTCTTGTTAGTCATTACACAGATATTTTTTTCTTTTAGATAAACAATCTACAGTGTGTTTACTGAAGCCTGCATTGATATTCCCCAGTAGTGTTTGCAACTTGAGTTTGATCCCAGCCGCTGCACGGAATGAGTCCACAGTACAGAGCAGGCAGCCCCCTCTGGAACCTGCGATTATTTGTTCTCTCACTGTTCTAAAGGTAATTAAGGAGCATTGCATGTTTCTCAATTAATGATTTCTCATTCAACAGGGGATCTTTGATGCTAATTTGTTTTAATCAGGGCAGAGGCTGCACAGAAACTCCAAACAATTCAGTGAAGAGGAACTAGGAATTTTTAATCAAGTGGAAGAGATTTCAATGCTAGAGGGACACATCCATTATGTGCTTTCAATTCCTGTTCGTTTAACTGCGTTGAGTTTCATAAGCTGACATGAGGACGGATACACAGAGCATCTCATGTTACACAGTATACATTTCCCTTCCTTGGGCATCTGTCCTGGTGTTTGTGCAACCCCACTAGTTGCTCTCACTGAAGCTTCCTTATGTGTGACCCTCACTTCTATCCTTTCTGCCCATATAGAGGACATATTGATGCATCTGATACCCTTATTCTGTATACTAGTGCAAGCGAGCGATGTATAGATGAGGATATGTACATCTACATAGCAAAAGAAGAGTGGGAGATACATTATACATGGGCATTGCATTTAACGCATTCTTCCCACCCCTTGGACAGCTGTCACTGACTGCTCCTAATTTGAGCAGCTAAAATCAAATTGCATTATGGACACGGGAACATTGCTAAGCCGTGGAGCACTTGCACCTGAGGGAGGCGTTACAGCGTGATTAGACCCCCATTTGTATTAAAAAAGGACCTCACAGGTGATTTTGCCTTGTGAAAGTAAATGGCCAGGGTAGAGAAATCAGCACGGCTGCTGTTCTTCATAATGATCGGGTGTAGGCTCCATCTGATGTTTTCAGATCCAAGCTGCTTTACGGAATGTCAGTCACGTGGAAGTGGTGGGCTCTTTCCCCCCTTCTTCTAACTGAATATAGAAAAATCTCCAAGCGCTTCAGAGGCCTAGCTAGAGAAAACACCGCCTTGGCTCGCACTACGGAAAAGCAGGAAACCAAGGGCGCTTTGTTGTTTGCTAAAGGCTCCCCAAGCTGCAGGCGCAGCAGAATCAGGGAAGGGGTTCTGAAACCCGGGGGCGGGGCCCACCCTGGGCCTGGGCGGCCGGCCTGCGAGCATGTTCCTTCCTGACACGTTCTCAGGTATGCGGGGGCTTCGGGATCCCAGTGTGCGAACCCCTGTTGTGGACAAAGCAAGCAGTAGGCGACTGTGCTCTGGGCGCGGCCTCCCTCACACATTTGCAGTCTATTTTTCACTGGTTCTCTGCCGGATAGCAGGCCCACCGCGTGTGTGTCTGCAGCGGCCTGCAGGGTGAACTGGCCCTGGCTGGGCAGGGGATACCTGGTAGACGGCAGCAGTGTCTGTGTGTTAATTCACAGAGATCCCCTTGGAGGGCTTTTCTGGAATCAGAGTCATTTGAAAATGAACTTTGACATGGACATGAGGACCAGGTACACCTGTGCCCAGGGGCAACCCTAGGAGCCAGCCTAGCTGCTGAAGGACGACCCCAGGCTGGCGTTCCCCAGCCCTGCTGCTAATAAGCTATGGATGCATCTGTGGGGCATCTGTGGTTTTAATCAGGGCCCTGATTAATTCTTGACAAGTTTGGGGAACTCAAGGACCCCGTTCTCTTTCCTTGGGACCTTTCTTCACAGAGGCGCTAACACTGCCTTCCCCAAGCTTCAGAGGGAAGCCCAGCAGAAAGCCTCTGTCTGGGGCATGTGCCCCGCTCACGGCCCAGTGCAGCCTCTGTGTCCAGGCCTCCTTGGACGTGCAGTGCACTTGCCGCAGTGGACATGAGTCAGCTCCGTGTGTCTCGGCTGTATGAGCATCACGGTCAGTGTGGTGAACACAGCGGTGACTCACTGGCTTTTATTCTTGCTGTGATTCTCCTGACTCCTCTATCATGAGGCAGAAGGGGAGAATGGAGACCTGGTCTATAGATCTGAGTGATTGTTGAATTTGCCCCTGAAGTTAATTAATGGACATGGAATGAATTAGTGGATAGGCAATCGCATCAAAAGATGACCCTGTTGTGAAATGTATCTCTTGAAAGTTCAAATATTTTTTAAAAAGATTTATTTATTTATTTAAAAGAGTTACAGTGAGAGAGAGGGAGAGAGAAACTCCATCTGCTGGCTCACTCCCCAAATGGCTACAACAATGAGGCCGTGGCCAAGCTGAAAGCAGGAGCCCAGAGCCCCACCTGGGTCTCCTACATGGGTGTAGATGCCCAAGCACTCAGGCCGTCTTCCGCTGCCCTCCCAGGTGCACCAGCAGGGAGCTGGATCGGAAGCAGGGCATCCAGGACCCAAACAGATGCCCACATGGGACGCCGGCTGCAGGCGGTGGCCCCTGAAGTTCAAATATCTAATGGCACCTATTGTGAGCCAGGCGCTGTGCTGTGCTACATAATCCTCCTGCAACCAGAAAAAGAATATTGGACTCCCAGATTACGGAGACAGAGAACCGGCCTGCCTGAGCTCTCGGGCAGCAGTTTGGGAAGAGAATGAACCATGAAGAGCTGCCTCCTCCAAACCCGCTGTGGTTAATTAACATACAGCCTTCATACAATGACAGGAAAACGATGGCGGCTATGCCAACCATTATTGCCTTATCATAATTCGTAATGGCAGAAGCATTTTTAATTGGAGGGATATTTTCCATTTTCTAATGAGCAATCTTATCTTTGGGGATTGTCCTGATTCTCCCATGTAAAGGAAATGAGCGCTAATTCTCCCCAGCCCCAGGCAGTCTAGGACTTAGAGATGCCCCTGACCCACCGTGCTAATCACACCGGCGTCGCCGCGTGTGCTCACAGGCTGGCTTCAGACCTAATCATGTCACATCACTGGGTCACGAAAGTGCTAATGAGCTAATCGAAAGTGACTTTTGCAATTACAAGTTACATCTTGATGCGATCATAATGTCAGCATTGCACCCGGCTGGGATTCACGCATCTCTAGACTGTAGTCGCAAGGTCTGGTTTCAGCCCAGTACAAAGCGCCCTGTGCCCGGTGGCCAGGCTCATTCCAGAGACTCCCTGGTGCGTTGTTACTTGCAGCGGGGACGTGGGATGCACCCTGCCCTGCTCTCCTCTGCAGGGCTTCCCTGGGCAGCTGCCTCTGTCTTGTACCTCAACTTGTTAGCCCTGTTTTCTCCTCTGTCGGGTGAAGGCCCTTCCAGGACGGGTCCTCTCCCCATTCTTGCCTGGTGACCGTACCCTCGTCCGACTTGTATTGCTGTACCTTAGACTTTTGAGATCCGCTCTGAGAAGGTCGCACTAGAAGCTGTTGGGTTAATTCTGCGTCACATTAATGCATCTTCCTAACGGGCTCCCAAATCTTCCCAGCAGCGGTATTTACAGGATCCGAAGGTTCATCCTGTAAATTTGGACTGCTGGGGTCAAGCCTGGATTGGTCTCGTGGCGCACACGTGGTGCGTGTTGCGGATTCCCCACGGAGTCTGTATCATTTCTAACAGATAGCGTTGGCGTCCTGTGCCCCCACCACTGAAATACCATATTCTTAGGTCATTTCTCAGTGAGGCTCACCTTCCACCCAAAGGACCGCCGGTTGTGACACCATCGTGGAAACATCACTACCTCCAAAGGGACTTTCTGGAATGCATTCTCTCTACTCAGAAGATAAAATGAGATGTACGGAATTCATAAATTATTTGGGCACCAAGTGATTCTGTATAAAGAACCGCCCGGGAGCAGACAGGAATGTTAATGCCCTCTCAGAACAGTCTTCTAAAATGATCAAATCTCGCTGTGGTGGCCAACTTGCAGAAGCAGTACCACAATTGCTTCGTGGTTACGTGGAAGACAAACAGCCATTTTTCCACCTGGGGCCAAAACGAGCGGTAGTGCTCCATCACGCCTGGCCCTCGGAGTCTAGAAACATGTGGATCCCGGGGAACTAGCTGACATGTTTGCATGCCACATGCAGATGGCTGTTGACCTAGATACATCTCTAAAGTTAATCTAATGGGGCTGCGCAGGGCCTGGCTAATACTCTAACAAGTTTTTTTTTTTTTTTTTTTTCTTTTCTTTAATGATGAGCATAAGCCCGGGGGTGGGGGGAGGCTTGTGTTTGATAGAAGTGACAGCTCTGCAAGATGCGGGCTTCTCCAAGAGTGAGTTTGCTGACTCAGAAAAGCGATGCTAGAGGAGTTGTCAGACAAATTAGTAACCTTCGAGATTAAAAGTTATGTAGCTAATCAGTGCTATAGGCCTCCTGCAACCATGTCCCAAAGAAGGGGCTGACTTCTGTAAAATGTAGTTCTTAAGTGAAAAATCAGTACATAAATTAAGCTCTGTGTTAGGAGATGAACCAACGTCTTCCCCCTTGGCTTACGTGGCATGTGCGGAGAGCCGCATCGGCCGAGTGAAGGAGCTCGTTCTCTTCTCCCTTCCCCCTTTCTTTTTTCCCTTCTCATCCTCAGCAGGCTCCACCATGTCCTGAAAGCACACGGGGCCTTGAGATCTCTGTCTTTCAAATATGCTCAGAAATAAAATTGCAGATGTTTGTGTTTTTCCAAGACATTGCATAATTAAATCTGATATCGAGCAGGGAATTCAAACAAACAATGCAGCAAGAAAAATAGATACTTTATGTCTTGTTGCCTGGGATTTTCCTCAAAGCAGCCTAACTTACCTTCAGGACTGACTGTGCTGCTGGTTGTCGGGATGCACAGAGCTGAGGGTGCTTCCCTCCGGTTTGCAAAGTGCATGAAGGATACATGGTGCAAGCAACCAGAAATGAGCACACTAACAGGGCCCGTGTGAGCGTCTCGAAAGCAGGGGCGGGGGAAGTGAGACAGACCTGGGTGAGCAGTTCAGTTCAGCGCGGAACATCAGAATCCCGATTACTGCACATGCGATGTACTCAATTCAAGGATCATCAGGCTAGAAGGGGATTTTGAGTTTGTGCCTGACTGAAGGATTCTCGAGACTGTGTAACAGACTCGGAGATGAGAGCTAGAAGTGGAA
The DNA here is from genome assembly GCF_964237555.1 of Oryctolagus cuniculus. Lineage (NCBI taxonomy): Eukaryota > Metazoa > Chordata > Mammalia > Lagomorpha > Leporidae > Oryctolagus > Oryctolagus cuniculus. Next base: position 14,396,842 of record NC_091446.1, on the reverse strand, counting down.
TATCCAGATCACTGGCTGTTCAAAGCCTGCAAAATCATTTGGTCTGACCCTGCCAAGGCAATTGTACACAGGACTTGAACTTCAATAATTCTACAGCAGGCTCATTTTTTAACTTGAGAATTTTGTATGGCCTATGAGTGATGTTACAAAGATTCAAATGGCCCTTGGTAGAAAAAAAAATGGTCCCACCCCTGCTAGGAACCCAGTATAGAGACAATGATAAGGAGCCATATGGTGGGGTTTAAAAGACAATTTAAAGTTGCTCCTTACTATGGACATTTGGTGAACAATCCCCAGTGTCCCTGTGAGTGGAGCAGAGGGAGATTTGACTGCAGACGAGGAGGAAGCAATGCGTCAACAAAGCAAAGCCTGCAAATGATGCCGCCACAAGCCACGCCATGCTATCAGCCACTAGAAGCTGGGAGAGGCCAGGGACCATGTTGAGGGTCTCAAGAAGGAGCTGGGACTGGCAGCAACTGGATTTTAGCCCCCTGCAACTCATTTTGGATTTTTGGCCTCCAGAGCCATAAAAGAACATGTTTCTATTGTTTTAAGTCACTATGTTTGGGGCTGATATGGCGCAGCAGGTAAAGCCACCACCTGTGACGCCAGCATCCCATTTGGGCACTGGTTCACAGTCCGGCTACTCCACTTGCAATCCAGCTCCCTGGTGATGGCCTGGGAAAAGAAGCCAAAGAGGGCCCAAGTGTTTGGGTCCCTGCTACCCACATGGGAGACCCAGATCCAGCTCCTGACTCCTGACTTCAGCCTGGCTCAGCCTTGGCCATTGCAGCCACTTGGGAAGTGAACGAATGGATGGAAAACCTCTCTCTATCTCTGTCTCTCCCTCTCTCACTGTAGCTCTGACTTTCAAATAAATAGTTTTTAAAGCTGCTAAGTTTGACAGCAGTCACAGGGAGTTCATACGCCCATCTTGCAGCCCCTGAAATTCCCCGTGCCACAGCCTTAAACACAGCCATGGCGCCCTTTAATTATTCAATGTATTTTACAGACGGAATTATAGGTGGCATCTGCCTAAGTGCATGCAAACACTGTCAACATACAGTCGGGTTGGGTTAGGAGAGTTAGCCCCTGGGAAGCATCCAGAGGCCAAGGGTCCTGTTGCCCAGCGCCAGAGGGAGGGTGGTGACCCGAGGCCGGCAGCCCCCGCCCCCTCCCACAGCTCGCCTGGACTCCAGGTGCTCACAGGGTAGCAAAGTCAGAAAACGGCCCCACTCTGCCCCCCGACCCCATCTCCAGCGAGCCCTGGAAATCGGACCCTCTACGCCAAACCCTCTACGATACACACGGAGAGAGGTCAAAGCCAAGGCTCTGGGGAGACTGCACCTGCCACGGGAACGAATAAATGGTAGCCATTCGAGCGGCGAAGGCACTCAGGTGACCCTGGCCCTGAGGGGAGGAAGGTGTCCCGCAAAGCCGTGGCTGTGGCCCGCGTGGCCCGGGCTGGCTGGGGAAGCCATGGCTCTGCGCGTGTGGGAAGGGGATGGCCTGTCCCCTCGCGAGGGGCCGGAGCCGCTCCGGCGCGGGCGCCTTTGTGCTGACGCAGGCTTTTAGAGAAGCTCTTTGGCCGGTGTTCCGCTCGGGCCGCCTGGATGGAGATGGATGAGGGGCTGAAGCGCGGGAGACTAATGTGAAGAATAATTGTTTTCACTGCTGGGAAGCTGTCACAATCTCGCAAGCGCAGCTGCTTCTCAGAAATGCGCTCCAGACCGGAGCGGCTCCCAGGCGTCGCCCTGCTCTAAGTGGCGGCGACGGCCCGGTGACTGCGACGCTCCACAGCCGTCCTTGCCACCTCCAGGGCTGCGACACAGAGCCCACGTCCTCAGCACCTTTGGGAAGAGAGGGGTGATGTTTTAGTGTCTGCTCCCCTGAGCCTTGTCATCAAACTGTTGCTAAGGAAGTGTAGGGGCGGGACATTGATGGGATGCTTGTGTGTGTGTGTGTGTGTGTATTTGCATACCCATGCATGCTGGGGGGTTTTCGGGTCTTGGCTATTGGAAGCAACTATGAAAGCCAGTAGAGGACCCAGCTGTCTCCGTAGATGCTAATAATGATCAGAGCAAAATGATCAGGATGGTGGCCGGAACTAGGGACGCCACTGTGGACGGAAGTTAGCGAGGATCAGGGCATCTTTCCACTGACAGGGAGGCACAGCCGCCCTCTCTCCCATCACCCTGCCCCCCAAGAATGCAAGAGAGGGCCTGCGAGAACTAAAACCCCAAGAGATACCTCCAAGTGGCTTTGTTGTCCTGCTGGCTGAAAATCTGCTGCAGTTGGAATGAAGCTTAATGACAAAGAGGTTCAAGCAGTGTTTCACACCTGGGTCTTTGCCTGGAGCGATGTGACAGCCATGTGCCAGTTTTATTCAGCCAGCCATGAACAGGAAAGCTTCCGCTCTGGGGTTCAGCTCAGCTAGAAGTCTTGATTGGACATTTCGTCCACTTTTACTCTCTGCCCTGTCCTTCCCCGTCGAGCTGATCTGAATGGATAATGGCTTCCTATCAGTGGTCTCATTCACCCTGCAGACTCATTGAATATGGTTCATGGGTGGCTAACATCCTCACGATACCAATAGACAGACACCCAAAGGCGTCAAACATTTATGAAGTGCTTGCTGTGGTGCCATTGTCCCAGGACTACACTGTGAGTCCTTCCATTCCGTCTCCACCTGTCACCTGAGATATGACTACTGCTCTCCTCTACTGACAGAGAAGGAAATAGATTCGGTGGCCTAGCCAAGGATATACACCTTGCCCTGAACTGTCTTGTCAAACAAACAATGAGGAAGTGGAGTGCAAGGTCCTTAGGAGAGCTTAGGAGATGAGAACTGGCAGCTTTGAACAAATGTCACTTCAGACCACCACTTACCCTTGGCCTGTTCCCCCATCTGAAAGCACAGCCTTAACACTGCTTTAGCCAGAGTGAAGAGTTGTGATGGACAGGCGTGCGGATGCTGCTGGAGGGTCAGGGATTGCAAGGTCGGTCCTTGAGCCACTGCTCTCTCTAGCACAGAGAACTGGGTCCAGGTTGCTTACCCCCTGACTTTGCCAGCGTTGTTGGCTGTCCCCAGATACCAAAGAGTCTGGGAGCATTGTACGGATCCTGCCAGTATGCCCAACCTGGGTCACTTAACCTGTGCCTTTTGTGGAACTGGAGGGGGCAGCGTGGCATAGTGGTGCCCTGGGTTCTGATTGAGAAATGACCCTGCAAAGGTCATTTACATTCCCAGTCCTGAGTTTCTGCATCTGCAAGGCACAGAACGCCGTATCTCCTTGAAGACATGGTGGAGATGAGCAAGTGAGGCATGTGTGTGAGGCATTTAGGACGGGCCAGGCGCGTGGCTAGTGCTGTGAAGATATCGGCTATAGCTCTTACCAGCTGGTCCTGGGATCTGCTGACCATAATCACCAGCTGGAGATATCCCCTAAGGATCCAGTGCAGAGTCCAACTTACAACCAAGTTTCCTTATGATTGCAGGATGCCCGGTCATCTCAAAGGTCTCAGATAAAATGGGACCTCTCGTGCGTCCTTGTTTTACATCGCTGGAAATGGGGCACAGCCAGAGCTCATTTGCTCTTACAGATCCCCGAGATAAACATTCAAGAGGCTTCAGAGAACCAAGTTGTTTTCTGGGCAACAGTAGCCAACATCCAGACTAAAATCGAGGCGGGCGATGGCCTTATCCACGGTGACAAGGCAGGCAGGAATGGGCAGTCCACACCGCAGAGCTCCCACTGCGTGCCAGGCACAGTTCTACTTGCGGGGTCATTGGCCTTTGTATGAACTGGGAAATGGAGACGCCGAAGGAGTTCAGTTTCTTCCAAAGGCCAGGCACTAGAAAGCAGAGCTGGATTCGCATCCAGGACTGCCTGGTTCCCCCCTCCACACTGGGCTTTGTTGTTTCTCTGTCCCAGTGACACTGCACCGCACTCCTCTACCCTTCATTGCCTGGTTGAATGCCAGCCCTCGCCCCTCTGTGAGTGCTCAGGACAGGCGCTCAGTTCCGTTGAGTGCTATTTGAGCCCCTGGTGCTGGCCAGGTCCTCATCTTTTCTCTCTTCCTCTCCAGGAGGGCCTTTTATTGTCTCCTCAAGTGACCTGCACCAAACTCTGGTGGCCATCAACTGCTCACACCCGGGCTGGCCCCAGAATGGTCCTTGGAGTACCCCAGCTCCTGGGTGATCATGGATCATACTTCTGAGCAAGTAACTGTGATTAGGGATCAGTTATCTCCAGTTCTCTTCCACGAGATGAGAGCTGGGGCCACCCTTAGTTCTAACATACTGTGATTCTCTAGTTATGGCTAAGGGGTGGCCCCGCAAGGAGAAGGTTATGATGTCATCGGTGAGCAAAAGCATGAATCAGGGCCAGGCCTACTTGGGAGGAAGACGTGTAGCATGTTCCACATCTGTGCCCTTGATACCGACTCCCCCATCCCAGGCGCCCTAAGGGGGAGAACTGACATTTACTGAAATCCTAACACACGCCAGACCCTTTTCACGTCTGGGATCAGAGTCTGGGACAAGAGCCTGATGTCAGAGCTGCACCACGGGGCAGGTGTCCAGCCGTGCTGCTCCAGTTGCTTCGACCTGGGGCTGTCCCTGCACTCAGCTCCTCTCCCCGCTGGCTCCACTCCACTCCTGCCCTGGCTGCTGAAACCCTGCTGTCCTTTCAAGGTCCCCGAAAGGCCCCGCATGCATTTCCTGATGCCATCCCAGTGCTCTAGTGCTTTGGTCTGTGTCCATGACTGAGTTGAAACGTGCTATTGCTCTCATGTCCTGATGAGCTGTCTGAAGTCTCAGCCTCACTGAAGAAACCTGGGACCGGGCAGACTGGGTCAAGCCCTTGTTCCTGGACTTTCTGGCCCTGAGATACTGGGAGAGCCCCTTAATCCCACAGAACCCCCTTGTAACATGAGGATGCGAAGTTAGGAGATGGTGGGCTCCTCTGAGATGCGGTTAGGAGATTGTACCAGTAATGCATGAGCCTGGATGAAGTTCTCATCTATCAGCCTCCCACCCAGCCTGGCACCCAGTGCCCTGCACAGCCTGGCTCCCAGTGACCACTCTGATGCTGTTTTGTGTGAATGCAAGAGTAAACTAGAGCAACCAGAATAAGAACCCTGGGATACGGAGAGCAGGGCACCTTCCCCTTTCCTTGGTCCTGGGCTGACTCGAAGCTGGGCTTGAGGAATTCCTACTATTTGTTGGGCCAGGATGTTAGCCACATGGCTACTTTGATTCACACCATATTGAATTCAAAGCCACTTCATTCATTTATTAATCTACTCATACACTGAATGCCTTTAATTTTCTATGTGCTAAGTCCTTTTCTAGGCACTAAGGAGACAGCAGTGCACAAATCAGTCAGGAATGCCTGCATTCATGACGTTTACATTCCAGTGAAAGGAAATAGTTAGTAAAAGTAACTGAATTATACAATAGGTGACAAATGCCGTGGAGGGAGAAGCAGAGGATAGTGGGAGGGGCTGGTGGTCAGGAAGGGTGACAGTGAAGCAAAAACAAAGGAGGTGAGGAAGCATGGCTTGTCTTAATGTAGAGGAAGAATGTCCCAGAAGGAGTGGCAACCCATGCAAGGACCCTGAGGCAGGATTAACCTGGCTTGCAGCAGGTCCCTTGGAAGCCCAGTAAATAAGGAGAGAGTTGGAAGGTCCGGGTAAGGCAGAGCTGTGGGTGAACTCCGAAGATGTTTTGTGCTTCTGAGCAAGATGTGGCCATTGAATGGTGCTAAACATAGCGGTGATACCACCTGACTCGCTCCCCAGTGTATCTGTGATGTTTGAGATAAACATATCAAGGAATCAGTCTTAATAAAACAGCCTCAAAAAGTTTCATTAAAAGTATTAGGGAGAGCGCTAATACCAAAAACATTCAGTGAAAGGAATTGTATAGAGATTAGAATATCAGTACCAATTTTCTTTTACAACCCTGAACTGCCCTAATTTAAAAGTACTTATTCCATATCGCAGATACAAAGTACTCTAAACTTGTACCAAATGTATTCTATGCCCATAGCATATACAACAGAAGTTCTCAGGACTTTTATTGCTGTCTATTTTTAATCTCAGTTAATGCAAGTATCGGAAAGGATGCATACTTTATTGTATATACAGAAAATCCTGCAAATCATAAGGTGCAGCTCAATGAGATTTCGGAGCAAGCATGAGATTTCCCAAGCAAGCGAGACTCTTTTACTCTTCAACAAGATCCGGAGCCACAGCATTCCAGCAAATTCTGGGCATCTCCTGTCGCTGCTTCCTGTCACTGCTCTGTCCCCGCCCAAGGGTAAATGCCTTCTTGACTTCCCCCTCCACGGATTGCTCTGGCCTGCTTGGAAACTTTACTCAAAGGGATGACGATCTAGTCTCTCTCCTGTCTGACTTCTTGGCTCCACATCATGTCTGTAAGAGTTATCTGTGCCTGGGAGAGACGTTGTGGATGGCTGCCTCTCCCTGCTGTGTCACCGTGTGGAGGACCAGAGTGCGTTTCCCCGTTCTGCTGTGAGAGCTCTACAGGGCTGCGATCAGTGTCCTCCTGTGGGGCTGCTGGCGTGCGTGTGTACCTTTCAGAGCAGCTCCACCGGGTCTGTGGCACAGCTCTGGTTCTCTCATGTGTCTTGAGAGAGCTTCTCTTGCTTGGGGGTGGCATACAGACTCAAAGGTGGCCAGGGACAAGAGTGGACCCAGGGATGTGGGTGAGAAGCTTAGGGAACGAACTTGGGTGGAGGATGGATGCAGCATGGGTGGTGAAGGGCGTTTGGTTCTGGGTGTATTTCAGAGGTCCCTGGTGAGTGCCCTTGACCGTCGTTGGCTCAGCACCTGGCTCCTGGGTGCAGGACAGGCACCTCCAGGGATGAAGGAGCAGGGGAGTGTCTCATCAGCGCAGAGAAAAGCCTTCTCAGCGTTGCCTTGGGGGGCTCTGGGCTTTCCATGTCCGAGGCCCACTCTTGGGCCAAAGAACAACTCCCCAGTAAGGATCTTCTGGCTCGTGGAGGATAAAGCGAGGCCAAGGAGAAACTTTTAAGTGGGTTCCTTTGAGAGAGCCTGCTCCTCGCTGCGGCGCTGCTGCTCTCCAGTGCCGGAGCTCGGCGCTGAGGTTCTCCGCTCGTGCGAAAGGAACTGGTTTACACCTCGGTCCACGTGCGGCTTGTTGTCCTAAGGCTTTTTAAGCAATAACAAGGAAAAATTCACAGCTTTCTAAAAGGGCTGGCTCTTCCCAGGGCTCCGTCACTTTCTCGGAGCAGGCTGCTTCTCTCCTGCGCTTTGCCTGGGGATGGAAAGCCATCCTCATGGTTGAGTCCACCCCAGCCTCGCTCCCTCTCCGCGCTGCAGCTGGGAATCGCCGTCTGCAGGTGGCAGACGTGTGGAACACGTGGACCATTCTCTCTTCCACTCGCAGGTGCTTGGTTCACGTCCCTGTGAACTTCGGGAGAAGGCGTCCCCCCTCTGTAGACCATCATTTCAGCGTAACTCGCCGGGCTCCCCTGAGAGCCCTGGGAGTTTAGGTAGCACTGGATGCTGTTGCTCCACTCCTACAACTTTCTTTGTTGTGTGCACAGAACTCTTTGTAACCCATACAGCGCTTCTCTTCCACTGAGTACGAGACCTCTTTTTCTTCCAAGCAAACAGGGTTGCATATACCTACTTAACTACATCAATAAACAAATGGATCATCAAGCATCCTTCAAATAAACAGCCTGTACCGATTGACTGCCAGCGCAAGGGCCATCTTTGAACTGAATCTGCGAGAGAAAGGCTGGAATAGCCGATTGCTGTTGCTGCTGTTTTCCCACTGAAATAAGACGAAACTCGAGTCTTCATACAACCTTGTCATTGATTTTTAGCCTTTTATCCATCATGAAAGAAGGCCCCCCGTTCCAGCTTTAGTGAAATAAGTCACTTTCGCTTCTGTTGAAAGCTCCATGTTTTCTTTTTCTTTTCTTCCCTTTTTTTTTTTTTTTTTGGATTGAGGGATTTGTGTGGTCCCTGGTGATGCAACAGTGAAGAAACTGACCTCTGACCTGGCCTAATCCGCTGTGCACCTTGGAACCTGTTAGGGTACGATGGGCTTGGGTGGCAGAAGTGGGTAGGAAATGCTCCTGAGTTCTGTTGAGAATGGGCTTGAGGAAATTGTTGTTGAAATCAGTGAAGTCTGGCATCCAGTGGGATTTAAACATGTGTGAGAGCCAAAAGATGGGGAAGTACTCAACTGTTCAAGCCATGGCACAAGCATCCTGCTGATGAGCCCAGAGCACACCCTCCGCAGTGGCTGGAAGGGAGGCAGCGGGGGATCGGTGCTCACCCCTGATAAACCACACCTTCTTCCCAGACCTCCCTGGGATTCTGGTTCCTTCTTGCAAAGGAGCAGCCAATTATCCTGCTTGACCCGCAGGGGCTTCCAGACTGACCAACCAGGCAGCCCGCCTTCGCGGTCCCCCTCTCCTAGTGTTGTCCATTATTTGGATGTTTTGGGGGCACCGCCAAGGAATCAGACGGTACTCAGAAGAGGACACCAGGGCTCTGTGCTTTTTTATTATTTAATGGAGGAAACTGCTGTTTACAGGACGGTGTGATGAAGTACCGTGAGGAAATGACCTTTGTGAACACTGGGCTCCTTCCCTCCACCAGCCCCAGCACCGAGTATTTCACATGCATTGTTTCTTCAGTGTCCGTGGCAGCCTGGATGAGGAAGGTAACTACTGCTGTACCCATTTTATAGGTGTAGAAATTGAGGTGTAGAATCTTCGGGAATCACTTAAGGCCTCGTCTTTGTCTGCAGGAGCCCAGGCACCAGTGAGGAGCCAAAACCAGCAGGAGGGGTTTTGGAGACCCTCTGACATCTTTCCAGACTTTCTCAAATAAGTGGGGTAGATCCAGGTCTGGAGGAGAGGCAGGGTCATGTTAAGCTGGGGACAAAGACAAACATTTCATACAGAAGGCACACATACCCACAGGCATGAGTGCTTGTCTGGGATTTGTCTTCCTGAGGCCCTGACCCCGTAGAGATCATGTCGGGACTAGAAGTGGGAGACGGGCTGCAGGTGAGGTGAGAACAAGGTGCTCACACAGCCCAGTGGATGCCTTTGTTTGCAGAATGACTCCTGATAGTGTCCTCTCTGCTTGTGCATGATAGACAACAGGGTCACCCTGGGCCAGAAAGACTGTGTTTATCCTGGGGGGGGGGGTCCTTCTTAATAAAGAGCAGGGCTTTCATGCTGCCAGTGGTGGAGCTCACAAGGGAGGCTCTGAGAGCAAGTGCACGTTTTGGAGAAGAGAGTTCTATAGCATGGGGCAGAGGGATGCAGGAAAAGGTCAAGGTCAGGGTCCGGGATATGGACTTGGTACAGGCACTGGCTGTGAGAATGACAGGGGACGGAGACACACTTCAGACAGACCAGAGATGCCCAGGAGCCAACTGACCCAGCCTGGAGTTGAGTGGAAGAGTGCAGGGCGGGGTGAGAATCCAGGGAGGGAGGGGGCTCTCTTCTCAGACAGGGGCACACAGGAAGGATGCCAGCCTGCTTTCCAAATCCTTGAACTTGAGCAGCCAGGGAGCCTCCTATCGTCAGAAGGAAATGGAGGGCAGCCTGTGAGAAAGGGACAGCACTTGTAGCCAGCAGAGAGGTGGGCATTTGCTCTGGAAGGAAGGCGTGGAATGCTGGCAGGCGAGCAGAGCCGAGCAGACGCCAGGCCAGAGAGAAAGTGGCCAGAGAGGTGTGACGGGCATAAGGGCAGCAGCAGGGGCCAGGGCGGGGGCACAGGGCTGGGCTGGGAGCCGAGCATGGCCTGCTGTGCCCTGGGAGAGCAGGGTTGTGCAGAAGGGGAGAGCTGGGGAGGGGGGAGCCAGCTTCCTCTGGGCTGTAAAAGAAGCGAGGCTGGCGCAGCCGGGAGCTGGGACCCAGGGGTGCAGGGATACCAGGCTCTCCACCTCACCTGCATGGTTGTGTCTGCTGCCCTCCCACTCCACTGTGTTACTATTTGCTGCACCTGGCCCTCCGTCTCCTATGTTCTCACGCCCCACAGAGAATCGATCAGCAAATTTTGTTTCCACCTCCCAAGGTGCCCTCCATAGTCACCTTCCTGGGGGAGCCAGCACCCCCTGTCCCCTGGAGGACACTGGCCATGGCCTCCCTGCCTCCACTCCTGCCTACTGCATACATTCCCCACACTTCATCCAGGGCCAGCCTCTGCAGCTGTAAGTTGCCCCATGGCCCTGTCCTACTGGAAGTTCTCTGGAGTTCGCCAACCGCCGTAAAGTCAAAAGTGCATGCTGGGGCGTGCGCCCCCGTGACCTGCTGCGGTGCAGTGTCCCCTCTCACCCTCCCTCCTGCGGCTCCAGCTGTTCCTGACCCCTTCCTGCAGCTCACAGCTCGGGTCCCGCCCCCTCCCCCTCAGGCTCCCACCTCTGCCTGGACCACCACATCAAATGCACCCTCTGCATCTTTCTCTTTCTCTCCCCATCTCCCGCTTTAATTGTCTTCACAGCAATTGTAGTGTCCCATCATTGTGTTTTCCCCATTTTTTTATATAACCCACATAAAATCTACAGTCCTTTATGTGTAGTTCCTGAGTGCTGACAAAGACATACAACCCTGCACCCCCCACCACAATCAGAATGGTGAACAGTGAGCACCTCACACCCCCACCCCCACAAATGTCACTTGTGCACATTTGAATCAGCCCCTGCTTGTCCCATCTTGAACACACACTGATCCCATTTCTGGCCGTATAGCTCTGCCTTCCTGAAGGTCATATGAATGGAATGATATGGTATGTGGGGTTCTGAGGCTGTCGTCTTTCACTAGGAATAATGCACTTGACTTTCAGTATCAACAGTTCATTCCTCTTTGTAGTTGCATAGTATTTCATTATGCAAATATGCCATAGTTTTAAATGGTTTCTAGTTTGGGGTGAATATAAATAAAGCTGCTATTGTTATGAAATGGGGTAGGTTTGCTACCTGATGCAGACAGAGATCTGTATGTGATGTGGATCTTTGAGCTGAGGTGGGGGCAGGGCGAAATAGGCTTTATTTGCATGGAGGGCCTGCAAAACAAACAGGGAGTTTGGCTTAAATCTGCCTCCCAGTGGAGGGCCTGGGGCAAGTGTTATGGGTTAGGTGGGACAAGCTGGTGTGTGGCAGCACCGGCGAGGCATGGGCCAACTGGAGGGACTTGGAATGAAGCCATTTAGGATAAAGGTTAGTAAGATGGGCTCCAGCCCGGTCTCCCCGGTCATCAGACCCTCACTTCTGAAAGGGCTCCTGTGTTCAGGCTCCCATCCTGCTCTGGCCTCTTTGGCTCTGTAGATTATTTTTCCCCTCCGCACATGCCCAGGTTGCATGGCTTGTGGTTTTTGGCTGTGTTCTTCTGTGCCCATAGGACCAACTCCTAAGCTGCTCTCCTGAGAAAGCAATAGCTTAAAAACTACATTAAAGCGTAAGGCAGGGCGACTTCAGGAAAGGAGTTGGGACTATGGCCGAGCCCTTTCTGCTGGGGCACGGAGAGGATACCGGGTGGAGGGGCAGTCCGAGGTCACCACAGCCATGACCGCGGTGTGTTGCCCACAGTTCTCATTTCTCTTGGTCAAACAACTGGGGGTGGATGACTAGGTTCTGGCAAACTGCTTTCCACCAGCAATAGATGAGCGTTGTGGCAGGTCGACGTCCTCTCCAGCACTTAACACTGTTTTTCTGGGGTTTATGTGTACACAAGCCACTCTAATTCATAATGGTCCCATCATTACCTATGGATCCACAAGAGACTGAATTGACAAAGAAACTGACCCAAAGCCCCTGCATCAGCCACACAGTTTAGTCCAGACTTGATCTGTGAGTGACAGCTTCCAACTCAGGACCAACCAGAGAAGCCGAAACCACACTGCCTTCATGGATCACACCGATGCCCCCTTGCCAGTTCCTCCAGCTTCCCCGAGCCCACGGCTGCCACTCAGGGTGCACCTGAAACTTTGCCTTCCTCAGTTACAAAGTGTCTACTCCCTGGCCTGCATTCAAGTCTCTGCCAATACAAACGGCAGTGGCTTACGCCTTTGCTACAGCCAAGTTCTGCAAAAATTGCCTCCGCTCATTCTCGAGTGGGTGGGCTCCATTTATTTTCCAAGTCTGTGCGTTCACTTATTCCTTTCAGGAGTCCGGGTCTCCATGTCCCTGTGTGTCTCCAGCCTGCCAGCAGGGCTTGTGCCTTCGGTTCACTCGTGCTCATGTTAGCCTGGGCAGTTGGAGGCCTGGGATCTGACAGGTCCCTGAGGTCCCAGCCTGTGCTGTGTTCTCAGCTGCGTCTTCTCTGCAGGTGACAGTCACTGCCTGCTGTTCTCTGCCCCCTCTGAGTGGAGCTCCCTCCACTCCCACCAGGAGAGGCTCCACGCTTTGGGGCAGCCCGTGGGGTGTGACGGGAAGGCCTTCCAGTTCTTTCTAAGGCCCCTGTGGAGCCGGGGCTGTGGAGGAGAGGGTCTTAGGAGACCTTTTGGAGTTTGCCAGACCCTTCCCTGCTTTGGGGGACTGCTCAATGAAAAGGGAGGCGTGTCAGGCTGAACACCACGCTGCCCCCAAAGGTGCCAGTTCTGGAAATACTCCTCTGGCTGGGAAATGGGATTCAGAAACCTGAAGTCTGAAGTGGCTCTGAGCACATCACAGCTCAGGGGACTACAAAAGGCCCTTCTGGAAGTTGGCTTTCAGGAAATGGGTGTTCATAGCAAAGCAGCAGACTCCTTAAGCCTGGGCAGGCTGGGGGCTCAACCTTGTCCTCTGTGGGGTTTGCACCCCAGGAAAGCTGGGGGGCTGCAGAGCCAGTCCACATGGGCTGTGCTTCCTATCTTAGCAATCAAACATTGCAAACAAACAACTCAATATAACTTCTGTTGTCTTGCATCTTTATGATTGAGAGGTTTGTTTGTGTCTTTGGTCATAGGATGTCGGATTTATTTTCTGAAAAATGTCTGATTGCTGCTGGATCAGCAGCCATTTAGATCACTTCCAAGTTGCTCTATAATAAGTATTTAATGATCTGTGAGTGAAGATTTGAAGATGCTACTTTACTGGGCTCTGATCCTTCGGTGGCGTGGTCAATTTCACTATCTGTCGGAAAGCCAGCTATTGCTAAGGATGTGTGATGTGAGCACAGCAAGGAGCCAGAGGAGACCTGTGGGTTTGTGGAACATCCATGAACCAGCTGTACTGGGGCTGTGGGCTTCCTAGCAATTGAGGCAGGCAGCAAATCTTGCCATGCTGTCTCCCCACAGGTAACTGGAGAGCACTTAGAGTGCCTGGGGGTCCATAGCTCAGCCAGCTCCCTACAAACTGGAGCTTTTGTTATTCTGATCACCCACGGATATTTATTGCAGACACATGAAAAAGCAGGTTGAAGTCAGAATGGAACTGGGCAGAGTCCTGTTGTTAGAAGCAATGGCACCTATTGCCTAAGACTTCTGGTTGCGTTTTGGGAGTTTGGGATGGGTTTGGTTTATTTCCGTCTGGTTAGTTTGCTATTCAATTAAACTGCTCTGTAACTTGTGTGGAAGACACGCTCCTGGGTGCTCCAGAAGAAGTAAAGATGGTTGTGTTATTGCCAAGGAATGAATGAATGGATGGGTGGATGAATGAATGAATGGAGGATCCCTGAATTCCAGGAATGCACAGGTGCTGGGCCAAAGTCTTCCAGGATTTCAGCTGCCTGGCAGACGCCTGGAGAGGAAGTCCTAACCGATGGGGGGAAGCAGGAGCTCGTGTCGTGAGGGGCTCTCAGGGAGACCCGGGGCAAGGCTGCCTGGAGCCCGCCCCAGGTCAGGCTCTCGTGACTTGGGTAGAGCCAGGGCCTTCACCACAGAGCTCAGCTTCGCGCACTCCCTGAATGCAGACACCCTCAGCCAGCTGAGCTGCACCCCCGCCGTGCTGCGGGAAGGAGGCGCGTGCGATCCCACAGCCACTCTCTCTGCCTCTGACTTCCTCCCACAGCCTCTCTCTCTGCTTCTGACTTCCTCCCACAGCCTCTCTCTCTGCCTCTGACTTCCTCCCCGGAGCTTCCCAGGTGATACTCCGATCCCGGACGCCTTCCTGCGTCTGCATCGGTGATGACAGCGCCCGGCTCCTCGGCTGCATCTCTGCTGAGTTTCCCTGATGCAGCGTTTTTTCCTCCGTGCATTATTTTCCCCCTGATTTTCAAATTCCCTGTGGACCATAATCAGACACTGAGCTCCGCACACTTGGCAAATTTCGAGTTTTAATATAAAAAAAAAGTGTATTTCTGTGGAGTCTTTTTTTTTCCCCTTCCCCATGCGTCCGCCTAACAAATGCAGTTCTCACGTGACTCCAGGCTTTTCCCTGAATGTGGCCTCTTGAGGCTCACTGCCTCCAGGTCTTTCTGCTCTCAGGGGCCCGGAGTCGGCTACGAGGCCCAGGTAGCAATCCTGCGGACAAGGGACAACCCTACTGGTTTCCAGTCCTGGTCATCCTAAAGGGTCCTAAACCACTTAGAACAATGACCATAAAGGAAAAAAGAAAGAAAAAACAGAGCCCTTCCTGCCCTGGGGTCGCCCAGCCCTGAGCTCTGTGAGGCTTTCTCAGGTCAGGAGCAATGAAACAGCAGCAGTTTCTACTGCAGTCAAGAGCTGTGGGTATCAGGCCATCCAGAGCCCCAACTCCATCCCAGGGTCCCCCAAGATGAAGACCGCTCCCTATCACTGTGACACACATACGGGGAAGACCAGGGTCACAGGGGGCGTGGCCTCTTAAGCCCAGCCCTCCCTCCGTCCTAGTTCATGGCCAGCAGCTGGGTGACTGTTTCTTCCTTCTCTCCCTCCCTCTCCTGCCTCCTAGCATTGGAGGTGATTGCCAGGGAGGCAGTAAAGAAAGAGATGATTAAGAGGGCAGAGACCACGACGTTCCCACAGGCGGCTGAGGACTCACGGCTGTGGGGCGCCCCCCGACTGGCATGGTACGACACGGAGAGAGACCTACCATCCCATTGTCTTCATGGTGAGCCTGGGACACCAACAGAAACCAGGAACGCTGCGATGGGAGGCTCTGGGTTATACTGGTTAAGAGCCCAGGCGGCTGTAGAATGAGACTCAAGTTCAAATTCGAGCTCCGTTCTCACCAGCCCATGGCCACAGGATTCTTTCTGTCCTCTGGGAGCCTCAGTTTCTACCTTTGGACAGGGAGACAGTGCCTGCTGCTCAGGTTTTCCCTAAAGCTGACGGGAGGTAACATCCATGTGTGTCTTGCATATGGCATTCATTTCGGTGCAGGGCACTTAGGAGCTCAGCTCAGGGCTGGGATGGCTAGCAGATCCTCGGACAAGTGATTCATCTCTCCTGGCCTCAACTTCCTCTCCTGCCAAGTGGGGATCCACATCATGCTGATCTCCCAGGATGGCACAGAGGTGAGATGGGGGGGTCGTCTGAGTGCGTTCAGTGGCTTCAGACACTCAGCGAAGGCTCCATCAGTGTTAACCCGGGGGGGGGGCGGGGGGCTCTGATGAGTGTTCAGGCCCAAAGCCAGCCTGAGAATTATGCAGTTGAATGAGGATAGACGGTGCTGATCCCCTGGGTACACCCAGTGGGCTGGAAGGGCCTCCCTCGCCTTTAGCTGTCCCCGGGTTCCATCGGTCCACATGTGCTCTGCTTAGCCCCAGAGCTGCAGCAGGGCCAGAAACCCCAGCACACAGGTGTCCATTGGGATTGACTATGGAAAAGAACCTTTCAAAATTAGATGAAACGTATTAGAAAGGCAATGTATTCACACGGTTTGGAAATCAACACAGACAAATTCCGCTCACATCCGTTCTTGTCTATCACACCTTGCCGGCCACACCCACACTCACTGTTATGAATTTATTGAGATTTCTCACAATGTTTCCTCATGCAAATACAAGCAAATACAAATATGCCTCATTTTCCTCCATTTTATGCAAAATGAAGCATACCTTATGCACTCTTTCACACCTTGAATGATTTATTTTTTCTCCTTAACGTACGCCCTGAAGATCTCTCCCTGTCGGTAGCAACGGTTGATTCTCTGTCAGCAATGTAGTAGATTCTCCGTAGGATGTACTGTGATTTACTTATTCTCGATTGATGGATCTTATTCTGTCTCCAGTCTTTTATGACTACAAACAGCACTCTGTTGACCAACCTTCACTGTATTTCTGTGATTCTTACATTTGTGTAGGGGTATCCGAAAGATATAGACCCAGAAGTGAGATCGCCAAATCATAAACTAAACACGTTGGTAATGGCGATCAATGTTGCCACATCGCTCCATTTGCACTCCCATAAAAACTGCCAGTGGGTGCTCGCTTTGCCGCAGGTCCCCAGAGGTGCTCAAGGTCTGGGAGTTCTGCTGGCCTGACCGGCGAGAAGTGGTGTCCCCGGCATGGCATCAGCCTTTCGGGATGAGGCTGCATATCTTCCAGAGGTACAGGCAATCTGTAGTTCCTCTGTGATCGCCATGCCTTTTGCCCATTTTCCAGTTGAGCCCTGGCTCTTGTTCTTGATTTCCAGAAGGTGTTTATATGGTACGAAGCTTGTCCATCTGCAGTCAGAGCAGGAGGGAGGCAGAGGGCTGCCGTCAACAGAGGTGAGGGCAGGGCTCTGATGGGGGCACTCAGGTGGTGGCTGGGGGCTGCCTGGGCAGGTGTTGTCAGCGATAACAACAATGATCCCCTTGTTATTGTCAGTGCCCAAGAGTCAAGGCCCAGCTCAGCTCCTCCCTCTGCCACGAAGTGCTCCCAGATCTGCCTAGAAGGAGTTAGCCCCATGCAACACCAGGGCCCACCTCCACAGGGTCATCTGCCTGACGCTAGAAGATGCAGGAGGAAATGTGGGTGGGGGTGCTGGGAGCCATGAAAGCCACTTCCCTGCAGGGCTGCAGCGGTTCTCTGTAGTCATGGCCCTGGCGCAGTCTGGGCCTCGGTTGTCTCATCTGTATAGTGGGAGACTCAGACTACACTGGCGTCTGGCAGAATCACCTGGGAGCTTTATTACAACACCCATGCCCCGTCCCAGCTCCAGACTCGGGGAGCTCAGAGGAAGGCACTCCGAGCACTTCCATGGGCATCCCTTAGTAGAGACCTGGTGGTGACAGTGCCATCTGTTAGGGTCCCGCCAGGTCATCCAGACACTGGTGTCTGTGTTTCCTACCCAAGAGGCAAACTCCTAGAAGCTTCCACATGTTCCTCCTCAACAAGAGGTGGGCACTCAGGAAACACGTGTGGAATCCAACAGCGAAAGTGAGCTCCTTCCTAAGTCTTGTTTTCTTATTTCTGCTGCTTATGAAAATATACTGGGAAGGCCGGCGCCGCGGCTCACTAGGCTAATCCTCCGCCTAGCGGCGCCGGCACACCGGGTTCTAGTCCCGGTCGGGGCGCCGGATTCTGTCCCGGTTGCCCCTCTTCCAGGCCAGCCCTCTGCTGTGGCCAGGGAGTGCAGTGGAGGATGGCCCAGGTGCTTGGGCCCTGCACCCCATGGGAGACCAGGAAAAGCACCTGGCTCCTGGCTCCTGCCATCGGATCAGCGCGGTGCGCCGGCCGCAGCGCGCTGGCCGCGGCGGCCATTGGAGGGTGAACCAACGGCAATGGAAGACCTTTCTCTCTATCTCTCTCTCTCTCACTGTCCACTCTGCCTGTCAAAAAAAAAAAAAAAAAAGAAAAGAAAATATACTGGGAGTGGGGGGAGGGGCAGGGGAACGAACAATGTTAGGACCTCCGTCCGTACTGTGTGAACTTAGCCCACTTATAACGCAAGGCTAATCCAGCCCAAGGGACCCACCCTGAAGCTATTAGCCATTTGGAGACTCTCCCTAAGGGGATGAGGGGGCGTGCATCTCCAGCGCGTGGATTTGGTTACTGACTGTTTCCCTCTGTGTTTCCTTGATGAAAAATCCATGACTTTTTCCCACCTGGTTGGAGGCTGCTCTGCACACTGGGCGGCTCCTCCAGCCCTTGCTTTTGTAACACTGGCTCCTGTGACCTCTCATCTCGTCCCCGGCAGAGGAATCCAGGTGTGTGTCCCGCACAGGACTTTCAGTAGCGGGGAGCGGGCTCGGGGGCTCTCTCACTGGGGTTTCTAGCACGTTCCTTTCTTAAATGCTTCTCAACAAATAGCTAGTGCCACCGGTCACGAGGGAAGCCAGGGACGCTGAGCCCAATTACCGGGGCTCGTCCTGCGGCAGTGGGTCGCGGCCCACGGCACTTGAAGCGCCATTGTTGCTCCAGCAGCCGGAGGATCTGTTTTAAGCTTAATTGGCCTGAGGCTGGTACACGGTCCCCAGCTTGTCCCCTAAAGCAGTGCATGCGGCATCTGAGCCCCAGAGCAGACGAGCTGCTTCCGTGAGCCTCATCTCCGTTAGGAGCGAAGCCTGATGTTCGTCCCATCAAAGGCACACAGCAGAGACCCCCGCCTGCCACAGCTCGGCTGGCTGGGCCAGGGGGCATGTCGGAGCCCTGCGATGGCAGAGCCGCCGTTCGTCCCAGTCCTCAGCCCCAAGCAAATGCTCTGCATGACGGTTTTCTCCCATGCAGCAGCCGTGAGACAAAAGCACACGAACGCTGTCATCTCTCACAGTCAGCTTTTGCTTATCGCCTTAGTGGTAAAATAAATGACACTGCTGTCCCTCTCACCCCGCTGCCCTGTTAAGGTACCAAAAGGACACTAAATGGGGAATCAGGATGGACTACGGCCCTGGATCTGCCCAGGGTGCACTTTGTGACCCTGGAGTTTCCACGGAACTTCTTCCAGCCTCAGTTTGCAAATGAGACAAATGGGAACAATGTCAGCTCTCCCGCGTAGCCCCCGGAGTCATCGTCAAAGCTGAACAAAAGCACCCCGAGAAGCGGAAGATCACCTAGCTGTGCAGTGTTGGGAATCCCCCTCCTAGACTGGCTGTTTCGCTCCTTTGGATCTCGTGCAGGATCTTGTGTGGTCCACGACTTTTCGTCTGTTCCAGGAAGCATCTGTATCTGGCTGTGGAAGGGCAGCTCACCTGTCTCATCTGTCATTGTTTGTCACATTTCCTGAAGGAGAGCTCTGCAGATCATGTGCCAATTTGTTGGGGGCAACTGTCCATCAAGGCGGAACCCGGGCCGTTCATCTTCAGACCTGGCAGCTGCTGAAGACACAAAGCAGATGCTGCCCTGAGGGCTGAGACAAGACAGCAGCCACTCCTCTGGGAGGGAGCCTTGCATCCCATGACCCCTCCTCTGGGAGGGAGCCTTGCATCCCATGACTGGGGAGGAGGAGTCCAGGGAAGACACCCCAAAGACACAGGTGTACGTCAGATCCCCAGAAACCCCCAGGCCTGTTCTGGGTATCTCTTGCTAAAGCCCAGCACCCAAGAGTAAAGCAATGGTAGCAAGGAACTCTGGGCCTGTTTGCGGATCTTTTTGATGTCAGCGCTGTAATTAACAAACAGTTGGCAGAATTCGTGGAAAGCTTGTTCGAGGCATTGTGTGACCATTCACGCTGTCAAGAATTACACAGTGTTCGTGCAAGGGATGTTTGAGTGTGGGCTATGCTCTGGGAGCACACGGTGAACAGGCCAAACAGACGCTCTGTGCCAGGGATCTGATGGTCAGGGCAGGGGACAGGAGGATGGACAACAGGTTATCATCACCTACAGCGCCGAGGAGATGCGCGGGGCCTGCAGGAGCACTTAGAGGGGGCAACGAAGCCAGATGTGGGGACTCGGGGTAGCGATTGTTAACCAGGGCTGGAGGCTGGAGGGATAGAGGACGTTTCCAGGCACTGGGAGAGCAGGTACAAGACCCCACGAGGAGGGTCTCGCAGCATTGGAGCACTGCTTCTGCCCAGGTGACCCCAGACCCGCATCTCAAGCGATCCTTGAGAATTTGCCAACTTTTGGACCCTACTAAAGACCTGCTAGGCCATCAGCTGTAAGGGTGGGGCCCTTTCAGTGAGTCCTCGGGTGGTCCTGTTGTACATCTTCATGTGAGAACCACTGGAAAGCTTGTGGCCTCAATGAGCATCTTTCCACCCAGAAGAGACATCCTCTCTCTCCACCCTCCCACTGTGACGGGCTCTCCTCACACCTTGCGCTCCTGCCATGCAGAACCCCAGTGGTTTGTTCTCAGCTCCTGGGTGGGGCAGCACTCAGCCCCCAACTTCCTCATTCCCCCTACCCCAAAGAACTGGAAACAGGAGGCCAGCACTGTGGCTCAGCCAGTTAAAGCCCTGGCCTGCAGTGCTGACATCCCATATGGGCACCAGTTTGAGTCCCAGCTGCTCCACTTCCTATCCAGCTCCCTGCTAATGTGCCTGGGAAAGCAGCAGAGCCCCTGCACCCACATGGGAAACCCAGAAGAAGCTCCTGGCTCCTTGCTTCAGCCTGGCCCAGCCCTGGTCATTGAAGCCATTTGGGAAGTGAACCAGAGGATAGAAGATATCTCTTTCCTCTCTCTCTCTCTTACTCTGCCTCTCAAATAAAATAAATCTTAAAAAAAACTGCAAAGAGAAACAGATACACAGAACTATAGTCAAGAGATTTCATTCCCCTCTCAATAATTGAAACAGGAGGAGAGAGAAGAGGAAGAAGAAACAGAAAATCAGTGAGGTTATACAATACTTCAACAGTGTCACCCCAATGTGACCTGGTTGACTTCTACAGAACATTCAACCCAAAACAGGAAAAGATACATTGTTTGCAAATATTCATGGAACGTTTGCCAAGATAGACCATATTCTGGCTAACAAAAGAAATCCTAATAAATAAAAAAGAATTCATGTCACACGAAGTGTTTCTCTGATAACAATGGCATCAAATTAGAAATCAATTAAAGAAAGATGTTTAGAAATTCCCCCCAAATATTGAAATTAAAAAACATCCTTCTAAATATCATATACATCAAAGAAGAAATAACAAATGAAATCAGAAAATACTTTGAACTGAGTGATAGTGAAAACACAAAATTTGTGGAATGCAGCTAAAGCCATATTTGAAGGGACGTTTATAGCATGAAGCACTAATATAAAAAAGAAGAAAAATCTAAAGTAAATGGTCTCAGTTCTTACCTTAAGAAACTAGGAAAAGAAAAGCAAATTAAACTGAATAAGCAGAAGAAATGAATAGCATTTCTTTGTTCAATTAAAATTTTAATCAAATCAGTTTAATTTGCCACATTTATAAACTAAAAATAAAGCTACATAATCCTCTCAATAGATACAAAAAAGGCATTAGACAAAATCCAATATTTATTCCTAATAAATGATGTTAGCAAACTAAGAAGGCATCTATGGAAATGCTACAGGTAATATCATGCTAAATGGTAGCAAGCTATTTGCTTTGCCCTAACATCTGAACCATGTAGATGTCTGCTCTCATTACTCATGGTACTGGAAGTTCTGGCCAGTGCAATAATGCATGCAAAGTATAAAAGGTATACATACTGGAAATGAAGAAGTGAAACTGTCTTCACTAGCAGATAATGTGATTATCTGCATAAGAAGTCTGCCAAAACCAAAAGCAAACAAAAAATATGCCAGAACTAAAAGTGAGTATAGCAAATTTGCTGGAGGCAAACACAATATAAAAGTTACCTGGATTTTAAAAATTTTATTTTGACTTCGTATATGAAAATCAGAGAGACAGAGAGATCTTCCATATGCTGATTCACTTCCCAACTGCCTGCAGCGGTGAGAGCTGGTCCACGCCCTAACTAGGAGCCTGGAACTCAATCCAGGTCTCCCATATGGATGGTAGGGACCCAAGTACTTGAGCCAACACCTGCTACCTTCCTGGGTGTGCGTTAGAGGGAAGCTGGACCGGAAGCAGAGGAGCTGGATTTGAACCAGACACTGATAGAGGATGCAGATGTCCTTGAGCAGTATGTTACCCACTGCACCAATGCCCACCCTAAAAATTAGCTAGTTTTTACATATTAGAAACAAACTGAGGCCAGCATAGTGGTACAGTGGGGTAAGCTGCCGCTTGTGGCGCTGCTATCTTTGTTGGAGTGCCAGTTTGAGTCCTAGCTACTCCATCTCCCATCCAGCTCCCCGCTAATGTGCCTGGGAAAGCAGTGGATAATGGCCCAAGCACTTGGACCCCTCATACCCATGCAGGAAACCAAGATGGAGTTCCTGGCTGCTAGCTTCAGCATGGCCCAGCTCTGGCTATTGTGGCCATTTGGGGAGTGAACCAGTGGATGGAAGAGCTTTCTGTCTCTGTTTCTCTCTCTGTTTCTCTCGCTCTTGCTCTCACTCTCTCATAAAATACAGGGCCAGTGCTGTGGCTGAGTGGGTTAAAGTTGTGGTGTGCAGCACCAGCATCCCATATGTGTGCCAGTTCAAGTCCCGATGCTCTACTTCTAATTCAGCTTCCTGCTAAGGAGCCTGGGAAAGCAGCGGAGCCAAGTCCCTGTGTCCCTGCAATCATGTGGGAGACCTGGAAGACGCTCCTGACTCCTGACTTTGGACCAGCCCAGCTCTGACTGTTGTGGCCATTTGGGGATTGAACCAGTAAATGAAAGATCCCCCCCCACCATGTGTGTGTTTAATTTCTGTGCCTTCCTCTCAATTGTGTAATGTACCTAAGACTGCTTTGCTGCTCTGAAAAATAAAATCTTGGGGCTGGTGTTGTGGGAAAGTAGGCTAAGCTGCTGACTGTGATGTTAGCATCCTTTGTGAATGCTGGTTCAAGTCTACCTGCTCCACTTCCAATCCAACTCCCTGCTCGTGTGTCTGAGAAAGCAATGGAGGATGACTCAAGTGCTTGGGTCCCTGTACCCACACCAGAGACCTAGAAGAAACTCCTAGCTCCTGATTCTAGCCTCGCCCAGTGCCTCATTGCAGCCATTTGGGGAGTGAACCAGCAAGTGGAAGTGCGCTCATTCTCACTCTCTCTCTCTCTCCATCTCTCTCCCTCTCTCCAAACGTTGCCTCTCAAATAAATAAATAAATCTTTAGGTTATAAAAAATAACATAAGAAACCATTTAGATTAGCATCAAAATATGAAATAGGGGCAAATCTGAGAAAAAGATGAGGAAGATCTGGACACTGAAAACTCAAACATTGAGAAAAAATAAGTCTAAATGAAAGGATAAAGGTATTCTGTTAAGGGAGCAGAAGAATCAATATTGTTAAAATGTCATTTATTCCCAAATTGAAGTATAGATTCAATGCAATCCTAATCAAGATCTTGAGAGTGGGCCGGCGCTGTGGCGCAGTAGGTTAACCCTCTGCCTGCGGCGCTGGCATCCCACGTGGAAAGGCGGACACCAGAGCAAGTGAGCTTCTTCACGCGGGGTTCTCTCTGCAGTCCTGCTGCTGAGTCAGGGTCAGTCATTTCGCCCACTCATGGTCAATTTCTTACGTTTGCTAATTATCGAGAAATATTTAATACCCACATGCTGTGAAAGAATTCACAGATTCCCGGGGCCAGCGCTGTGGCATAGTGGGTAAAGCCACCGCCTGCAGTCCTGGAAAGAAGAAGACCTTTCTCTCTATCTCTCCCTCTCACTATCTGTAACTCTACCTCTCAAGTAAATAAATACAATGTTTAAAAATTCTTAAGAGGCTTTTTTAAGACATTGAGTGGGCAACATAACTCCCCAGGAATGTTCATGGCTCAATCCTTGTATGAATATGTCATATTATAGGACAATAGGCAGTTTGCACATATAACCAAGGGAATGGATATTAAGACAGGGAAATTGTCCCCAAATTGTCCAGATAGACCCAACTAATCTAATTATGTGTGCTCTTAAAAGCAAAAAACTACTTTGGACTAAAAGAATCAGTAATTGGCCGGCGCCGCGGCTCAATAGTCTAATCATCCGCCTGCGGCACTGGCACACCGGGTTCTAGTCCTGGTCGGGGCGCTGGATTCTGTCCCGGTTGCCCCTCTTCCTGTCCAGCTCTCTCCTGTGGCCCAGGAGTGCAGTGGAGGATGGCCCAAGTCCTTGGGCCCTGCACCCACATGGGAGACCAGGAGAAGCACCTGGCTCCTGGCTTCAGATCAGCACGGTGCACCGGGCGCAGTGGCCATTGGAGGGTGAACCATTGGAAAAGGAAGACCTTTCTCTCTGTCTCTCTCACTGTCCACGTTGCCTGTCCAAAAAAAAAAAAAAAAAAAAGTGGTAGCAGCAGAAGAGAGGTGTGGCAAAAGAGGAAGCCAGATAGATCCAAACGTGAGAATGACTCACTGCACCATTTCATCTCAGCTGTACAGGTGTACATGTGTAAGGACTGCAGAGAGCCTTGGAGAAGCTAAAGGCAGCCCCTAGCTGACAGCCAGCAAGGCAATGAGGACCTCAGTGGTATTGCAAGCAAAATCCTGAGTGATCTTAGAAGCAGATCATTCCCCAGAGCCTGCAGTAGGCAACAGAGCTTTGCTGACACTTCAGGTTTAGCAGAGTAAGGAGCATGTCAAACTTCTACAGAACTGTGACATAATACACTTATGCTGTTGCAAGCTGCTGAGTTTGTGGTAATTTGAATGGCAGTAACAGAAAACTAATACAATCAACAAGCTTATTCTAAAGTACATATGGAAATGCAAAGGACCTAGACTAGGAAAAAAAGAAAAAGAAAATAACCTTGAAAAAGAACAAAGAAGACATAGGCTGGTCTGTCGTCAAGACTCAATCAAGATGATGTGGTATTGGTGTCAAAGTGGGGAAACAAACCAATGAAATATAAGAGTCTAGAGAAACACCTACACATAAGTGGTCAGTTGTTTTCTGACAAACATACAAAGGTGATTCCGTGGAAAAAGGGTAGTCTTTCTACCAAATGCTGTGGAAACAATTTGATAACCACCTGCAAAAAAAAATTAGCTTTGATCCCCTCCTCACACTATACACAAAAATGAGCTCAAGTGCAATCTCAGACTTAAATAAACATGAAACCTAACACTGTACAGTTTCTGAAATAAAACATAGAAACCAATGTTTGTGACCTTGGATAGGCAAAGAGTTCCGTGGCTCACTGAAAAGATGCGTTGTAAAAGCAAAAATTGAAAATTGGGCTTCACAAAAATTAAAAGTTGCTGCTGATAAGGTGCGTCCCAGTGGTAGGAAAGTTTTGCAATTATATGTATCATAAAGGCCTTACATCTGGAATATATATATAAAGAAATATCAAAACTCAATATAAAAGACAAATGAATCAATCAGAAGGTCAAAAGATTTAAGGGACACTTCTCCAAAGATGGCATCCAGAGGGCAGATAAAGATTGTTCAATATTTGAATTCAGGAAATTGCAAACTAGACCCCAGTGAGATTTAACTGTGCTCCTATTGTAACGACTGAAATAAAAGACTGCCCATTGATGTGTTGGTAAGAATGTGGAACAGTTTATCCTCTCACACACTGAATGTGAAAATGTGAACTGATACGGTCACTTTAAAAGTAGCCTGTTTCTTCAAATGTTAAATATGCAGCTATCGCCAGCACCGTGGCTCACTAGGCTAATCCTCCGCCTGCAGCGCCGGCACACCGGGTTCTAGTCCTGGTCGGGGTGCTGGATTCTGTCCTGGTTGCTCCTCTTCCAGGCCAGCTCTCTGCTGTGGCCAGGGAGTGCAGTGGAGGATGGCCCAAGTGCTTGGGCCCTGCACCCGCATGGGAGACCAGGATAAGTACCTGGATCCTGCCATCGGATCAGCGCGGTGCGCCGGCCGCAGCATGCTGGCTGCGGCGATCATTGGAGGGTGAACCAACAGCAAAGGAAGACCTTTCTCTCTGTCTCTATCTCTCACTGTCCACTCTGCCTGTCAAAAAAACAAAACAAAACAAAAACAAACAAACATACAGCTATCATCGCTATGTGCCCAAGAGAACTGAAAGCATATGTCTGTACAGACTTGTGCATGAACGTTCATAGCGGCTTCATTTGTGATCACAAAAACTAAAAACTGCACAAACGGCTTTCAAAAGGTGGAGCTACAAAGGCTCATGGCATAAATGACCCAGCATATAAAGGAAGTGATGAAGCCGACAGCACCTCCCACCGAGTATGCTGAGAGAGAGAGGCGAAACACGTACATAACATAGTCTTTGATTCCAAATATTTAAATTTAAAAAAAATGCACAGTAACCTATTTTGATGGAAAAATAGATCAGTGTTTTCCTGGGAATGAGAAGTGAATGGCCAAGGGCATGGTTTGCAAAGGACACAAGAACCAGTCCCTGAACACATTGAACATAGAATTTCCATATGATCCAGCAAGGCCACTTCTAGGACACAGTGACTCCAACACATGTGCACCCCTCTGTTCATTGCAGCATTGCTCACAATAGCCAAAAGCTGGAAGCCACTCAAGAGCCCCTGACCACCGGGGATAAACAAAATGTGATGATAAACATTAGAAAATGAGATACTAAAGGAAGGAGATCCTGACACAGCCTACAACGTAGAGGAACCTCGAGGACATCACGCTTAGAGAAATACGCCAGTCACAAAAGGACAGCTGCTGCGTGACCGCACTTATGTATGTACCTGGAGACGTCAGACTCATGGAACAGAAAGAACGGTGGTTTCCAAGGCCTGGGAGAAAGAGGCAGGGAGAGCCAAAGCTTCCCCTGTGCAAGATAAACGGACTCCGCGGGTGGACAGTGGTGAGAGCTGCACAGCAATGTGACTGTCCTTAATGCTTCCGAAATACACCCTTTAAAATGGCTAAAACAGTAAGTTTTATGTTATAGAAACCTTATCACATTTTTTTAAAAGATACAAGGAAATTTGGGGAGCGGTGAGTCCATTTATCATCTTGATTATGGTTACTGATCCCCCCTTTTGTTTTTTTTTTTTGACAGGCAGAGTGGACAGCGAGAGAGAGAGAGACAGAGAGAAAGGTCTTCCTTTGCCGTTGGTTCACCTTCCAATGGCCGCTGAGGCCAGTGCACCGTGTTGATCCAAAGCCAGGAGCCAGTGCTTCCTCCTGGTCTCCCATGTGGGTGCAGGGCCCAAGCACTTGGGCCATCCTCCACTGCACTCCCGGGCCATAACAGCTGGCCTGGAAGAGGAGCAACCGGGACAGAATCCGGCGCCCCAACCGGGACTAGAACCCGGTGTGCCAGCGCCGCAGGCAGAGGATTAGCCTAGTGAGCCGCCAGCCAATTACTGATTCTTGAGAATATACAAGTGCCAAATATCAATTGTCAATTCGTATTGTTAAGCATGTATGGTTTATTACATGCCAGTTATAACAGTAAAGCTGTTTGGAGCATTCAGTAAAAAGAAAAATAATATAAAGAAAAAGATCTGTATCAAGTCCATATATGTATTTTTATGAATTTGAAAAATTTATATTTTTTAAATGTTTTTTTTAGAGGCAGAGTTACAGAGAGAGGGAGAGACAAGAGAGAAAGGGCTTCTATCCACTGGTTCACTCCCCAAATGGCTGCAACTGACGGAGCTGGGCTGATCCAAAGCCAGGAGCAGGAGCGTCTTCCAGGTCTCCCACGTGGGCGGCAGGAGCCCCAGCACTTGAACCGTCCTCCACTGCTTTCCCAGGCCATAAACAGGGAGCTGGATCAGAAGAGGAGCAGCCAGGACATGAATCTGGGCCCAAATGGGATGCCCGCACCACAGGCTGAGGCTTGGCTCACTAGGCCACAGTGCCAGCCCTGAAAAAGTTATCTTAAATTACACCTGGAAGAATCAGGCTCGACAGTGGGCAAAGCCCTTCTCACACCGTTGTCCTCCTTGTCTGTGTGCCTTTCCCTTCCCCACAAAAAGGAACCAGGACAGAGTTACTCCCTTCCCCTGTCTTTCCCTTACTATTCGAGGCCCTGCCACAGGCCATGCACCCATCCCATTAGGCAGCACTCCAAAGCCCCAAAGGGTGCCAGCCTAGGGTTTTCTGCTTCCCAGTCTAGGGGAGACCACCGGGGAAACCACTATGCAAGGCACATGTGAGGAAGGGGTAGAGAACCCCTCCAGGCTGGGTAGACTGTGGGGCTCTTCCCTTCGAAATACGTGGATGCCAAATGTTGATGGGGTGGGAAGGGCGTTTCAGAGCCATAGACCCAAGCCTGGAGGTGGGACAACACCGAGCAATTTGTGCGAAGACTGTATCGGTTTCTACTGCCAACATGACAGAGCACCCCCGACTGACCGGCTCAAAACAACTGAACTTTCACCTAGAACGCAAGCCTCACAGCTTTGGACACTCAGAGTCCAAAATGAAGATGTTGCCAGGGTCATGAACCCCTTGAAGTCCACTGGGAACAATTCTCTCTGGTCTATTCCAGCTCTGGTGGTTTCCAACAGTCAGCCTGTGGGCACACAGTGGATCTGTGCCTCCAGGTTCACGTGGCTGTTTCCCTCTGTGTCTGTGTCCCCATGTGACTTTCTCCTAAGGACACTGGTCACTGAGGGCTTACTGTAATCCAGAGGATCTCCTCTTAATTTAACTAAGTATATTTCCAAAGATTCTGCTGTCAAATTAGGTCACATTCTGAGGTTTTGGGTAGACACGACTCTTTTGTGTACTAATTAACCCAGTCCAGGCTCTGTAAAGGATGCATCCGAAAAAAAAAGGGGGGGGGGAGTATAGCAAGTGATGCAGCTTGAAATATAATTTAGTGCTGTAACATTTAAATCCATTAATTCTAGAGTTTTTGAAATTATTCGGAAGGCACTGGGCTGTCCATTCATGTTTCTGAACAGAGGACAAAGGGGGTCACGTCGGTGCTCTCAGAGACTCTGACACCCACATTATAGACCAACTTGAGAGAGGAGGTTATTTAAACACGCGGAATCCAGAGCTCTTATAATTTAATTATATTCAAGGAGGCAGGTGCCACAGGCCAGGGCAGGGATCGCTGGCTTGATAGGGCAGAATAAGGGAAAGGCAGAATTGAGGGTATGAGGTTTCCAGCCTGGGTAACAGGAAGAACAGTAACGACATTGACCAGGGTCTGAGCGCTCAGAAGGGAGAGTCCAGCGTGGTGGTAAGAATTGAATCCTATCTCGCAAGAGTCATGTGGAACAGCTTCCCAGGGATTGGGGACAACTGTTCTCCTGAATGCCTGGCCAGGGCTTTTCCCTGGCAGCCGGATATAGGGAGCTGGAACCCGGAGAGAGATGGAGACCGATGATGTAGGGGTGGGGAGGAGGGTTTCTATCTTGCCTTACCAGGGTGGGGACTTGGAAGCTTCTGATGAGTGAGGGAGGAGACTGCATTTTTTTATTTTTTAGACAGGCAGAGTGGACAGTGAGAGAGAGAGAGAGAGAGAAAGGTCTTCCTTTGCCGTTGGTTCACCCTCCAATGGCCGCTGCGGCCGGCACGCTGCCACCGGCGCACCGCGCTGATCCGATGGCAGGAGCCAGATACTTATCCTGGTCTCCCATGGGGTGCAGGGCCCAAGCACTTGGGCCATCCTCCACTGCACTCCTAGGCCACAGCAGAGAGCTGGCCTGGAAGAGGGGCAACCGGGACAGAATCCAGTGCCCCAACTGGGACTAGAACCCGGTGTGCTGATGCCGCAAGGCGGAGGATTAGCCTAGTGAGCAGCAGCGCCGGCCAAGAGACTGCATTTTTTTAAGGTTCTCTCCTATGGTTTGGTTGACTCTGATGGGGCCACACACCTCTTCTTGAGCTGGTCTGTAGCAAGAGGAATGACTGGGAGTGACCGTCTTGGATCAGTCATGTGGAGGCGGCAAAATAAATGGACAACAACCGATTCACTCAGCCTATAAGAAGATACTTCAAAAGTTCTTGGAAAATTAAGATTTTTCTTTGTATGAAAAGAAAATGAATTCCAGGCATTTTTAAAAATATGCATATAATATGCATTTTCCATGAACGTTTTGAAATTCCCTTGTATGTTTTCACGGGGCACATGGGGCACCAGGAGCAAAGTCAGTCTTCCACCCTGGTTTAAACACTGGACAATTTTTGTACACGAAGTTTGAGGCTGCGTCTCCATCCGTGTGGGCCGTCATAACAAAATATCTCAGACGTTTATTGCTCACAGTTCTGAAAGTGGGGAAGTCCAAGATGCACGTGCCAGCAGATCAGCAGATCCAGCGTCTGGTTACCGCTTGCTCTCTGCTTCAAAGGTGGTGCCTTCTCGTTGTATCCACATACATTGGGAGGGGACAGGGATGGTCCCTTCAACCCCCTTTGTAAGAGCACTAATCCCATTTGTGAGACGGAAGCCTTCACAAACTAATCACCGCCCAAAGGCCCCGCCTTTTACACCACCACAAAAGGGAGTCAGTGTTCACCTGTGTTTAGGAGGGAACCCACAGCAGGCAAGCTATACTACAGAGGTGGTAATAAAAGACTCGTCAGATAAAGGTGGGAGAGAGAAAGAGAGAGGGGAATAGGCACCTATGGCGTGGAGCATGTTGGGATCAGAGCCATTTTACAGAGGTGAACACGTTTGCTGAAGCGTGGGCCTCCTATCATGACAGGCATGTTTTGAAGAGCCCTTTCTCGACCCCGCCTGTGCCCCACCTGTTCGACTTTTAACAGATGCCACAAAGCAGGAGGTTCCGTTCAGTGCCTCATCTAGGAGATTAGCACCCACTGCCTAGGACAGCAAATGTCCAAGCCACTGAGGACCAACTTCTGGAACACATGAGGTTCTGCAGAATAGGAGAGAGCAGAAATCACCAACCAGAAAACCCACGGCCAAACTTGATGTTGTTCCCGCCCCCCCACAGAGAGTGCCCAAACTCAGCGAAGTTCACAGATGGAGCCCATTTAAGGAAAATGGCAGCTCTTAAACCAGGATGGCGTGCATGCTAATTGTCGCTCCAGAGGAAAACAGAGAGGCCGTTAACATGCAGAAGGGAGCCATGATCGCCCACTAAATGAAGGCTGCTCGCTGTCCCGCTCCGCTCAGCTGCAGACCCATGTCCGGGAGGAAGCGCTCCCTGGACCAAGCATACAAGACGGTCCTCAGCCTGATGCCGCGTGTCCAAAGCTCACTGACCCCGTGTCCTCCCGTGGGCTGCACCAAGGGACCCCTTCGCAGTCCGCAAGCTCATTTGTTTGCATCGCCAGCTGTCCGGTTTTAGAAACCCGAGGGAGTTAATGACGGGAAAAATGGACATGGTGCATGCACCTCTAATAGGTGTGGTGTCTGCTGCCTGCAGATACACAAACCGCATTGTTGTTGGCTGGGTTTTCTCCCAAGGAGACAGAGATTAATTACAGGAAGCCAGCGAGGAATCCCATTCATGAATGTGGGACCATGCAGTGGCGAAGACAGAGACAAATGAGGAGGGCCCACTCCGTGATGCCTGTCAGAGGGCTCCAACAGATGGGCTCTGAGTGCACGTACTTCAGAGGATTGCTTCCTCCTCCACCGCAGGAGAGGCAAATCCACCAGGCTTTCTAAGGAGACTTTCTGGATGCGAGACAATTACGTCTGCCATCTGCATTTCAAAGTCGCTCCAAACATGGCTGGGGGATTGAAAGACAAGTTTGAATAAATAGCTCCTGGAAGTCACTTTAACTCATTGCTCTTGGAGGCTGGCTCATCAGTCAAGGCAACAACTGTCGCCAACATGCCGCATTCATAAACGTGGTGCTAAAGCGTAGCCAAGAGACCGCCATGCCTCCGAGCCCGTATGAACTCCCTCTGCCCGCTAAACTGCTCCCAGCGGGTGGGAACCGGTGACCTTGAGGAGGCAAAGTGATGAGGCTAATAAAAGGGCGTCACTGACCTCATAAAAGGGAGGACATTGGGGCCTGGGTGGCGGAGTCTTTCCAAGACAAGTCTCCTCCCTGATAAGTGGACGTGCATTGCATGGACAAAGCCCTGCTCCTCTCCAAGGCCTGCATTTCTGAAAATTCCTAGACAAGAGGCGTCTCGAGTTCCTGTCCTCTCCAGCACCCCCAGCAGGATGAGGGACAGGCAGCGGGCTGAGCATTTTCTCTGCTCGGGTCCCTGCATGGGGTCTCAGCTCCCACAGGCTGCACCCTGGGCGACCCCAGGCCTCTGGGTGCTAGGGGGCAGCCCCAGCTGTCATCATGGAGGAAGGGTCCCTCAATAAGGGCAGGAAGCTTGCTGGGAAGAGGAAGGGGCAGGGGAGAGGCAGAGAAAGCAGCTGGGTTTAGATGTACCTCTCCCCACCCAGCTGTACAGGCCTGGCTCTGGTTTGTCACAGTCCCCAAGCACTCAGAACAGACTGGCCTCCACAGTGGGTTGTTGCCTACGCAGTCTTACTTCTTTGTCTCCGCAGTCTACGTGCAGAGAAGTAGCTCTGAAGCCTCAGTGCCTGTTAACGGGGCGTCTCACAGACTTCCCGGGTGGCGGTGTGAGGCGGAGCTGGACAGGGGCTGCCGGCGGCATCTTCCCGGCTCCGCAGGCTCGTCTGCAGACCTCCCTTCTAGAAACACTGCATAGGCTCTTAAGACAGGCTTTGCATAGGCCTTAAGACAGGCTTTGTTTCTGAAATACAAATATAATGAGACACTGCGGATCTGGGGCCTTCAGAGTCGTGCAAAGCATAACAACTTGTTCTTGGTTTTGATCCGTCTTTTCTGTAAGCCAATCAGTCACTGTTTACTCATCAAAACAGACAGTTAGAAGGAAGGGAGGCATTAGGCTGTCTCTCTGTCATGTACTATGAATAAGCTCTTGTATCTTCTATTTTTGACAGTGCAATTGAGATTAATCAAAACCAGAATGTCCTAATTGATTATGGGAGTCTTCCTTGAATGAAAGCCCTTGCATGAAATGCTAACTGCAAGCAGTTGGAGTTCTGGGGCCAGCTCGCACTGCTTAGCTGTGTGCCTCCCCTCCAAGCTTCCAGGTCACCAGGGCCACCTTGGTAGCTTGAAATGAACCAGGTGATGGGAGCATTTACACCACAGAAATTGGCAAGTGCTACAGATTAGGGCTTTGGTTAATCACCTACCAGAATCCCAGTGGCTTTGCAATGATGTGTTAGGTGCAGAATCTTACTTTGGAGTTCAGAGGAGTATGGAGAAGGAAAGCAGCCAGAATGGGGTCCCATCGTCACTGGGGCCGGGACTGGAAGCCTAACTGTATCCTATGGGACATCGTGCTGGCAAGGCTACCAACCTCAGAGCTCCACTGCAGAGCCTGCCGGACGCCCTTTCGACATCTTCTGCCTACAGTGATCCCCTCTCTGACTCCACAGACGCGCACGCTTTCATTTATCGTGTTGATCAGCGACACTGACCAACAAGCCCTTCCTGAAGACGTACATGTCTGTTTCTGTGCCTGGCACTGAGGGACCTGCGGGGTGGGGAGAAGTGAAACCAAAGGCTTTCAACCAGAGATCACAGAAATCAGGTGTGCCGAGGCCTCACAATGAGGTCTTTGCTCCTTTGTGATCTTGCACATGGCCAAATCTCTTCCCATTCTGTTGGTGAGCTCGTTAAATTCTAAGGTCCTGTTCCCACTGGGGTCTCCCCTGCCCCTGGGAACGTCACAGGACAGGTCTGTGGTCTGCTTATTGTTACAGCCTCTGTCCAGGTGGCACTGCTGCCAGCAGATGTTTGGTACCCAGCCAGGGATAGCACAGGGGTGAGCGGATGGGTAGGTGACTTGAGGCTGAAAAATGGGCAGAAGCCAAGAGCTGGGAGTCCAGGCTGGGGAACAGGACATAGGACTCCGGAAAATGCCTCAACAGGGAGCTCAAACCAGGCGCTTTGAGGAGTTGGCCCGCCGAAGCTGGACATGCTTGTGTGGGCAGCAAGGCCACTGAAGTTGAAGGGGAAGTGAAAATGCAGATGAACTTGGACCTGGCAGAGTAACTCAGGGATTTTCTAATTATGTTCTTCCAGAGAACCCCAGGATACAGCAGAGGCGCTATAGGAGTCTGTAAATAATTTAAATTTAATTTCCCAAATTACATATTTTGAACAGTAACACAATTACAAACGCACACAAAAATTTAGTTTACACTACATTTTAATACATTGTGGACCTCCAGTGGGTTAACTTGTGCTACCAGATCAATTCTCTGGATAAAACTGTGGCCATAGATGTTGAATGGAGGACTATTCTGAGCTCCCAACGTGAGCTATAAAGCTATAAACAGTATCAGCTTTAGTGGTGTGAATCAAGATTTTCTCCATTTTGTTCAACTTAAATGCAGAAATAAATTACATACTGAAGCTGATATAACATTGCCATTTTCTGCCATAAGCCTATATTTTGAAATTTTATGTTCATCAAAACAGCCTCATTATTCTCATTGACTGACTTCATTTTATTCACAAATGTTTAATCATTTGAACTTATGAAATAAATTTACATGAAGAGTACTTAAGCAGAAACACAGACCTTAACAATTTTCAAATCTTTTGGAGCTGGAGCTTAACAAGCAACCAAGAAAACTCAACGTGCCTTTAAAAAGCCGAAGCTAACTTTTTTAAAGAGATGATGTAAAACTCCTTTGGGCTCAGTGTTTGTCTTGGAGAAAACACCCAAAGGTCATAATTATGAGAATATGAAGACAAACCCTTTTCTGAACTAGCGATGCTTGAGAAGTTCAAACCTGCTTTGATAATGGGGTGGGAGACAGCTGGGGCTGGGGGCTGCAGAAATGATGTTCCGGTGTATGTTATGGATTGAAACTCCTCCCCCCAAAGGTACATTGGATTCCCAACTTCCATCACCACTGAATGAAACCTAACTTGGAGATAAGCTCTTAAAGGGGGAACTGAGTTAGGATATGGTTGTTAGGCTGGACCCTAATCCAGGGTAGCTGGCATCCTGATGAAAAGAGAAAATATGGCCCTGAACCAACAAGCCCAGAGGGAGAATTCTTATGGAGATGAGAATCACGGGGCCAAGAGCCCAGGAGTTGGCAGAAGTCAGGAGGAGGTCTGGGACAGATACTTCCCTAGAGCCTTAGAGAGGGACGACACAGGACCAGGAATACTGCCAGCTGGATTTCTACTCTCTACACTCAGAACTGAGTGAGAACGCATTTCTGTTACTCAGCCACTCAGTTTGTGGCCCTCGGTACTGCAGCCCCAGGACACGTGACATTGGGCCAGGGCTACCTCTGTAGGTGGTGGAGGAGTCATGGGAGAGGAGCAGCTCCTGAGCGAAATTCCCAGGGACTCAGCACAGCACTGGGGAGTCAAGGCCTGGTGGATTGCAGATTGGGGTTCCACACAAAGTGGTTTGCAAAAGGAATTCTGTTCAGTAAAATGTTTTTTAAAACGATAGGGTAGAAGGAACACTTGAAAACATGAAGAACTTCCTACATGTGTTTTAGTGGAGAAAATAACCTTACAGATAAAAGAAAAATCTAGAAATTATCAACATAATTCATCACATTAATAATAAGAAAAATCATAAGAAAAAATAAGAAAGATCAATACCGTAAATAGGTATATCAAAAGGCTTTAACAAAATTCACCACACTCAATCCAATTAAAAATTCTCAGAAAACTAGATTCAGGTGTGCCAATCTTAGCACAAGCAGTTCCCCAGTGATTCCTGTATCCTGTTTTCACGAGGTTCTCTCCTCTCGAGTATGGTAGAACCTATGACTGGCTTCTAACAACAACAACAAAATACGGTAATGATTATGAAAAGTCGCTTCCATGGTGATGTTACCTCATGAGGTCTTTATTTTGCTAGTGAACTCTAACTAGAAATCTCGCTGCCAGTCTGACAGTCAGAGATCCCACTTCAGAAATCCACACGGCCCCCAGGAATAGAGAGACATCTAAGTCCCAGTTATGAAATCAACAATGGAGGGGCAGGCACTGTAGTGCAGCAGGTTTGCTACCAGAAATGCTGGCATTGCGTGTGATCAGAGTGCAGGTTCGAGTCCTGGCTGTTCCACTTCTGATTCAGCTCCCTGTTAATGTGCCCAGGGAAAGCAATGGGAGATGGCCCAAGTACTTGGGCCCCTGCCAAACATGTAGGAGACCCAGATGAAGTTCTTGGCTCATAATTTTTTTTAAAGAAAGACAACAAGGGAATAAATTCCACGAAGAAATTGAGTTGGAAAGTGGGCTCTTAGCCAGTTAAAACTTTCAATTCAAAACACAACCCAATTGACACTTGCAAAGTAGGTGGCTCACCTAGCCTGGGTGTGGATACCTGCCTCTCAAAATCAGTGCAATCAAAAGTATATGTTGTTTTAAACCATTATACACACAATAATTTGCCAAGGGGTATTATGGATGGAACAGAATTTGGCTCCCCAAACTCATGCCGATGTTTAAACGCTGAAGTCTTATGGTAAGGATTAAGGATGGATACTTGATTTCATTATGGGCATCTGAGTGGTGGGACAGGTGGGAGGCCTTTAGGTAATTGAGTGCTTGCCTTCAGAAGGGAGTTCTCGCGAGAGGACTGGTTATTTAAGCTGTTTGGCTCACCATGCGATCTCTTGCCCGTGCCTGCTCCCCTCTGGCCCGTCAGACACCACACTAATGGAGCAGCCTGACCCTGAACTGCAAACCTCAAAACTGTAGGTTAAAATAAACCCCTTCTTCCCCAAGAAGTGTCTGTTGGGTCTTTCAGTTAAAGTAGAGAAAAGCGACTAACAGAAGCAGTAACGGAACACTAATACAGACACACCAGGAAGTGAGGTTGTTACTGTAGCAGATACCTAATATATGGGAGTGATTTGAACCATTCAGAGGCCTGAGGCTGATAGAATGTTCAGGACAATGACTGAGAAGGCATAAACAACCTTGAGCACTCCGTTAGGAGAAATCTGGACTTGGAAGATGCTCTCTGTTGGAGTTCAAGCGCAAGCAAGGACGTTGTTATGAGGAAGAGGGAGGAGAGCAAACTTTGCTGTTCAGCATTTGTTTCTGATGGATTTTGTTGGTTTGAAGCGTTATATTTCTGTTATCAACTTTACAGAGTCGTGATACATTAAGCTTGGTCTAACGTTGTTTACACTGTTATTTTGCTTATGATTTTTGCATCAACATGGCATGAGAAAAATTGACTTGTCATTATCTTTGTTAAAATGCCTTGAATGGATTTTGTTCTCCAATTTAATCCCTGCACTACAATGATATGGTAACTGTTCTGTTTATATTGAAAACATTTGGGTAGAATTGTGATTAGTTGTTTCTAGAAAAATAATTTTTGAGGTCAGTGATTATCTTTTCATTTTGATTGTCCAGGCTTTTAGTATAATGCTTAATAGATCTTTGTAGTCAACAGATAGCTATTCAATAAATAAGTTTATATAAGAAAAAATAAATCAGAATACTGAAATTTGAAAGAACTCTTATGGTAGAACTTAGGGGGATTTTTGAGCTTCAGAATGGAAAACAAAAAAAATGTGTTAGGAAATCCGTTTGATGGCGTTATGCTGATCTGGAAAAAGACAGGCAGAGATCAGAAGCTGGGGGAACACGCTCCTGAGCCCTTGTAGCTGATGTTCAATGAATATTCATCGGTTGAACAATCAGTTCAAGGGAGGAGTCAGGGATGGTTAGAGGACCAGTGATTCATGGTTGTTTGGAAGCTGAGACACCCCAAGGTAAGGAAAACAGGCCAGGAAATTCAAGTCAACTAACCCAGGCCATATGTCCAGTCACATGGGGACCTGCCTTTACCCAGAGCACAAAATCTCCTCCAAAGGTTGTCTGGACTAGAGGCAAGGAACTCTCGGGAACCCTGGGTCATCATCCATGGTCAAGTCGACCTCCGTGCTGCTGAGTGAGCTGAAGTGAGGTGGTGGAGGCCAGTCCTTAAGCTCAGAGCTAGTCAGACAGACTGGGTTCTATTTACGCTGTTGACCTTGTCAAAGCGAGGCCTCGTTCTCCTGAGTGCCCTGCCCCTGACTTGGTCTCTTCCTGTGACTCTAAAATGGAGAAGGGAAAGGAGAAGAAGGTGGTCAAAGGGGCAGTGGTTTTGGTGGTTTTCTGAAGACCCTTCTCCTAGATCTGGGTTCTCTCAAGACCCTACCAGTGGTTTCCTTGACCTGGGCTTAGGGGAATACCTATTCCCAGGTGTGGTATTACCTGACTCCAAGTCGGTGTAGCTGGCTGGCCAGGTGAGTCTTGGCAAATGGTCATTCCGTGTTCCGTGGCATCACTGCTGTGTCCATACAGCCTGGATATTGTAGGAGAGTCCTGGGTTCAGGCCCTTCTTGCTCTCTTCAATAAACTTTAGTGTATGAGGAATTCAATGTAATTACATTTTCATGCTTTATGGGGGTTTGCATAAAAATTCACATACAAGTGTCCTTTGTAAGATGGGTTGTTCAACAACAAAAAACTATGAGCTATGGTTAGGAAGCGAGAACCAGAAGGCATGGGATCCATCATACCTCCTCCATTATCAGGTTGTTTGTGAGGCTCAAATGAAACCCTTTGCAAATGACAGCGTGCTGGGCGGGGCAGGGGGGGCATGTGTGAGGATTTACTGACTGGCAGATCGTGGCATTGCAAGCAGCATCGTACATTCCCTGCTATTTGATGAGTGGAGCTTTACTCGGTTCCTTTGCTTGATTTCGGCACTTGGCGTTTGCCTGGTTCTTGAAGTTGGTTGCTGGACAGGCACTGCTCAGAATTAGTCTAACTTCAAGGGTCTGGGGACCCCACAGAGAAGGAAGGGGATGCCCAGGCTGCCAAGTTTGGAGCATGATGCTGCCCGGTGACTGGTGAGGACTGCTCCGAATCACAGACCCTGGCTCAAGGTTGGAGGGCCTTCCCCACATAACACACCCACAGACCTGATCCAGGGCCGAGACTCACAAGGACATGGAGACCTCTGCAGTTAATGACTGGGCTGTTAGGTTTGTGGAGAGGCCTCACCCTGCTGAGGGTGGTGCTATGTTTTCATGTCTGGGATAGTGGCTGAAGGCATTGGCCCTTTACCCTGACTTACCTAGGACATGGGATGGAGCCAGGTGAGTTCTGGTGAAATGGGAGATGGTGAGAAGGGATCCTCTCACAAGCAGCTTCTCCTGGCACACTCCTGCCCCCTTCTCATGGATGTGGGTGGGGGAGTTTTAGCCCTAAGTGCCCCTGCGCTTTCCTGCTTATGGTCCTGAGCCTTTGGCCGAGCACTTAGGTAGCTGATTGTCCCACACATAAGCATCACTGGTCTCTCTCTGCTCTCTTCCTGAGTTTCTTCCCCTCTCCAGCTTTGCTTTTTTCATCTTCAATAGAACTTTGCGAGGAGACTCTACCTCCTGTCATCAGCTGACCTGCAAGTTTTTTGGAGGCAAGAATGACAGAATTGCTTGGGATGCATAGATCTCACCCTGTTAGACCTAGCTGGGTGCAAGGCATGGTAGGAGTGCCACACGAGTCCTGGCTAAGTGACTTGTGGCTGAATGGGTTTTAATTGGCCTCCATGCAACCAGAATCGCAGAAGAAAATCTTGACTCCCTTGGCCACATTTTTCTAAGCAGGTCTGTTAATAACTATCATAGTGATCAGTATTGATTGAGCACTCTCTGTGTGTCTGGGTTTGTATTGACTTAACTCATTCAACCCCCCGCACCCTGCTATCCACTATGGTAGTCAGCAACTACATGTGGCTACTGAACACACAGCAGGCATGAGTTGACATATATTCTAAGTCTAAAAATGGACACTCGGTTTCAGATTTGAAAGATTACTCCTCTGGTTCTGTTGGGCTGGATAAAATATAATTTCACCTTTTTTTTAAACTTTTCAAAATGTCACTAGAAAACTTAAAATTATATACTTGGATTTTGCATTTGTAGCTTTCTATATATTTCTCTTGGACAACACTGCATAAAAGAGACAATCATGGGTACTGTTATTTTCATTTCACACGGGATGACAATTGAACTCGAAGAGGTGAAGAAATGACTCAAGGTCATGTACATGGTCAGTAACAAGCATTTGACCCCAGATCAGTCTCCCTCCAGACACTACACATGACCACCATGTTTTTCTGTCTCACAAATTTATGGCTCACTAAGTGTGCTTTGTTTCTAAATAGGAGATTAGAGCCCACCCTTGGGCGGATGGGGGACGGGTGTGCGTATGTTTGGCACACTGCCATCATAGGTCACAAAGGTCTCCTGGTGCTTTGGAGCAGCCAAGGCTGGAAGCCTGCGCATTCTCCTCTACCGCAGGAGCTAGGCCGGCCTGCCCAGCGACTGCTAAGAGCAGGGCGTGTAGTGGATACTCCCTACAAGCGTGCTGGGTGATGGAGGAGCGAGCAGAGAGCATTTTGCTGTGATACATTGTGGAGGTCAGACTGGGGTCACAGTAATAGCCATCCTGGGCAGACCCAACTACCAGGGCCAGGGATGCGGGTCCCATGAAGACCTTTCAGCCCGTCACTCCGATTCATCAGCCTTTCATAAAAGCCATTGCCCGCTCTCCCCGGTGGCTGCCAGGGCACTATTAGATATCTGCGGCTTGGGATCGGACAGGAAATTAGTAACTCATCCAGGGAGGCCAGGCAGGGGGAGCAGAGCAGGAGTGAAATTGCCACCTGGAATCTGTGATACTTCGATTTCCAGGAACGGCGAGAGCAACCCATTCTTTGAAGACAGCTTTTATTGCCCGTCTCAGAAATACCCAAACAGTGGGGTTGGAGAAGTGTCACCCAAGAAATTAGGATTCTTTGTCCCTGCGAGAACAAGTGTTTGTGCGCGTGTCGTTAGCTAGGTCTCATGGTAAGGGACATAAACACACGATCCGACTTGGTTTTTCCTCTTGGAGCAAAAAGGCGCGGAAGCGGGAGTGTGTGTGTGTTTTGGGGGCTGGGGCC
The DNA here is from genome assembly GCF_964237555.1 of Oryctolagus cuniculus. Classification (NCBI taxonomy): domain Eukaryota; kingdom Metazoa; phylum Chordata; class Mammalia; order Lagomorpha; family Leporidae; genus Oryctolagus; species Oryctolagus cuniculus. The sequence continues at coordinate 14,356,152 of NC_091446.1, read as the reverse complement.
TGGGGACTGCCAGGAGCTCACAGGAAATTAAAAACAAAAAAATCCCCCCTGCTCCTTTCATCTGCTCGCTAAAAACCCAATTAAAACTTTCCTGCCCACTTGCGGAGCCGCCGCCAACAGGTTCCGTGTCACTGAACTGTGGCCGCTGTCCTGCTCCCGGAATAACAATGTGCGACTTCCTCGCTGGCCTCGGTGTTAATCAGGGCCACGCGGGACGGAGCTGGACAGATTGCTGGGGGCTCTGATCCAGTCTGCTCGTTCATTTATCTTGCTTTTCCCGACATGCTTGCTGTCAGCTGCAGAGCTAAATACCCAGGCATTCTGAGGTGGTTAACTTCCGCTGGAGCTGAGCGAATAGCTTTCGCAGCCCCTGATCACCAAATCAATCTATCTGGTAAACCCCTGAAACCAGAATAATATATTTTCACAAATTCTCCTCTGGCGTTGGAGGCCTCGAGAAGTTATTTTTTTCCATTTAGTTTAATTTGTCTCTCTCTTTTTTGATTTTTGCAAATTGAGTTTTTATTTCCCTTGTTCATTATTCAGAACTCCTCTGGAGGCAAAGTTCCAAGAGCACCTGTGGAGGCTTCTGGTTTTTAACCCAATGCTGCCCTGCCCCAGGCTCCCCTGTGGCTCTGTGTGCTGAGAAGTTAGCTTCCAGCGCACCCTAGGCTTTGTGTGGCTGGAGGCTTCCCCTCAAGGGTGTACTGGGTGAGCCCCCTGCCCGGGCACCTATCACCCTGGGCAGTCAGTGCCCTGGAGCTCTCTCGAAGGGGCTGGCAGTGGCACATCTTCAAACCCTCACCTGGCAGACACCAGAAGCCAAGACTGATGCCAAGGTCAGAACTGTCCGGTTGAAAATTAGTAGGAGCCATATATGATGTCATTTTTCATAGCTTTATGAATAAAAATAAGTAAAGTTAATAGATTTCACAAAAGGCAATATATCCAATATTATTTCAAGGTGGAATAAGTAAAAACAAATTTTTAATGAAATATTTTCCTTGTTTCCTTAATACTAAGACTGCAAAATTGAGTGTTTGGTACTTAAAGCACATCTTGGCGCAGCCTAGCCACATCGCAAGCAGTCAATAGCCACAAGAGACTGGCCACCATATTGGGCAGTGCAGGTCCAATGTGGCAAGCCCCACCCTCAGGAACAGCCCTGAGCTGGTTTAAGGAGGTTTGTGCCGAGTCGGCACGCCCCCATGTGGAATGACTAGGGAGAAATGAACAGGGTCACGGACAGGGTTGGAGGCTGGAGCTGCCGAGAGGAGTTCCCAGAGGAAGCACGACATAGGGGATGCCCCGAGGTAGCTGAAAACAGGAATTTATAGGCTGGGCTGGAAGCCTGAGAGTCCACAATGGCAGAGACCCGAGGAGGCACTGCCTGCCATATACGTGCGTCCCCCAAGTCTCACACCAGTGTCCCAGCAGCTTGGAGAAGGCCTCAGGTGCAGGACGTGGTCTGGGACAGCCTCTCCATGCAGGGTGAGGTGAGGACTTGGCCGGTGTGACAATGACCCTGGGTGACGTTCTCTGCTCACAGGACGTCCTAGGCTGGCAGACAGGACTTCAACTGTAGCCATCCTGGGTTTGAATCCTGGCTTTGCCACCTAGAGGTCATGGACTTGGAGCAAATGGTTTGAGCTGAGCAGCTTTGAGTTGTCTAGAAGACGAGGTCAGCCGTAGAACCGATCTCCTTGGCTCCTGGCCCCGCGCCCAACGTGACGATTCTTCCGTCTTGTTGGGAACTGTGTAAAGGAGCCCAGGGCTGCCTTCTGTTAACGGGCAGCGTTAGAAGGTACGACGTGCTTGCTCCTGGTCATGGTCAGAGGGCTTCAGGTCCTGAATGACGTGAGAGGAGGCAGCGGCCAGGTCATCGGTGGCTCTGCAGCTTCCTGGAATGCCCTGCCTGGTGCGTTCAGCTGAGGCGTCTTTAATTCCATACGCAGAGCTTTACACCTTGAGCCCATGTCTCATCACCTCAGTTCTGATCAGGCCCTCTCTTTGTCACACTGCCCTCTTCAAAAAATCAATGCCCAAGTAGAGAAATGTCCTCTCTGTGTCCCTTTACGGAAGAGAAAGGGATGTTGGCAAACATCCTCCTGCTATAATCGTGTGCGTGCATGCACGCTCATGTCTCTAAGCCCAGCCCCAGGGCGTACACCTTTGCTAACACTTCTGGATTTCTCTGACTTAGCTTCTGCTCACTTTCGAGGGCATCACAAGGACTCCTTCCAAGTTTCCGTCTGCGACAGCTTCTCCAGGCAGCCTCTGGGTGGGAGGGGGATCGGAGAAGACGCTCCCTCCCCCTGCTGTTTTCCATAACGTGGTCCCTCCCACAGGGCTTGAGGCCGGCCTGGCGAGGCTCTCCAAAGCCAAGAAAGCTGGACCATTTCTGCATGGTCCAGGCCACTCCTTTGTCAAGTCCTGTTGTCTTCATGATCATTGCCACCATTTATTAAGCTTTTAGCATGAGCCAAGCAGTTACGTGCAATTTCTCTAATCTTTAATTGTTCAGGGTGGGTATTGTTATGTCCATTACATGGTCCCTGACTACGGGAGGTTCATTGTCTTCTGGGACCACTCACTTCTAAGCCTTTGAGTTACCTTTGCCCAGAGAGAACTAAGCTTTGTTAAGACACAATTCTGTAGGGGAATTGACTGCTTCCTTGTGTTTATCTGCTCGGGGCACTATAATTTTGAGAGCGAAGTCCGGCAGGGCCTGCTCAGTTCAGATACTTATCTGTAACAGCAAGTGGGAATGTCCTTTCTCTGGAGGCGTTACAAAGACAGCCAACAAATTAGTTGGGAACAACGAAAACCACAGTGTGGAGTGCAGACTGTGTGCATTTTCACATAGTCAATTGTGCTGTTCACTGCACCTACTGTTCGTGAGCCTTTTCCTTATCCTGCTCCCGCCTTCTCCCTCCTCTTCATCCTCTTCTCACTGGCTTTCTCCATTTCCCCCTTGATATCACTACTAGTAGTATTGAGTGAGGGTCTGATTAATTTCTACTGCCCAAGGCCATGATAATGAGATGCATTAAATAACTTTTGGGATTTACAATGAACATATCGCAGTGGACAAAATATGAAGACCTGGTGGTGTGACACTACTAACAGTTTCACTCCTAGATACAGAGGTTCAAGGGAGTCTCATATTAACATGTGTGCTCCCTTGTACATCACTGTGGTCAGCATGAATGGAGAGGGGAGCGTATGGTCTCCCTGTTGTCCTCTCTTCACTTTGCTGCCACACTGTAACCACGCATGATTATGGATCCAACACGGGATAAGCTGGAGATGGAAGGAACCAGATGATTCAAAGAGCTCTGGTCAAGATCTCGTAAACTAGAGAGTGGGTTGAAGACAAACTCGGATTACACCACTTCTTCCAGAGCAGAGTCTAATTGTGCATCAGTGTGGCCTTTGGGAACTAGCAAGGGGGCAAGTAAGTACTGGGGACTTCCAGTGAGGCTTCTGGGAGAAGATGGGCTAGGGATTGGCTGTGGAGTGATGGGTAGGCTGTGATAGGTGGAGGACAGCAGGGAGGCTAGTGGGAGGAATGGAATAAGCTAAGAATTAAAGTCTGAGCCACATATGCTATTCAAAAGAGAAAAAAGTTCATGCTGAGGACAAGCCAGAGAAATGGCTAAGAGAGCCTGGTGTTCATTAGATTTTCTAAGAATGCTGTCTGATATTGCAGTCGGTGGTCACATGTGGTTATTTACATTTAAGACTAATGAATTAAATAATTGAGTTGCCTGGTTATACTGTTCACTGTGCAAATACTCCATAGTCTACGTGTCTAATGCCTACCTTATTGGACAAGGCAGTTACAGAATATTTGTCATGGTATAAAGTCCTAAATGCACATAATAGGAGGCTAAAGGCCAAATTCAGGAGTACGAGCTTTTTTTTATGAGAGTATTGGGGAAGCATTTATGGTATTTAAGCAAGATACCTGAGGGTAACTTTTTTTTATGAACACACATTTAAATTTGTATGTAATTAATGAGGAAATCAGTAGATGTTGCAACTGTCTCACTAAATGATTTTTTAAATTGAAGTGAAATTCATGTCACATGAAATTAGCCATCTTAAAGTAAGTAGCTTAATCTTTAGTTGTGGCTAAAAAGCATATTTAAAATTAACCTGATGGCTGTGTGAAGGATTCACAGGTGGAACAAGAGATGGGTGACAGGAGGGCCAGTTGAAGGCTACTGGGACCAGCACCTGCTGGGCTGCAGGATGTAGGAGAGGCAGCATTTTTACAGGGAGGCAGTGAGGGGGTGAGGAAGGGTCAGCAACGTTTCCAGAAAGAGCCATCAGGTTTCTGAACTGCACAGAGGAGCAAGTTAGAATTTGTAGTCGGAAATTCCTGGAAAGTGGAGAAGTGAGTGGCTTGGGGGAACAGATGTCCAGACAAGCTCTTGGCGCTGTTTTGGCGGCGAGCCATCCAGGTACGGTTTCTGCAGAGCATTGGAGGTGGGAGTCGGAGCCGGAGCGGCTTGGGGTGAGCACATCAATGGCCGTGTGTGGGAACGGCTCACAGGAGTGCTGCCCTAGAGGGGGCAGAAAGGCAAAGTGTGGTCAGCTAGGAAGACCCCCGCAGAGATGGGGCGGAGACCCTGGAGAGAACAGGACACAGGTGTGTGCTGAGCTCCCACTGTGCCTCAGGTGTGGTGAGACCCAGGGCTGAACGGTGAGCCAAACCAGACAGCTCTTGAACCCCTGTCCTGCGGCTGCGTGAGGGGACACCGTATACAGGAGGAGGGGGTGGCCAGCGTGACATTGAATGTAACAAAGTTCCGACGGAGGAAAAGCCCACTGAGCACAGCCAGGGGCTGGGCAAGAAGGCAGCAGTGGCCTGGGCCTGCAGCGATAGTGACTAGGGGAGAGCAAGAAGGTAGCAGGCAGGCTGCAGGGGGGAATGGGCATGGGGGAGGGGCGGAGGGGCGGCTGGGCAGGGGGGAAGGGCGGAGGGCATCGGGGCGTTGGGGATTGCCTCTGCTTCCAGAATCCTGGCAGAAGGGAAAGGGGGTCCCCAGACAGGGCTGAAGACCTGTGTGGAGGCTGTGGCAGGGGTGGAGGGACTCTCCTGGGAGGAGCAAGCTCAGGGATGACTAAAGGGGAGAGGTGAGGGAGGGGAGCAGCGTTCCCTGGAAGTTTAGAAAGAATGGAATCTTCTAGTGTGCGGGTTGACCAGGTATTTTAATTTTTAATTTTTTTAATTAAAAAACGATGCATGCTCATGGGGGAAATTGAATAAAGAAGTGTATTTCTCAGCCCCCACCGGTCCTTTGTGCATTCTTCCAGAAACACCCCTGCATGTGCAACTCGGCGTGTCTGCACTCACTCCTCCCCTTTCTGCTCTTTGTGTAAAGGTGTTTGGTTTTTTTTAAAGATTTATTTTATTATTTGAAAGTCAGAGTTACACAGAGAGAGGCAGAGAGAGAGAGGGGTCCTCCATCTGCTGGTTCTCTGCCCAATTGCCCGCAGTGGCCAGACCTGCCCCAATCTGGAGCCAGGAGCCAGGAGCTTTTTCCTGGTCTCCCATGTGGGTGCAGGGGCCCAAGCACTTGGGCCATCTTCTACTGATTTCCCAGGCCGTAGCAGCTGGATCAGAAGTGGAGCAGCCGGGTCTCGAACCGGCGCGCATATGGAATGCCAGTGCTTCAGGCCAGGGTGTTAACCCATTGTGCCACAGCGCTGGCCCCTTGTAAAGGTTTTAGCTAATTCCATATGTAACTTTTTGGGGAAATGTCATACTGTTTTCTACAGTTAGTACATCATCTTATGTTTTCACTAACAGTACATGTCATTTTCTATTACTTTGTTTTTTACAATAACCCTTGCCCTCTCATTGGATTGAAATCTTATCTTTTTGTGGTTCTGACTGATGATTGGTGATGTTTAGCATCTTCTCATATGTTGATTTGGATATCTCTCCGTCTATGGATAACCATTTAATCTTTTTGCTCAAGTTTCTAATTAGATTGTGTGCTAATGTTTTTACCCAAACATATAAATTGCTATCTGTAGAGCTGTGAGGTTAGTGGATAGGTGTATTTGAATATTTTATGCATATTGCCAAGCGGCCCTCCAAAGGTCTGTATAGGTTGTATCAAAGTGTGTATTCTCTAGAATTTCACATATGTCGACTCCTAAGGGATGCATTCTTGCTTGTCTTTTTGTTGTTGTTGTTGTTGGGCATAACTGTTTTGAGATTCATCCATGTTGTATATCAATAGTCACTTCCTTTTTTATTTCTAATATTATTTCATTGTACAGATATACCATGATTTGACAGATATTTGATTTATTTTCAGGTTTGGCTTTTACAAATAAGGCTTTCATAAATATTTATCTTTATATAAACACAATTCCATTTTTAGGAGTAGAATGTCTGCACCGAATGATTAGATTTTAAATGAATTACCCAGTTGTTCTCCAAAGCGGTTGTATTATTTTCCATGCCTAGCAATAGCATCTGAGCGTTCTGGTTGCTCCTTATCCTGGCTACCGCTGGCTATGGTTAGGTTTGTAGCTGCAATGACTCTAGTTGGTGGGTGGTGGCCATCAGTAGGGCTTTGTTTTCCTTTCCCTAAGGACTGATGGTATCGAGCACCTTGGCCTGAGTGTATTTACCAGCCGTGTATCTTCTCTAATGAAGTGGTTTGTTTGCCATTTTATCGAGTTAGAGTTCTTTGCATGATTAATATACAAATACAAGTCCCTTTTAATATACATGTTTTTCAATTATTTTATTCCATGCTGTGGCTTGAATATTTATTTTTATGATAGCATCACTTAAAAACATTTAAGGTTAACCAAAACCTAATTTATTGATTTCATTTCTGTTTCAGTTTGCACTCATTATATGCTCTTAAATCTGCAAAACCCAAGGTCACTTATATTCTCATCTTTTCTTCCAAAAATTTTATAGCTTTAGTATCTACACTTACAACTCTGATCCAATTCAAATGATTTTTGTGTATATTAGGAGTGTTAAAACCTTTTTCTTGTGGCCAGTGTTGTGGCATAGCAGGTTGAGCCACTCCCCTGCATTGCCAGCATCCCATATGGGTGCTGGTTCGGGTCCTGGCTGCTGCACTTCCAATCCAGTTCCCTGCTGCTGTGCCTGGGGAAACAACGGAGGATGGCCCAAGTGGTTGGGCCCCCACATGCATGTGGGAGACCCAGAAGTTCCCTACTTCAATCTGGCCCAGCCCCAGGCATTGTAGCTGTTTGGGGAGTGCCCCAGAGGATAGAAAATCTGTCTTTGTCACTCCCTCACCTTCCCTCCTTCTCTCTGTAACTCTGCCTTATAAATAAATAAATATTTTATAAAACAGAAGATGTGAATCTCAATGCTTCGGGGAGGGGGGGGTCTTTTATTTTTTTCACTTAACTCTCCAGTTATGCCAACACCATTTGTTTAAAAGATTATACTTTCTCCATTGAATTGTCTTGGCAACGTCGTCAGAATCAGATAAACCCAAGTAGATTTAATACTGGACTGCACCCTATTAAAATGATCAGTATTCATGTGTCTGTCTTGCACTTTAAGCATATTGTTATTATAACTTTATAACAGGTTTTGAAACAATTTAGTATGGGTCCTGCAACCTTTAAAATATTTAATAGGTAGAGAGAGAAAGATGGCTCCCATTGCTGGTTCATCATCCAAATGTTCACAATGGCTGGGAATGGGTCAGGCCAAAGCCAGAATCTGGGAACTCAATCCAGGTCTCACACAGGGGCAGCAGGGGCCCAATTATTTGAGCCATCACTGCTTCCTCCCAGGGTCTTCAGTAGCAAGAAGCTGGAGGTAGGAGCCACAGCTGGGTATTGAACCTGGGTCCTTCAATGTGGGACAAGGGTGTCCTAAAAGCGAGGCTCAACACCCACCCGGTCCTCCAAAGTCTGCTTTTGTTCAAAGTTGTCTTAGCTGTTGTAGGCTCTTTGCATTTCCATGTAACTCTTAGAAGTAGCTTGTCAGTTCTGGACAACAAAACAATTATGAAGCCAGAATGAGATATATCTTCATTTTTGACTGATTTTGCTGGCTGTAGAGCTTTAGGACGAGAGCCAGGTCCTCAGTAAGACTAAAGATGGCAGCCCACTGTCCGTGGCGGGCAATGCACTGACCTTCTGATAGAAACGACAGCAAATTTCTTATCCTTATTCCTCTCTACATAATCTATTCTTACTTTGGCTGCTTTTAAGATTTTCCTTTATTATATCTTGCGTTAAGCCTGTTATTATGTGTATATTTTTAACCCCCATGGCTCCCTGGGCTGGAGGTGCCTTGAGCCTCTTGTGTTTGAATCTACACTTTGCCTCACATTTGAGGGGAAATTGGCTGTAATTTTTCAAGTATTTTATCTATCTCTTTCCCCTTCCCAGATGTTATCCCCACAGATCACTTGTTTTGTTCTGTTTAGTCTTTATTTTTTCCTTCTGAGTGCTTCATTTTGGGTATTTTATTCTGCTTCCTCCAAGTTTAGTTATCTTTTCTTCTGCATTCTCTAATACGTTGTTCATACTACCCATAGTGTTTTCCATCTTGAAGTTTTTAACTCTAGAAACTAGGTTTGAGCCTTTTATTTATATCCTGCTTCTCTCTCTGTCATGGAATGTAACTCTTTTGATGCCTTTGCCTTTTAATTCTATCCTCTGTCAATTCTACTCTGCTTTTATGGTTAATCTCTTTTCATTATGAGCTGTCTCATTCTGGTTCTTTACCTGCTTGGTAATTTGTGATTGGATGCTAGCCATTGTGCATTATATATTGTCTGGTACTGGCATCTTCTTCTTTGACAGCTTCCCTGCCCTAACTCTTAGTGGCACCCATCATGGTTACAATTGCCTGCTGGAAGGCCGTAGCTACTTAAAATACTGAGCTGTGGACTCCACAGGAGAAGAAACCCCGTATGTCAGTTCTTGCTGATCCCAGGAGAACTGGTAGAGTGCCTGGCTTATCAGAAGTACTCAGCAAAGACAAATGAATGACTCAATGAAAGAAAATAATGAACATGCAGGAGGCACAGGTGTTTTTGTTACCCACTACTGAGTAACAAATGACCCCAAAATACAGCAGCTTAAAACAATAACCATTTTATTTCATCTCACACTGCTGTGGTTTCGCTGGGTTCAACCAAGAAGTTCTTTTGCTGATCTAGTGTAGGTCTCTCAGTACAATGGAGCGGACGTTGTCAGGCCAACTGGGATGCTGGGGTGTGTGGACCAGTCTCCTCTCTGTGGAATGCCGGGGCTCTTTTCTCTGCACAGCCTCTCCATGTGCTCTTCTGGCAGGGGAGTTAGACCATGAACCTAATGGCTTGGCCCCCCTCAAACCACACACCTCCTAGGAAGAAGAAATCTAAGGCTGCCAGTCCTCTTACAGGCTAGGCCCAGAAATGGCTCAGGAACATTTCATGCCTTCTTTAGGTTAAGTCACAGGACCACTCGGGGGAGGGATACTGAGCTCTGCTTCTCAGTGCAGCACTAGACACGCACCTGCTCTGGGCTTGGTGGGCTTGGTAGCAAATGCACTTTCCCTCGGAAGGACTTGTCTGCCTGTTTGTGAGGACCAGCTCAGTGTGAAGACCAGAAGGGCCTCTGGTCCAGGCCTCACCCTCGCTGGAGGAGTGTCTATAGGAAGGTTTCAGAGCTGTGCACAGAGGTCTCTGGCTCAACACTGCAAACTGGTGCTGATGTCCCCATAGTCTCAGTGGAGTACTGGTTTGCTATAAGCCCTAGCACCCATCCAGCTCCCCACCATCACTTTTAGAACTTCTGGTATGTGGATCATTCCTCATAGAGCTGTACTTGGGCTGATGAACTTGCCTGGAATCTAGAAAAGTTCTTATATTTTTGCCTACAAGTGCCCTTTATTTTGACTCATGTTGGCTTCTTCAATCCAAACATGATTTGGATATTGGTCAGCAAAGCAAAAGTTGTCTTCTAGGATCAAAGGGGTCTTGGAAAAAGCCCTTCTCTAGCACTTGCCAAGATTCAGTTTCAGGGAAAAATAAAACCCCAGTGGAAACCTCGGCGAGTTTTCCTCCACAGCTGTAATCGCCAAGAGGGCAGAGAAAAGCCACAAAGGTCTGTTTTCACAGCGCCTCCCACCACAGGCCCTTAAGAACTTGAGACCCACTTGTCAGAGCTTATGGTACACAGGGGCTTGACAAGCTCCAGGAGTTCTGATACTTGGGTTTCATTTCCTCACGGCTGCCCCTGGAAACCACACTTCTCTTAGACCTGGATGTTAGGATGGTCCCTACCGCGCCCGGGCTTTGCCTGTGAGGTCACTAGAAGTTCAGCGGAACAGCTCAGACAGCAAACAGTCCCAGGTTTTAGACTTCTCTAGTTGTGTTTCTTTATCAGACTTCTGACTCCCCAGGTCAGTTCTGGAAATGCATTCTTGTTTTCTATGAGACGGAAAAAAAATAGCTGCTTGTTCACACGTTCAGATTCACACACCATCAGTCAAGTCCCCTTCCCTAGGGACTGTATGATGGATAAATTAGCCTTCTATAAATATACATTGCAAACAGTTCTGTAGCATTCAGATACATCAGAGCCGGTACGTAAACAGGACAACTGCACCAAGGAGGGAAGAATTAGAAAATGAAGGTCTACCCATATGGCTGGATCTTGCCTTCAACTTGGTGTCTTCGGTGCTTGGACTTTACCTGTGCCCTTGGTAAACACGGCAGCCCCAAACCTGGCCACCTTCCCACTTTCTTGACCGCTTTGCCTGGGTCACAACACATGGTATATGGTGTCTGATAGTTTCTGCTAGATAATGCTTTGGGCTATTTTTTAAACCAAGCATTTACCCTGATAAGAGTCATATTTTTCCCATCTGTATTTCCAACATATTGCCGGAGGTTCTGGGCAATAGATATGTTTTTAAGTAAATAGAATCCTAAATCGAGGCAATGGATCATAAGTTTAAGGCAACGAGGCGCTCTCTTCACCATCCAATAAAAAGGTCACTAGACTATGAGAAAGAAATGGAATGGTGGGAGATAGAAAGTTTTAATAATGCAGTCAATCAGAAAGATCAGTCAAGCTTTTCTTCCCCCTCCTGGACCTGAGACGATAAAGTCCTCATCAGAGCACAGGAAATACGCCCCTTTCCATCCCAAATGACACATGGTTCTGGAGGATCGATCACAGCAGTTTCTGCTCTTATCTCTCAAAAATCCATCAGACTTGTCTCTCCTGGGCTTGGGGCTTGAGTCATTGCCCTGAGGGATACAGGGAGGCACCCATTGATGAGCCTTTTATGTGACTGGAACCACAGGAGCTGCTCAATCTTTGCCAGGCAAGCCAAGTTGCTGTCAGCTGTATAGCCTTACTTCCTGCCAGCCTCTTGCCACTGATGGTCACAGTGGAGTGGAACAGAACAGGGTCTGGGATGTGCCCACACCTTGGCTGGCTGCTTGTCAAAGTGCAGGTAGAAATCAAGAGACTGGAAAACTTCTCGCTTCACTTCCATCTCACCTCGGAGTCCTTTGGAGTGGGGTACACATAGCTGTCAGGACAGGCTTGGGTTAGGGCAAACTCTGGGGCAAGAGAGGTCAATGCACTCTGAGGCAAAGTACGGTGGGAGATGAAAGCTACTGTTCTGCCCCTCTTGCCCTTTTCTGAGCTCTCATTATCGCCCTATCCAGCTTACAAGCTTGAAATCATGAACCCTGGCCTTGCTTTCTCAGAAGAAGTTGACAAAGGGAAAGTTGATGTTTAAATTTTAATAAACTCAGCAACAGTGCCAAGTGATGTTGATTGTGAATTACCTCTTGCAGTGCAGATGCTGCTGTTTGAGAGTTCTGTTGATCAAATAAACAAATCACTTTTTCCTATAATAGTTCCTAGCTCTACGGTGGCTTAATTCCGAGTGTTCTTTATGCATTCAGTTTCAGAAGCAGTAGGCCATAATAGAGTGTCTTGGGAAGTTAGCTTCTGTCTCGGGTTTAGCTGGCCTCTGTGACTCTGCTAAATTTTCACAAACCCTCTTTCCTTCTATCCTACTGTGTCGAAGCTTTATGTGATGTTTTATTTAATATGGCATGCAAGATATTGGTCTTCAGTCCAAATTGTAATTTCGCATCAAAATCAATTCTCCCGACAGTGGGATATAGATAGTCCATTTCTGAAGTTCACAAGCTACCCTAGTTCTTGAGGGGTACAATGGAATAGCTCACCTACCTTGAGACTTTTTCCCAAACAACAAAAATGTTTCCAGCAATGTGATGCACTTGTTGGTTTCCTCCCAGGCCTTTGGTACAATAAGATTGAGTTAAATTATGACAGATATTTCTCCCTCACAGGCCCACCAGCACTTTGTCTGCACTGGCAGCAGCCCTCACATTGGCTGGAATCCAGGGTCACTGGAGCAATTCACTATGAATTTTTGAGTTTATCCTTCCCAAGACCGGGGCCCTACCTGGCTTCTCATTTCTTTGTGAAAAACACAACTAGATCACAAGCATTGGTAGACCAGTCTTACTAACAACAGTTGAGCCAAAGTCAGAAAGAAAACACTTGAACTCATGTGCTGGATGTCTTTTTATCTCTTAGCAATCAGCACAATGGATTCCAAAGTAGCTGATTATAAAAACTAAGATTGCAATTTATACAGGATACCAGTAATTCTTCTGAAGGTTGAGTTGAAAAGGTGTGAGGATGTGTGTGTTGGGGGGCAGGTATTTAGAACTTGAAGGTCTGACTTCAATCAGATTCTAGTTTTGCTGCCACCACTTCCCAGTTCGTTGATTACTAACTATGAGAACAGGCCATGAGTATCTCGTGTGCACCAGGCACTGTGCTGTATGCTACACCTTTCCCCTTCTCTCTACCTATTTGGATCCTGCCACCCTTGAACGTCAAGGACTGTTTGTACTTCATCTACCTTGTCAGACACTCTGAGCTCTGAGAGAGTCTCCTGACTCCTCCACGTTCTCCTTACATCTCATTTTTGCCTCATTCCCTCTTGTTCTCCAAGGAATTCTCCCAGGTTTCTCTACCTTGAGAAGAGCCTTCCTGAAGACTGGAATTGCTTCTTTGTGTTTCCTCAGGGGCCTGCAGCTCAGGGTAAGTGCCCAGCCATGTAAGAGGGAGTTAAGTTGTCATCAGAACCCCTCTGTCCCATCTCTTCTGCCCCCACACTCCCTTCCCCAAGGTTCCTCCGAGCTCCTGCTGCTCCTCCTCACTGGGGCGTCATCCTCACTGTCCCCACTGTCTGGGTCACTCAGCTCTAGGCTCTCCGCATGACCTTTCCCTACTGCCTTCAGGATTCGGAGTGCCCGCATCAGAGAACTTCCCCGAGCTCTTCAGATGCCTCTCCTTCTCTCTAATTCTACTTCCTTCTGTATTTTCAGTTTTACTCATTCGTGTGTTTGAAAGGTGCAGAAAGAGACAGACAGACCTACACATTTCCATCTGCTGGTTCACTCCCCAAATGGCCACAACAGCCAGGACTAGGCCAGGCCAAAGCCAGGAGCCTGGAGCTTCATCGGAGTCTCCCCTGTGGGTGGCAGAGGCCCAAGTACTTCAGGCATCATCGAATCCCTCCCAAGTTGCATTAGCAGGAAGCCAGATTGGAAGCAGAGGCAGGACAGGATTCCCAGGCACTCTGATATGAGATGTGAGCCTCCCACAGGGTGGCTTAACCAATGGCACAACATCATTCTCTTCTAGCAGAAACCACTAACATGAGACTTGTGTGTTGGACTTTCACCCCTCACTAGAGATGAGCCCCTTGGCTTGATGAGACCTGCTTCCTGAGCTCACTGCTAGAATTACTACCCAAGCGTCCAAAACAGCGTCTGGTATTCTTTTCATGCCTTTGTCTCCCCCTAGTCTAAACAGACACTGCCAGTGTTTCCCTGGGCCAATTTTCTGTTGTGTCCCGTGATAAGCACAGGCCAGTTTCCTGCAACCCAACTTCACAAGGTTTAACATAACTTGAAAGCACACACACGCAGGGCTTTGGCCTAGCAGCCTTCCTGCCACACAGCAGAAGCTTGGCATTCACCGGTATCAGTGCCTAAACACAACCAACTCAAAGCCTGTGCACCTGCCCTCCACAAAGTGTGTCTCTCTACACAGTGCATATTTTTCTCATCATCTGAGTTTAGCCTTTGATTAATTCTTATAATAACACTGAAAAGGGACCACAGTGATTTCACAACTGCCTATCATTAGGATGCCTACGAGTAATTTTCCTTCAGTGATACCAAATATTCTTCAAAGACTAATTTGACCTTGAGAAGAGGAGTCGTCCTCACAGGCAATTTGACAGTAGATTTGAAAAATCACCTCCGTGCATCCTAAGAGGCGCTCTCTTTGGGAAAAGCCCAAGGAAAGCTGAGAAATGATGTGTAGGCGCTCTTCAATCATGTTCTCTCAGAAGGCATATCCACTCTCGACAGGACGGAGCCTGCGGGAGAGCTCGAGTTTGTGGAAGGAAAAAAGGCTGAAGGTGTTTCATTTCCCTGATCCCAGTAAGACAGGAGGGTTGGAGCTTTCCTACCACCCTACCCCCCCGCAGTAAATTCCTTTCTTACCAGATGTGTAAATAACAAAGAAAACCAGTCACCTATCAGTCTCTTGTAAGCATTTCACTTTTTATTGGAAGCACTTTCATTTTTCTTTCCTTTTTTTGAATAAGGCCAATCCTCTAGGGTCCTAGTGTCGGGAGAGGGGGCAAGCAGTTGATTGACAAATGGAAGCCTCAACAATTTCCGAGTTCCTGCCTCAGGCTGACTGCACGTGGGCCTCATTGGGAGCGTCCGCAGCTGAGAGCACCCGATAACGGGAAGCACCAGAGAAACTGAGTCACTGTAGCCACTGTTAACAGAAGCGGAGAGGGCGGCCTCTTCTGACGCCAGCTGTTGGCTCTCTGCATCTCTGTTTCTTCATCTCTCAACTGGATCCACTCCAGGAGTGCTGGAGGCTCAAACCTGGGCAAGGGCCTGGCCCTCAACAACTCGGATGTCATCACTTTTGCAGGTCCCATTGGTTTCCTTGATTCCAGTCTCTGGATCTGAGAAAGTAGGATTCTTGGAAGCAGAGCTTCGGAGAATTTTAAGACCTAAAATTCAAAGATACACACACCGTGGAGCCCCTGCCTCGCCCTCTCCTGTGGGCCATTTCTGTGCCAAAATGCCAGCGTCTGGATTGGAATTTTGAGGACCACATGTGGCCATGCCTGGGAACACTAACTAGGGTTGTTCATAAGCCCACTGGAGACCACTGGCATCAATTGGCATCTCTGAATTCAAGTGTGGGGCACATGCAAATGAAGCCCCTCCCACAGCCCAGCCCCCTCTCCCACTGTAAGGAGTCAGGGCTTCCGTTCTCCGTCCAGGTCTGTGAACAGGTCTCGACATGGTTTTCAAACTGCGACATTATCAAACCACCTTTGAGTTTGCTTCCATGGCTGAGCAATACCGGTGCTGTAACCTGCACGTGTTGTCATTCTTCACATGTTCTTGAACAGACTGCCTTTTGTGACTTCGCTCCATTCTAAGTAATCCTGCCTCTGACGTTACATCTGGATGGCTAATTGTGTTTTTATTAATGCACAAGGAAATAACTACACAGTAATTAAAATCCACATCTGTCTCCCCTAAAGTGATCTTGCCTGCCACTGTTGGAACCCAAAGCACCCTTTGCGAGGGCCACAGTCCTAAGTCAGGTAGGAGAGTGAGTTTCTAAGGAAGGGAGGTTCTAGTCAAAGCAGAACCATGGCCAAAGACCCCTAGAAAACCACAGCTCTGGGATCCTGGGTTTGGCTCTGCTGTCGGCCCAGGACAGAAGATGTCCAGAAGGACAGACGCAGAGGGCCGGTTTTCCATCAGTGACGGGAAACTGCCTCAGACAGCTGTCACAGAACAATTAATCTTCAAAATGAGGGCTCCATTATCAAACATGTGTTCTCATGAGCAAGGCCCTCCTCTCATCTACAGCTGCTATTCGACACAAAGAATATATAAGTTTTCCATTCATAATTATCTCCTATTAATGCAGTCTCAATGAGTATGATGCATGCTGCAACTGTTGACTCCTCACAGTTGGGATTGTTAACATATTGTGAAAATACGCGCAAAATCATTCTTTCTGAGCTGGCTTTTGCTGATAAAATTAGAAAGACCAATATGGGTTTGAACAGCGTGAATAGGCAGAATAGATGATCAATTCTTTTGCTCGGAAATGCAATTGCCTCTGGAGCTGGGATTTCTTGCTTTCACATCTTACATCTTCTTGTGCTTCATTATAATAAAGACAATAAAGCAGAATGCAAGGAGGTTGAGGCCGAGAGGAAGTAATAGAATATTGTACTATAAAGTGATTTTGATTTTAGTATTTTTCTATCTGTATTAACAGATTCAGTTATTAGAGACTTGGCACAAAATGCATTTGGTTTTTTGAGGGGATTTCAAGTGAATTTTGGCTTTAATAGCTGTTATCTGCTACTCATCCAGAAGGGAGGAAGAGCAGTGAAAAGTCAAAGGAAAACCCAGACAGTCTACATATTTAAAAAAAAGTCACTAAAATTGAGCATGTATCCATTGAACTGACAGAGACCAAGCCTGTTTGTTCAGATCTGAAATTTGGCCACGGCGTCTCAAGAGACCAGTGAATTCTTTGATTTTATTTTTTTTAGAACAATTAAGATTTCTGTTTGTTCCATCAGAGCTGCACAAAAAATTCTTTCTTGCCCCATCAGGAAAATAACCTATTCCCGTTCTTTCTCCCATCCCTTTTGAGCATCTCAATGGTTTCCTGCCAGGACTGCTTTTCTTTCTGCCACTGTTCCGTGGGTATTTTGTCCCCAGAGAACCATTAGGGGAATAGGTCAGTCAGAGTCCCAGTTAAGTGTGTTTCCAGCTCTTTGTTCAGGGAACATTCTGTGACCCACAGTCCCAGAGCTGAGGCTCAGACGCCATGCCTCACCCTCTCCCCTCACTGGGATGACTCATGTCGTTCTTCCATGACCCCAAGAAGACCTGACCCGATGCTAGGTGGACACCAGTGCCATCGTGCCTGCAGGGGCTCCCCCGTTAGCAGGAGAGCACCTTGTCCTGAGAACTTGGAGGACCAACATCTAGAAATCGGAAATCTGCCCTGGCGAAGCCCCAAAACTTGTTTGGAAATTTAACACTTTCCCTGTTTTGAGCCATATGCACGGGTTTGTTACTCATGAGCAAAGAGCTATCCCTCCTGCTCACCAGGGTGGTTTTAAAAC
The DNA here is from genome assembly GCF_964237555.1 of Oryctolagus cuniculus. Classification (NCBI taxonomy): domain Eukaryota; kingdom Metazoa; phylum Chordata; class Mammalia; order Lagomorpha; family Leporidae; genus Oryctolagus; species Oryctolagus cuniculus. The sequence goes on along the minus strand of NC_091446.1, from coordinate 14,338,874 downwards.
TTGAGCATTTTCTCTGCTGTGGCCAGGGAGAGCAGTGGGGGTGGCCCAAGTCCCTGGGCCCTGCACCCACGTGGGAGACCTGGGAGAAGCTCCTGGCTTCGGATCGGCGCAGCTCCGGCCATTGTGGCCAACTGGGGAGCGAACCACCGGATGGGGGATCTCTCTCTGCCTCTCCTCTCTCTGTGTAACTCTTTCAAATAAATAAATCTTAAAAAAAATGCTCATTTTTTTTATTTAGACCCAGCATCAATGAGAAATGAAAGACTATTAGGAAGAGAAGCCACTCCCACAGGCAAACAAAATGAAAAATTGGTGTCATCCTAAATCAGACCACCAGAATAGAAACCACATCTCCTGTGTCAAAGGGGTGACAGATACTTTCTAATGAAATGTCAGTGCTCCTTCCAGACCCGTGTTGAAGTACAGCGTTTTTCTCTTTTTTAATGTGCAGTTTCATTGTGGAGATAATGTGAGGTTTTGCTTAACACCAGCATCTCTGTTAATATTCATTTCCACAGAGTCTAAGTTCAGGACCTCGAGTTCTTTGTGGGAAAGGTGCCACCAGAATCCCAGATAGAATCACTCTTAGGATGATTTTTATATTGCATGTTACCAGTATGTAATTTAACAGTGCCCACAGTGATCTAGGGCAATGCAAGATCACTCCAATGAGGATAACCCGGTTACGAACATCTGTCAACTGAGGTAAAATGTTTTAAAAGCCATGCTTTTAAAGCTAAAAAAAAACCCGGTTATAAACACTTATTTCTGGGTTGCATTGGAAGTCTGGAGTTCAGCATCTCAGGGGAATGAGAGAAGGGAAGGTCTAGAATGTTCTTGAGGCCTGCTTGGGTTTGCACTGAGGCTGAAGTCTATCTGGTCTTTGCTCAGGCGCTCCCTGGACACAGTATCGATCGGGAGCTGCTGTCCTTTTTCAATGGGTTGAATGTATTTCAGATAGATAAGCTAGAATGGGTTTTTAAATATGCAGAACTACAAAGCAGGAAGTCCATATGGCATGGAATAAAGACACGCACACTTCTGAAAATGTAAAAGGCTGTCATCCACTAAGCCTGCCCATAATAGCCGCTCTCAAAGATAACTGCCACCCATGTGTCCTTGATGAAAGTACATCACACTGCCCAGGAAATTGGTTTAAACTGCAACAAGAAAGATTTAGATGAGCTGGGACAGAACTTCCTGCACAGGGGCTGGGGCTGCCCTGGGCACTGGGCCTGGGCATCTTCAGGCTCCCACCCCTTCCTTGGCCTTCAACTTCTCCCTGAGCTGCAGGGTAGATGAGCTGTCCCTGTCTCCATTATCACTTGATGAATTTTAAGGAGCTTGGTTCATTTCCTTATTTCCTGTTTGTGCAACTGTGCTGGATTCTCTGATAGAATCAAGTCACAGTTCTGGGAACTGAGTGCCCACCCTTATCCTCTAGGGAAGCAGCCCAGAAAACTCATCCCACAGGCAGAGCTTCAGGGAAGCTCAGGAAGCTTCTAGAAGATTCTATCCACAGAGGAGGCCACCCCAATGGTAGGTAGACAGGGGACCTCTGAGAGGCAGGACAGTGGCATTGGTGGCTGAATTGTCAGAACCAGCTCAGGAGTTGCTCCGCCCATGTTTGCAGGGCTGGGGTCCAGAGGGAAGCAGGCTGGGTAGCAATGCTTGGGTCCCGAGCTCCGCCGGCCTGCCGTCAGCTCACCGGCCGAGCGAGGCCAGGATTTCCAGGAAAGCTATTTGCCTTACTAAGTGGAAGCGGATTTTAAAGTAATTTTTCCAATCTCTTAGAACTACGTAGGTCCTGCGCACCCATGGCCAGTCCTGCACACAGCTAATGTGCCTTTAAACCCGTTGTGGGATCCTTAGCCCTGCAGACGGACTGACCACGTGCCGGTGACTGCGTGGGTGCCTCGGAGTCTGCTCTCCGGTGAACTGGGAGCTCGCTCCTGCTGCGGCAGCTCCGGGAGTGCTGAAGCCATCCCAGAGGCCTGGCTCCTCTCTTCACGCCCGCCCAGGTGGAAAGGCCAGGGTGCAGGGGGCCGGTCCGCCCCTGCTCTGGCTCTGCCGTCCCCGCCCACGCAGCGACTGCACAGGGAGCCTCGTGCAGCCATGCGTGGGTTTAGCGGCGCCTCCCTTGGTCTGTGCGCCGCCGGAAGTCCTGGCAAACGCCCTTGAACTGCTTGATTTGCACTCTGGCTTGGGAGAGCACGGTGGTGGAGAGAATTATAAGCCCTCCTTTTATGGATTGTGGTTATTTTGCCTATTTGGGGTAATAATTCTCATTATGCTTTGTGGTCCTTTTTAATAAAAATGACATTCCCCTTATCTTTAAAGGTTGAAATCTCAGCCTAATGTATGACCCACAGTCTCCTTGGAGAGTTATAAAAATTAGATTATATAACCTCACATTTCCCACTAATGAACATGGTGATGCTTCAGCCCAATGAGAGGGAGACAGGCGATGGGGATTTATGCTTTAATAATCCTGCTCAGATTGGTGTGTGTGGCTGCGGGCCGCTGGCCGCCGACGGGTACAGCAGGCACTGCGGCGATCCTGGCCAACAGGGCCATATTTTTTATGGTAGTAAATCTCTCTTGGGTGAAGGTTTCTCACACCGTACCAGAGGATGGCTGGGGCAGTGGCTTAGTGGATGAAATCGCTCTCAAAATAAGACTGTTCTTGTCACCTAGGAAAATATTCCCCGGGGTGCTGATGTTCCTTGGGTTGTAATGTGTAGGTGCATCTCTGGGCACCTGCTGACACCCGGCATGGCATTGGTTGCCAAATGAGCCTTTTCCCCTAGTTATTCCTTAGCATCTCCCAGTAGGCACTGGGAGTGTCCTGCTTTTATGCCCTGACCTTCCTGAGGGTGGGGGCCATGTCTTGATTTTGGTTTCCCCAATGCCTAGGATAATTCATAGTAGATAATGAGTTGTCTTTGCTGTCCAAGAAGTGGTAGACCTGTGGTGGTTAATTTTTTTAAAAGACTTTTTTTTTTTAAAGTATTAGAGGTAGAGTGCGAGAGATAGTCTTCAATCCACTGGTTCACTCCCTAGATGGCCACACCTGCCCATGCTGGGCCAGGCCAGAATCGGAATCTTCATTTGGGCCCCACCATTGGAGCCATCTTCTGCTGCTTTTCTCAGACCATTAGCAGGGAGCTGGATTGGAAGTGGGGCAGTAAGGACTGGAACCAGCGCCTATGTGGGATGCCAGCACCACCAATGGCAGTTCCAATTACTGCACCACAAGGCCACCCCTGTGTGGGTTAATTTTATGTATCAACTTTATGGGGCCAGAGTATCCAGATATTTTCTTGAGCATTATTCTAGATATTTCAGCGGAGGTGGTTTTGGATGTGATTAGCATTTACAGGGGTGGACTTTGAGTAACGAAGTTCACCCACCATGATGACGCTGAGATCCATTCAGTCCACTGAAGGTCTGGATGGCAAAAGCCTGACTTCTCAAAGCAAGCAGGAATTCTGGGAGATCAGCTTCGCCTTTGGCCTAGAAAGGCGACTCCCACCCCGTGTCCCCAGCCCTTGGCCCTCAGCCCATGCCCACTGAGAGTTCAAATGATGACAGTGACAGTGGCACTCACGGACAGTAGATTTTACTCTGTACTGGGTCCTGTGAGAGGTGTGTCGCTTCCATTAACCCACTCACTTCGCATCACAGCCCCCCTGGGGGGTTGGGGGCGGGGAGACTGGCGCCTTCACATCCATTTGACTGATAAGGACAACAGGTATGTGAGTTGTCTGGTGCTGCTGCTGGTATCTGGGGGAGCCACATTCCAGTCTGACTGTAGAGGATGGGTGGATAATGAGTTAATTTGGTTGATTGGGTTTTCTTGGCACCTGGAGTGAAGAGTGAAAAGTGAAGCTCCACGTGGCCACTGTCCACGGGGGACTGGGGCGAGCTGGGAGTCAAAGCTGTTAACCAGTGAAGGCTGATGCTGCCCACCCTGCCACCCCCGAACCCTGCAGCCATTGCCTGGAGACAAATGAGGACCTGGCTGGTGCTTCCGTCTGCTCATAGGGCTGTACCTGTTCACCACGGCTTCCCATCACCTCTGACAAACCCAGCCCTTGCCTGCATTAGATCACAAACCTGTTGCAAGTTCAATTCTACTCCAGTTCCTTTCTAGGCCTCTTCATTGGCATGCTACACCCCTGATAAGCACAGCCAGTGCACCAGATGGCATGTCAGAGGAACACCTGCAACACACAAACTTCCCTCTTTGACCTGCTGATTGTGAGGCACGCAATTCCATTCCACTAATTGAGACAAGGTGCCCTTAATGTGTAACTGGTGGCATCCCTGGCCCTCTGCAGCCTCCACTTGGCACACGCAGCAGACCCTCCACCCAGGTTTTATTTGATAGGAGTCTGCAGTCGGGGGGTCGAGGCTGAGCTGGCTGCCCTTGGTGAGTCTGGAAAGCAGGAGTTGCTTCAGATTTTGCTGTTCTACCTCCCTCTGAGTGTCTTGTTCATAACCCACCCCCTTCACTGCCTTGCCTACTCTTTCCTGAAGGTTCCAGGCCTGCACAAAAGCTAATATGTGTTCCTCGGAGATGCTGTCAGGTCCTTGAAGTCCATCCACTCAGAGAGGTGCCCTCCAGACTCTGGGTTTCCCCCCATGCTCCTCCACACCTCAGCAGCACCCCCACCAGCAGCAGCTGGTGCCCAGCATCCCCTAGGGCCTCCACCTGTGCTGCTTGGCCTCAGTCTGGCCCTCACTCCCACCTTGCTCCTCTCCCACCCAGTCCAAACACAGTTGCAGTGTCCTGATCCACTGCACACCCAGTGTTGATAACTACTACCATCTGAGTCACTATTACAGGTGTTGGAAATTTGGAATGGTCCACTCTAGATGCTCCTCTGCTCTTGGCTGGGTTTGCTCACACAGTCAGCTGATGGACCAGCTGGACCTGGCTGGCTGAGGATGACCTTGACTAGGACAAACTGGGTGCCATCATATCCCCCCATGAGCTAGCGGAGCTCATGCGCATGGTAGTTGGCAAGGTCTCAGGAGGGTGTGGAAGTGCCTGAGGCCTCTTGGACCCTACGCTCTGAACTTGGAGCCCACTGTGCTCTACTGACCAGCCCTGAGTCACAGTGGAGGAAGTCAATGCCATTGCTGAACGGAGGAACTTTAAAGTCACTTTATACAGGACACACATGCAGGGAGGCGTGGAAACTTTGGGGCATTTTAGTCCTTAATCTACCCCTCCAAATCCCCTTCCTTTGCTGGGCCTGCACTGCTCAGAACTGTACAGCACTTCTGATCTCTGCCTGGCCCCGAAGATGGAATTTTATACTTACGCTCCAGCTATCCACCTCAGTACACTATTTATTATGCCAGGGCTCCTTGTCCACAGTCAGCCTGGTCCTCTAGTGACATGGTCCTCGACTGAAAACAAGAAAACGTGGATGGGTACCAGTTTACTATGTGACCCTTCAGGAACGTCTCTAGGTTTTTAAGGAACACTAGAAAATAAATGCACACTCTCTAGCAGTGATAGTTCAGGCAGAGCGTAGAAAGTAAAGGCAGGGGCTCTCAAGTCAGTTTCTGGCTTTAAATCTTGTTTCCCACTCCTCAGCTGTGGGCAATTGGTTTCGCCTCTCGGGCTCTGAGTTCCTTGGGCGTTGATGGGGTAAGGTTGGGCTCAAGCTCCTAGGGTGGCTCTGAGGATTGCATGAGTTAGTAGTTCTACATCACTAAGGATAGTTTGGGGTACATCGCACTCCCATGGAAGCTGTGGTTGAGGCACTAGGCAGTTGTTAGAGAAGGGCTGGATTCCCCAGGAATCCTCAAATTCATTTGCCAATTATTCCAACTACCCGCAATAATGGATGCACTGAACAAGGCACAGACCTAATGGGATCTCCTCTTAGAGGAAGGGCACAGGCCTCTGGAAGTGTACCCCATATAGCCAGCCCCTCCATGCCGCCCTGTGAAGGTGAAGCCAGGAGAAGGAGCCTTATGACTCTTGGACTGGTCATTGGCTGCAGACTGTCAGGTGCTGCTCTGGCCTGGCCACCACCTCCCTCATGTGCCACAGGCCAAGCACACATGGGTCTCAGGTGGAGGTTAAACAAGTCCTTTCCTTCAGTCCCTGAAACTGGTGCTAATCCTATGCCAAGGATTGGCGATTAGGCCTTTATGTAGCCCACCCTTAGCTTTACCCACCCTGCCCCAGCTGCATTGCTCATCTTTCTCTTCCTTGCACACACCAAGGGCCATCTCTGAGCACTGGCACGAGTTCTCCCTGACTAGGTCACTCTTCTTTCAAATATTGCCACTAAGGTCTTGGCTTAGATGTCACCTCATTGGGCAAAAAGGAAAGTAACTCCCTACTTTATCTATTACTGCCTCCTATTTTAATACTCTATATAGCATGCATTCAGTCATATTTCTCCTGGTTTGTTTATCTGTGTGTCTATTGCATTGTGTCCCTACCCATTTCCTCCCACTGGAATATCAGTTTCCAAGACGATAAGACCTTGTCTTGTTCATCTTGTTCACTATATTCCCAGTGCTTGGAACTTGATGAGCATAGGAGGAGCTCTATATATATCTTCTGGGTGAGTGGATAGATGGATGAATGAGTTGGTGGGTGGGTGGCTGGGTGGCAGGGTGGACTGACAGGCAGATGTATGAATGCATGGACAGACCAATGGACAGACAGGTGGGCAGATGCATGAATGATGGGCAAGCCAGAGTGGTTTTTGGAAGGACAAGTGATAGGCTCTTGTTTTTGGAATCGGGCACAGAATGAAGGGATGGAGTTTTCTTATTCTGATTGTACTACTGTGACCAGTGTTACTCTCTAATAACTAACCTGTCCTTAGGAGTTTATTTGGCTTCAAAGTTGATATGCTTGTTCTACAGAACATAATGTATAGTGCTCTTATTTCTAAAATGTGCCCCGACATAAAATAAAAAATAATCACAGCTTCTTGCCACTTACCTGCCAGGCATTTATTATAAGGAATTCCACATGGAAAAGAAAAAACTTTCCCCAGAGCTGCCACACACATTTCTCCTGGACAACAGGAGACGGGTAGGAGGTTCAGCTCATTTTGTCTTGGGGTATCTGAAGCACAAGCGGACGGGGAACTTTGCATTATTACTGTGGCTGGGCCTCCTGGGAGAGAAATTTCTGTGAAATACAGGAGACAACTGTTGGGACCATTCTCCCTTTGCTGGCTGCCGTCTTAGAAATCTAAAGCATGGGTTGGAACTGCTTCTTCTGTCTCGTTTTAATCTTAGCTGTAGCTGGGCCAGAGCCCATCTGGAGGTTAGGAGACCAACAAGGAGCAACTCAGCAGCTTCACCTGGGTTGTTGTGCTATTCCTTAGCTATCTCCAGCGTTTGAAAAGTGCCCCTGCCCTCACCTACTAACAGCTTAGGGATGACCTAAGATCGATTCTCTCTCATGTTTCCCAGAAAAATTGTATCCCATCATCGTGTACCTGGTTCTACAGAGACTTTCAAATGGACTTGATTATTTACAACAAAAACAGCGACAAATGTGCCAAGTATCTGTCATAACAAGGGAAGTAAAAATCAGAACTGGCCACTAGAATCTCATAAAAATTCAAAGCTAACTTGGGTGGGCATGGGTCCTGGTGGTTAAGATACCTGTGTTCCACACTAGAGCGCCTGGGTGTGATTCCCAGCTCTGCCTACTGACCCCAGCTTGTCAGTGCAGACCCTGGGAGGTGGCAAGTGATGGCTCAAGTATTCGGTTCCTACCCCATGTGGGAGACCTGGATTAAGTTCCCAGCTCCAGTCTGGGGGTCATTGCAGGCATTTGAGGCATGAACCAGTGAATGGGAGCTCTGTCTTCCCGCCTTTCAAATAGAACTTTCAACAGGATTTGTTTATTTGAAAGGAAGAGTGATCCAGAAAGAGGGAGGAGGAGGAGGAGGGAGGGAGGGAGGGGGAGAGAGAGAGATTGATCTTCTATATGCTGGTTCATTCCCTAAATGCCTGCAACAGTCGGGGTTGGACCAGGAGCCAGGAACTGTACCTGAGTCTCCCCCCTGGGTGGCAGGAACTCAACCACCTAGACTGTCATTCGCTGGCTCCCAGACCCGTTAGCAAGAAGTTGGACTGGAATCACGGAGTACTGGAAGTCAGCCTGTTACTCTGATATGGGATGCAGGCTTCCCAAGTGGCGGCAAACTGCCATGCCAACACCCGCCCCTCAGATAATTTTTTTATAAAGCATTTAAAATTCAAAGTGACCCAAAGGTGGCGGGAGTAGGAGTGGGGAGGTTCTCAGCACCATCATTTTAAGTTATGTTCATCAGTATTTTATGTTGCCATGAAATATTATGAGTTCAACTATTCTTTCTCTCATTTCAAATTATTTTCATTTCCTCATAGTGGGTGCAGGGGCCCAAGAATCTTTATGAAAGCAAACGTGCTTACCGAATCTCTCTTGTTCCCTCAGATCTCAGGTGAAACGAACCCCCATGGAAAGGCCAAGTGTGGCGGTCGGATCTGCTCTTTATTTTATTATTTTTTTTAAACAGGCAGTTAGACAGTGAGAGAGAGAGACAGAGAAAGGTCTTCCTTCCGTTGGTTCACCCTCCAAATGGCTGCTACGGCTGGCGCTGTGCCGCTCCGAAGCCAGGAGCCAGGTGCTTCCCCCTGGTCTCTCATGCAGGTGCAGGGCCCAAGCACTTGGGCCATCCTCCACTGCACTCCCGGGCCACAGCAGAGAGCTGGATTGGAAGAGGAGCAAGCAGGACAGAATCCGGCACCCCCACTGGGACTAGAACCTGGGTTGCTGGCGCCCCAGGCGGAGGATTAGCCAAGTGAGCTGCGGCACCTGCTGGATCTGCTCTTGAGAATACTCTCTGGGGCCTGTTAACTGATGTGACCCTGTCAAGTTTGGATTGACCTAGATCCTGAATGAGACCTGGGAAACTTGGTCAAGCTTTCAATCCAAAGTGCAGTTATGTCTATAGAGTTTGTGAGAGCCAAGCAGTGTTGGCAGTTAGCCTGTAACTGGTCAAAAAGCAAAAGCTCTGGAAATGCCCACATAGAGTTTCCAGGCCCGAGAGGTCACTGAGAACCGTGGCCTCAGGTGCTTCCCAGGAGCTGTGGTGAGCATCGCGGGTGTTCTCCCACCTGACTGGCCCGTTTCGTTAACAAAAGGCCATTTTTCATTTATCGCTTATTGTGAAATATTGTGTACTTTTGGGAGAGGATGCGAATGTGTAGGCAGTTTAGAGACTGTCCTTACAGTTCAGAAGCTCACCTGGGTCTCAGTGTGTGTCGCTCCCTCCCCACCTCCAGGTAAACCACTATCTTGATGTTCACATTAACCATTCTCTTCACTTTGATCACCTATGTCTATTTTGAATTTTATAACCATGGGCTCAATGAAATCAGCGTATACATTTTATTCTAGCACTCACTTCTTTCAGTTGGAATGGTTTTTGATATTCACTGTGGTGATGCATTTAGCTGTAGCTCATTCATTTTCACCACTGTGTAGCCTAAAGATACTACAATTTGTTTATTCGTTCTGTTGAAGGACATTTGGGTCATTCCCAGCTTTTATGGTTTGGTTTTGCTTTCCTGTTGTGAACAATGCTGCTATGAATACCCTTTTATGTGTCCCTTGGTATACCTGTGTGAGTTTCTCTAGGGTGGCATCGTCCTGTAGAAATACACAGCGAGTCACAAATGAAAGCAATGTGTGTAATTTTAAATTTTCTGGTACGTTTAGAGTATAAAAATGAAGTTAATTTTAATGACATTCCATTGAACCCAATATATCCACAATATTATCATTTCAACCTGTAGCCGATATAAAAAACTTTACTGAGAAATTTTACACTGTCTTTGTCCCATGCATACTACATCTCTGAAACCTGATGAGTCACTTACGCTTACAGCACATTTCATTTCAGACTGGCTGTATTTCAGTGGCTCAGTTGTCCTGCCAGTGGCTAGCAGATTAAACAGCACTTGCAGTATATACATAGAAGTAGAAGTGCTGTGTCATAGGGTATAGGCATGTTTGGTTTTACTAGAAAATACCAATACCAAACTGTTGTCCAAAATAACTACCTTCCCTCCACTAATGTGTATATTCCCAGTGGACCAAATTCTTCTCCAGGCTTTATATGATCAGAGTTTCACATATAAGAATTTACATGTCTTATGGGTTGTAACAGCATTTCACTGATTATTAATTTTTAATTATTTTTCCATATTTTTCTAGCAGATTCTCTTTTCATTAACTATTTGTAGAATTTTCTAGATTCTGTATACTGTTCCTGTCAGTTATATCAGATGTGGACATTCTCCATTCTGTCACTGTTTTTTTATTCTGTTATTTCAAACTTATTTTTTAGCAATTTTATTGGACATGCAACTCACATACCATAAAATTCACCCAGTTCTAGTGTAAAATTCAATGATTCTCTTTAAAGATTGATTTACTTATTTGAAAGTAAGAGGTATAGAGAGGCAGAGTGAAAGAGAGGGAGAGGTCTTCTGTCCACTGGTTCACTCCCCAAATGGCTGCAACAGCAGGAGCTGTGCCGATCTGAAGCCAGGAGCTTCTTCCGGGTCTCTGACGTGGGTGCAGGGGCCCAAGGACTTGGGCCATCTTCTATGCTTTCTCAGGCCATAGCAGAGAACTGGATTGGAAGTTGAGCAGCCAGGTCTCGAACCAGCACCCATGTAGGATGCTGGCATTGTAGGGGGTGGCTTTATTCACTATCCCACAGAGCCGGCCCCAATTCAATGATTTTCTTAGTATGTTCATGAACTTGTGCAACTATCACTACAATCACTTGTAGAACATTTTTATCACTCCCAAAGAAATGCTATTCCCATTAGTGATCACTCTTGATTTCTTTAGATGTCACTCTTTACTACTACACTTACGCATACATTATCTGAAAATCACGCATCATTCACTCAAGAGGCTATTCTGTGGATTTGACTGACTGGTGTCACTTATTTCAACACAGCTTTGTTTCTACCAACCTGCTTTAAGATGTTGTCCAAGCCGGCGCCGTGGCTCAATAGGCTAATCCTCCACCTTACGGCGCCGGCACACCGGGTTCTAGTCCCGGTTGGGGCGCCGGATTCTGTCCCGGTTGCCCCTCTTCCAGGCCAGCTCTCTGCTATGGCCAGGGAGTGCAGTGGAGGATGGCCCAGGTGCTTGGGCCCTGCACCCCATGGGAGACCAGGAAAAGCACCTGGCTCCTGGCTCCTGCCAGGATCAGCGCGGTGCGCCGGCTGCAGCGGCGGCCATTGGAGGGTGAACCAGCGGCAAAGGAAGACCTTTCTCTCTCTGTCTCTCTCTCTCACTGTCCACTCTGCCTGTAAAAAAAAAAAAAAAAAAAAAAAAAAAAAAAAAAGATGTTGTCCAATATTTCATATTCTTACATAGTGAGGCCCAATAATGTAATTCTACATGTTGCTCTATACAATTGCATTTTACATTGGTCAAAAGGAGAAAGGGAAAAAATATGCAGTCATATTGTATTTTATAAGTATGTCCATAATTATCTTTAATGGCACTCTTTTATTTTTCTGATATGAATTCAGATTATAATTCGGTGCCCCAGGTTGGTTTTCCCCATCTGGTAACATCATTTTTGCCTGCATTTTTGGAAGATAATTCTGCTAGACATAAAATCCTGCATTGACATGTTTTGTTAAATTTTAGCCCTTTGAATAGGGCGTACCACAGACTTCTGACCTCTATTGCTTCTGTTGAGAAATCAGCTGTTAATCTTATTGGGGCTCCTTTGTACATAATGAGTTGTTTTCTTTCCCTCTGTTTTCAAGAATGCGTTTGCATTTTACCATAAATCTATGAAGTGTCTCAGGATTTATCATACTTGAAGTAAATACGCTTCTTGCTTGTATGAATTAATGTTTTTCATCAAATTGGGAAATTTTCTACACTAATTCTTATTTTTTTTTTTTTTACTTATTTCTATAGCTGCTTCTGATCCTCTCATTACATGGCTGCTGGTGAACTTACTGTGAGCCCATATTTCTCTGAGGTTGCGTTCACTTTATTCGTCTTTCCTCTCTTTGTCCTGCAGATTGCACAACTCTATTGATCTTAGTCATCAAACTGACTGCCATAGCGATGAAGTGTCTGTGTTTGAGTAACCCTTATTTTACTTAATAACGGCCCCAAAGCCCAAAAGAGGAGTGAGGCTGGCCATTCATATATGCCAGAGAGAACTGTAAAGTGCTTCCTTTAAGTAAAAGTGTTCTCAATAAGCAAAGAAGAAAATTCATGTGCTGAGGTTGCTACAGTACAATAAGGTCTCTTGAAGGAGAGAGACAAAGGAGGCACATTCACACAACTGATTACAGTATATGATCGTAATTTTCTATCTTATTATTTTTCTTGTTAATCTGAGTGTGCCAAGTTTATAAATTAACCTTTATCACAGGTATATATATATATATAGAAGACGTAGTTCACATAGGACTTGGTACCATCTGAGTTTTCAGGCATTCACTAGGGGCCTGGAAATGTATTTCTCATGGATAAGGGGGGCCTACTATGTCTGCTGTATCTGTTTAGTGATGAGATGGATTATTTTCATAATTCTATTCCTTCTTTTCCTCCCTCCAGTGTGAAGCTGCTGATGTTATTTGTGAGGGGCAGTTTGGGCATGCCCACAATCACTTGGTTTGATAGTGGCTTTGTCAGGGTTATTTCTAATTGTTCTGCCACCATTCCTAGCTATTAAACTCTACCACTTGCCATCAATACCTCCCTTGTTGTCAACCTTGTCCCAGGGGCATAAATTTATGCACAGACTACTCCAATCAAATCTACCCTCCTGGTATTAGGATCTGGGCATAGAGTTTATAAAGTTGCTGCCTGTAATGCCAGGATCCATGTGGGCGTGGGTACATTGTCCTGGGTGCTCCACTTTGCATCTGGTTCCTTACTAATAGCTTGGGAAAAGCAATGGAAGATGGGCTAATTGTTTGGGCCCCTGCCACACATGTGTGACCAATGAAGCTCCTGGCTTCAGCCTGGCCCAGCCCTGGGGAGTGAACCAGCAGATGAAAGATCTTGCTATCTCTGTCACTCCATCTTTCTCTGTAACTTTGATTTTCAAGTAAATCTTAAAAAAAAAAAAAACCTACCCTACTGGGGCCAGTGTCTCAGTGCAGCAAGCAAAGATGTTGCCTGCAATGTCAGTATCATATATGGGTGCCACTTCATGTCTCAGAAGCTCCACTCCCAATCCAGTTCCCTGCTATAATGGCCTGGGAAAAGCAGTGGAAGATGGCTCAAGTGTTTGGGCCCCTATCACCCACATAGGAGATCCTGATAAAGCTCCTGGCTTCAGCCTGGCCCAGCCCTGGCTATTGTAGCCATCTAGGAAGTGAACCAGTAATGGAACATCTCTCTGTGTGTATGTGTGTCTCCATCTCTCTCTGTCTTCTCCTCTCTCTCTCTGTAACTCTTTCAAATAAATCTTTAAACACACACACACACACACACACACACACACACCCTCCTTCCAAGGGGTAGATTCTGAAGTCTGTTTTATTTGTTCTGACCGTAGGGGGCACTTTCCCAGCTGTCTCTTCTGGTTCTCTCAGCAACTTGGCTGATAGGAGTATTCCCCAACGAATCTATCTATTCTTCACTACAACCTCTACTATTCTGGAGAGCTCCTTTATGCTTGAACTTCTCCACACTCTTGCAAATGAGGTCAGTTTTCATAAAAAGATTAGAAGGTTTGAGGCCATGTTACCTCTCAGGTGATTTCTCTGAATACATCTATGGAACTGGGATGGGGACAAGGGTTAGATTCTCTGAGTAGCAATCTCACTTGTAGGAGCTGAACACTTGGTAGGGGTAGGGGGTAGACTTAGGTTTTCTTGGCTTAAGAACAGGGATGATCAAGGCTTCAGTTTTGTTAGTGGCACCTTGACCAAATAGAACCCCATCCCTGGATTTGGGGCTGGGTAGATGGAGGGTGCCCCTGACCCTGGCTGCCCTAGCTGTTGAGTTCTAAGCTAATTATCTTATGAAGAGAACATACTTTTTACTATGACAGTTATTTGAAATTTGTTGAAACCTGCCTTATGGCTATAATGATCACACAATTTGTGCAAGCAGGATTATTTTATCTGTAATAAATACTAAACTGGATTGTTAAGGCAAGAAGTATGAACTGGAGCTGTCCTCGAAACCAGAATGCCTGCTACCTGTTTATGGTTGAGTTATGTGATCAAATTTTTAAACATTTCATGTGTTTGAAAATAATACGTATATGGCTGTGGCAGTGTTGGATACACCAACTTTATTCAAGTAACTTTCAGGGTACTACTATCATTTTGGGCAATAAATGGTTAAATTTAAACATGTTTTTCTTTTTTCCTTCTTGCACCCACAACTTCCACGTAGAACCCCTTTCCTTCTGCCTTAAGTAAACTCTTTACTGAGAATCTATAGTTGAACAACTCAATTTTTGTTTGTCATAACATACCACCTTCCTGTTCTTGAAATATATCTCCACTGGATATAAAATTCTAGGCTGACAGTAACATTTCTCTCTGTACATTGAGGAGACCATTCTTTGCCCATTCGTTCCCATGTTTCTGCTGAGAATTTAATGATTAGCTTTTTGAACGTGGTCCTTTTTCTCTTGCTGTTTTTTTTTTTTTTTAGCTTCTTAATATGGAAAATTCCAAGGAACACAGCATAGTATAACGAATCTCTGAATACTCTGACTTTACTCCTTAATTTGGTATATTAAAGTTTCATGTTGTGCATTTATTTTTGTATCTGTTTTTGGGGAGATTTATTGGGATTGGCTCTTTCATTGCTTCAGGTGTTACTTTGTTCCATTCCCACTGTAATTCTGGAGCTCCAGCTAGACCAGGGTGTCTCCACCTTGCCGTAGTGACGTGATTCTTGATGGTGCAGGGCTGTCCTGTGCCCTGCAGGGTGTTGAGTGGCATCCCTGGGCTCTGTCCCCTGGATACCATCAGCTCATAGCCAGCACCCAGCAGCTGAAACATTGAGAACACCTCCAGACATTGTCAGCTGTCTCTGGGGAGCGTGACTGCCCCTGGCCGGGAGCCATGACTGAGAGCTGTGTTAAAGCTTTGCATCTACCTTCCCTGCTTCTTGATGTTCCGTTCCTGTGCGCCCAAGCTCACTGATCTCTGGACTGTCTCTTGGATCATTTCTTCACTATTTCTCATTTCAGCTATATCTTCTTAGTCACTTTTAATACTTATCTTTGCTTATATTCATTTTTTCTTTTATTCCTATAAGCAATCATTTTGTGTTTTTTCTATGATAATTTCAGGATTTGAAGTCAGTTATTGATTTTTGATTTTTGCCCTTTCTTGCATATGGGCCCTTTTTTCCTTGTGTGCTCAGCAAGAGCTGGGGAATTATTTGTGGGATGAACATGGGTTTCTCCAGAGAAGATTTAATTTAGCATTTGCTGGATGACCGGGATCACTGCCAGTCTAGGACCACTTAAATTGTTGTTGGAAGATTTTCAGACTCCCAGGTCATAGGAGTTCTGGCTGCCAACTTGGGCAAGGGCCAGCCTATGGGCATTGATTCTCAGGCTGCTTCCGCTCTTCCTCTGTTCCAAGATGCAAGGCTGGAAACGCTTCCAGTAGTCCTACTGGTTGTAAGGAGGTAGGGGAATTATTCCTCATTTGCCCTACATTGAAAACCTGCTCATGGGGTCCCAGTCTTGATGCTTAAAGTCTTTATTTGGCTCCCTCCTCCCAGGCAGACCTTGCACTTTATCTCTGATGCTTTGTGAGGCTGTGGAAGTCTAAGCTCAATGTACCTGGTTCTGCAAATGTCCTCAAGGGGAAAGCTGTTCAGTTTTCTGCCTCCGTCTTGGGTTCATATCTTTTTTTTTTTTTTTTTTACCTTAATGTTCCCTATTTTCTTGCCAGCTCATCAATGCACTTTAGAGAGTGTTAACAATGTCTTGCTAGCATTTTTAGTTATTTTCAGCAGGAAAATTGGTCAAAGTACCCCGTTTGTTATTTTGCTGGCAATGGATATTGAGTTACCTTTTTTCCTTTTCCTGGTTACAAACCAATTAGTTTATTGGGTCTGCCATTTGAAATTCTACCTGTTTTGTCCTCAGTACAAAACTAGCTTCAATTTCTTAGGTTGGTGTTTTACAGGAGCTGAAGATGGAGAAATAAGCCAGAAGCACTTTGGAATTGCTATTTTCACAGACCTTTACTTCGCCTTTGACTCTGGCTGGAACCAATTATAGGCCAACATGTGTGAACCTAATGCAGGCCCTGGTTGTTAAGGCTTGCACTGAGATACCCCTGAGTAACTCACTGTTTCAGCACAAATGGTCACTGGGCTGATCAGCTGCCAATGTCCAGCATGGAGGAAACAATTTCGGGCACCCACATCTTTCTAACTTGTCCCACGGTGATTCCCTGCCACACGTGCCTGCTCCTGGGGTGGACCCACCTGCAATGAACAGTAGAAAAATGGGCCAGGGAGAGAGTTTGCTGTTACAACACTCAGAACAATGATGTTAATGCTAATGAGCGTGAGGATGATGACAGCGGTGTTTGCTCTGGACTGCTTGCTGCATTCTGTACTTACCTACGTTAATCAATTCAGATGATCTCATCTAATTAATCTCTAGAACAATTGGCCCTGCTGTGTCATGACTGCCAGTGTCAAAATTCATTAATGATTTTTTTCTAGCTAATAAACCACTTCAGCAACTCACCTCATTCAGTCCTCCTGGCATCAATTTTGGCAACTAACTGATGCAATATAGACCCTCAATATTGCATTCCATAAGTCTTCCAGTGGTAGATTTTTATGGATGAGATAGTTTTTCTTGCTGCAAAACCACCATAAGAGAAAAATTATTATAGTTATGTTGAAACTTTGAGGCATTGATCACCCCTGTCCATCTGCAGTAGGAGATGTTTTGGGGTGTGTGCTAAGGAAATGTTGACTTTGCCATATGTCTTGCAGTGGGGAAGGAATGGCCTCCCCTTCTACACCGACAACCTCGCCAGGCAGTCCCTCCGTTCTATGCCAGTGATTTTTAATACTTGCAAACCAACCTCAAACTTACAAAAAGTTCAGCAGGTACACTTTTTTGGCCTGAAAATAAATGGCTGCCGTGAATACCTGATCAGCCCTGGGTCCCTGTTTTTGAGAACATTTCCTGCGCACAAGGACACTGTTCTACAGTACGACAACACACCCAACGAAGTCAAGGAGCCCGCCTGGCGGTCTCCCCACCATCTAATCCTCAGCATTGCACTTCCGTGGATCATCTCAACGATGTGTTTTCTGCATAAAGACCCAGGGTCACAGGCTGCGTTCTGTCTGTTTCGTGTCCTTTCCCTTAGTCTCTCCCAAACTTCCACGCCATGATCCTCCTGTGAGTCACAGGTCAGATATTTGCTCGATGTGTCTCAGTGTGGGGTTTTTCTGCTACTTCCTCGTGAATAGCCTGTGCAGGAAGGTCACAGAAGCATCTACAGTTTCTTCTTGAACTTCCTGTTCACTGCTGAGTTGTCCTCCTTCCATGAGGCTCTCCTGTTTCTGATGAAGGTGTCGGCCAAGCATCTCTCCTATAGAGTTGCCTCCCTGCCTCCTGCCTTGGAAATAAGTGTTCATTTTTAGGGACATTTTTTTGAGACCATGTGGAGACATCATTCTTCATCAATCTTCCAATGTATTCATTTAGCTATAGCAGTATTGGCCCATCTTGGTTCTCATTTTTCCAATGTTGGTCCTATATTTTTTAATTCAAATTTTCCCAGACGCAGTCAGTGATTGCCCTTTTACTGACACGTCCCCATCAATTTGGTTTTTTTTTAAGCATTTCCTTACTTTTGACAACAAACTGTTCCAGGCTTATCTGATCTCCAATTGTAGAATCAGCTTTCTCCAAGGTGCCCTAGACTTTATATTTTTGGTGAAGAATGTCCTACAAGACCAAGGCAGTTGGTGGTTTGTGCTCCTTTTGGGATATCGTTATACCCAGGAGATGTGCATAATAGACACATGTACATCTGTTTATTGCAGTATCTAAAGGTTGAAAAACAGTTTATACTGATATTTCCAATTCCATTGTGATACTACAAAGTTCATTTAAATTTCTCCCTTTGGAACTGTCCGACAGTAATAAATTAGACACCTAGTATTCTTAACAGATTAATTTATTTGACCAGTATCCTATATATAGTCAGTCTCCTGTCACTGCTCTCTATTGTGACTTCTGGATGGTTGCCCTACCCAACTCCGAGCCAGGCTCTGTGTCCCAGTGAAGACTGCCCTTCTGCACAGGGGCTGCCTATACCCTGCCCAGGCTCTGCTTCCCCAAGCTGGGCTGTCCCCCACCCCCTCCCTGAGCAGGTGCCTCACTCACCACTCCTGAGCACTGACTCCACACACCCTACCCTCCTGCACAAAGTCCTCTTCACTCATTCCCAGACACCAGTGCCTGTGCTGGGCGCCCTGGCTTATTCTCCCCTGGATTCCAGCACCATACACAAGGCCACTCCCCGGTGCCGGTGTCTTCCTTACTCGGGTTGGTGCCCCTGCCATGTCCTGGGCCACTGAGGCTCTCCCTATCCCACTGGTGTGGTCACTTCCTGCTCACAGTGCTGGAGAATGGGAGGCCCAAGAGCAAGGGGCCAGCAGATTGTCTGATGATGGTCCAGTTCCTGCTTCCAGGATGGTTCCCCAGGGGAAGAGCCCTGTTCCCCCAGGTGGCAGAAGATGGAAAAGCAAAAGAGGGTGAACTCTGTCTGTAAGGCCTTTTTATAGGGGCAGCTGCTCCTGTTCATGAGGGTGGAGCCTTCATGACTGAGCCATGGCCCACTGGCGAGTGGCCAGGGCCTGTGTGCACTTGGTCCCGACGTGGATTCACTTTGCTTCTTCCTCTGTGCTCACTTCAGTTTTTAGCTGACTCTACTGGGAGCTGCCGATGTCCTTTTGGAACCAGCAGAATTAATTATGTTTGAAAGGAAGACAGTAGATTGAGAGGTGGGAGAGGAAAGTCGCTGAAAGAGAGCTTAGCAGCCCGAGTGCTGTCTGGCTGTGCCGGTCTAATTAGAGCCTTTTGCCCAAGATTTGTTCAGTGATCCACATTGGTAGCAAAACTCTACTCCCTGGGGATGCTCTTACTGCAGGTGATAGGTTCGTTGGTGCATTTTTAAAAGTAGAGTTGGTGCTGGTCTCATTGTATAAATTGTTTAACATTGAACACTTTGAATTTATAGGAAAGTAGCGAGAAACCATACATGGCCCAACCAACTGGAAAGAACCACTGTAAATGCTATGCTACTCCTCAGGACTCCTGGGGCTGCGAAGCTCGCCAGAGACTGTGGGATTGAGAACTGCGTGGCGCTTTCTCCTTCTGAGAAATAGGGCCGTCCCTGCACCTTGCAGAGTTCTTGGTATACAGTAAACTCTCAACAATTAGTGTTTAATTTGGTTTGCTATTTAAAGTGAAGCCAATGGCCATCCTAGCATAGTCCACAGGTGGCGAATTCTTACTCACTGGCACCAAACTGTCCTGTGACATCACCAGGGAGGCGTGGTCCCACAGCAGGTGCTGCCCTACCCTGGAACCTGGGCAATGGGCCATTTCAGCCTCCTCCTCTCCTCTCCCCCTCCTCTCTCCCCTCCCCCTCCCCCCTCACCTCTCCAGAAGCAGTGTAGTTGGAGCGATTTGCAGATTACCACCTCATTATTTTTGTTTCCGCATGGACACTAGTCATTTATCAGTTTTGCCTCCTGCATGTGTGAAGATGGAGAACAACAAGTCAATGATGTAGAAGCCAGATGACACGAGTCTTGCCAAAAAGGAGGGAAATGGCTGTGTTTGTCAAGGACACAGGCGGCAGTGTTTGCCAACTCCTGCTTAGCTGTAACACTGACCTTGGCAAACCTGAGCAAGCCTTCCTGGGGACATCTAAGGGGCAGGGGCACTGTGGCCTGCTTGTGAAGTCTGAGACTAGCTCAACAGAAAACTGGGGAGACTTGCTTCACACGGACGCAGGCACTGGTTCATGGTTGGGGCCGAGCTGCCGGGGGTGGGAAGTGTTTGGTGGTTAATAGGAAAATCCTGACCCATTTTCTGCCCGGTATGGTAGCTCTTCCCTGTCACTTTGGTCGTCTTGGGTGGGACGTCTGCTTCCTGGCCCCTTTTCATCTATTCTTGTGTCAGACAACCTGCCTCTCCTTGCAGAAGGGGTGACCTCGGCTCTGCAAAGTGTGTGAACAGCCCAGCTGTGTTGTTGTAAATTAGCATAATTGGCAGGTCCCATCTGTCCAGGTTATACTGTGTGACTGAAGTGGCTCTGCCTGTTGTTGTTTAATTCTAAAGATGGATGGGGATCCTCTCTGTGTCACCACGGGAAGGGAGGAGAGAACGCAGGCTTTTGGGATTTCACTTCCCAACATGCCCACTTAGGAGGGAGACGCGTTCATTAGGCTCACCTGCAAACTGGGGCAAGTAGTGTGTCGTCCACCTGGGCTGTGCGGAGCTGACATTGAAAAGATTCTGCCAGTGCCTGGCGCGCGGCAGGTGATCAGTAAGGGAGGCTGGGATGTTGACGATGAGTCGAACACAGTGAGCCCCTCTTAAGAGGTGCCTGCTGTCCCTGGCACAGAACCCAGCACGGAGCAGGCACTGGGGTTGTCACTCAAACTGTGTGGCCTTCTAAAAGAATGAGATGACTTGCTACAGCTGATGCCGGAAAGAATGTGGAATCTCCACCTTGTCTCCTAACCTCAGATGTGCCGACAGGTTAACCATCCTATATCCAGCCCCCCACCCCACTGCCCTACCAGATTCCATTCTGCACGCCTCTCTGAACCTGTGCTTCGGCCACGTTCCTTGCTTGCCCTGAGCCTGGTATTCTGGACACTTTGTCGTAGACAGCATTCCCCGTGGTTGGGACATAAATGAGGAAGTGGGGTGTGGAGGGGGGAGGAAGTAGGACAAGGAACCCTCAGAATAGTCCAAAGCCTCTGGGGCTCTGCGAAGCAGAAAGCCGTGGCCCTAGACGGCAGGAAATACGCTCCCAAAAGGACCCCCGCTCAACTGGAAGTATTTCCCTGCCCTCTGATTTAATCTTCTTGCACGTTAACATGCCCAGCCACCGCCTACTGCCTGCCTAACGAGCGCACGCCCCCGCTTGCCTTTGCCTCTTGCTGGCCGTGTGACCGTGGGCAAATCACTTGATCTTGTGACTCAGTCCTCACCTCTGCTAAGATGCCACTCTGGTGAGGCCCACTCTGAGTGTGCATATAAAATAGGAAGCAACAAATACTCGACTGTGGGCCTGGCACGTGGCAAGGGCTCAGGAAACCCTAGGTGATGCCATGTTTGCTATTTATATACACACTGTACCTTTCTTCCTTCACTGTGAACTTAACCTAGAAAATTTAATTACAGTCGTGTGCTTAGCATAGGCTCTGGTACACAAGTGTTTGCTTAATGAAAATTTTGACTCCAGTGTGGTTTTATAGAATTGTGGCTGGCTTAGGGTGTCTACATAATTATTACTGTAAAGTGTGGACCGGAGACCACCTGTTTCAGAATAATCCTGAATATCTGCAGATGCCCAAGAAGGTCCTATCTCAGACCCACTGAACTAACATTTCTAGGGGCGGAACCTGGGAATCTGCATTTTCACGTCCTCCTCTAGGGACTTTGTGTGACCTGCTGAGAGCCCCTGATGTGGATGGTAAGTCCTTGCCACCACCCTTGATGCTGCCCTGGCTCCTGGGCTCTCTCCCAGCACGCAGAGGTCGATGCGTTGGTGCCATTCCTGTGAATCCATGCACACACACATCTCATGTTCCAAAAGCCTCTTCCTACCCCCTTGCTGTCATACAGTCAGCCTCTTGCCAGAAATACTCAATTCAACCCTCAAAATTCTTAGTTATTTCTCCTCTGGCTTTATTTAAGGTGTTATTTTACCAAGAATCTTTGTGAGTGCCTGGGACTCGCTATGAAACAGTTCACTGGTAACAGCACAAGGTTCTTCATTTTTCATTCATTTATTTATTTGGGTTCCACAACAGCAACTGATTCATTATTTGCTGTTCTTTTGTATTTTTACCAACATGAGGGCAAATTTACGTCGTGGAACAAGCCATCCATACAGAATGTGTCATAATTACCATTTTGCAATTTCACACCAGCAAAAATTTATTAAAACTTCACGACTCATTAATAGTAAGTGATCATAATCGCTTAATAGAAAAGGAAACTCTGCTAATGATGGTGGTTTTGATTAACGTATTTGACCTTAAGTTATGAAGTCAAGTGAAATTAATATCGCTGAGTGTTGAACATAAGGTTATTTACAGTGCACATCATTTCAATCATCATAAAAGGCAAATACACTTGTTGTGAATTTGCCTGGATCTGAAAGCCTTTTAACTCTTCACAACAGATTAAGGGAATGTTAATGAACTCCTATACAATGACAATTAAGTGACTGGATGTGAGTAGAAAGAGAAATGACTCTTCTATCAGGCGCTGGAGCAATGTCATTTAGCTGTCTAGTAGACGTGCAGAGGCATCCTGGGCAGACGCTGATCCCAAAAGAGTGTGGTGCGTGGTAGCAGGGACTTGGCAATCTTCTGAAGATTTCAGCTCTCCAAACAAAACAAATGGATGAGGGTGTATGAGGCATTGTAAACAAAGCTCCTGATCCCATCTGTAAGAACCAGTTGTCCCTTTGGATATCACAGGCCCCGTTGTATCTCCCAGATGCAGTTCGGATGGAGCCGACCCCCTGGGGTGAATGAGGCTCAATCCAACCCCTGGGAAGTGGGAATTCTTTCTGCTGGACAGGGAGAGGAAAAGTCCGTGGACTCCCATGAGGGCAGGGATGCCCTGTCTTTGTCTGCTGAAAACGGTGCTTATCACGTGGGGGCTTCCAGTGACTGTTAGAGGAGGAAGGAGGGAGCTGGGGGGAGCTCAGCATCCCCTCTCCCAGGAAGTGAGTGCACATGCAGACCCCCACGGGCCCAGCCTGGGTCCTGCCGTCACCTTGGTTTTTCCCATCAGGGTCTCTATCAGTTCTGATTACAACCCCTTTATAGCAGCAGCTATTAGCCAGCTAGGATCCTCCCAACAACCCCTGAGGTGGTTCTGTTATCTACTGCATTGCATGGGGACACTGGGGCTCAGAACAGCCAAGTGGCCTGATCTGCAGAGGCTGTGTCTTTAGGGGGCTGTGCATTGGGCAGAGGGGTCTGTCCTCTCTTTCCGGGGGGTGGGAGACTCCTGCTCTGTTCATAGTAGAACTGAGTGATAGCATCAGGTCATGCAGAAGCATGGGCAGGAGTGAGTGTGCGGCGCCCTGAGAGCTGTGGGTGCTGCACAGAGTGGAGCTGAGGCATGGGTGGTGGTAGCAGCAGGTGGATGTGGGAGGGGCACTGCATAGAGGATGGTCAATCTGCCTGCTGAACACATAGAGGTAGCCTGGAGCCAGAGCTGGGAGGCCTGACGGCTCTGGGGACAGGGCAGTCAGGAAGAGGAGTGTGCGGGAGGAAGGTTGGGGGCTGTTGCGGATGACAGCCCTTGAGGGAAGGCCAGGCCTCTGGCTGATGGGGGACAGGGAAGGAGAGGACAGTCAGATGGAGCCTGCAGTTGGAGGCTGGTGGGGGCGGGGTCACAGGCACCCTGCACATATAACAGGAGGATTGTGGGTTATCTTCCTCTCCACCCTCTGGAATCTGCTGCTGCCTCATGAACCCGTCCTCTGCAAAGGGCCCCCCATGCACCTGAACACTGAAGCCCCTCCCCCCGCTGGGGGAAGGGGTTCCCCCTTGCTCACTCTTCTGCTCAAGGCCCTGAGTTGTCCTGAAGGCTTCTGGTGGCCTCGTGTCCTCTCCAATCCCAGAAGGGGCCCCATCCCCTCTGTATGGACGATGGCCTCAGCCCCCACTTGTTCTCTCTGCCTCTTTACCCTACACGCGAGCATGAGGGCGCTCTCCCACCGACAGCACTCGGACATCTCCCAGGGTCTGGCCCTGCCGGCCTCCCCCACCGTGCCTGCCTGTCACCCTGTCCTGCAGTCCTGGTGGCCCTGCTTTTTATCACACTCTGTTCATTCCCACCTTGGGCCATGGCCCTGATGCTCTCTTGCCTCATGTATTCTTTTTTTTTTTTTAATTTATTTTATTTATTTGAAAGACAGAGTTACAGAGAGAGGTAGAGACAACGAGAGAGGTCTTCCATCCACTGGTTCATGCCCCAGATGACCGCAATGGCCAGAGCTACGCCATTCCGAAGCCAGGAGCTTCTTCCAGGTCTCCCACTCGGGTGCAGGGGCCCAAGGACTTGGGCCATCTTCCACTGCTTTCCCAGGCCACAGCAGAGAGCTGGATCAGAAGAGGAGCAGCCGGGACTAGAACCGACAGGTGCTTCAGGCCAGGGCTTTAACCTGCTGCACCACAGCACCGGCCCCCGCCTCATGTGCTCTTGCCTAACTTCTTAACTTTTACATCCAGGGATACCTCCTTGCAGAGACTTCCTCTGGTCACCTAGACTAAAGCCACTCCCAGGCCCTTTCTTCCTGTAGCCTAGTTACTTCACTGTAGTGACCACCTTGCAGTGACCTGGGCACCTCGCATATATTTTGCCTACAGCATCCTTAGAACCACCTGATGACGTAGGTGTCATTGTCCTGATTTCACAGCTGAGGAGTCTGGCGGCACTTGTCACCAGCATGGGTTCGTGTTGATGCTCTCTCTCTCCGCATTGCCGTGCGAGGGCAGGAAGAAGGCAGCCCTGTTCTTTTACCCTCCGCTGTCTCCCCAAACCTGGATAACCGAGCGCATTCATCCACGGTGGGAAGGCTGGGAGTGGGACAAGGATGATGGCTGTCTGTGGCAGGTGGGTTTGCGGAGTGGCAGGTTCTTCCCAGGGAGGCTGGAAATACTGGAGACTGGAAATACTGGCAGGCAGCATCGCGTCACCTGCTCCAGGTACCACTGGGACTGGGGACTACATGAGCTCTCCCGAGGAGACAGGACAGGAAGAAAGGAGCAGAGGGATGAGGAATGCACCTTGCAGCACAGTGGAGCCGCATGGGAAGACGGAGCAGCAAGGTCAGGGGTCAGAACTTGAAGACAGCAGCAGTGAGATGACCGCCTGAGGGCTGGCTCTGTTTGGGTGAATCCCAATGAAGAAAGTAACCCCACACATCCAGAGCTTGCCCGTGGTGCCTGAGGATTACCTGTTTACCATCTCAGGTTTCCCTAAAGATCAGATTCCTTTGTCACTTCCAGAAAAGATGTGTTTTGCAGGAATCCATTTCTGAAGCTGGGATAATCCCAAGGTGACAACGGAGACCCTCAAAACTGGGCTGCCTGGCTAGAATCCGGCATGGGGTGGGGGGACTCCTCTGACCCGTGGAGCTTTTCTAAGCTCCTTAATCCGGAGTCTACTTTCTCAGCACAACAGACACAATGGCCCCTGCCTTGTGTGAGCAGCCGTGGTCAGAGTGACAGCCAGTCCCTGCCTGAGGACGGCTGGGCTCGCGCCTGTCCCACCTGGCAGAGGTGGGAAAGCGACAAGTGTTTGGTAGAAGTCGTCACATACTCCAAATGTTGTCTCTTGCACTCTGTCCAGGCCAGCGCTGTGTGGGCTGACTCCTTTGTGATGCCAATGAACGCAGCTCCCAGCCAGTCCGCCACTCACCAGGGAACTGACCACACTCCTCAGTGTGCCGTGTTGCTGAACTGTGAGGATCGCTAGGTTAAGGAGTCAGTGCATTTCCAACCCGTGACACTTGGAACTGACCGCTTCTTGCCATTCAACTCACGTAAGGGGAGGAGCGCTGTCCTAAGAAGAGTGAGCCAGCGGTGGGGGAAGGTGCTCTGGGGAAACAGAGGACCAAGCAGGGACCCAACAGAAGTGGACAGTGAGGGGCTGTGGGTGGATCTGGGGAGCAGTCTGGACTTGGCTTGCTCCAGGCAGGTTCTGCAGGCGAGGCAAGCTGGGTGGGAGCGTTCCCGGGACGCCCAGCACCTGGAGGTAAGGGGTCCACCAGGGGGCAGCACTGGTACCTCCCTGTGGTCCCAGCCCTGGAATTTGCTTTTAGGGCTCATGCCTAGCAAGGAAGCCACAGCCCACCTGTTTACTGCATGTATGAACCTCCCAGCACCTCCAAGGCTGGGGCTTGTGAGCCAGGGGCCAGCACACAGTGAGATCCCTGGAGGCCTGAAGCTGGCTATCCCCTCGGCCCCAGAATGCAAAGAACATCTTGAAAAACTCGCTGAATAGATTGAGGGGTGTGCTTGGCAAACACGGACAGTGCAGTCCCCATGGGAGTGGGACTATGCAAGGAGAGGGAGCGGGAGCTGAAGGAGGAGACCGTGCCTTGGGGGGCTGGGCTGCAGGGGCTCCTCGGCCACTGCCCGACAGAGGCACACCAGGCCTCTCTGCATCGAGAGAGTGGGGGTGATCGGCTGCCTTCCCAGCCAGCAGCAGGGGCACCCATGTGTGCAGATGCCCTGCAAAGTGTGAAGCACCCCCAAGTGTACGTGGGCGCCGTCTGGGCAGCCACAGACCCTCCAGGGGCAGAGATGTCTTGGAAGAGTGGACACAAACCTGGGAGGTCAAAGTGTCTTCCAGCTGACCGGAAGGGGAAGCAAATCTTCGTGAGAACTACAAGGCACAACAGCACCTCTTGCCTGCTTTACTTTTCCTTCTCTGTCTGGGTGGTGGTCCTTTTATTTTTTTTTAACTTTCATTATTTATTTATTTGAAAGGCAAGGGTGCGGGGAGAGGGAGAAAGAGAAAAATCTTTCCGAGTATCTGAAGCCAGGAGCCTGGAAGTCAATCTGGGACTCTCACTGAATGGCAGGCACCCAATTACCTGAGCCGTCACCTGCTTCCTCCCAGGGTACACTTTAGCAGAAAGCTGGATCCAGAAGCAGATCAGATCCAGGACTCCACCCAGGCGCTCTGCTATGGGTTGGCGGCATCCTGCACGCTGTCGGAGACACCTGACAAATGCCCAGCCTGGGAATGGTTCTGGAAGCTCTGTTTATCCAGCTGGAAGGAACTCCTTGAAATCAAGGAATAAAACCCACTTCCTGCCACCGACCTTGCTCTGTTTACTTCAAAGGTGGGTGCCCCAGGTCCAAGAAGCAGGTGAGGGGAACTGCCTGGTGAGGGTCAGGTGGGCACGATGCTGTCTCCCCTCTTGTCCTGTAGGCTGTCCAGGTGAGCACCACAAGTGACTGAGGTCAAAGCTAGGGCCAGACAGGAATGAGCAGCCGAGAGATTTTCCTTAGCCTTACCCTGCCAGAGGTCAGAAGTCGGAAGAGACTTTGGGAAGCTCACAGACAACAGAATTAAAAGATAAGTTTTGGTGCAAAAAAATTTAAAATCGATGCACTTTTTCATAAGCTTTCTGAAAGCGTATCCTATGCATGGATTTCAAGTTTTTTTTTTTTTCCATCAAAATCATTTATTCCCGTTTTTCACAAGACTGCCCTACCCACCTTCTCTTGGATGTCCTTTGTGTGCTGCGGACAGAAGAGGTGTGGGGGTGATGCCAGGAGGGTGACCGGGCAGCCTAACAAGTCCAAGCTGGGCAGAACATCTCCCGTTGTCCAGGCACAGGCCAGCGATGTTTGGGCACAGGCAGTGGGTAAATGAGCTCTTTAAAACACTTAGGCAGACTTTTGCCACTTGGTGTTAACTGTCTGTGTATGTTGCAACTACTGTAATTGGTTTCCTGTCTGGAATGAGGGACTGAAATGGAAGTGTGTCTCTCCGGGGAGCAGTGCTGGCACTTGGAAGCCTCGTCATATTTCTTTTTTAATCTGCTGTTCTTTTCCTTAAGGCGAGGGAGGCCATCTAATTATCTTTCAAAGACAAGCTCATACTGCAATGTGCCACTTTAGCCTGTTCTCAGAGAGTGGCTCCAAAGGCAGCTGGGAGGAAATGTGGTGGGGACATGGTAGATGGGGTACACCTGCGAGCGTTCCTGCTCCCCACAAGCCCTGAGAGCAGAGCAGAAGAGTTGAAACTGGTGTGGGCATCAGCAAACAGATCTCGGGTCCCACCTGGGCTGTGCGGCTTTGTACTGGTCTCTTGCCTTCTCTGAGCATCAGTTTCCTTGGCTTCAAAATGAAATGAATTCTGTGTCCGAGTTGCTGTGAGGACTGAATGAGATCCCGTTCGCACAGCCCATACATCCCTGGGCTGGTGCGAGGTGAGCACCTGTGACTGACAGCTGGCATAGGGAGTCTAGGGAACCCTCTGGGGGCAGTGTCTGCAGGTCAAGGTTAATGCCTTGAAAAAGCAGACCCAGCCCGGAAGGTCCGGCCTGAAGATGACTCACCCAGTGCTGCCAAACAGAAGGCGAGAAATTACTGAAAACCTTTCCTATGGGCACAGTGCACGGCAGGTGCCCACAAGTGCCTCTTGCCCAAATTGCAACAATGAATCCTGCAAGAGGTGCTGGCGAGGGCAGCTCCAGGGCTGGGCAGGGCTTTGCTGGCTGCCGGAGGAACCGTCCATCCGGGGAGCGCTCTGAGCCATAGCTGCATCAGCCTCCTTTAAAGAGCCAGGCTCAGATTCTGAGCTCAGTTCCCAAGTTGCTTTGCGTCCTCCCTTTACTACTTACTCTCAAAAAATCATGACTATAGGGGCTGGCATCGGGACACACAGGATTAAGCTGCCACTTGTGACACTGGCATCCACCTGGGAGCGCGAGTTCCAGCCGCTCTGCTTCAGAGCCAGCTTATGTGCTAATGCACCTGGGAAAGCAACGGGGGATGGCCCGAGTGCCTGGGCCCCCTGCCACCCATGTGGGAGACCCAGATGGAGTTGCTGGCTCCTGGCTTTGGCCTGGGCCAGACCCAGCTTTTGTGGCCAAATCTGGGGAGTGAACCAGCAGAGAGAAGGTCTCTCTCCCTCTCGACCACTCTGCTTTTTAAATAAATAAATAAATCTTAAAATAATGTATGTACTCAGGAAAAACCATGTATCCAGAAAATAAGCATCTAGTGATTGATTTATTACACCATCTATCTTTTGACCAATCTGGCTATCCTTACCCATCTGCTTATCTGTAGTTACCTAGTGTCTAACTTCTGTATGTATCAATGATCTTCCTAATTTTTTGAAATATTTGCAAAGCAGAGAGAATCTTCCCTCTTCTGGTTCACTCCCCAGATGGCCACAACAGCCAAGTTGGTCCAGGCCAAAGCCAGGAGGGCAGAACTCAGCCTGGGTCTCCCACCTGGCCAGGACCCAAGTACTTAGACCACTACCTGTTGACCCCCAGACTGCACATTAGTAGGAAGCTGCGTTGAGACGTGGAGCCGGGACTTGAACCCTGACACCCTGATGTGCTATGTGGGAATCCCAAGCAGCAGCTTAACCACGGTGCCAAGGGCCCGCCCCTCATCTGTTGTTTTCTAAACTGTGCACAGTAGGGCTGCATCTTCGTGACCCCATGCCTGCCGCCTCGTCTACTCCAGCCCGCCTTTCTCCATAGTGGCTGCCTAACACTCCCCGTCCCGGGAGTTCTGTAACAGTCCACAGGCGATTCTGTATCTTGCTACTACGCACGACTCTGGGATGAGGACACCTCTGTACACACCATGGAAGCATGTAGGGCAGTCCATGCCGGGGACTACTTAAAGACAGTGGGGCCTTCAGTTAGAGTACTTACTGTCAGTGTTCTAAAAACAGTGTTCCTATTTACATAGCACCCCAATATTTTCGGGCCACTTACTTACCTTGTCCGTGAGGCACAGTGAGTTCTGTCCACGAGCCCAGTTGGGAGAATCCTGATGCGGACACAGCGCAGGTGCAGTCGGCACTGGCAGTTTTTGTGACTTTTATGACCGCTCCTGCTCGCGTCTCACACATCACTGTGTTTTTTGTTTATGCTTAATTTATGTCACCCACCGCAAGCCGCCTAGCATCTTGTCTCTGTCACCGCTTTTATTCACTTTCTTGGCATTTCTCTCTGGGTTTTATTAGATGTTTCTTGTTCCACCTCCTAAAATTTCTATCAGCTGCATCCTGAGGCCCCGGCTGTGTTTGGAGATCAGAACGGGAACCGAAGGCCGTGGGCGGACGCTCCAGGTCCCCAGGGCACTCAGTGCACCGAGTCCTCCCCTGTTCACACAGCTGCTTGAGGACTCTGGGAACACCCCAGCCCCACCTGCGCTAACCCACAGGGCTTCATTGCTCGGGGAAGGAACTTGGGGACTTCTGCCCCGGTTGCCCTGAGAAGCCCAGAGCTGCATGAGCTGCCTGGATCTGGGCTGTTGTTTCCTTTTAAAACCCCAGGCCCAGGTCCAAATGCTCGCACGTTTTTATCCCAACCAACCTGGGGACTCTGTGCAGCCTGACCTAAATCGCTCTACACGCAGCCGTCTGAAAGCAGGCCTGGGACGCCAGGTAGGAGGAAGGCCCTGTGGAGTGAAAAAGCTCCCAAGAGACCCGGGGCGGGTTTCACGATTGGAAGCTGCACCCTGAGGCCCGCAGCAGTGGTGAAATGAAGGAGTCGGGTCTTGAGAGAAGGACGCCAGAGTTGATGACTTCACTGGGAAGACAGGGGCTTAGATTTGGAGAAGCCACTGCCATGATCCTAACTCGGAGCACAAAATCCCGCCTTGGGTGACCTTAGGTGATTCCTTCTGGCCCGGGACTGAGCAAAGATGCTGGAGTTTAAAAAAATATCAGTTTGGAGGTCTCTAATCTTCTATCAAAATATGCACTTTGTGGAAGGATCTTCAACTCATCCAGTGCGACTCGGGACGATGAGGGCAGGTAAACCAGCAGCACATGTGGCTTCTACACTACACCCAGCTCCTGGTGGTATCCCCGAGTGATTCGCTTGGGTCCAAGATAGCGGTGCCAGGGTAATTCTGCCCCACCCAGGGGATACTAGCAATGTCTGAAGGTATTTTTGATGACGAGTGGGGACTGGGGCTGCCCACTGACGCTACTAAGCATCAACCCTGTACAAATCCTGACACCCACCACTCCCCACCCCTGACCTGCAAATGATGATCCGGCCTCCAATGTCGCCAGTGCCACAGTTGAGACCCCCGGGCCCAAGAGCCCCTGTGCTGGCTACCCTGTCCTCATCTGCTGTCAGGAAGCCCCAAGACATTGTCACCAGGCTCCTTGGATGTGCACAGATTTCCCATGAATGAATTCTCTAATAAATGAAGAAAAAAGACACCACAATTTTTTTTTTACAAAAGAAAATGTTTATTGGGATATTCTGGGTGGAGGGATGGCCAAAGGGACTACGCCCACTCTGTTGAGCCTGAGCGCTTGGCTAACAGGAAACTCAGAAGTCTAAAAACCTCTGTTGGAGCCCAAGTTGCAAACCTTGTACTTCCGCATGACTTGTTCTTCCGCGGGTGTCAGCCAGAGAGCACACTGCAGAAACAGCTGTGTGAGGAGGCAGTGTGGGGCTGAGCCCAGGAGCACGGACAGGTGTCCTCGTGAACATAGACGCACAAGACGGCGAGACAGATGGATCGTCGCCCACAGGTGTAACCTCAGTCAACACAAGACAGGACGTGGGGACCCAGAGGGAAGTGGCTCTCGTAACCAGAGGCTTCTCAATGAAGCTCGCTCTACCCCTTGCTGAGGACAGAATTCTAAAAATATCCTAGAAATCAGAAGGCTTCTTCCATCCCACCTGTGGTGTTAACCTGCATGAAACAGAACGCGCAGAAGTCGAGACGTACCCTCAGGGCAAGAGTAAGAAATGCAACGGCATCCCAAAGTGTACAAGAAAAAATCCCACATCCTAAATCTCACACAGCTTCTCAGCAGGAGTTGGATTAAACAGAGAAAATAATTTCAATATCAAGGGATAACACAGAGGAGACAGGGAAACTCTTTAAAGCAAACTCCGAGGCGAAAAGTGCTTCCCCCACTCCCCGCAGGGAAGGAAAGGAGAAGAAGAGAAAAGACAGATAATTAGGAGAACTGTAAGGCCCTGGATTTCAGGGTGCTGAAGCCATTTCTTCAACCCTCTGAGGACAGCTGGCTACTTCTGAATCCAGAACAGCCCATCAGGAAGGCCCGATTACAGCAAGACCACGGCCGAATAAGGCAGGGCGACATGGGGTTTGGTGCTACAGTTTCCATTCCCTTTTTTTTGGCCACATTTGAGAAATGCCTTCAGCTAAGGCTAAAATAAAATAAAAACCCAACCTTGAGATCAGGCATGCTTTGCGTGCCAGGAGGATAATGCTGGATCATGCAGCCCTGCAGCAATTCTCTCTGGTTCGTTCGCTCGCTCCCTCGCTCTCTCGCTCACACACACACACAGCATTAAATGTGAGCCTTGCCTACTACTTCAGACACAGCCCAGAGCGCCCTCACTTGCACCTGCTGCAGTCACCCTGGCCTGGCCCCAGGTGACCAACCTGACCTTACTGAGTATAGGAAGCGATAGCCCTGGGTTTCCTACACCCAGAGCATCCACTGGATCTTCCAGCTCTTATCCTACCTCCCCCTACTCCCCTGATCTATGTTAGGGCTGTGGGGGGGCATCGGGGTCACTGTGTACATTCACGTTTTGCTGTGTTTGAGCACTGTTGCTTCTGTCCTTGCTAAAGCACTTCTAGTGTCTTATCCCGCCTGCACTGTGGCTGGTACCTGCCAGTTCTGGCCACTCCACTTGTGTACCCTCTGCCTAAGCTCGCAGCCATCAGAGGCCCAGAGCAGGGATCACCATGGTGGTTTTTCAGGCTCAGGAAGAGGGTCATATGTTTGCCGCCCCCAATGAGGGTGCACTGGGCTCTCCTATAACACAAATGTGTACAGAAACTTAGTCTTGGAGACGAACCTGAAGAACAGATGCATGGACTAATTTAAAGGATGTCTAATAAAGGCTTCTGCCCATCTGGAAGAGATGCGCATTTTCCCTAAGCTGATGTCAGAGGGCCCCATCTTCTCAAGATGCTCACCAGGGAACTTGAGCTCCAAGTGATGGTTCACGCACTCGGAACCCTCGTTCACGAAATGTGCTCAATGGAAAAGCACTTGACTTGGCCTCTGGAGAGGATATCCTCCGGAGAGTGGCCCATCTCTCCTGCCCACATACTTATGAGCTAACTTCCCACAAAGCCCACCCCACTCTGGGTCCTGGCCTCGGTGGCGGACGGCTGAGTGTGCTGGGCCTGGCTGGCCATGCTGAGCTCCTCCTGGGTGGGAAACACGGGGGCCAGATGTGAAGTTGTTTTGGTCCAAATGCTTTAAGATTCTCGGTCCCAGGTGTCTGTCCCTCCATAATCTCAGGAGGACAAATCCTGGGTAAACACAGCTGGATGCCAGCAGGGTTATGCAAGTGGGCCAGTTCATGCTACTGTATGACAACAAAGCCCTATCCCAAAACTTCTCATCCAGTGCTGTTTAAATACTTAGTATGGGTCACACTTCCAGCTGGGGCAGGCTGGTGAGCAGGCAAAGACATCAGAATGAATGGAGAGCTGATAGTTTCTCCCCAGAATCCTGCTCTCTCCACAACCCAAAAATGGGAATTGGTAGGAAAACCCAGCCTGAGATGCAAAGGAAACAGAAAGAACCTTCTATTGATACTGGTGCTGGGTTTGGCAGCTGCCCTTGGACAAAAACAAACTCCTCATGGCAGTGGGACAAGATGCTGATGGTGGCACCTGCCAGAGGCACACAGCCCAAGTCGCAGCTGTGCTGGTCAAATGAGCTTGGAGACCTCAGGGGGCCGGGGCCTTGATGACAATTAGCAGGCTGGGGTTCTGTGCAGGCGGTTTATGGAAGTAGGGGTTGTATGCCTGCCCCACCCCTCTGGCTGGGTCTCGGAACCAACAGAAGTGCAGGTGTCGCATCCTGCCAGCCAGCCACCCCTGTGTTGTCTTGGAGAGGAGAAGAGACTTCCGGTGAGGATGTAGCAGACAAGAGGTCCCCCAGCTGAGAAGAGTGGGCTCGGGAGGGAGAGGCACACGCACTTCCTAGTTGGGGATGAAGATCATCTTTAGGTTGTCGAGCTCCGGAGAGGGGCAGCTCCATCCTAAACGGACATCGGATAGAATTCGCGATTTTAGGATGAGGACTTGCTGGGCAGGGGCCCTGTGAGATGTGGAGGCCACGAAGAACGAGGGCAGGTGGTGAAGGTGTCCATTCCGGATATGAACGAGAGTGGAGTTGGGCACTGTCGTCCAATAACGGGCCTCGGGGAATGAAATGCCCCACCTAATGCATTCCCAGCTGGAGGCAGCGGCAAGAACCGGAGATTTCAGGCCTCTGCTGTGAAAACTGGCTCTCGGGGGCCCGTGAAAAGAATTCCAGTCGGGAGACTTAGACAAGTGGTCTCTTGAGAAGAAAAGCCAGGTCAAGCTCAGCGTGTGGCGAGACGTGTACAGCGCTGGGCGTCTTGGGGACCAGAGCAAAGTGGAGCTCCTAAGAGCAGCCAGCAAAATCCCCAGCTGCTCCACGCGAGACTTTGCAGAAAGAAATTGCAGATATTCCTGGCTTTCCTTTCTGTGGAGGAACTGCTGCCTGATTTAGGAAACGCTGGCTGTTTCGCTGCCGATTCCGGTCAGCAAGGGCCATCAGCAGACTGCGTGACACATGCAGGCCGTCTCTTGCACCACGATTCTGCTCTCCATCCGCGTTCTCCAAGCTCTCTGCAGACGGGCTTCTCTGCTGTCAGAGTGCCTGGGCCAGGGCTCATTCACTCCAGTCTGTTGCCCTTGCTTCTGCCAAGGTCTCGCTGGCTACAGCCAAGAGCACCCAGGACCACGGGGCGAGGAGTCCAGGAACGAGGGGCGTGTGTCATCCACGTAGCCCTTTCCCAGCCCACGGTTCATGGGCCTGAGTAAGTCACGCACATCTAACAACATGAATGAAGACTTTCCAAAAGACAGCTCCCCCAAGGCCACTGTTTTGTAAATAATAATGGAAATAGTTTTTATGTTGGGTGCTAAGAAAAGAATTTGCTAATTATATAAACTTCCACTGCTCTTATGTTTCGTTTCCCAAGCACTTCACACTGGCTCAAAAACGCTTCCGCCTTCCACTTTCCTAACTCGGCAGATGGAGTGGCAGGGAGGGTCTGACTGAGGCAGGAAGGGAGATGGAGCTGGGAGCCCTGACCCCTGGAGCACACACAACCCAGGAGCAGGCCCAGTCAGAGGCCATGGGCCCCGGAGAGGAGCCCTGTCCTTCATCGGATGACCACACAGCCACAACTTCTAAGACACTTTTACTATAGGGAAATGAAGTATATTTTAAGAAAATTAAATGGAACCCACATTCCTATCACTCTCTGGATACACTTTGCTATGCTCAATGAAAAAATAAACTATGGAATTTGCAATGTAGACTTTTTCTATTAGAGGCTTGAAAAAAATTTGATATGGAAAAATATGCATTTGGCATTCCGAGCGCCTTCTCTACATTGTGCACTTCTTCCTTCGTGTGCTCTCTGGAAACGACACTCCAATGCATACTGGTCCAAGAGACTCCACATCAAAGGGGGCTGAATGTGCTTCTAATCAGTCTGGCAATATTGCCTTTCTCTCTCTGTCTCTCTGATAGAAGTAGGGGACGGCTGGACTTGCTTT
The DNA here is from genome assembly GCF_964237555.1 of Oryctolagus cuniculus. Classification (NCBI taxonomy): domain Eukaryota; kingdom Metazoa; phylum Chordata; class Mammalia; order Lagomorpha; family Leporidae; genus Oryctolagus; species Oryctolagus cuniculus. Next base: position 14,303,227 of record NC_091446.1, on the reverse strand, counting down.
GGGAGTCCTGGGCTCCATGGGCCTAACTTGCTCTCTTTGTTTCAATCAGCATCAACTACAACGAGACGCCTCCTGCAAGAGGCCCCAATGCCAGTCAAGAGACAGACAGTCTGTCAACATAGGGACTAAAGGACAGGAAAATCATTTTTGCTTTTACAAACTCCAAGAGGAAGTCGGATAAGAAGACATCACTGGCCTGCTTCAGTGTTTCAGGGTCACCGTGTTAAAATGAGAACATCCTGGTTGGCAGAAGCACTGGGTTGGCTGGATTTTGTAAAATCTCTCTTAACATGTGGTCCCTGAACAAGATACTCCCAGTTTATTTAATCAGCAACTTATTTTTCAAACGGAGGATTTGATAACTCTAATATAGCTTTTATTTCTGAAGAAAAATGAGGTCTCTGTTGGTGATGGATGAGGCTTTTCAAAATTTAATTTATGTGTTGCATATCCACGCATTCTTCGATAAAGCCTGCCCTTGTTAGCACTCAGAACTCCCGTTTCCTCTTTGGTCATCTGAAGCTAATTAGAGCTGCTGTTTACTGCAGAAGGAATCAATAGTTTTCTACAGTGGATCACACAGACTCAGACCCACGTGCAATTAGTCCAGAGTAGATACACAGAGATACCTTAATCCAAACTAAATATGCTCTGTAAGAGACAGGCCCTCATAGATGACTAGCATTCCAAATATTTTGACACATTTAATGTGTTTATTCAGAGTCTTTATGGAATCTTGCTACTCAAATACAGTTGGGTGTTTCATGAATTTCCCTTGAAAACATTTGGAAGTGAAAAAAGTTAGTGGTGAGTATTATACATTTGTGTTTATTAACATTTGGCTATAAATGTACTTCAAACACCAAGAGAGCTATAAGACTATGCCTTTACCTGGGATTTCATAGACTCCCTCCCCCCAGTAGTGTGATGAATCTTTCAAGGCAAACTTCAGTGGGCAAAGGGCGATGCTAAGACCTGCGCGCTGTGGGGTTGCTCCTCCAGCCCCTCCCCAGCACGCGGCTACAGAGAACCCTGTCTTCTCTTGTCTGTGTGGGAGAGCGCGCCACCAGTACTGGTGTACTGCTGACTGAGTGTCACCATCTAAAACCAGGCATCCAAAGTGCACTTTAGGGTCTGTTCTTTCAAGGAAGAGAACAACGAACGATATGCGGGTGTCAGAGCCGGTTGCCTTATCCCCAGAGTCCTGTTCTGCTTCGCTGTGCCAACCAACTCTGTGCCCCAAGCCTCATGTCAATGCTCTTGATTCATAAACCTCCTTTCTCTCGTTTTTGCGTAGTCGGTCACCACCTGCCACGGAGGACAGAAACAAGATGCAAGCGTTCCCTCGGGCCCTCCAGATGCAACTGCGGCCAAGATGTCACGGTCAGGTTTAAAGACGATCCTTCGGGAAACAACCGTGTCCTCGAGCCAGGATCTGCTCTCAGAGGGCAGCATGTCCTTGGCCCCATCCCAATCAAAGCGGCCTGTGGCAGGTGATACCAAGCTTCTGGGTTGTGTCCATGCAAGGCTGCCATCAGACATGGCAGAACGTTTGCCAGCGGCCGTGGCTGCTCACAGGTGGGCACCCTTGTGTTTCAGGACACAACGCTGGGATGCGCTGGTTCCTCCTGCCCCCTGTGAGGCTGCAACAGAGCTTCCTTCTGGACCACGAGGTCCCTCCGAGTCTGCTTTTGAAGAGTTGTAGTTGTCAAGTGAGTACTGGAGCTAACTTAGGAGAGGAAAACAAGTTCCACATATTTTGTATTAAACCATCAGTAAAAAAAAACAAAGACCGTATCATTACTTTCAAAATATAGAAAGCCGAGAGTTGAAATCACTTAGTAGTAAAACTGTTTTGTCTACATATAACCTCATAAATGTAAAGAATTCTAGAGCGATGCTTCGGCTACGTTTGACACCTGCTACTTAAGGGCTTCGCACTCAGGTAAGGCTTAGGAGATCCATGATCCAGGTACTGTGAAGTGTCGCGCCCACGTTCTGTTGACTAAGAGACAATACTACATTTGGATGTGGCAGGCGCTTTTTTGTTTTGCAGGCAAATACAGAACTGTTTACAGTATATAAACGTTAGCATGGAAAATGCTAGCACATATAAAAAGGTGAACATTGGCACAAGCTTGTTTCCACAAAGCTCACTCTTCATGAGAATCTGCGCTTTGTAGCACAAAAAAAAAAAAAAAAAAGGCTTGTCATCTATGTTAGGTTGCAGTTTATGTCATTAGAACTCAAAGCCATTGCATGGATACAGATCTTTTGAAGTGGCAAATCCTTCTCCAGCTGGTCAGAGTCAAAACCGTGAACATCACCATCACCACCACCGCCGTGGAAACCATGGCCCCAGATTGCTCTACAATCAGATTTACACACTGTCCTTTGGCAACACAGTGTGCCCCAGAGCCTTCTCCGCTGGGAGTGTAGCACTGCCTCAGGTTCTCCAACAGAAGCCCTGAAAGATCACAAGAAGCTTTCTTGAAAGAAAATAAAATAAAATAAAATAAAGCTCCAGTCGGATGGAACTGTTTCTCAACTGGGCTCCTAAAACCGGAACTTGAGGTGTACAAGAGAACAGGAAACAGATAACTCGATTTTTTGTCTTTTTACATGTCCATGTTGTTTTCTTTAAATGCAGCTACGATGTTTCTGCCAAAGATAGAGATAACAGAGTGGACAGAGCAGTTACCACCAGGGCCAGAAGTGGGCTCAGACCGCAGCCTGGAGGAGCAGCCATTGATTTTGTGGTTATGTGGCTGGAAGCACCAGCGAGACCATCCTTTTCGTAATCGCGCTGAAAGAAAGGAAGTTTTCATTATCACCCACTGAGTGTGTTCCTTGTACCAGAGCACAGCATACATGCACCCTTTGCCCAACACCCCGCCCCTAGCTGGCTGAGCCACCCACCAAAGCCGACCCAAGGTTCCCCTGAGATTTCAATTCACGAGAAAGAACCACGAACCTGGGTGAGACCCATACTGTCTGCCTTTGGGGTTGTTGTGAGGGTTAGAGGGTGAGCACTGGGAGCTGTCCTGCATCCTCCCTGTGCCAGGACTTGGAACAGAGTGGCTTCCAGCACTAGGGCGGGGCTCTGTTCTCCGACGAAGCTCTGAAGGCCCACGCTCAGTTACAGCTTTGGGTGCTGGATCCAAAACCTGCACCTTGCACAAAGGGCCAGTGGACACAGAGTGGGCGGGGCTCAGCCTTCTCGGGACTGGAGACCTTTTTGTCTTTGAACACTTTCTCTCCTCCTCTGCCTCCAGGGACCCAGAGACTCAAAAAGAAACACAACTTACATCAGAGAGGCAGAGGTGGGTGCTGCCTGACACATTGGATTTCAACTTCTGTGCCTGCGGAAAGACAAGAAAATGAAAGACTCAAACATAACAGGGGAAGAGCAATTACCGGCGACCCATTAATCAACGTTCGGCGCAGTGCTATCCAGTAAGTACGCGAGCCCCACGGTGAGCCTCCTGTATAATTTACAGTCTTCTAGTAGCAGCCTAATAAAGAACACGTGAAGTCAATTTTCACAACATATTTTACTTATCCCGGTATAGTCTCATTTCCACATGGAATCAATCTAAGTTGGAGAGAGAGATCTTTCATCCACTGGTTCACTCTCCAAATAGCCACGACTGGGGCTGGGCTGGGCCAAAGCCCATGGGTGCAGAGTCCTAAGTACTTGGGCCATCCCCCACTGCCTTCTCAGGCACATGAGCAGGGAGCTGGATTGGATGTAGAGTAGCCAGGACAAGGACCGGTGCCCATATGGGATGCCGGTATTGTAGGCAGGGGCTTTACCTGCTATACGACAGCGCAGGTCCCAATCTAAATTTCTTTTTGACAGGCAGAGTTAGACAGTGAGAGACAGAAAGGTCTTCCTTTTTCTGTTGGTTCACCCCCCAAGTGGCTGCTACGAAGCACCGAAACCAGGAGCTTCCTCCTGGTCTCCCATGGGGTGCAAGGCCCAAGCACTCGGGCCATCCTCCACTGCCTTCCCCGGGCCACAGCAGAGAGCTGGACTGGAAGAGGAGCAACCAGGACAGAATCTGGCGCCCCAACTGGGACTAGAACCCGGTGTGCCAGCGCCGCAAGGCGGAGGATTAGCCTAGTGAGCCATGGGGCCAGCCCCAATCTAAATATTTTTAATAAGACAATTTACATTTTGTTTTTTCATACCAAGTCTTCAAAACCTGCTACTCACTGTGCCATACCTCAATTAGGACCTTCCTTGTTTCAAAAGCTTAGGAGCTAACCATGGCTTCTGTAGGGGCAGTAGAGGCAGCATTAGATTACTAATGAAAAATTTCTGTTCACCTGGTTATATTTCTGAACGTTGATTTTGGGAGGCGTCTCCTCCTACTTAAAAATGTTGCAGTGACAATACCCACTCATGGGCAGGTATGGGGGGGTAATGATTAAGCCACCACTTGGGACACCTGTGCCCCATATCAGTGTGCCTTGTTCTAATGCCAGCAGCTGCACTTTCGGGTTCAGCTTCTTGCCAGTGTGCCTGCGAGGCAGCAGATGATAGCATAAGTACTTGGGTTTCTGCCACCCATGTTGGAGAGCCTGGTGGAGATCCTGGCTTCCATCTGGCCTCTCCCTGGCTGTTGAAGGGCATTTAGGGAAGGAATCAGGATGGAAGCTCTCTCCCTCTGTCACTCCAGCTTTCAAATAAATAAAAACTATTTTTAATCACCATTGATTAGTTAACTAGAGAGGGGCCTTCTTGAAGCTTCTTTGCTAACTAGAGCAATGAATAAATAAGTGACCAAACACCTACCATGCTCCCATTTTCCAACACTGGGCAGAATATGGCAAACAAAGACAACATAGTCCCTGGGCTGGGGGAACTCTACCCTCCTGAGTAAGCCACTCACTGGGCACTAAGACACGGGTTGTTGCGGATGGGTGCCTGGATGAACCTCACAGGCCATTACAGACCCCAGTCCTACACCTTGAAATCTGCCCCTGGGAAAGCTGCAAAGGAGCTTGGTTCTGGAAACTTTGAGCTCCTGGTAAATCCTCTTAACTGGAGCCACCATCGACGGGGCCTCTGCCTGAGATTTCGTTGAAGAGAAGGTTTCATTGCTCAAATAATGACCACGGAAACACTAGTGAAAATGGCTGGCCCAGTACAAACCTTTTTGTTTTACCAAGAAAAGCAATCAGAGCCCAGGGGAGTGACTTATCCAAGGTCACACAGCAATCTACGTGTAGAGTGAGGATGCAGACCAAGTCTGCATTGCTTGGGTGAAAATGCGCTCCCTTCTGCACCATGGTGTTTCCCCAAGGCTCTACCTCCTCCCAGGTCCACCCAAGGAACGCCTGTGACACCCCCACCTCGCTGTCGCCCTCAGGACGAGGCCTGGGTAGGCATCACACCTGAATCGAGGAGGAGCTGGACAGCCAGCTGTGTGAGGTGGCACCCACGGCAAGGCGCTTGCAACTCACTGAAAATGACAGCAGGTTCAACACCGTGTAATTCCTTACCATCCCACTCCTCGGGGGGCAGCATCCTCATCTTTGCCTGTATTTGCATATGGCAGCTGTGCCTATGAAGTAGAAACCTTTAAACAGGCATCAAAAGTAAGGCACTGGGCGGCATCCCAGAGCTGTTCAAAGGTCACTAAATGTCACATGGAAGGTCCAGAGAGGAGTTGAGCCCGACCCACGAGCCTACTTCTTTATGAACAGTGACTCTGGTCTCCTGCTCCCTCCAGAGAACAATGTGGACAACTTCACATGGTTTATTTCTGTTCAAGATTGGAGTTGTGCCCAGACACCCAAATGGCCCTAAAACGTCACATTCGGCCTTTCCTAAGCCGTCATCTACAAAAGACAGGAACTTGCTAAGATCCTTTGTATAACAAACACATTCGCTAAAGCACACAGAGAAGGCAGCGTGACCTCCAGACTGGGGTGCGGTATGCCTGCAGGTGCCTTCGGAACTTCTAGTCACTGTCAAGCTGCGCCTCTGCGTCTGGACCACAGCAGGCTCCGAGGGGAGGCCTCCACCCGGCCACATACACTGTGGTGAGCGCCCGCAGGCAGGGTTCACCTGCCGTCTGCACCATCTGGGACCCTCACTAGCTATGCTTCTCAGTCACCCCAGGAACCTGCTCCAGCACTGGTAGAACGGCTAACAACTCCGCCATTAGTAAAGGATGGTGAAGGGGCTTCCAGCCATGCCCTGGAGAAGGCAGATTTCTGAGCCCTCCTTAATCCCCGAGGGTCTCACTCTGTATCCGGGAATGACTATGACACAGGAAAATGCATTAGCCCAGCTCCAAGTCCAGGAGGTGTCTGGGCTCTTATTTCTTCAAAGGGGCAGCCCGTTGGCCTCTCTGTGCAGAAAAGGGGCACCTTCTGGCCTTGCTTCCCTGCAGCCCCAGGGGCCTGAGCAAAGCCAGGGCAGCAGTCCCCCAGCTCTCCTTGCCCAGAGGGCCACTCAGGTTGGTATAACCTGACAGGGGCTGAGTCCAGGGAAGGAGGGGCAGCCAGGCCCTGTGGATGCTCTGGGAAAACACCTGTTCTCCTGTGCAACATCTCCCTACCCCTCAGAGGCACGGGGCACTCCAGAGACTAGAAGCCCACAGCCAGGTCTCTGAGGCCCTGCTTACACGTGTTCACAAGCTTTCTCCCGCGAGGACGCGGTACCCGGGAACGTGCCGTGATGTAGCGGCCACCGCGGGCCGTGAGTCTGAGCAGCAGGTGAAGGGCAATGTTCCCGGGGGCGGAAGTGGCAGGTGGCACGGCGGTTCCAGAATCAAAGGACTGCACGCGCAAGGGAGAGCTTTAAAAACTTCACTCCAGTGAGAGGCAGGCCAGTGTGGATTCTGCTGCCTGGACTGGACAGTGTGCACTACAGGTGGAAAATTGGCAGCTGGGACAGCATGGGGCCCAACAGCGTATGCCACAGGTGGAGAGCGGGCCCTGGATTCAGACCCGGCTGCTGCCGGCCCGCTGCATGCTCTTGAGTCTTGGACCCTGTGGAAGTCCCCAGGGACGCCTGAAGGGTAGGCGCCTACATAAGAACATCTGGGTCTTCAAGCCCAAGTCAGCTGACAAACCTGTTGTGTCCACACTTGAAAGGCATTTCTGAAAACACCATCAAGCTATCACTGTGTCTTGCAAGCCAGGTATGGTAAATGCAAAGACACAAAGTTACAGGGCTTCCCCCATCCCCTCGCAATGGTCGCTCCAAGGACCGCTTGCATACTGCAAACCTTGCCTTGGTTGTTGAGAATTGGGATGGCCCCAGGAAAATGAAACAGCAAACCAACTTCTGAGACTTTGTAAGGCACATGGAGTCAGAATCTGGAAGCGCCCCTTCCAGGGCTGGGCTGTAACACGGAAGTGTTGGCACAGGGCTCAGCTAATGACGGGGTAGGAGGGACCCAACACAGCCCTCAGCCTGCCCCACCTTTCTGGACACCAAATCTCTACTATGTCTTAAAAAGAGGTGAGGCTATGGGGCCGGCACTGTGGTACAGCAGGTTAATGCTCTGGCCTGCAGTGCCAGCATCCCATATGGGCACCGGTTCAAGACCCAGCTGCTCCACGTCTGATGCAGCTCTCTGCTATGGCCTGGGAAAGCAGCAGAAGATGGCCCAAGTCCTTGGGCCCCTGCACCCACGTGGGAGACCTGGAGGAAGCTCCTGGCTTCAGATCGGCGCAGCTCCGGCCATTGCGGCCAATTGGGGAGTGAACCAGAGGATGGAAGACCTCTCTCTCTGCCTCTCCTCTCTCTGTGTAAGTCTAACTTGCAAATAAATAAATCTTTTTAAAAAAGGATTTTTTTTCTAAAAGTCTACTCGAATCACTGTTACAATATATTGATAAAGTGAATCATTTCATCTCACAAAAAGTGTATGCATCCTCACTGCTGATGCGGGAGACGTTCTGAGATGGTGAAATCGCCACCAACAAACACAGGACCTCGCGGTTTGCATCTTGAGAATGGGAAGGTGGGGGGAGCCCTGGAGAAGCCTGGGCCCAAACCTTCCCCACATTCTAGCAAACCAAGGAAACCTGTGCCTGAGGCACTTCACACGCCTTGTCACTCCCGCAGCTGCTGCTCTTGTGTTATAAAACTGTCACTGGCGGTTATCCGCAAGTCCAGGCACGTCACATAATAGAATTTCCAGGGCACTGTCATTGTGGGGCCAGACCACGCCAGGCCCCGGCACCAGAGGGTTAATAAATGCATTAGATGCTGTTAACCTCTGCTACCTGGAGTCAGAGTGGTGCCTCTCCTGCTTTTTACCCAGTGATTAGCATTGGGAAAGCTGGCCCTGGTGCCCAGGGCTTCCCTGGGTAGAACACACAGACACATACCCACTTCTCAGCACTCAGCCCAGTCCCCGCCCTGGTTCTGCCCACAGCAGGCTCTCGGCAGCCGTGGGGACGGGTCAGGCTCCTGAGTAGCACATTTGCTGTTTTATGGAATCAGAGACTTAAAAGCACACCCAGCCCAGAGCCTGGCCTCTGCTGCCCCAGGACTCCGTTTCTGCAGGGAAGCCAGTGTTTCATCTCGAGTTTTTAGGCAGCTGTCAGCCAGCAGGGCATGGAACATTTCTCTGCTCTCCTCCGTGCATAAGAAAAAACCGTTTTCTGCTCTACCTCCAGAAAATAAAACCAGAGGAAGCTGCCCAATCCAATAGCAACAGACTGTCCAGGCTGCAGCCAACGAGTCCTAATTAATGAGGCTCTGGTTCTTTTCTCCCTTGCTTTACTGATTAGAGAGATTTGCTATATTAGGAACCTGTTTGCTTAATGACAGAATACAAGCAATAAACAGAGAAATACACAGACTGTAAAATGCAATCAACTTTGCTATGCAGCGCTCACTAAGTACCTTGCGACATCTATCACACTTGTCAATACCGGTTTATTAGCATACGAGTCCCTTCTGCGGCATAAATTGGACCTCTGCTAGGGGAAGCCACTGCATGAGTTCTTCCCAAAAACAGTCCAGAAGCAAAAGTCTGGAACACCCGAAGCCGTTTCTCAATTTCAATCTCTGCATCTGAGGTTTCTTTGTAAGACAAAACACAGGGAAGAGGGTGTGCGCCTAATTCTGAGGATAACTGAGCAGAACCACTTGCTTCGGAATCCCCCCCCCCCCCCGCCGTGTGCTTTAATCAAATTCACCTGATTATAGGCTTTTATGGGGAGTGCTTACTATATAACAGTTCTATTACAGACTTGATGCATATTTGCCCTAAGTAATTTCTGCACATTAAAAAAAAAAAGGAAAAAGCTGCCGCTGCCTGCGAGTGAATCCAAGCTACAGCCTGGGGGTCTGCCCAGTGTTCCAGGGTCTCCGACTCTGCAGCTTTTCAGGTTTTGTCTGTTAACTTCGAGGAGCACCGAGGTTTATTGCTGGCCAGCTTTTCCACAATCCCTGCCACCGTCTTGAAACGCATCTCCGTGGTGATGTGCTTTTCCTATAAACTTGGTAGCACAGCTTGTAATCACCAGTCTGGATCACGTGCAGTGCGATGGGCTGCGGAAAACCAGCGCACACATCGGTTGGGCCGGCTCGGAGTGCCGGGATTGGGCATTTGTTTTTCAGAGTCTGGGAGGCAGACAGGAGGGATCCGTTTCCTTCAAATTGAATTCGGCCAAGATCCCTGGACCCTGGCATGAGCCAGGCAGGGAACAGGGGCCGTGGTAAGAGCAAGGGGGAGCTGGGCTGGCTGTGTCTCTGGGGACCTTCTCTGCAGGCCTCCTCCACCTACTTCCCCCAGACTGTTGTTCCCTTTGTGTTGCCTGAACCGTAGCCAAAAGGTTCTCATTACATTAAACTCTAAAATGTCCTTGTAGAGATATTTCACTCTGTGTGGGTCTCAGGAAGTGTGCCAGGGGCCAGCTTTGTTAGTCTGGGCTGGTTGAGCCTGGTCAGAAAATGGAGGTGGGCTTCCAAGGGCTTGCATTCGCTTCCTTACCTGGAGGAAGCATGGTTCACACCCAGGTTGGGAAATATAGGTGGGGCCTCCAGCACCACACGTGCAGTGCCAGATGGGGATGCAGAGGTCGTAGCCTTGAAGGTGACCTGGACACATGCCCTAGAATCTAGAAGATCTTTGAATCCTCATGTCCATGGGGCAGTCCGAGTTTAACTGTGTGATTTAGTTTGAGCTGAGCACCAAGCTTGGAGCAGACCCTCTCTTCCTGGACCTGATCAGACTGGGCCCATGGTGGTCAATCGGGCAGCGACAGAGAAATCGCCTGGAAGGGGCACACTTGTATGAAACTTCAGTTGAAAATCTAACTGCCATTAATTTACTGATCTTTGGCCATATGACCAAGGTCACCATTTTTAAAGAGACTACCAGTGGGCGTTCCTGTGCTGTGTCTCACGTAAACTAAACCTGTGATTCATGGTCTACCATCCCCAGGTTCAGTTCCTTTAAAACCGAGGTGACACTTGTTGGACACCGACAGGAAGCTCCATGCAGATTCTCTACATTTTTATAATCTTTCTTCTACAGTTGTCTCACCCACAGCTAATCCAAGGGCTTTTTTTTTTTTTTTTTTTTTAAGACAGGCAGAGTGGATAGTGAGAGAGAGAGACAGAAAGGTCCTCCTTTTGCCGTTGGTTCACCCTCCAATGGCCGCCACGGCTGGCGCGCTGCGGCCGGCGCACTGTGCTGATCTGAAGGCAGGAGCCAGGTGCTTCCTCCTGGTCTCCCATGGGGTGCAGGGCCCAAGCACTTGGGCCATCCTCCACTGCACTCCCTGGCCACAGCAGAGAGCTGGCCTGGAAGAGGGGCAACCGGGACAGAATCCGGCGCCCCGACCGGGACTAGAACCCGGTGTGCCGGCTCCGCAAGGCGGAGGATTAGCCCAGTGAGCCGCGGCGCCAGCCGCTTTTTTTTGTAATTTTTTGAAATGTATGCTGCTTAGTTTTCATTGAACCAATTATGCTATTTAATGTCCCTAGTATAATCATTCATATAATGTTTAATTAGATGACAGCAGCAAAATACCAAACGACCAGCACAAAAAGTCTGAGCACACACACACTTGACTCCTGAAAGCCTGCATTCTCCAGAGGGGAGAGGGGAAACCTGCTTGCTTGGTGCATAACATGGGCCTTGTGCATCAGCAGTTACGGCTGCAGAGTAACAGCTTCTGTAGCGAGCTTTGCCTACAGCTTAGAAGTTGGTTGATAAATAGGGTGAAAAAGAACTTAGACCAGACAGGTTCTAAACCTGCGGTTTCAACCATCAGCTTGGCTCTAATACTCCCGTCCCTCTGTCTAAACAGTAGGTTGTTGAGAGAATCCAGTGTAATACTCTACATGGATGTCCATATAACATTCAGGTTGCTGTTGATAATCTCCCAGATGCTGGACGGTCTCTGGTCAATTTTGGATGGCAGCAAGAGTGGGAAAGGTAAAACTGTAGGCTCCCCGGGCAAGTGAGCATCAAGTTCAGAACCAGCTCGTGGTCTTCTGTGACCGCTGGGATTTAAACATGGATGCAATGAAAGAGACACAGGGCAGTAAGCTGCATCAACAATCCTCCATTAGCTCAGCAGTCCCCGGGGCTTCCCTGTCCGTCTCCAGCCCAGCATAAAAGGATGCCGACAGCCCTCACTTGTAATTTAACACTAATGGCAGGATGGTAAAAAGCACTGTGTTCAGGCACTGTCTACAGCATGGAGCTTAACAGGGTGCTCTGGCCGGGCTGTCGTCTTGTCATGATCCTCTTACATCTTCCTTTGCCTTTCCTCACGTTGGGACAAACTCAAGTTGCAAAATACACCAGAGAATGGCATGTGTTCGTTCATGGTTAACTTGCTTGATTAGTAAAATATTCAGACAAGAAGCAATTAGGCGCTGTAATTTAGAAAATTATGCCCAATTAACAATAAGATGATGCCAAACAACGTGCAAATGACGGCTCCGGGTGGGGGTGGAGGGTGTGCTGTAGTGCGAATATTCAGCTGTGATAGGGTAAAGACGAGGAGGAGGGACTGCCTGGCAAGGAAATGCAAATGTGCAGAAGCAACAGAAAAGATTCATCGCTGGCCCTGATGAGAAGTGCATGAAGCCTGTCTCATCAGCCACGCATCCTCACCACCATCAGATAATATTTATTAAGCCCCTCATTCTCCCATGCATTTATGGGCGGCTGAGTGCGGCTCCGTAATGGTTCTGTGACTTATGGCGGCGGCTAAGCTTTGATAGAAAACTCCACGAGCTGCAGGCAGGGCTTTTGTTCACCCTGTGGCTGTGGAGATGGAGCACTCTTGGTGCTACCAAAAAAAACCACATCTTATTTTAAAAATATATGCTTTTTGTCACCAGAGAAAAATAGCCTTGAAAACATGGGAAACCCAAGTAGATTAACGATGATGACCAAGCACTAATGTTCCTGACAGCCGCCACTGACGACGGGCCCATCTTCATTTTACCAAATGCTCCTGGTGACTGGGGGAGGCACTTCCCTTTGGCACAGATGGGGAACACAGAGGGGTTAGGAGAGGCTGTGACTTTCCCGAGTTTCCTCAGCCAGGAGTGTGCTGAGATTTGAACCCAGTCAATCTCACTTCAACACCCACGCATACTGACTCCTAGCCGTAAGTTCTAATCGTTACCCCTCACAATCCTTGCATCAGCCCTCTGAAATAGCTCTCATCATCCTGCTAACAAGATAAGGAAGGTTTTAAGATGTGGTAATAAGCTCGGGATCAGGGCCTGGCGTTGTGGTGCAGTGGGTTAGACTGCCACCTATAATGTCCATATCCCATAGGGGTGCTGGTTCGAGTCCCAGCTGCTCCATTTCTGATTCAGCTCCCTGCTGATGCACTTGGGAAAGCAGCAGAAGATGGGGCCCAAGTCCTTAGGGTGCTGCTAGTCACATGGGAGAGCCAGGTGGAGTTCTAGGCTCTTGGCTTTAGCCTGGCCCATCCCCAGCAGTTGAGGCCATTTGGAGAGTGAACCAGCTGATTAAAGATGGATCTCTCTCTCTCTCTCTCCCTCTCCCTCTTCCCCTCCTTCCCTCCCTCTGTTATTCTGCCTTTCAAATAAATAAATCTTTAAAATAAATAAGAGCTTGGGGTCACACACAGAGCCACTTCAGGCAGTCTAGAACCAGGACACAGACTGACAGAGGGGACAGAGCACCAGGGTCCTGCCAAGCCTCACCCTGAAACCAGAAGCAACTCTGCAGACGTGGCTGCCACGGGAGGTCAAAGGCCACACCAGGCAGTTTCTGCTCCCCTGAGAGCCCTGGAGAGGAGCACTTCCTGTCACAGCTGAGGTACCCGTGACCATGGGCCATGCAGGGAACAGCCACCCGAGAAGAACTCCCCAAACATCCACCCAGCGCCATAGCCTGAGATTCCTCGCTGGACATTCTCATCGAGAACCTGGCACCTCTCAGGCCTGAGATGTGAAGTGCAGGGAGGGGGAAGCTTTTGGTTGAATTTTATCGCACAAGGCACAGCCTTCAAGGAGGCGTGGCTGGTTACAAGGCCAAAGGATAACAGGTCAGTAGGGGATATAAGAAAATGGGTTTATTTATAGCACACGATCTCAGTGCGCTCAGAGGTAGTCTCATAGGTTACCCAGAGCAAGAGAGCATATTTACAGCCACGACGGTACAGACGTCCTATTCCTTTTTATTAAGCATGTTTATTACCCAGCAATTGGGTTAAGCAATTGTCCAACAGCTGAATTACTATCCTTCTGATGGGCTGGCCTCTCTGCCCTCTGGACCACAGGAGCAGGTGGCCTGATGGTTTGCCCCAGAATGCACCAAGGGAGGCCTACTCTATCCATCCCCATCCTTAAGTTATCCTTTGAGAAAAGTGGTCAAAGAGAGATGCTTAGGAGAAGGCATCATTTTAAATAGCTAATCATTAACGGCTGGTTCCATCGGAGGCCCATCTCTGCAAAGCAGCACACCTGTATGAAGTCCAAGTCCACTGCCCAGATGAATCTCAAGGTAAAGGTCACCAAAGACCCCCTCAGCACAGACCACCCAGGAGAAAGAAATAATGATAAAAATGATTACTGTGCGGCAGCTGAGTTACTGTGCTGAAGGATTTTGATTTAATTATTACACTCTCCCAGGCAAGAGTGCTTACCATTCCCATATCACAGATGACAAATCCAAGGATCAAAGAGATTAAAGTACTCTCCAACCAACTTTGCAGGAGGGTTTGCTTTTCATTGTAGCAAGAAGCCTGCTGTTCAGTGCCTTCCAGGACAACTCCTAAACATTTTTTCTTTTATAAATAAAAAAAAAGCAACTCAGAACCAACCATCTGCTGTTGGCCAATTGTTCACAAGATCCTTTGTCAAGATGCGGCACAATCAACACTGTGTTAGGCAGCTTTCTGCTACTGCAAGGAAATACTATTTCAGCTATGAAGAAGGATCAGGGTTCTGCAGGCTCGCAGTCCAAGACTGGGTGGCCCCGCTGTTTGCCTACTGATGGGGGCAGACAGTAATGGAGCCACACTTGTGGAGAGGAGGCAGGATGGCAGCAAGCTGGGCCTGACTCAGCTTTCATAACTCTGGACAGAGACAGTGAGCTACCTTCAGAGGGCACACCCCCAAGGACCCAAGGCCCACCTTCCAGGCCCAGCCCCTGAAGACCACAACTGGATGAAGAGTCCACCCTGTTAGCAGCATTAACTTATGACTCAAGGGTTTAAAGTCCTCCTTGAGTTCAGGAGCCAAATCATGGTCAAACCATTGCTTCCCGCGCCTGGCTTCCCCCTAACGCATGGCTTTCCCACTCACAACAGATGATCACGCTCTGGATTTTACTGGAGCCACTTATCCTGGAATTAGTATCCTGTGGATAATCCACGGTGTTGCCTCCACTCTCCAGAGGACCCTGGCGTCAGGAAAGCCCTGTTCTCCACCCACCCTGTAGCACAGGGTGGTAAGGGGTCACGAGTCTCAGGTCTCTGGACAGCACTCCAGAGAGGAAAGAGCTCAGCCACACGGGGCTTCCTCGGTGGCCATCTCTGTGTAAATGAAACAGGGCTCTGAGCCAGAGCCAGTCTTCTCAAGAATCTCACTGCACTCCAGGGGCTTGGGACAAAATTTCCCCCATGGAGTGCCCCACAGCTACACAGGTCACCTTGTATGTGTACCTGGCCCAGGACCATCTCTGAGTGACTTTAGCTATTGGACAACACACCCCTGGGAAAATTCCAGAAATATAACACGGGCTATAATGTCAATGCTAATATAAGATAGTGCCTTCTCCCAGGGCTATAGGCATACAATTTTTTTATTGTTTGTAATGACAACATATAATTCAAATGTAACATAGCATTCTCCTTTTTGCCAATGATTCCACAGAATGATGAGGTCTGAGTTATTCACAGGTGTTAATAAGGGACTGTTTTTAGAATTAAGAGCTGGGGTTGAGGCAGTGTGATTAAGGGGCTGTCTAAAAACGAAAACCCTTCTTGGGAGAACCAATTTACTGCCTATTGGACCCAAGGCTCCTCTGGTCTGGATGCCGTTTACCTTGAGCTTGGCAAATAGGTTTATTCCAGCTGGAGGAGACGCAGGAGAAAGGAGTAATGAGAAGAAAATTGTAACTCAGACACTGCACTGTGGACACAGCTACGCTGTGGTTGAGAAAAACAGATCCCATGACCCGCCTTTGTAGGAAAGGTGACACCTGGGTTCACCGAAGGTGAGCAGCAGATTCTGATAAAAGCTATTTTTCTAAGTCATTAAATTGGTTTTTAGGATCTTTATACTCTCCTTCATCTGAACAATTATTAAACTATAAAACAGAATTGCACAATTGCTGAAACTATAATCTGAAATTTTACAGCCAGCCATAAAATGCTATATTATTAAACTATACCAAAGATGCTCAAGCCTATTACAACTTTTTAGGTGAATTACAAAAACCCTTTAGTGGTGATACAGTAAGCCTAAATTACAGTAGTTGGTATCCTGACTGTACGTGGAACCGAAGTTGGCAACAACTCAGACATGCCACTCACAAAGACATCATTACCGGACTCAGTGTGTAGGAGTCCACATCTGCTAACAGCTGCTCCAGGCAGCCCCACATCTGATCCCTGCAGGCTGCTGCAACGGCTTGTCTTGAGGCAGGTGCCTCTCCCTACGTCCCTCGCACCCCACAACTAACCAAGAGCCATGTTCAAGGTCTCGTATCGGTGACACTGAGAATTAAGGTTTGCAGTTACGCTGATCATTTTCCCACAATCTCTCCCCCCAGTGAGACTGGGTTCCCAGCTTTTAACTGGCACATCACAACTGCACGGGATACAGTGTGACATTTCAATACAGATGTGCTGTGACGAACACATCAGGGCAACTGGCAACTCCATTTAGCCTCAGTTTCTTTGTGTTGGGCCCAAAGTGAGATGCTTAGTTACCAAGCACCTGCCGCTTACATGTGTGATGCTATCTACGTGACGGCTGGTGCCCGTTAGACCCTGAAGCCTTCCACTTCCAGTGGGCTTTGAGTACGTAACCGAGAACACAGCAGCAGCCTTAGCAGAGGAACTTCCAAGTTTGAGCTCCAAGTTCTGGCACTTTCCTGGCTGATGGGCTTTGGAAGTGCGCAACAGCAATTACCCCAAAAAGAGTTTCCACAACCGCCTCTTTGCTCCCAGGGTGAGCGTGGGTGGATCTGGGATGCTTGGCTCCCCTCTGAGCTCATCTGCTGGCACCTGGAGCCGAGGCCTTTAGGCTGGAGGAAGGCAGTCTCTCCACCCTGGGAGGAGCTGGGCCCACCACAAAGGCCCTGAGGCCACTTGGCAGCCCGGTCCAGAGCTCTGCCATGAGGCTTCCAGGCGGGCAGAGGGAGGCAGAGGAGGGCTGTGCCGCTTAGTGATTCTGCTAGGGGAAGACCCCCCACAGCTCATTTTTCCCTGAAAACAAACACACTCCAGGCAGGAGCGCATTATGCAAAGGAAATGCTAGGTGTAGCCAAGATTCAAATATTTTTTTAATGAGACACACACAACAGTGGGTGCTAGAAAATATTCAGTATCACACAGAAATGATGTCCCCCAACCCCCTGCCAAAGACCATAAACCAAATGTCACAGGAAACATGTAGCCCCAAGACCACTGAAGGTCTAGGCAATGGCATCCAAGTTTCCAGTCATTGGATTCAGCGTGTGAGCTATGGACTCAGTGCTAACATGTATGGCACTGTTCTTGTCCTCAATCCCACCCCTTGGAAACTCCCCCTTTCTCAGATCCAGGTGGGAGGAACCTCCCAGGATTTGGTCTAAATACTTCCATCTACTGTGGTCCTTTCCCACAAAGCCTAAAAAAGCAACCAACCAGCCAACCAACAACTATCTCTCACAAGAAGGTGACGGTGCGGAGCCCTAGAAGGCTGTAGACTCCAGCAGGTCCCCAAATGATGAGAGCCAGTGGTGAGCCTAAGTCAATGTCCCCTGTGATACTGTCCGAGGCCATCACCGGTACACTGGTGTCGCCAGGGGAAGACTGAAATTTCCCAACACGGGTGCTGAAGCCCTGTGTCCCTCCCCAGTTTCTTTTTTTTTTTTTTTTGACAGGCAGAGTGGACAGTGAGAGAGAGAGACAGAGAGAAAGGTCTTCCTTTTTGCCGTTGGTTCACCCTCCAATGGCCGCCGCGGTCGGTGCGCTGAGGCCAGCGCACCGCGCTGATCCGATGGCAGGAGCCAGGTGCTTCTCCTGGTCTCCCATGGGGTGCAGGGCCCAAGCACCTGGGCCATCCTCCACTGCACTCCCTGGCCACAACAGAGAGCTGGCCTGGAAGAGGGGCAACCGGGACAGAATCCGGCGCCCCGACCGGGACTAGAACCCGGTGTGCCGGCGCCGCAAGATGGAGGATTAGCCTAGTGAGCCGCGGTGCCGGCCTCTCCCCAGTTTCTATGCAGAAGCCCTAACCCCCCATGAGATGGTATTAGGAGGCGGGGTCCTGAGGCTCGAGCCCCATGATGACATCAGCACCCTTAGGATGAGACACCAGAGACCCTTTTCTCCTCCACAAGACAGGGAGAAGACGGCCCCCACCCAGAACCCAATCTGCCTGCCCCTTGATCTTAGCCTTGCCAGCCTCTGGAACCGTGAGCGGCACATTTCTACGGCTTAAGCCACCCAGTCTGGTGTTTGTTCTGTAGCCCAAATGGGCTGAGATAAGTAGTAACCGCAGGCCTCTCCAGGTTTTTCCTGTACCACCTGGCAAAGATTTGGGCCACTGCATCGTGTTCTCTCCTTTCCCTTAGCTCCTTCTCATTTGAGGCGGCGGCAGCTTAGAGGAAGGAAAAGTAAGTCTTTGAGGCTTTGGGCAGTGATTTCCACGTTGGGGCAGTTTTGTCCCCAAGGGACATTGGGCAATGTCGCAAACAGATTTGGTTGTCACAACTGGGAAAAATGCTACTGGCATCTAGAGAAGGGGCTGGGGGTACAGGGCAGACCCCTGTCACAGGGAATTACCCAAATCGAAATGCCAACCGTGCCAACGATGGGTAAGCCTGACCCATTCAGAGCCAAGAGCTACCACTGAACGCTCATCCCTGAAGTCACCAAGGCTGGCAGAGGGGTGTGCGGCCCGCCTATGGCAAACACGCCAGAGGCAGCGAGTGACTCCCATGGAGAAGGGGCTGCCTCTCAACACATCTCAAAACCACCACTCCACCTTTCCAGTCTACTGCACCTTGGCAGAGGAGGCCAGAGAAGCCACTGGAAAACAGGCCCCTAAAGCAAGGCCTAACTCAGGCCCCTCAGAGCACTTCTCTGCTGAGGTGGGACGCAGGGGACCAGTGATAACCAAGTGAGGCCTCCAAATTCCAGCTCCCTTAGGGGAAGCTTCACAGTAGAGCGTTAGAATTAAAATTCTATTTTAAAGCAACCAGCTCTGATAAGGCGTTGTGCAGTAAAGGTTTCTACTGGCTTTTGTTCCTGGTTCCAGAGAGAGAATCTCTAAATCCTAAGAATTTCTAGAGGCCGGCGCCGCAGCTCAATAGGCTAATCCTCTGCCTTGCGGCGCCAGCACACCAGGTTCTAGTCCCGGTCAGGACGCCGGATTCTTTCCCTGTTGCTCTTCTTCCAGGCCAGCTCTCTGCTGTGACTGGGGAGTGCACTGGAGGATGGCCCAAGTGCTTAGTCCCTGCACCCCATGGGAGACCAGGAGAAGCACCTGGCTCCTGCCTTCAGATCAGCGCGGTATGCCGGCCGCAGCGGCCACTTGGAGGGTGAACCAATGGCAAAAGGAAGACCTTTCTCTCTCTTTCTCTCTCTCTCTGTCCATTCTGCCTGTTTAAAAAAAAAAAAAAAAAAAGAATTTCTAGAGTAATAGGAGTGCGTTTGTAATGCCTGGGTCCCCTGGTTCAGCCCGGTGTGCATGGGTCAGCAAAACCAACAAAACCAACCATGGATCAGTCACAGCATGGGGACTTTGAGCCACAGGAGGCCAGAGAGTGGGGAGGAGACTGTGTTCAGTCCTGGAGCCAGCGATTCAATTAATACTGGCTATGCAATCAAACACCAATAAAAACTTTGGACACTGAGCTTGGTGGAGCCTCGTGACTGGTGAACACAGCGCAGGGCGACATGCTGGGGCCAGTCGGCTTCCTCCACAGTGAGCTAAGCCACGGCTTGCAATGTTGGCAACCCATACTGGAGCACTGGCTCAAGTCCTCCACTCTGCTTCTGATCCAGCTCCCTGCTAATGTGCCTGGGAAGGCAGCAGATGACGGCCCAAGTACTTGGGCCCCTGCCACCCCCATGAGACCCCTGCATGGGATTCCTGGCTTGTGGCTTTGGCCTGACCCAGACTTGGCTGGTGTAGCCATTTGGGGAGTAAACCAGGTGATGAAAGATCTCTCTTTTTCTCTCTCCTTCCCTCCCTCCCTCTCTCTCCCTCTCTGAGCTGATCTGCCTTTTGAATAAATAAACCTTAAAAAAATTTTTTTTAATTCCATGGGGAGAGGGCACAGAAGCTCCGACTGAGAGCCCCTGCCCCACCGACCCTGCTCTTTCCATCTCTTCATTTGACTGCGTACAATTCACATTCTCTATAATAAAGCTGTCGGCCTAAGTACAGCACTTTCCTGAACTCTGTGAGTCGTTCTAATGACTTGAACTTGAAAGGGTTATGGGAATTCCTGAACTTGCAATTGGATGGTCAGAAATGCAGGTGGCCTGGGAACCCCCAAGTGCAGCTGGAATCAGAGTGGAGGCTGCCTTGTTGGGGACCTGCCCTTAACTCGGGGAGTCTGACATGGCTCCAAGTGGTTAGCGTCAGAATTGAGTTGTCTTGTGGTACGCCAGTTGGTATCCGCATAAGCATCATTACTTTCCTTTATGCTAGTTTATGAACCAGCCTGACACTTCAATCTGCCAGATGTTCAACAAGCATTGAGGGACAGATTTAATCTATAGTGATGAAGAATGTTATCCAGAAACAGAATGTGTAAGGTACTCTGATTCAGGTAATGCAGTGTAGCTGTTTAAAACACATCCAGGGGCTGGTACTGTGGCACAGTGGGTTAAAGCCCCAATGTGCAGTGCCAGCATCCTATATGGGTGCTGGTTCAAGTTCTGGCTGCTCCTCTTCCAACCAGCTCTGCTATGGCCTGGGAAAGCAGAAGACATGGAAGACCCAGAAGAAACTCCTGGCTCCTGGCCAGGATCAGCTCAGCCCTGGCCATTGTGGTCATTTGGGGAATGAACCAGTGAATGGAAGACTTTTCTTTCTCTCTGGTTCTACCTCTAATTCTTTCAAATAAATAAATCTTTAAAAAATTAAAAATAAACACAGAGATGGCAGGGAGAGTCTACTTTCCTGTCTCTCCTCTGCTGATCAGGCCTCTGTTCCTTGGGTCTCTTGTCTGAAAAATGGAATAATACCAGTTCTGACCTCATGAGGATGGCTCTGGGAAGTGCTATATGCACATTTGCTCTATTAATGGCAAAGCAGACAAAGCTGAGGTGACACAAGTTATTCAAGCTAACTGGTCTGGGATCGATCATAGAATGTGACTATAGTTTCCCAGAGTGCAGTCTGCAGACCACTATGGCATTATTCTGGGTGACGTATAAACTTCCTTTCCTGTTTTTAGTGTTTCCATGCTTATTTTAATCTGCAGAGCCCACACAGTGAATTCATGATGTCACATGTTTTCAACAGCATCACATGCGTGCAAAGGCTCACGTGTGTGAATCAATAAGTATGTCTCATCATGAGTTTAAAGATAAATATTAGGCAGCCAAGTGGATGGCTGGAGTGTAGATACGGGAAAGACTCCCAAGTCCCGGGCTTTGGGGCTACAAGGCAGGAGCAGTCCGCACACACCACCTTTTCTGCAACCAAGAGCGTTTCCCATTAACGACTGTGTCTCCTCTTCCCAGTGTCAGCCTTAGTTAAAGCGATGCGGCCGACAGCCCCACCCCGGTAAGCAGGCTGGAGCGAGATCTGACCAGTGTGGCAGCTCCAAGTCAGGGCTCCAAGAAGCAGGCTGTTAAGACGAAGCTCCCACGAGGCTCCCTCCGGGCAGAGAGAGGGGGAAGCTGGAACAATGCTAATCCCTCAGGGCCTGGTCCTTTCTTTGTTGTGTTGGTTTCCCTTCCTTCTTGGTCTGGTGACCAATGCACGCTCCTCCCATTCCCCTCCTCTCATTGCGATTTCCTGCAATGACATATCTTAGAACTGGCAGGATAACATTTGTTTCAAACCCTTCTTACAAATTAAGAGACCGAAAATGTAAAGAGCTGTCTCTGTCTTCTTCCACTGCTCCCGGCCCCACGGCCACCGCATCCGGGGTGAGGCTTTCTCGCATCTCAGGACAATGACACTGGTGGCCAGCGCTGAGCGCCATGGTCACCTGGTCATCATGCTTGGCTCTCTGTCTACTTGCACCACTCTTTCATCCTCACAAGGACACACAGTATTTTGCATTATACAGCCAGAGAGGGTAAGAAATGTGCTCCACGTCACACAGCAATAGGAGGCAAGCCAGGTCTTTCATTTGGGTTTCACCAACTTCAAAGCTCCAGCAAACCCAATCCTAGGCTGTCAACCACAAGTTAAGAGGACAGCACGGAGAAAGTGTCCTTGAGTAGCTCCACCGTGCAGACAGGGGTGTAGTCAGAGGCGGCAATCAAACATCTAGCCCAAGCCAAGGGCCTGGGGTGGAAATACCTCTCCCTCTCCACTCCCACTTTCCAGTCCCCTATCCTCCCACCAGGCACCCCACCACCCAGCCACACTCACAAACACCTCTTCTCCAATAGAAGATTAACGGGACGCCAAAGCGCCCCATTGCTCGGCAGGCATAAATTGCAAGAAAAACATTTAGAATATTGATTAAGTGCTTCATGCTAGAAGATTTAAATTTACCTCCTGTATTTCCAGGATTAGCTGACATAATGGGGTCAGTCTGCTGGCACCAATGATTTACAGCGCACACATTGGCAGCTCTCCTTTTAAAACTCGACACTTCAAAGTTTCACTTGGTCCCGGCCAGCACGGTCCTGAGTGTTTAGTGGGCTGAGATAATCTCAGCCTCTTCTAGATGTTTGGAGTTTGGCCATGAGTTTTTAAATCATGTCTGATCTGGCCTGGCCCTTCTGGAACAAGGTACTTTGTGTGGGTCCGATGAGTGTTGGGGCCACAGGGGGATGGGTAAGGGGTAGGATCATTGAAATAGAGGTTATTTTCAGTATACCAGTGCAGAACAGGTAAGAATTAAAAGCTTACATGCACCTTGCCAGCCACATCCTGTAAGTGTTTCTGCATGCTTGAGTCTACTATTGGAAGAGAAGGAGATGGGTGGAGGCCTCGCTGGGAGGCTGGGAAAGTGCAGCCCTAGATGGAAAGCCAAGTAACACACTGTGTACAGGGTATGAGGGGGAAGACAGCAGCCCTCTGCCCCACTGGCCTTGGCAGGAAGCACTCTCACAGGGGCTGTCCGTGTGGACAACTCTTCTACAACTGGGCAAGCTGCTTCGCTGGTTGCTTTCTGGAACACTGCCTTAGAAATCCCAGCAGGACGAGGAGATGGGACCTGAACCAGAGATCTACCAGGGCTGGTCCTCCACGTGTCCTTACACTTGGGTTTTATCCAGCTCACAAAAGGAATAGCGACTTTGGATGCAGCTTGTGCTGTTGGCCGCAGATTCCACCAACCCTGAATGGAAGATTGTCGGAAACAATATTGCATCTGTACTGAATGCGTACAGACTTTTGGTTCCTTGTCATTATTCCCTAAACATTACTGTATAGCAACTATTCACTTAGTGTTCATATTACATTGAGTATTCTAAGTACTCTAGAGACTGTTTACATTATACAGGAAGATATAGGTAGGTTACATGCAAATACTACAGCATTTGATACAGGGACTTGAGCATCCATGGATTCTAGCATCTGCAGGGGGGCCTGGAACCAATTCCCACTGTCACCAAGAATGGCTGTATTCTAGCTGACCGTGGAAATCGGAGGTCCACAAACATCACAGTCAGGGCTGCAAGTCCCCACTGCTAAGCAGCGTACAGCAACACAAAGAAGAACTTTCTCCAACACTGACTTACATCCCCCAAGATATTTAAATAAGCGACGAGTACAGTCCATTTGGTTTAAATACCCTGAGCTTTGCCCAGCCACCAGACCACTCAAGGGCACAGGAGATGAAGTAATTGGTAGAATTATCCATCTCTTTGTTTTCACGTGACCACTTTGTACAAGTCAAAGGAATATGCCAACAATAGCACAGCCTGCGTCATGCTCATTACTAATATGACTGCCAATTAATTCTGACATGCGAGCTTGGCGGGTTACCCAAAACCTGGTATTTGATCACCTCAGGGGGCGAGCACTTGGACATTTCTGTGACATTTCATACCAGCCCGTCAACTTCCCTTCTTTGAAGCCGAGTCTTTCCTCGGGACCACAGACGAGCCCTGGGTTCACCACACCCCGGCCCCCGGCCCCCGGGCCGAATGGCACTGGGCATGTGGAAGATTACACTTGGAGGCAGACTTTTGGAAAATGTTCACTCTTAGTTCTTCCCTTCCAAGGGGGAAATCAATCTCAAATGTTAAGACAGACCCTCCAGTGCCCGAGAGATTTCTCATATTATTGTGTATTTTAAAATATTACAAGAGGGTGCATCTCAAGGGAACTGAACTTTCCAGCTGCCAGAGACAGTGCCTTCCTCCGAGTCTGTTACCAGTGGATCCCAAGCTGGTTTCAATCAGTTCTATTCTGAGTAATGACACACGTGACTGGAACAAGCCCGTCCTGAGGACCCCCTGGCAACTGGTAATTCATCTGGAGACAGCCGGGCAGGCAAGGGAAAGAGAGATGGGGACAATGGGTCTCCCGGGAGCCCGAAGCCCAGGCACCAGTCCTAAATCAGCAGGAGGGATGATGTTCCTGGGGTGAAGGCCCATTGCTTATCACGGTCCCCTCCCCCCACCAGCCCCCATCCTCTGGCCTCAAATGACCCGCTGTTCACATGGGTCACCCTAAGAGGTCATCACGCCGTGAGAAGTTCTACTGGCAAGCTCTCGGTCCTCCCTGCCCCTACCTCCTGGGACTGAGGTACAAACCCAGTCTAAGGACTCACATATGTGAGCTTGGTTCCTGCTGCCCTCATTTCTATCACTGCCCTTCAGCAGAGAGCAGGCCACACAGCTCTCAAAACCAGCTTCTCCCCACCCCCCCCCTTTCCATTTTTACTCCTCCTCTTTCCTGACCCAAAGGAAGAGCCCCCATTGTCATTGTCCCAGTGTCACAAGAACAAGGCAAAAGCATGCTGGCCTCAGGGTGGGAAATCCCAAGCTCTCAGAATCACCCTGTGCCTCTAAGTCCCTAGTCCCTCTGGCCACAGCTGCCTCATTTGCAAAAGGGAGGGAAGTGTGCCACACACGAAGCACAGGGCTGCTACGAGGAGTGACGGGAGCAGGTAGGTACAGAGTTGCACCTGTCCATGCCGGCTCACCCCAGAGCTCCCCAGCACCCACCCCTGAGCGAGGCACATCACCATTCCTCTCCAAACAGGGTCCATGTGGCCAAGTGACTTGAGACAGGGATGGCATAGGACATTTTAAAGAACTATTCTGGAATGTTCACTGTGCCCCAGGTCATCCTCTCACCTGCAGGAGGCCACACCCACACAGGCTGAGGCTCCTCAGCGAGGCTGGCACACTTGCTAAGACCATGAGGACAGGAAGAACAAGAGCAGAGCTGGGCACACACGTGGCTGCCAAGCCTGGGCCCTTATCCCCTGTCTCACATCTGCACACATGGGCTCAAGCAGGTGGCTATCTTGAGTGACAAGGTAAGGCTTTAAGGAACTCTTAAGACCTCCCAGGGAGCAGGAAGCTGGCCTCAGGATCTGTGGCTGCTGGGTCTACCACTGGGTAGAGCGCTGGCCACCCCTCTTTCTTTGCCAGCCCCACAGCTCACGACCCCCTCCACCGAGAGCCTCAGTGGCAGCAGCCCTGAGATAAACAGCCAGCTTTCCTCTTACTCTTGCCCCTCTGTTTACAAGGCAGAGTTGCTACCGCTAATCCAGGGAGGAAAGGCACGGTATCTTGGGGATAGAGTGCGCGTGTGTGTTCCCTGACGTTGCCAGGGCAACCCTGGGGTGGTACACACAGTCCTCCAGGCAGGGCAGGCTGCTTGCCAGACCCGTGTTGGAGGCAGAGCAGTGGCCTCATGGCCACGCCAAGGAGCGTCGGACCCCAGGAAACACGATCAGGAGCTGGGAGGGGGCAGGAGGAAGGGACCTCTTCTGGGACCTGAACTTGAATTTCACAGACTTCCCATCCCATGGACGACTATTCTGAAACGTCACCTATTAACTCAGCCTGAGTTTTTCAAAGCTGTGCACAGGCCGCATCTGGCCTGCTATTCTAAGTTCATTGCCAGTGACTTGAGATCTGTCTGCACGAAGTTCCTGAACACAGAAGGGACTTAATGAACAGGCTGTCCCATAGCCGCCTTCCGTGGGAATGCTGTAGCCAGGGCTCACCCATGCTTTGCAGAATCCACACCTGCTGCCATCACCACCTTAACTGGGTGCTAACTCTCACATGGTCACTTGCCTCTACTGAGGCCGGAGTCGCTGAGTTGAGCCCGAAGGGAACCAGGGCTGCCCTGGGACAAGGCACTGAGATGAAGCGGCAGCCCAGTTCCCTGCCTGGTTCCACATCGCCTCCCCCTGGCTGGGGTCTCTCTCTGCACACTCACTTCCCTTCTCTGAGACTGGGGTCCTGCAGCAGGATGGAGCTGTCAGATGCCACAGGAAGCCCCAAGCCGCCGCCTCCTTCTGGTGTTCTCCACACCATGCTTAGGGGGTGGTAAGTACTCAGATAATGCTGCGGACGTCTGGCTGGCCCTGGGCTACTGCCTTCCCTCTGTGATTCCTCCTTAGTTTTCTGTGTGTGTATCTGAGAGTGAATCCAGGGGTGAGGACCCACGAGAGAGACCAAAGCCTCAACGAGCAAAGGAATCCAAAAAGAGGGGAGACGCTGCCCCCAGCAAACACAGTGGGCTGTAGGTCATGACAGCTCTGGTGAGAGTTCAGGGGGGCTGACCCCTGGTGGTGGGGGGGGGCAGGGAGAAGGGAGGTCCTACAAGGGGACAGCACGGTGCATGGCATCCGGGTCACACAAGGGTCCCCTTGCACAGATGGCAGGAGGCAGAGCTCACCCAGACCCCAGAAAAGACAGGAACCCCCAGGGAAAGAGTGAGGCTCCTGGATTCACAGCACTGGTTCTGTGACCGCCCCCCACGATGACCCGAGCAGAAACTCCTCTCTGAGCCCAGGCGTCCTCGTTAAATCCAGGGCCAGATGCAGCAAAAGCACAGTGACAGCAGCTTCCCCAGCGGTGCAGCAGGTGAGGGGGCTCTGCGAACCTACACCTAAGTAACGTCTCGCCAAACGCCGCCTCCCCGTTAACACAGGAGGGCACGAGAGGGGCAGGCAAAGGCTGGACTTGACTAGAGGTGGGAAACCACTATTTGTTTCTGTGGCTCTGTAGCAGTTTCTCAGTCTCTCTGCCTGGACTCTGCTCCCATGGGGAGCTTTGTAGGGGCGACTCGCAGCTCCTCTGCCTGCGCCATCTGGCACTCTACAGAGAAGGCAGCCCCTGTCCTGGCCACACAGCCCCTGGTTTACCTCCACAGTCCTCGGTGTTGCTTTGTAGGGAGCCCAGATCAGCATAATAAATAAATAAGTAAGCAGCCAACCAGCCCCACCACCCCCTGAACCATAACACCCAGGATGCACCTGCTGGGACCCCTCACTCCACAAGTGAAGAAACCAGGGCCAGACGCAGGTGCCTTGATGAAAGCCACGCCCCTAGTCAATGGCTGACTCCACGCCCCCGCCTGCCTTTCTTGCCACTGCTTGAAACATCATTGCCATCTCCACTCTGTATGTTTAAACTGCAGTTCCAGCATTCAAACCTGAGCAGCCTGCTCCGAGAATCTCCAAACACATTTCGGAAAATGAGCCAGCAAGCCCCCAGCAGTGAGCGCCCACGCAGCAGTGAGTGCCCACCGGGGATCTGGTCCCAGTCCCCAGTCCTCACCTGCAAGTTCGCACAAGGTGGTAAGACGTGAGTGGGGATTTCGTTCTCAGACCCCGCTGGCCCCAGGGACTTGCTCTTGACTCTGAAGGCTGTGGTGGTGGTGGCCGTGGTGGTCTGTCCTGGGAGAGCTGGCTGCCACACAGTCACATCAGAGCCATTGCCAAAGGCTTGAATTGCATTTTCTGCAGTAAAACAAGACAAAATCCGATTTCAAAGTCAAGCAGTGAATGACAGCCACAGCCAGGGAGTCACACTACAAATCCTGATGATAGCATTGAACTTCTCTGACCGAAACCTATCCCTCCACCCACCCTACACATACAGAGAGCCAATGTTAGGGGTCAGGTGCTCCAAAAACCAATGCAATCATTAAACACAGAGCCGGACACTTAGCTGTACTCCAGATGCAACAGATATTTACCGTGTTCCCACGTGCGTGCCTGGTGCTGACCAGGAGCCTCACTCTGAAGTACTCATTGCTCCAGCCCTTGGAGTACACAGGCTCATAACTGTTGCATGAGACTATGACCATCCGGTTTCTCAAGAAATTCCTTGTGCTCTGTCAAAATTCTATAGCAGAAGCAAACTAACTCATTTTTTTTTTTTTTTAAATCAGTGCTTCCTTGATCCAAAGACCAAAGCAACTCTATGGTATTCATACTAATCTGGCAGGCAAAACACAGTTTCTTTAAAAGAGAAACCTACCCAAACCATATGCAAGTCTAGTGAAAATTTAAGTAAGATTATTTTTTTTCCCTTTCTGCTCCCAGTCTTCCAAACAGAATCTGCATAATTAGATAGGAGCAGCCCTGTTTAAATGAAAAGTTTAAAATGTAAAACTTTAAAAGCTTATTACAATTTCATAGGATTAGATTGTTTTTATGGCAAGAGTAAATTGGTTGTGTGTTGTTCCCCTCCCCCAGATGAATAAAAAACAGTTTTTAATCAGGTCCTCAGGGGTTTGCCCTGGATTTAGGGATTTTTTTTTTATTTCATATTCATTGTATGAGAAATCAAACTCCTCCATTTGGGGCCTGAATGTGTAAATTGTTCGTAGAGGATCCTTTGCTGGCATTTTGCAACACACAAAACAGAATAATTCCAGGCTAATCTGCCTCTTGGAAGTGACATTTTGTTCTAAGATTGTAACACTTAAAGGTTTGCAAATGGGAGCTTGTTTTCGACACCTTCCCATTTCCGGGGGCTGTGAGCAGATTCCAGGGACTACAGAACACCAGTCAGGCCCCTCCAAATGTCACAGGGCTTGATGCATCAGAGTGCACGGGGGCCAGTGTCTTTAGGGGCTCCCAGGACCACAACAAGAAAACCTTCCTTTTCCTTGTTAAGATGTAGACTCAAGAGACTCCTGTCGGCGACACTGGCACCCTTAGCAGAGCGCTGGCTGGAGTCTGTGTCTCTGCTTCCCATCCAGCTCCCTGCTAATGCACCTGGGAGGGCAGTGGATGACGGCCAAGCACTAGGGCCCCTGCCACCCACGTGGGAGACCCAGATGACGCTCTTGGCTCTTGGTTTCAACCTGGCCCAGCCCCAGCCGTTGCAGCCATGTGGGGGTGAACCAGAGGATGGAAGATCTGTCTCTCCCTCCCTCCCTAAGTCTGGATTTTAAATAAATAAATAAAAATTTTAGATAACAATAATAAAAAAGGAATCTCCTGCCATTGGCTAAAACCAGCTGTGCTTGCCCAGTGTGTTGGCTTGGCCATGTAGGAGTTCAGCGGCCCCGGTCACCATCAGTGGAAATGTGCTAAGTGCCCAGCACTGCTCTACACAGCACTCACACAGCAGTGAATAACAATGACAGCCACAAAAGGCCGGAATCCTGGGAGGAAGGGAAGTGAAGTGTGCGAGACCTGAGGTGGTGAGAAAAGCTTGGAGACAAGTAAAGCAAGGTGGGGGGCACGGAGAAGTGGGTGACAGATGAGCCGTCAAAGGAGGCACCCTGGGGAGGGCCCTGAAATAGACACACACATCAGAGTAGCTGGCATCTCTCCTCCACCTCCATTCCATCCCAGCTGTGTCTGCAAAGCTCTTGGCTTAAGGACACCCCCAAACAGGAGATAAGCAATTGTTCCCAGGAGATGCGTTTGTGACAGCGGAACTGGGGAGTGGCACTGTGTTTCTCCACTTGGGTTGGAATTCACAAATTCTAAGTCTTTCTAATCTAGGGCCTCTGAGAAAGACAGTCTGGTGATCTGTGCCTCTGCTACACAGAGTGTAAATGGAACGACTGCGAAGACTCCGGCTGGCTTTGGCCCCGCTGCAACAAATGTGTTTACTTTTATTGAAAAATCGTTAGGAGTAAGATACCAGACTGCTCGCCCTTTCACCAAAATGTCCTTATGCAGGGGCGACTTCCATTTCTCTGTGAGGGAAAAGGGCTGCAGCCAGGGAGTACAGCTCCCCCTGCAATGCCTGCGTGGCCGCTGCTTTTCCTGCGCTGTGCCAGTGAGGCACAGCACACGGAAAGGAGAGATTGAGGGGTCCTCGCCGATCTCCCCTCCTTCGTATAAACTCATGGGAAAATGCATACTATGAAAAACACTAGTGTGGATGTCAAATAAATATACTGCCCCAAAGCAAACATATCTTTTTCTTTTTTTGAAAGAAGGCTGAAAGAGAGAGAGAGAAATCTTCCATCAGTGGTTACTCCACAAATGGCCACAATGGCCAGGGCTGGGCCAGGCCAAAGGCAGGAGCTGGGAGCTTCTTCTGGGCCTCCCACATGCGTGCAGGGGCTCCAGGACTTGGGCCATTTTCTGCTGCTTTCCCATGAGCATCAGCAGGCAGCTGGGTTGGAAGTGGAGCAGCCAGGACTTGAGCAGTGCCCATATGGGGCGCTGGTGCTACTACGCCACAGCGCCGGCCCTTAAACATAGCTTTCAATTCCACTTCTTCCCACTTTCTAAAGTAGCCTCATTACTTTCATAAACTCAAGACCAAGCAAGAGGTCCAAGTTCAATTCCTTGGTGTGCCCAAAGTCTTAGCGAATGCCTGCATACCAGACGTTAGTTTTGTGAATCCTTATTTCACTTAAAAACCCAAAAGCTTTTTTTATGTTTAAGAAGACTGAGGCGATTGATTTCAGTGGTGTTACCTGAGGCACCCGGAGAGCAAACAGGACTTTGTTTTGTTTTGTTTTTCACTCAAACAAAGAAATGATGATGAGATCCTAGGGTAACGCTGAAAAGCTTTGTGTGTGCACAAGGGAAGTTGCTCTTTCTTTAAACATCAGTGGACACACTGCCAAAGCAGCGTGGAGAAACTGGCAGTGCGGGGTTCTCAGTGATCTTAGAACCTGGATCCAGCCCTCCTCCCCGGAAGTCAGACCTGGCGCCTGATGTTCTGCTCCAACAGGCCCTTTACCACCAGGCACAGACGGTCCCTGTGAACACCAGCATTACCCAGCTGTCTTGGGAGGGCACGGTGGGGCAGTGGGTTATGCTGCCCAGCTTCCCATTCTGCAGTGCCTGCTTCAGGTCCCGGCTGCTCCAGTCCCCTGCTAATGCACCTGGGAAGGCAGCAGAAGACGGCCCAAGTACTTGGGCTCCTGCCATCCATGTGGGAGACCCAGATGGAGTTTCTGGCTCCTGGCTTCGGCCTGGCCCAGAGCTGGCTGCTGTAGGCATTTGGGAAGTGAAAAGGCAGATGAAAGATCTGTCTCTCTGCCTTTCAAATAAATAATTTTTTTTTTTTTACAGGCAGAGTGGACAGTGAGAGAGAGAGAGACAGAGAAAGGTCTTCCTTTGCCGTTGGTTCACCCTCCAATGGCCGCTGAGGCCGGCGCGCTGTGGCCAGCGCACCACGCTGATCCGAAGGCAGGAGCCTGGTGCTTATCCTGGTCTCCCATGGGGTGCAGGGCCCAAGCACTTGGGCCATCCTCCACTGCACTCCCTGGCCACAGCAGAGAGCTGGCCTGGAAGAGGGACAACCGGGACAGAATCCGGCGCCCCGACTGGGACTAGAACCCGGTGTGCCGGCGCCGCAAGATGGAGGATTAGCCTAGTGAGCTGCGGCGCCGGCCCAAATAAATAAATTTTTGAAAAAAAAAATAACAGTAATATCACAATCATACTGCTAGGTTCTTTGGGAAGACCACTGGAGACAAGAGCAGGTATATCTATACCCCGTACGGCAGGGGTGGGAACATCCAGCCCGTGAGCCATATAAAGTAAATAAAATCGTTCGGTCTGACACTGCCAAGGCAACCACAGGCGAGACTCGAAACTCAATAAATCTATAGCAGACTAATTTTTCATTTGATCATTTTGTATGGCCTGCAAATGATGTTACAAATACCCAAATAGCCCTGGCGGGGGGAAAAAAATAAGCATCCCCACACCTGCCCCATAGGATGACCATGAACACACGGGAAGCGCCTGTCACGGGGGTGGCCACAGAAGACAGAAACTCCCGAGTTACGTGCCCGCAGGGGTGCACGTAAGAGGGGCGTGGCTTCTGGAGCTGATGAAAGCCCGTTGTTCATGGGGTGCATTTCTCTCTACCCTCGTCCCTCTGGGAACCCGGCATCTAGACTGCCTTGGGACACCACAGTACCAAGCAAGATTCTGTGTCCATGCAGGGCCCCTGCCCCCGCAGTGCCTGCCTTTGGTGCCTGTGACCACCAGCCTCCTGAGCCCCTGGCTGCTGTGCCAGCTCCTCCAGGCGTGAGAGGTGGGGCTCCTGGGTGCCCACCCTGAACACCCAAGGGACTACTGCCTGTCATGTTCTCATTTCCCTCAGAGCCTGGGAAGCGGAGCCCCATCTCCTTCGCCCGAGCTCCTCCCACACTCTGTTCCACCCAGGTTTCACAAATTTCCAGGATGGACTCCCCACTGGCTGCCCAGGTCCCAACATGAGCCGCGGGTGGAACCATCTTTCCCACGTGATGCACCCCTGGTATGTGCAGCCCTGGCATCCGAGCCATGGAAGCACCCAGTCCATTACTTGCTTGGTTCCCCACTGCATTTCACAGCGTGGCCAAGAGGAACTAGGGGCAGGAAATGAGGGAGGGAGGGAGGGAGGGCGGGAGGACGGGAGGGAGAAAACACGAGAACAGAGGCAGCATCAGACAGAGAAATGCAGAGGTGCACGCCACTTGAACTGGCAAAGAAAATGCACGTGTGTGTGTGTGTGTCTTCTTTTTCTGAAACTCACTGAGGCACGTATTGTCCTTGAAGAAATTCAAAAACTTCCAGCACTCTTCCAGGCCGTTCCCGCTGTTGCTGCAGTCACACCACGGGGCCACGCTGAGGCTGCTGGAGTCGATGTAGTTAGGGGTCATGACTGTGCCTGTAAGCAAAACACACGCCATTTTATCCCCGCGTGCCAGCGCGGGCTCCTCCAAGCCTGAAAGGGACCGAATGTTCCTCCGACCACAGCGGATGTGCCGTGGAGAATGACACGCTCTGACGGCCGAGTGGGAAATTATGCTAAGCAGTGCATTTTCTTGGCAATTTATCTTGAGCACATAAAATAATTCACACGTTTACTTTAAAAAATTACAACAGAACTCCTCGAGCTGCACCTAGGGTATTTTTTTTTCCCCTGCACAAATGGTACGGATGTCATGGAGTTAGGAGAGGATTAACTCGGACTGCGTGAGTTGCCAAATCTTTTGTGTTTTCATGAAAGCACCATTAATCTTCATCAATGGGTAGAAATGGGTTTACATACTTACAAACCCTCGTAGGGCTGGAGTCCACCTCCCTCGGAAGAGCTCACACAGGGAAGCTCAGACGCCTCCCCTGGGTCGCCCCCCACCCCCCGCCACGTCCTGGAGGTGCGCAGGTGGATACAGGTGGCACCTGGCCACCAGACTCTCAGCTGATTTTAAATAAACTCTTCAGAGCTGCAAAAGAACTAGAAGCCAAGAGCAGAATTCTCTAAGCCAGTGCTCCTGGAGTTCTTGTCTGTGGACCCTCAAGAGTCCTCATCAAAATGCCGGGTGGTCCCTCCCGCCGCGATCTTGTGCTACTCGTGGTTTTCTGAAGGGTCTGTGCCAGTGCAGAGACACAACACATTTACGCTTAATGCAACCCAAATGGCTTCCCGTGGGTGGCACACGCCAGACAAGGCCTTCTCATTGCCAAGAAGCCTTCTGAGATATTTTGTGGAACAAGTTACAGGTGGTCAGTAATCCACACGATGCATTGGGTTTGCAAGCCAAAAATGACCTTTTTGTGGTCAACTCCCATGGATCAAGGGCATATTGTCCAAGCCCCGCCTTCCTTACTGATTTTAAACTACATAATACCCATGACACCTTGGGATGAGAACATGAACCCACAGCCTTGCGGGGGCTCCTCACTTTGGTTGAGAAAGAAACAGGCACTCCGGGGCCTGAGTGAGGGGGGCCACAGTGGATCCAACAGAGGGCAAAGGGATAGGCAAGCGTGAGCTTGCCAGAGAAGCCGGGATCCAGCAACCCAGGAACTAGGGAGGAGGGGAGATCCAGTCCCAAGAGACAAATACAGTTTGGTCTGTGGAATGCATTCCCCTGCCAGTCCTTCCCTCCGTGCCCTCCATCCCTGGTGTGCAGGGTTTGCCAAGCCTCCTCCTGACCTCACAGCAGTGCAGGCAGCACCGCGCCTCTGCAGCTCACGGGGGGTTAATGAACAGATGTCCCTGGAAGGCCACGGACTGCATGGAGTGCACACAGGCTCACAGCGAGGCAAGGGGCGGCTGCCGTCTAACATTTTCTTCTGCGGACTTCTCTGTTCATTTTTCTTTTTGCCAATGAACAGGCCTTAGTTACTTTGGGCATTCCCACACTTTTGTGGCTGATAAGAATCCCTACTAGGGACAGATAACCTAGTTGAGGAGAGGAGAGACTGAGAGCAAATTCGGAGGACTGACTTGAGTTGGGGCCCTCACTGGTTGCGTGGACAGAACTGCTAAGTGCCTGGGAAAAGGTGTCACTCAGGACAGCTGGGAGGGACCAGTGCACCAGGAAGCAGCAGTGTGCCTGCATTACATATCGGCTCCAATTTTCCCAGACAGATCGGTGACAAGGAATTTAGTCTGCACTGTCATTCTTCCTCCTGCTGGCGACGTGTGTGACACCTCCTGCTGGTGAGGTGTTGACCCTGGCGCAGACACCTGGCAGGAAGGCGCTCTCCGGCTGAGCCCTCGGCTTCTGACAGCTGTGGCTTCCCTCACATGTTCCTTCCCAGACACCGACGACGACAAAGCCCCACGATCAAGCCTTCAGCTGCTCCCGGTACCTGGGACCCCACCGCTCCTCCCGCCGGCCCCATCTACCACGGTACAAGTGTGCCTGGCTCTGGCTCTCTTCCACCTTGCCGACGCCTTGCTGTTTGCAGCATTCTCGAATGCCAAGAACATGCGTTCTTCTAAAGCCTCAGATCTCAAAAGACGGCAAACGCTGTTTCTGCTACATCTGTCTTCGGCGGGGGGAACGTCTGGTCTGATTTGCAGCTTGTGCGTCGGGAGCTGAATTACCAAGAATAGCAATGACAAGAAAGAAAGGCCCCAGCAGTTAGGGGTTTTCTTTCCAAAGGGCTATTTCTGGGAAATGGGCGTTTTGATTTGCCCAGACTGAATGTCTTCCAACTTCCCTTTCTTCAAAGTTCCCTAATTCAATTAGTGTTGTTCGGCTTCTCTCTCCTTCCACGACGCGGCTCTCTCCCCTGCGTCTGTTCTGCGTGGTCAGTTCCCCAACTGGGCCGCCTCACTGGACTAAGAACTTGCAGTCTTCCTGCTTCTTAATCATCCCTGCTTCCTGCCTTGGCCTTACGTACATCCATTATCCTCTCTCCCCCTCTCTCTTTTTCCTTTTTCTACAGGCGAGTCTTAAAGGGCCTAATGGCTAGCCCCAGCACAAAGGGTTACTGGGAGGCGTTCAGTGCGTGGCTGTCTGCAGGCTCCCACAGAAAAAGCATGGGTATTTGTAAAGCAGACCCCTCCCCCTGCGGCCCCCCCAGCTCACCAATGAGCCCCGAGTAGGCGAGGAGGCAGTCGGCATAGTTCTCCTTCAGACAGCTGCTAACAGACCTTGACTCCGGCTGGCAGTTGGTAAAAAAATCTGCAAGGCGAGACCTACAATGGGAAGAAAGAGGGGAGATGTGCTTTACATCTGGGCAAGCCCGGGGGCCGGGGGCATGGCGGGAAGACGGCTGACAGGTACCGGGGTCAGCTGTGGAGTGAGAATAATGCCTCGTGCTTCGTAGCCCAGCCGGGTAACCATGGTTGACAACAATTGATTGTATCTTTCAAAGCAGCTCACGGAGAGGGTTTTCAATGTTCCCTACACAAATAAACGCCAAACGTTTGAGACAACAGCTATGCCGATTAACCGGATCATCATTACGCATTGTCCACTTGCACTGTAGCCCATAAATGTGTTCTATAATTACGTGTCAATTAAAAATGTGAAAAATGCATTATAAGAAGGAAGAATCCTAAGCCTCTGGACAGTTGCTAACTTTTCTTTATTCTTTTACTGCTTAGCTGTTTTGCACACACACAGATACACAGGAAAACAATGAATTAGGAAACTGCTGGCATCCATTTGCTTCCACAACCTCCCGAGTGCCCCCTCCCCCAGCCCTCATCCACCTGTGCGTCTGCTTATTTGGAGAGAAGTCTTCAGGGCCTCTAACTGGAGAAATCTGAAGGCTTTGAAGTTGCCATCCAATATTTATTTCTGACTAGACTTATTTGCATCTTTAGGAAATACGCTTCTCCACACACTCACGGGAGAGCCACACTGGGAAAATATTTACTTTATACAGAAGCATGTCCCTGGCATCCAAACAGGATCCTGCAGCCCATCTGCGCCTGGAATTCCTACTGCCTTAAAGGCGAACGCTCTTCTCTGCCTTGTGAGTCCTCGCTCACCTTCCAGCCTGGGGCCAGGGAGCTGTTCCAGCCTAGTGGGGGGGGGGGGGCACAGGGACAGGTAGGAGGCAGGTGCGGCCAACCTGCGGTTGAAGGTCACACCTGGAGGGGCCCTGAGCAACGGTGGCGTCTGTCTGCTCTTCGGGGACTTCACCCAGAAGCCCTCAGTGACCGAGAGGTCATGGGGACCAGAAGTGGAAAGAAGCCGCATACAGGCTGGACCCGGGAGCCAGGGGTTCTCGCTGGCCAAATGGCTCCTTTTCAGTCTGAAGGGGACATTGTTAGAGGAATCCCGAAAGAGAAGTGGGCCACCCCTGAGGTCACTGCCGCAGACAGCAGCTCTGCCTCTGTGGCAGAGCCCGAGGCACTTGGAGGGAATTTAAATTCTCCAGCAATTAGGGGAGACCATGGGAGGCTGCCCGCGTTTTCCTGTGAGTTCAGCTCACCCTCAAGTTGGCTGCCAACATACCCAGTCCAGTCTTCACTCCCTTCCACCCAAGGACTGCTATTTCCTTAGCACACTTCACGACACAAATGAGCTGAGGTTGGGAAGTGTGAGATCGCGGAGGTTCGCAAGCACCCGTGGGAAGCACATTACGCACCCCTTCGAGACAACTTTGAACCGGCAGGGGTATGAAAAGGCCCGACGCAATGGTGTAAGTCCACAGCACGCTGCAGAGGCTGCAGGGTGTGTGCAGGCCCAGCTTGCTCCTCCACTGCTGGTCCCCAAGCCGCGTCCCACCTCCGGATCTGAGCGTTCTGCGGGTCTGGCTCCCCCACCCCGGTGACTCCCACAGCACAGGCTGCAGATCCGCTGTATTTTCTCTGCATGGCCCCTGCTGCGCCTGAGCAAGGCCCTCTGTAAGACGCCCCGAGTGGTGCCCAGTGCTGAAACGGAACGCCTGGGCCACATCCTCCAAATGGAGCTCACGCGCACACGTGTGTGCCTCGCTGACTTCAGCAGCACACACAGAAGGATGTAAAACCTGGCTATTTCCTGTAGTCCAGTTAAAGGATTTATTTTTTTTGGAGGCAGTCTCCAAAGGTGGCTCAGGCTGACTCCATTGGCTTCCGATGACATCCAGCTTGGAGTGAGTGCTAATTTCAGAAGAATTTTCCTGGTCATGAAAGTTAACGGTCTGGCAGTATTGGCTTCCTAACTCTGCAAGCGCCAACCGCAGGGCGGCCAGCTGGGGCTCCAGCTCTGCACACAACCTGGCGACCGAGCAGCTCTCTGGCCTGGCAGCCCCGGCCCCGGCCCCCAGAGACGCGTCTCCTGTTACTCCCGGTCTCTCGAGCGGACTATTAGCTGAACAACACTGCGATGCGGATTACAGTCCTTCAGCGCGAGGCTAATACCACCACACTCATTTTGCTTAACAACCTCGGAATTGACTTGCAATTGGACGCTGGAATGAAGGGCTAATTGAGTCAGTCTGCTGCTGAGAGCATAGCCCCAGTTGGGAGGATAAAACCAAACAGACTTCTGGGAGCAGAACCCCGGGCAGGCTGCACCGTGAGTGCAGACTGTGGGCACAGATCCCGGCCTCGGATGAGCGCAGCCGGCGGACAGAAGGCTACAAGAGTGCGCACACGTGATGTTTCCTCGCTCCGGTCCCACTTATCTCCGGACACACGATGCTCACGTTGCGGGAGTCCCACTTTATGGAAGGAAAAACTGAAGTAAGAAATCGACACGGGGATGTGCTGGCTGGGCCAGCTCCTTAGTGGCTGTCGATCAATGTTGAGGAATTTTCTAACTGATGAATACCACAATGGCAGCTTGAGGGTGGCCATGGCGGGAGTATTTGCATGACGATAACCAGCAAACCCTACAAATCAGGGCTCTGTGTTGTTCTTGCAGAACTGTTTATGAAACACTTACCAGCACACGGCTGGTTAAGAGCCAATGTGATGGAACCAGTTTCAAGGGGGCTGGTGCTATAGCGCAGTGGGTTAAGCTGCTCCCTGCAGTGCCGGCATCCCATATGGGCACCGGTTTGAGTCCCAGCTGCTCCACTTATGATCCAGCTCCCTGCTAATGTGCCTGGGAAAGCAGTGGAAGATGGCCCAAGTACTTGGGCCCCTAAACCCACATGGGAGACCTAGATAAAGCTCCTGGCTTCGGCCTGGCCCAGCTCTGGCCATTTGGGGAATGAACTAGTGGACAGAAGCACTCTTGTTCTCTCTCTCTCTCTTTCTCTCTGTAATTCTGACTTTCCAATAAAATAAATCTTTTAAAAAAATAAAAATCTAGCTTCAGGTCTTGGGCATCAGGTCGCAAGCCTTTGGAGACAATCCCCTCCCCGACCCCTTGCTAAGTGAAATGTGCAGTACCAGCTCCCTCCAGTCTGCACTCCCTTCCAAAGAAAAGGGTCTCTCTTCAAGGACTGTTCCTTCCCAGCATCTTCTCCCAAGTCCCTAAAAATCTCCTAGAGCAATGCGTCCAAGTGGGACTATCAACAAACCAGCGATTCCTATTCTTCCCCTGACCGAAGGATGTGCTTGTGATAAAATGATGAAAAACCACCGTCTGGCACCGCGGCTCACTAGGCTAATCCTCCGCCTTGCGGCCCCAGCACACCGGGTTCTAGTCCCGGTCGGGGTGCTGGATTCTGTCCCGGTTACCCCTCTTCCAGGCCAGCTCTCTGCTGTGGCCAGGGAGTGCAGTGGAGGATGGCCCAAGTGCTTGGGCCCTGCACCCCATGGGAGACCAGGAGAAGCACCTGGCTCCTGCCTTCGGATCAGCACGGTGCGCCGGCCGCAGCGCGCCGGCCGCGGCGGCCATTGGAGGGTGAACCAACGGCAAAGGAAGACCTTTCTCTCTGTCTCTCTCTCTCACTGTCCACTCTGTCAAAAAAAAAAAAAAAAAACGCTGTCCTTGAACTGAAATAACCTGGAGTTTAGATGTGGAGGGACAGATGTCAAAGACATGGTAATACTACAGTGGCTACTTCTTGATAACAGAAAGGCTGCTAATAAAAACAAGGCCCCAGGGCACCATGGCTCACTAGGCTAATCCTCTGCCTTGCGGCGCCGGCACACCGGGTTCTAGTCCTGGTTGGGGCGCCGGATTCTGTCCCGGTTGCCCCTCTTCCAGGCCAGCCCTCTGCTGTGGCCAGGGAGTGCAGTGGAGGATGGCCCAGGTGCTTGGGCCCTGCACCCCATGGGAGACCAGGAAAAGCACCTGGCTCCTGGCTCCTGCCATCGGATCAGCGCGGTGCGCCGGCCGCAGCGCGCCGGCCATTGAAGGGTGAACCAATGGCAAAAGGAAGACCTTTCTCTCTCTCTCTCTCACTGTCCACCCTGCCTGTCAAAAAAAAAAAAAAAAAAAAAAAAAAAAAAAAAAAAAACAAGGCCCCATGTGAGGGACGTTTTCATAGACTTTAGGTACGTTTTACAAACTTGGGATTTTTTTCCTGGCGATTCTTATGAGGCAGGTACTATTATTTTATGATCTTAATTTTACAGATAGGGAAGGTAAGGCATAGGGAGGTTAAACTAGAGGGAAATAGTCAACAGCAGAACCAGGATTTAAAACCACACATTCTGCTTCCATAACTTAAGCTTTTACCCTGACGCACACAGCTACAGACGCTGGTGTCAGCAAGGCCGTGACACAGGGACTGAGCCTTAAAGGAGGGGCAGGACGTGTCGGATAAAGGCACGGGAGGGTATTTCTGGCAGAATGAAGGAACACCCGATAATCGTGCCCACCCCAAAGCCCAGGCATCACTGACGTACTTGATATGCATTCACATATTTAATCCTCACAACAAGCTTACCAGGTAAAACTAGCATCCCATTTTATTGATCAGGAAACTGAGGCATAGAGAGGGTCAGTACCTCTCTCCAGGTGGAACTGGCATGTGACCACATTCCATCCGACTCCAGAGCTGGACACCATTCTCAGCCACTGCACTTCTCACAGAGGCGGTGCACAACACTGACAGACGCCCACTCAGGAGGGCCAGGCCACAGGTGAAGTGGGGACTGTGGGGGATGATGTTGGTGAGATCTCTAAAGCCTGAATGATCTGTGAGTTTGGGTTTTATGCTAAAATAAATGAGTAACTGAAGGGCTTTTTTTAAAGATCCATTTATTTGAAAAAGCTACAGAGACAGAAGGAGAGACAAAGAGAAACAGGGATCTTCCATCCACTGGTTCATGGTTCACTCCCCAGATGGCCACAATGGCAAGAAAGGAGCCAGGAGCTTCTTCCAGGTCTCCCAAGGACTTGGGTCGCCTTCTGCTGCTTTTCCCGGGCTGATTAGCAGGGAGCTGGACCAGAAGTGGGGCAGCCAGGACTGGAACGAGTGCATCACAGGCAGTGGCTTTACCCACTATGCTACAATGCTGGCCCCTTGTTGAAAGACTTTAAATCAAGTTAACATGATGATATTTGCATACTAGGAAGGCTCTTGGATCTTAGTCATTCAGCAAAGATTTGCTTAAGAACTCCTCTATGCCCTCACTTTTCTAGCCACGTTGGGGAGAGCTGGGAACTGGCCAAAGGCAGGAGAGATCATTAACCAGGAGACTGCAGCCATGAACTAGAGCAAAGAACTGAGGGCCAAATGGGGAGAGAGACGGGAGGATGTGCTGGGAGTGGGTATGGCTAGAACGGAAGTCAAACCCATGGGAAGAAGCAGGCAGAATCAGGACATGGAGAACCCCGCAGACAGGGGTGCTGTGGCAGGGAAGACAGAGGGAGAGAGAGGCACCAACATGGCAGAATACGGAGGGAGCTTACTGCTCTAGTCTAGGGGAAGATAGTTAAAGAAAAACGTGGAGAGAGTGTAACCTCAGGGAAGAGTTAGGGAGAAAATGGTAGAGGAAATTCAATGTGAACTGGAGGGACACTGTGGATCTACATGGAAGGTGTGGACGTGCACAACTCAGGACCCCAGCAGCCAAGAGCCTCAGCACCAGCTTTGGACAGTGAGGTGAGACCAGACTGCAGCAGCCCAAGCCACTGACGATAAAGCTGCAGGAAGAGCCTGGCCTGAGCCCGGCTTGGAGCCCTGTGGGGGACAGCATACCTGCCAACCTAGAGGGAAGGGGGGCACATTTCTCTCTCCCCAACTACCTGGCACCGGTGTCCTGTCACTAGCTGAGGACAGGCGTGCACCACTTTGGACATATGTAGCAGCTGAGTCAGCTTGTATCCACATGTCCAGTAGCCAACGAGAGGAGTTGCCCGAATCTGCTGGGAGAACTGACGAGGGCTGGGTGCTCGCGACTGTGGGAGGCTTGTGTGCTGGGACTGTGAAAACACTGTGGCTGACTGGGAGTGTGCAGGGTGTGGCGGGGTCTTTGGGCAGTCACTCTGGGCAGCTCCACATGCTCGGGGCTCCCTGATTCCCTGGTGAGGGTCATTGCTGCAGGACCTGTGCTCACACTGAGGACTGCACAGATCCTTTGTGTGGTTCTTGCGGCAGTGCAGATTAATAATGTACCCACTGTGGCCAGGACCCAGGCACTAGTCTCAGAAGAAAGGAGGTGAACATGAGACTAAGCCAACAGAGCTGAATAATTCCCCTCTGATTAAAAAAAAATTTGCCATGCTCAACTTGGGTGTCACCTTGGACCCTCCCCTCAGGGTATTCACAGTAGGAATAGACGCTCCACTAATCCACAGAGGCATAGTCCACAGATAAAAGCCATCACAGGAAAAAAATCTAAACCAACATGTATCACCACAAATGCCTAGAACTAAAAGCAGCAATTCAAGAAGCAAGAATAAGGAAGACAAGATGATGCCCCCAAAGGAATACAATAACTAGAATGTGAAGATGAAGAGACTGAAGAATTGCCAGAAAGGGAATTCAAAAACTTGATCATAGGATTACTTAGAAGTAATCAGAAGCAAATTCATAAATTAAAGAAATCCACACATGA
The DNA here is from genome assembly GCF_964237555.1 of Oryctolagus cuniculus. NCBI lineage: Eukaryota > Metazoa > Chordata > Mammalia > Lagomorpha > Leporidae > Oryctolagus > Oryctolagus cuniculus. The sequence goes on along the minus strand of NC_091446.1, from coordinate 14,260,861 downwards.
CATGAAAGAAACTTTTTCTCATGAAATTGAGATTTTAAAGAGAAATCAAAACAAAATACTGAAAATGAAGAATTCAATAGAACAACAAAAAAATGCAGTGGAAAGTCTTAACAACAGACTCAGTGAAGAAGAAAGAATATCCAAGTTAGAAGACAAATCTCTGGGAATTTTACAGTCGGACCCCCAAAAAAGAAGAAAATGAAAAAACAGTATTGGAGATATATAGAATACTATCAAGCCACCTGGCTCCTGGCTTTGAATCAGCGCACTTCGGCCATAGCAGCCTTTGGGGTGGGGGGTGAACCAACAGAAGGGAAGACCTTTCTCTCTCTCTCTCTGTCTGTAACTCTACCTCTCAAATAAAAGAATAAATAAAAATCTTTAGAATACTATCAAATGACCCAACATACGGGTCTTAGGAGTTCCTGAAGGCATGGAAAGAGAATGGATTAGAAAGCCTTTTCAGTGAAATACTTACAGAAAACTTCCCTGATTTGGAGAAAGAATGGGACGTCCAAGTACAGGAAGCACATGGAACTCCTAATAGACATGACCAGAAAGATCTCCACCACAACACACTGTAGTCAAACTCTCCCCAGTAAAACATAAAGAAAAGATTGTAAAATGTGCATGAGAGAAACGCCAGGTTACTTTCAGAAGATCTCCAATTAGACTCACAGTGGACTTCTCATCAGAAACCCTGCAGGCTAGGAGAGAATACTGAGATATATTTGAATTCTTCAGAGAAAAAAACCTGTCAGCCGAGAATATTGTACCCTGAAAAGCTCTCATTTATGAATGAAGGTTAAATAAAGACCTTCCATAACAAGCAGAAATTGAAAGAATTTGTCACCACTCATCCAGCCTTATAAAAGATGCTTAAGGATGTGCTACACACAGAAACACAGAAGCATGGTCATCACTGAAAAAAAGGTGAAGGCAGAAAATCTCCCAGTAAAAGTATAAAGGAAATCCAAAGTAAATAATAGGGAATATTTATGAAAAAATGGCAGGGCAAAGTCACTATTTATCAATAGTCACCTTGAATGTAAAAGGCCTCAACTCTCCAGTTCAAAGACACAGACTAGCTGAATGGATTAAAAACAACACCCATGTATGTGCTGCCTACAAGAAACACATCTCACCAACAAAGATGCATGCAGACTGAAAGTAAAGGATGGAAAAAGATATCCCATGCTAACAGAAACCAAAAACTAGCTGGTGCAGCCATCCTAATATCAGACAAAATAGACTTTAACACAAAAACTGTTAAAAGAGACAAAGAAGGGCACTGTGCAATGATTAAGAGATCAATTCAACAGGAAGATGTGACTATAATAAATGTATATGCATCTAATTACAGGGCACCTGGCTATTTTAAAGAAATTTTAATGGATCTAAAGGGAGAAACAGACTCCCATACAATAGTAATAGGGGACTTCAATATCCCACTTTCACCAATGGACAGATCAACTAGACAGAAAATCAACAAGGAAAAAATAGTTAATTAACACAATAGACCAAATGGACTTAAAGGATATCTACAGAACTTTTTATCCTATAGTTGCAGAATACACATTTTTCTAGAGAAAGGATTGATCACAGGCCAGGCCATAAAGCAAGTCTCAGCAAAGTAAAAAAAAAAAAAAAAAAAAAAAAAAAATCAAAATAATACCATACATCTTCTCTGACCACAATGGAATGAAGCTAGAAATCAACAACTCAAGAATCTCTAGAACATCTGCAAACACAAGGAGACTGAACACCATGTTCTTGAATGAACAGTGGGTCACAGCAGAAATCAAAAAACTGTTGAGAAATAGTTATTTCATACTATTTGTTGAACTTTTTACTTAGTATAATCTTCTGTGTATAAAGTTAATTGAAAATAGATTTTAGTGAAAAATAAGAATGGGAATAGAAGAGGGAGAGGAAGAGTGGGGGTGGGAGGGTGGGTATGGTGGGAAGAATCACTATCACTATATTTCTAAAGTTGTATTTGTGAAATGCATGAAGTTTGTATACATTAAATAAAAGGTTTCTGGAGGAAAAAAAAACAGACAGAGGGAGAGAGTTCTCCAAGAGACAGAGAAGCTGGCTGTGCCCATGCTGAGTCTATGATACTGTGCAGAAGCAGGAGGCCAGGCGGTAGTTGGAGCTGAGTTCTACCATCTTCATCTGTCCAGCCAGCAGCCATGGCCAGCAGCACCCATAAGCACAGCACCCGAGGTCAGCCCCTCAGGCACACACTTCCCCCTGCCCACCCTGGGTCATGAATCACGCTGTAATCCATTTCAATGGCCTCCCTGCCTGGGCCACTGTGATCCAACACAAGGCAGCTTGGATGTCCAGCGTGGGATTAACAAAGCAACTCCACAATGGGATTTCTGCTGCAGACATGAAATCTCCATGACTACAGCAGCGATGGGTTCTGATTGTTTTTCTCGGAGAAAATGAAAAGGAAATGAATAGGCACTCATGTAGAGATGTGTCACCCTCAGTCAGAGAAAAACCCCCCTCCAGGAGGAGGACCAGGCAGGCAAAAGCCAAGATGGCCTCGGGAAATCTGCAAAACAGTGGTTTAGGCAGAAAACATGCTATTAAAGGAAGCACGCTGCTAACCGGAAAGAGAAAAATGATTATAATGATAAAATCTAGGAGAGCCTTCTCAAACAGCAGATGGTCTTTTGACAGTGGGGGGTGGAGAGATCATCTCTGCACTTTTTCAGTAACAGTCTGCAGGAAAAATGTTGTAGAAAACAAGTAAAAAAAACATAAACAATCACATAATGCCCACTGTACCTCATCCGGGATGACCATAATCCCGCGGATGCTTCTCCAGGACACAGCTCACTCTTGGACACGAGCCGTGCGGTTGGTGGAACGGAGCCCTGGACTGAGACCTGGGAGCTCTGGAAGGGGATCCAGGCTCAGACACTAAGCCGCCAGAGTTCTGAGTGTGTTGCCTAACTCTCAGCTCGGGGATTTCCCTTCCACCTCAGAAGCGCCACCCAGGGCACCTGCAGGCTGGCTAGGGACAACAGACACACAGGTGCTTGTCTTCCATGCACTATCATTCTTACCCATATCCCATCCTGCCAGTACCCACGATTTCAATGTCAAGGCATCTGGGTTCCTCTGAGCCCAGAAATCAAGATTTGTAATAGTGGAGACCCTCATTTCACATACAAGGGAGCCAAGGCCCAAAGAGGGTAAGTACCTGCTCAGAGCCCCCTGGCAGGGGGCCATGCATGGCATCCACTGGGGGAGGAGCTCCCCAACTGCCTGGGGATGGGGGCGGGGTTGACTTCAGTTCCCCTGGGATTCTTGTGAACGCATCAAGTGCACCTGTGCCTTCCCCTCTCACCTTGACCAGGCACTCCCTTTAGAGAGGTGCCAGGCACTCAGAATGTCAGGCAGCAGCACGGCAGGTGCACAGGGCGCAGAGCGGATGGCACAAGTGGCTGCTGAGTCTGCCCGTGAATTCGGCTCCCATTTCTGAAGTGGTCCTCCTGACGCCACCAGTGCCTGGAAGGACTGTGCGACTCCACTGCCAGTATAAACCAGTATAAACCAGAATGCTGGCACAGGATCCCTTTACAGATCTATCTGCCTAAAAAGTCCCTGGAGTTTTCCTCGGAACCCAGTGTGAACATTAGGGCTTCTGCGCCTAGGATGTAGGTCTGAGGCATTTGGTTCCTGACAGCTTTCTCAATGGTCTGGCAGAGGACAGGAAATGCGACAGAAGGCACACAGGCTTGGCAGCGACAAGCACCCGTTTCTAAGCCCAGCTCCGTCCTTTTTCTCTCACACCATCACAAGTTACTTAATTTCTTCAAGCCTCAGTTTGTTCACCTGAAAAATGGGGCCAGTGCCATGCACAGGCATCTCATATGGCTACTGTGGTACTTAAATGACCACTTACATAAAGCTCCTTATCCTGAATCGAGAATGCATCAGCTGCCCAATGCAGGTCTACTTCACTCTTCCATCTTTTCTCCCCACTTCTCAGCCCATCCTAATGAGAAGCCATTTCCTCAAACACATATAGCAAGGTCACAGAGGAACATTTAGTCTATCGTCCGCACGTCCTTACATTGCACACTTAGAACTGGCTACATAGGCTGGTGCTGTGGCTCACTAGGCTAATCCTCCGCCTGTGGCGCCGGCACCCTGGGTTCTAGTCCTGGTTGGGGCGCCGGATTCTGTCCCAGTTGCGCCTCTTCCAGTCCAGCTCTCTGCTGTGACCCAGGAAGGCAGTGGAGGATGGCCCAAGTGCTTGGGCCCTGCACCTGCATGGGAGACCAGGAAGAGGCACCTGGCTCCTGGCTTCGGATCAGCGCAGCGTGCCCTCTGTAGCAGCCATCTGGGGGGTGAAGCAACGGAAGGAAGACCTTTCTCTCCATTTCTCTCTCACTGTCTAACTCTTCTTTTCAACACAAAACAAAACAACAACAAAAACAAAACAAAACAAAAAAAACAAAAAACAAAAAACAAAAACAAAAACAAAAAAAAAAACTGGCTACAGCTATTTAACCAAAGGCCCCAACTTTGACCAAAACAAACCTGAGAAACCCAAAGGCAGGAATTCTCTGGTGACACCGCACAGCTCCCAGCCACGTGAACTCTGAGAATAAAAAGCACGTTAGCAACAGCTACTTTTTGCCAGCGGCTTACGGAGAAAAGCATATTTTCTTTTTGAAAAGACTAAATATCAGTAAGTCTGCTAATACTGCTAATACCTGCTGCAGAATAAAAAACCAGCGTGCACCACAGGCGGCTAATATTAGACCAGGGACGACAAAGCTGAACGTTGGGATGGGAACTGTCTGGTACGGTGACACAAAACAGATTTTTCCACTTTCTGTTTTTAGAAAATTACCTTAGCCCCGATTCTCCCACAGCCTCCTGGAGCCCACATCTGGAAAGCTGCCTCCAGGAAATGGAGCCTGTATTAAATACATTTTGCAGGGGGTGTGACTGCATGTTGCTATTCTGTACTCTGTGCTGTGAATTCTGGCTTCCTGGCGCAAAGGCCTAGCATCTGCATGGCTGTGGAGCTGTGGGGCTGTGGGGCTGAGCCTGGGCCCACCCCCGGCCAGGATGCGAGCGAGCCAGGGAAGCCAGGCAGGGTGGCCACGCTGGGGCAAAGGCCCTGGGGCAGAGCCACACACCCAGGTGCAGTGCAGACGCACAAAGCTCCACACATCTCGTGTCCATCAGCCCCCTCGCTCGGCTCTGATCATGCTGGGACTTTGAAAGCCCAGCCAGCGGATGTGCTCGCCGTCACTTGCCAGACCACAACCACATGTTGTTGGGAAAGAGCTCTGAGGTCCAAGACGCCACTTAGAGTTTCCTAACGCCTTTGTTTCCTGGGACAGGAAGGTCCCCGTGGCCAAGTAGAGATCAACACCTGTCCCCCCCCCCCCCCAAAAAAAAACCCCGAGCAGCCTCATGCTGATATTCGGGAGGCTCCAACCCTTTCAGCAAAGCCCTGGGGAAACCCTAAGCAAGGCTGCTCCTCTGGCTCCTAGGTCAGGCTCCCTGGCAGCCCCTGTGTGCAGGAGTTCTTACAGTTGCCTTGCACGTGGGCCACAGGAGGCCGCCCCGCAGTGCTCCAAGCCTGACCCACCACCCCTCTCCCAAAGCCACACCCACTGAGGAGGGGGCTCGAGCAAGGTCCTGCTCTGGGCACTGCAGATGGAGGGCTCAGGGCAGCAGGCTACCGGGCAGACAGCGACACTCCCGCTGCCTTTCTGATCACATCCTACTGCAGCAGCTCCCTGGGGCAAGTCCAGGTTGGCGTCTGACCAATTTCAGCATCCCTCCTGCCGCCCCCTCGCACGAACACTGACAGCCATCAGTCAACATCCACAGCGTGGTTGACCAGGCTCGACACCTCTTCTCCATTCAGCAAATGTGAAAGGCGAATCGTGGTAGCTGGCACAAGGGACTCCAAGAGGAGTTAGAGGCCAGTTTGCCACTCTGATCGGATGCCCCAGGGCTCCCCTTAGGCTGGGCTGGGCCCTCCCTCCCCAGAGCTCTCAGCCAGTTTCTCTCCATGCACAAACTGCTGGTCACTGTGCAAGCAAACTGTGAATAGAAATGAGAGCACAGAATGATTAGACAGCATTCTGCTGCATCTCCAAGTCAGATAAAGTTATTTTGTATTACTCACGCTATGTTTTGTCCAATAGTGCAGAAAATCTAGCTTTGGCAGTACTTGTTTTAAAGAGAAGAAACCAAAGGAGAAAAGAAATTGGCAGCTTTCTGGGTGAGGGAATGATCACTGTGCTCTCAGATATCCAATAGTTGTCTGCTGCGATAACTACAGGGCACAAATATGTTAAGACTCTTTAAAAGAGTCGATCTTATCCCATAAGTCCTTTATATTTCTGCAGGAAATTTTTAGAAGTTTTGTGACTTTTGGCCACAAAGAGAAATAGAAATCTAGATGGTCCACCAGTCTTTCCCCAGTAGAACCACACGTTAAACTCCAGATTGACAATGGCATGCATGTGTATCATGCAGAATGCAGCAGGTACCTCCAACTGCAGCAGCAAATCGTAACAGATGCCTCATCCTGGAATGCCAAGAAGCGCCACGTCAACTGCTCACGAACCCTGGAGTGCAAGGGCACCTGCCAAGGCTTCATTCCCTGTGCCCACTTCACAAAGTATTTTGGGATACATTCAGGTAGAGCTACAATGCAATGCGTCCAGTGTAATACTAGCGAGGGAATCAGGGGCACAGAAAGATCGGATAGAGTTGTGGTACAACCAGTACAACAGGCACACATATCCCTGGCTGCACCTGACACTTTTGGCTCTGAGTTTTCCAGCAGCCACTGGGAACAGGTTGTAACTTTTGCCACAACTCATGATAGCCTCAAATTAAAAGCAAGATGGATGGGGCTGGCGCTGTGGCACAGCAGGTAAAGCCACTGCCTACAGTGCCAGCAGTTTGAGTCCCAGTTGCTCTACTTCCAATCCAGCTCCCTGCTAATGTGCCTGAGAAAGCAGCGGGAGATGGTGCAAGTGCTTGGGCCCCTGCACCCATGTGGGAGACCTGGATGAAGCTCCTGACTACTGGCTCCAGCCTGGCCCTGTCCTGGCTGAACCAGCAGATGGAAAATCTCTCTCTTTCTCTCTGCCTCTCGCTCTCTGTAGCTCTGATTTTCAAATCAATCAATCAATCTTAAAAAACAGAAAAACAAGATAGATGCACAGCAGGAAACCTATGTGTGATAGGAGTAATTTCAACCTCAGGGATCTCTGGCCCCCAGGGATGTCTCCGCCCTCCTCTCTGGGACCTGAGAACCTGCCTCCTTGCAGGGCTCAGCAGAGGTGATGAAGGCCACAGAGGGAGGTTGTCTAGATTATGTTGGTGGACTCAGTGGAATTACAAACATCCTTAAAAGTGAAAAAGAGAGGCAGAGAACAGAGAGAGGCCACCTGAGAAAGACTCAACCAGCCTTGGCTGGTTTTGAAGATGATGGAAGGGGCCAGGAGTCATGAATGAGCATGAGAAAAGGCCAGGAAATGGGTTCTCCCTAGCGCCCCCAACAGGAACCCAGCAGTACCCACACCTTGGCTTCAGCCCAGTGAGACCTGTGTCGTACATCTGACCCATAGACAAGAAAGAATAAGCCACCACCGACAGCAGCAACTGAAGACCAAACCTTACTGAGATGCAGTATATGATCTGAAGAGGGACTAGGCCTTACATTTCAACTCAATGTCACGGGCGAGAATCCTGTTCTCTGAAGCATTTTACTCAGGCTGAATGACAGCACACAAAGTCTTGAAAAAGTTCACAGAAAATTTGTATACTGATGAAACTATACATGGGTTTCAGATGTTTTTCCACTAAAATAAACTGCTATTTTAATTGTTTTTTTTTTCCCACAACCTTTCTGACACTCCTTTCTAAGTCCTTCGAGTTGTTAATGGTGGAAGGGCAAGTGTACCTGGTACTGGCACCTGTTCACAACATGAGAACAGTACCTCATCGGGTGCTTTTTATCTTCCGTTCTGGTCTGGACCCGCCCAGGCGGTCATGCGGACTTTGAGGCCAAGTTCTAGGTCATGCTGGCCACACTGGTTTTTCACGGTCTGCTAAGAGCCTGGCACTGGAAATACCTTTTTGTGAGGTCACAGATCCACTTGTTTGAGATCCGCAGGTGCTTAGTGCAGCTCTGCTTCCTCCTATCCTGAAGACAAAGGAGAGATTTCTCCTACAAACCCCAGACTCCTCCAAGTAGGGCACTGTCTCACAGGCAATTCTGTGTGTGGGGCCCCCCAACACTGCCCTCTGCTGGCCTGGCAAAGCATCTGGCCTGTGTCCATTTAAGGAGGTGCTATTTGTGCCCCCAAAAGACAGTGACAAGGGAGGCAACTTAGTATCTTGATGTTTACTCTGGGAGGATCTGAACTCCAATTAGCTTGAGGAACACAGGTAAATTCTGGACATTATTCCAAATGCTGCCTGGCCTCCTTCAGCCACGTGGTGCTTCTTCAGGGGGGTCCCAGACGATGACAAAATAAAATGACACAGGCTCTCTTGACTTTAGTTGCCTGGAAACCCCTCCCCTTGCTCCCACGCACTAAATACCTGTGTGGTTCCTCCGCCCTCAGCTCTGCTCAGGGGAGTGTTAACTCGCCTTCCCCACAGTAAAGGAATACCTCTGAGAGCTCTGGGAGAGGGTGGGGATGGCGGGCCACGGGGTGGCTGAGTGGCTAACGACCCACACTTGCACAAACAAACTTTAAACAGAAACATATGAAAGCAAGATCTCCTATTAATCTTTAATAGGCTTGCAGACTTCCTAAGGAAAATTACATTCAACAGCAAATAGACACCAGGTCATTTTTCTTCCAGGCAAGTTGCTTTAAAGTCAACAGACTTTGAGTTGAGCAAGTAACTAGTCCCTAATATCTCTCTCCCCAGCGAGGACACAGAGAATATCACTATGGCTCAGAAGACGGGGACAAATCGCCCCGCTGCCATCAGATGATAACTCCCTCTCTCTTAGGAAAGTCTGTAACTCATCTCAGTAACCCGTGCTTCACACCCCCCATCCACAGAACCCCACCCCCAGCCTCCTTTTAGGTGTTTTTTCTAGAGCTCTCACAGCTGCGTTAGAACTACAGCTTCCTCCCTCACCCCTTCCGGACAAAGGAGCTGCTTCCCCTGGTTCGCATGAGCCATTTTCTAACCCAGGCCCCCCAACCTCTTTACAGAGAAAGGCTTCTTTTGACCCCTTCAGAGAGCTCTCTCCTACCTCTGGGCCTCCCGTGCATCCCCTCACTGGCTCCCAGCCCTTGGAGGCTGCCGGCTCCAGTCTTTCCAACATCCCTTTCTCTTCTATGTCTCCACCTTGGGAATAGCCTTGGTGACAGCGGGAGCAGGTGCACACTGAGGGTCACACACAGCATAGTCCAGGTGCTCGGCAACCACGCGCTGAGTGAGTGAGTGGGTCCGAGGGCCACACACAGCCGCCCCAGTCACCTGCAGATCGCCATCCATCACTGATCCCGCGGGACAGGCCTGACTGCTCTCACACGACTCACAACCACGACACAGGCTCAGACGCCGTGACCGGGCCTGGTACTTCACGGTCAAGGTGCTGTAACCTTCCTGACCAGGGCAGTCTTCTTCATAGCTGAGCACCCCGAGACCCAGAGTGGTACCCCCAGCCTACAGCTGTGGAGCTGGAGCCCCAGTGTGGGGAGAAGCCTGCGGGCTCTCCAGCCTGTTTCCACCACTGCCCTGCTTGCTCCAGGTGACTGTGGAAGTCAAGTCTACCCCACACACTCAGAAGTGGCAGGGGCCAACCTGGCCAGGGCCACCTCCTTGGAGATCCTTCCTGGAAGAGCAGACACATATGGAGATCTTCCCAGGACCCATGAGCACCGTGCACAGTGGGACAAGCATGAGCCCTCAAGTCAGCCAGACCCCAGCTGCCCTGCTGCTGTGATCCCTCTCACCCACGCACGAAACCCGGACACTAATAGGACAGCACCTGCTCCACAGGGTGGGCTGAGCATCAACGCCCATAGCCAGTATCAGAGTGCAATGCACTTTGGATGTACAATTTTTTTTTTTAAATTTACTTGAGAGAGAGAGAATGAGAGAGAAACCGTCTCTGCTAGTTCATTCCCCAGATGCCTACAGCTGGGCTGAGGCCGGAGACAGAAGCTTGGAATTCAATTCAGCCTCTGCTCTGAGAATGGGAGGAAGCCGGTTAGTCGAGTCATCAGCACTACCACCCAGGGTCTTCCCTGGGGAGATGCTGGAGTGAGGAGCAAGGAGCCAGAGCTCAAAGTCAAACTCAGGCTCTCCGATGTGGAGCAGAGACATCCTAACCACTGGGCCAAACGCCCATTCCTGGAGGTAAGTTACCGTTTCAAGGCAGCCATGTCTTCCAGCCTTGGTTCTGGGAGGCACCAATGCAGGTGTGACTCCTTCAATAAGGGGACAGGTGCAGAAGAATCAGGCAGGGTCCCCAGGATCCCCAGGCAGGGAGAGTGGACCAGGCTCCGGGAAGGAGGCTTCCTCTGGTTCTGGAGGGTCCGAAGGCCAGCATTCCCTGCTGGCTACACGAACAAGATGTACCTGTGGCTCCCTCAGGAGGGCGCTGTCCCACAGAGGTTCCCAACAGAATCCTAGGAACGTGGCGCAAACAGTCCTACTTCCTCTGCACCTGGGAATGCTGGGGAGTGGTGGAGTTGTGGGCAGGGCTTTCTAGATGATTCCAAGATGCCTTGGTATCCGGGCACCCAGGGCAGGGATCCTTCGTGGTAGCTCGGCGCCTAGCACAGGGCTTGGCACAAACTGCCCAGAATTCACAAATGGCAAAACTGAGAGACAACCAAGGTTTCCATGATCTCAGTTACTAAGCACCTACAATGCAAGAAGCTGTGAATTTGGTGGTGGCCGTGGTGGGACAGGAACAAGGATGAAACAGACAGTCCCTTTGGGGTCTGGAATGCGACCTCCTCCCACCTGCACCCACCCGCTTCCCCCGCCTATGCCCCAGCAGTGAACCGGGGAGGAGAACAGCACCATGGACACAGGACAAGATCACACTGACCTTGACTCTCAGGCACGCATGTCTGAATAATCTGAAGGGCAGCTCATCGTGGCTGCTGTTTCTAGATCTGCCCTGCCCCCCCACCCCTCCTGGCAATGAAAGATGCTCCCAATGTGGGAAAAGTGACAAGCACCGTAGAAAGTGTCAGCTTTCTTTACTGGAAGATCTTGGGTTGAAGATTGCTCCAGGGGTCACCTTGGAAGGAGGATTTCTTATCTAATGATGGCCTTCAAATTCTATGTTTTGCTTTGCATTTTCAGGCATAACTCGACCAAATGGATTGTGACCATAGTCCAAAGTCAGCCCCTGGACAATGCACTGTCTTCTGTCCCAGGCGCAATGAGGGTATGGTCCTGACTGGCTGTGGGGCTGACCCAGGCACCAGCTAAACAGATATACAGTCCTTTTGTATCTGAGGAGCTACTGGCAGGCATCAGAGGTGTCTACATGCTCCTTGCTCCTCACTGCTTTCCAGACACTGCCCCAGTGGGAAGTAGAGACCTCCCCACTGTGGTCCCTGCCCATGGCTTTGACTTCCTGGGCTGCAATTTCCCCCTTGTCCCCAAACCCCTACCCTGGGCCAATAGCCCATACCCAGCCACCATCTCTCTCATCCTGCCCCAGGTCTGAGCACCTGGCAATGCCCATCTGACGCCTACTCCTCACTCTCAGCCTTGCAGACCTCTCTGAGAGCTGGGGGAGGCCACCAGCCCAGCAGTTCTCCTGGTATGGACTCCGGATCACCACCACCAGAAGCAGTACCAGCACCAGGAATGCTCTAGAAATGCAAATTCTTGGGAAGTAGCCCAGACCTCACACACCAGAAACTGATACTGGGGAACCATTGTCTCAGAGTGATGGCCCTCTAGGAAGTCAGAGCCCAGGCCCCCTCCCAGGCCTATTCCAGCACAGCACTGACCAATGCCTGCGCAGGTGCACCCTGTGGGGAGGCTGCGTCACTCTTTCCAGCCTTCTAGTCCTGCTGAACCAGCCGTAGCAATGACACATCAGCCAGGACCACAAGCGAGAATGTGCAATGTTCTCCAGCTGTCCACTTTGTTTCTAGCCAATCCTGTCTCAGCTTGAACTTCTGAATATGGAAGGGGTCTCTCCCCATCAGCACGTGTCTTATCCCAGACAGGTTTTCTGGGGCAGGGTCCAGATCCTTTGCTGGAGCGCACATTCTTGGAGAAAGGGCATTTTCCGGCCCCAGACTGGGAGCCAGCAACCCCTCCAGCAGGAATTCCAGCTGCTGGGTGCTCAGCGGGACCTGGAATGTCCCAAGGGTTACCCCAGGCCCAGTGTTCTCTCCGTGGTGAGGGATGACAGAGCAGGAGAAACAAGAGGGGTTGCTCTGGGATGGCCCGCATTGAGGCACACCACGCAGCGGTGCTCCGGGCCCAGAGCCTGTGGCCTGCTCCCCAGACCCTTCTCCAAGAGAAAAGCTCCCCAGAAGGTTTCCAGACGCAAAACGCTTTACACATCAGCCTGGAGCTGCACCTGACTTAGCCAGACATCACAGCGAATCCTCTGCGGTGCTAGGAAAGAGAAGGGCCATCCGAAGGTGCTGCCTGTCAGAGGTGTCTCTCGGAGTAAGAAGCCAAGCTGAACCTGGCGCTCCAGCCCAACACGTGGCCCCACGCGACGCCACGGCTGACGGCAGCCTTCCTCTGCCCCACCTTTCTCCACCTGCCAGCTACGACTGATCCCTCCCCACCCCCTCGCTCCCCAGCCTCACCTCCCAGACCTGCTGTGGCTGAGCAGGCAGACCCAGGCAGGTGCACACCACACTGTCTCAGTCCAAGGCCACCTCGGGTCTCCTGGCCCAAGATGATTCTGATCCATGCGACACAGCTGCGAGTGAGGTCCTGGGATTCCAGTGGTCTCAGACTTGTAGGGGGTAGGGGTGAGCAAGGCCAAAACAATTTTCTTGGTTGCCCTAAAACCTTATATACCTTGTTCCCTGGGGAGCATCCTGGAGGCCACAAGGCAGAACAATCAACAGGGCCAGTGCAGAGGCAGAGACAGAACCCAGCCGTCCGCCAGCCAGACGCTAGATCCGTGAAGCTGCAAATGTCTTGCTTCTCCTGACGTTTGTTTGTTTGTTTTGGGGAAACACAGTGATTTCTAATAAAAATAGGTTGTAACACCTAATTGGTTTCCTGATGCTATTTTCAAATGAAGTAATAGACATGTGGACATTTCTTCAGCTTTGATCCAATATGGTAAGCATTGATAGCTTTAATCCACAAAACCAACAGCCTTCAAGCGCCTCTGCCATTTCTAACACCTTAAGGGAACCCAGGAACCAAACAGGTTAGAAGCAGCTGCTCTGATCAGACACAATTTGTCTGTTGAGGAATCTTTAAGCCCTATCTGGATGAGATCCAAAGGTCCCTTGGTTTAACATTTTGGCTTGAAAATAAATAAGGAAGGGGTGGGTGTTTGCCTTGGTGGCTGGGACACTCGCATCCCGGACCACAGTGCGTGGGTTTGACACTCAGACCCAGTTCCCATTCTGGCTTGCTGCCGAGGCACACAGGGGAGGCACCAGCTGATGGCTCAGGTAGTTGGGTCCCTGCCACCCATATGGGAGACCTGGAGTGAGTTCCAAGTTGCTGGCTTCAGCCTGGCCCATCCCTAGAGGGCAGGTAGAGGGTGAACCAGCAAATTAGGAGCCTTCTCTTCCCGTCTTCTTTCCCTCCCCTCCTCTGCCTCTCAAATGAATTCATTAATTTAAAATAAGGTTGAGAAGAAAAACGTACAATCAAGGTCACTTCCAGTATCCGACTCCACTTACCCCTCAGGTCTCTGAAGTCAGGCAGAAATCCCAAGCAGGGCACGCTGGGCGTGACGTGGGCAGTGCGGTGTGGGAGAGCTCGCGCCCGCAGACCGCAGACCGCCTGCTCCGCCTTCTGGTAGCACCTCTTGGTGACGCAGAAAGAGCTCAAGATCTCAGCACTCCCCCCCATCCATGCAGGGGGAGCATGACAACAGCCCCCACCTGGGGCGCTGGGAAGCGCACAGCACAGTCCCTGGCACGCTCTAAATGCCAAAGAATGTCCTCCCAGCCATCACCCTCACCCACCACCTTCGCCGTCATCCACACGCTCCTACGACAATGTCCCTGGCTCTGCGCTGCCAGCCGCTCTGCCCCTGGCTGTGGCTTGCTTCCTAAGTGGATGATTCACGACCCGAAGCTATGCAGGGGGAGGGCGGCTCAGATGCAGTCTCAGTGAGTCAGGCACTGCCCTTTGCCTGGACCCACACGCCACTGACTCACGCCCAGCATCCCGCAGAACCCCTTGTCGTGGCTGCGCTGGGCCACAGAGGCGGCGCGTGCCCATGGAACTGCCAGTGCCTGCCTTGCTCTCCTATGCAGACCCACCAATAGCGCATCCCACCACTCCAGGTCCAGCGGTCTCGTGGCCACCTCTGCTCACATGTCACTGTGCCTCTCTGAATGCTGACCATTGTGTGGCCTGGCCACAGAGCTTGAGAAGACAGAAACACTTCTGGGCTTTGTCCACCCCACCTCTGCCTTCCTGTCTTCCCCAGTGGTACAAAGAGGGTGATGTCCAAGTTCAGTGACACAGTCTTACAAAGCGGCACTGGCATTTCCACGCGCCACTTACCGCGATGGCTGCACAAAAGCGTGAAGCATTAAAATCTGCCCACGCGGCACACCCTCCGGTAAAGGTCTCTGCCTGCTACTGGTGGGGGAAATGTTATGCTTCAATTCTTATGTCTTCCCTGCCATCTTTGATAAAGTTTAGGAGGAGGGGGACAAATCTGAGTTCTCTGCATTAAGTAGCAAGCACCTGCTGATGCACTTGCACCAATGCCTCCTTCAATCCGCACAGCAGCCCTGCTGCACTCCCATTTACAGAAGGGAAACTGAGGCCCCGGCTGCCCGCACACCATGGAACCGGCAGAACCAGGAGGTGGACCCAGGTCCACAGCACTCTAAACAACTTATCTGACAGCATCTGGGGAAGGGAAAAAAAATCTCAGGACTCCAGCTTGGTGTGGTACTTTTCACACTGATGGTTCTTTCAAGTTGTTGTTTTTCTTGGATGCAAAATTTTCTGCATAATTAATTGCCTTTGGAAATTACCAAGCAATTTCCCATTCACTGAGTTGGAAATGCCCCGTGGAAATGAAAATGCCAATGCGACTGCAGGACACCTCGGCTGGGGCGATGCAGGGCGTGACTGCACTCCCGACTCCCAACTCCCAGCCCACTGAGGAGGGGCCAGGCAGGTGTCTGGGCCAGGCCCCAGACTGAGAGGCCCCATGCATGCCCAGGAGGAGGAGCCCTGGTCTCACACTGCCCAGTCCAGCCCTGCCCCACTCCCCAGGGGGACCCCTCCCCATGACTTAAACACAGGGCATGCTCCCCTCCGTGAGAACGTGATAGCCATTCATAATGGAGGGGGCAGCTTTTCCCCCATAAAAATGAGACTGCTCTGAGTCACAGGCTGTGGGTCCTGATGTCAACTGCAAAGCATGCGTGACCAAGAAAGGAAGTCCTGTGTGCTATAGGGCCCAGGCAGAAAGAAACAGCCTTAGCTTAGCTTACGGGGCAGCATGCCAGCCACCATGGGATGCCCTCTGACCCTGCAGGTGCTGGTCTGGATGAGGGCAACCCCCTAGGAGGGCTGGGGTCTCCCTTCCCCTCAAACCGTTACACCCCATTCTTTGCTCCGTGGATGAACATTTGGAAAACAAAGGACACAGTGCTATATGAGGTAGAAACAGCCCTGGAATCAGCTGGTGGGGAAAAGAGCATGAACTCTACCTTGCTGGGGTAGCTCTGTGATGCAGGGATGCAGAAGCTAACCTCCTATGCCTGTGAACGTCCCAGCTGCTGCTAGCAGGTGCAGCGGCCACTGGGTAGAGCAGACATTTCTCTTCTGCAGAGGAGCAAGCCATGTGGGGCAGTAGAGGGGGTCAGTCTGTGGTCTTAGATAAAGGGGCTCCAAAGTCCAGGGACCCCCAGGCTGCCTTCTTCAGCACCTCTGAGAAGGGTCCCAAGGTCTGGCTCCCCACCATACTGTCCTCAAGATGCAACCCACAAGATGGAGGGGTTTTCTAATGACTGATGAAATGACCCCAGGGCAGAGAGAATGCGGGAAGGCAAACACCTGGATGACCCCACCTGGGTGACGGAACCACGGCTTAGAGCTGGTGTCACTCTGTGACAGCCGAGCTTCCATCTATCCTAAGAGAGGCACGGCAGGTCCTTGATGTCCACCACCTTGGGCTGGGCGAGGGTCAAGACTCTGAACTCAAAGGACAGCTCAGCAGGGCGCTGGAGATCCAACCAGGTGGGCGAGAGCACCTGCAAGATGAGCAGGTGACTCACACACCTAGGACCTCGCTGCCCAGCAGACTGGGCTCAGTAAGTGCACCTGCAGTGAGTAAATGGGTTAATAATAAAACCATTTTTACTATTTGCAGAAGCAACTCTTTCGAATCAGTCAGCTGTCACCAAGTACCCACTCTATAATAAGCAATGAGCACTCAAAAGGAAATTAGATAAAGCAAGACGGTAATGAGCGCGTACTACCTGAGTTGCTTCTTTTTTTGTTGTTGTTAAAATGCTGCTGAGAGGCTCTGATGGACATTATGTTCCAGCTCTGTGCGAACCGTCTTTAAAATTGATGCTGTCTTAGTTACTGAGCCAGCAAGCGCATCTGGACTCGGGACTGGCCGGGACATCACTCCGGCTGTCTGGAACTAAAGGCAGTAAGGCTGAACGGGCGAGAACATTGCAGTCTCGTCAGGGGAGACCATCACGTGGAAACAGCGACATAAACCAGGTTGCAGAGTTAGCAAGGCGGGGCTGGTTCCCGACTCCTCCACTTGTGAGCTGGGTGCTCCCAACCCCAGCCAGTCACTCCCACGGCCGGCCCCTTGCAGGGAGGGGGGCTGATGAGAGATCACAGGGGTGAAGTGTGTGGCCCAGGGCTGCCTGCTGTGAACACCCAGTGAAAGGGCTGCTGTTTCAGCTCCAGTGCCTTGCTCAGACCCACAGCCCGGGCGACTGTGCCACCACGGCTGCCCTCTTCCATGCATGTGTCCTTGCAGCCAAGCTCAGGCGGAAGCTGCTCTGGGAAGCCTGGCTGACGGGCAGGCTAAGCTGGCTGTTCTCCTGTGGCACCTCGTGCCTTCCTGACCAGGGACTGGCAAACCATGCCATAGGGACCATGTGGGCATGTGCACAGGCACGCCTGCCTTCCCTACTGTACCACAGGGAAGAAGCTAGGCCTTTGCTGCTGGCACCATAAGTGCTGCTGGAGAGATGGATGCACGGATGGGTGGGTGGGTGGATGGATGGATGGGTGGGTGGGTGGATGGTTGGATGGGTGGGTGGATGGGTGGATGGGTGGATGGTGGGTGGGTAGGTGGATGGATGGATGGATGGGTGGGTGGGTGGATGGATGGGTGGGCGGATGGATGGATGGATGGGTGGGCGGATAAACAGAAGGAGGAATAGATGGAA
The DNA here is from genome assembly GCF_964237555.1 of Oryctolagus cuniculus. NCBI lineage: Eukaryota > Metazoa > Chordata > Mammalia > Lagomorpha > Leporidae > Oryctolagus > Oryctolagus cuniculus. The sequence goes on along the minus strand of NC_091446.1, from coordinate 14,243,258 downwards.
GGACGGACAGATGGAGGCACATTTGGCCTTCTGAGCACCCCCCGCCGCTACCATGTGAGTGACCAGCACTGATGACGCCACTCTCATGCCTCTTCTCCCTCCGTTTTGCTGAGGCTCTTGCTTGGTTTCCTAACTCTCCATCCTCCCACCTCTCGAGGGCCTCCTCAGACACTTTCAACATAAACCTGATGGTCCCAAGGGTCTCTGACTTTTTCTCTTCTTACCCACTTTTCCCAGCGAGCAAAACCCAACATCCATCTTCACTACCCATCTCTACGTGGGTGATTCTAAAACCCACCCCTGTGTCCCAGCCCCTTCTCTGAGACGCAGTCTTGTTTTCAATTCACCTCTCACCTGGTCCACTGCAAGAACCTTCTAACTGGCCTCCGATGCCCCACGCACGGCTCCCCGGAGGCCCTCCTGGACCTTTATGAGACAAAAGCTAACTCCTCGGTGTGGCCCTGGAGGTTCCAACGTGCCGCTTCTACAGAACGCTGCGATTTTCCCCCCTGCCTTTTTTTTATTGAAGTTCTTTTTTTTTTTTTTTTTTTTTTTTTGACAGGCAGAGTGGACAGTGAGAGAGAGACAGAGAGAGAAAGGTCTTCCTTTGCCGCTGGTTCACCCTCCAATGGCCGCCGCTGCAGCCGGCGCACCGCGCTGATCCTGGCAGGAGCCAGGAGCCAGGTGCTTTTCCTGGTCTCCCATGGGGTGCAGGGCCCAAGCACCTGGGCCATCCTCCACTGCACTCCCTGGCCATAGCAGAGAGCTGGCCTGGAAGAGGGGCAACCGGGACAGAATCCGGCGCCCCAACCGGGACTAGAACCCGGTGTGCCGGCGCCGCAAGGTGGAGGATTAGCCTATTGAGCCACGGCGCCGGCTCCCCCCTGCCTTTAGGAGGGTCTGCAGGACCCTATTCCCACCTCCAACACCACGAGACACCCCCCCCCCCAAACTGATCTCTCCTCCTTCTGCTTTATGGTCCCTGCTTCTCAGCCACCCTGACCTGAATATGGATTCTGAGATCCTCCATGACGACACCCCAACCCCAAAGAAAGACCGTGAACAAGGTGTCTCCGGCATCCTGGGCAGATTCAGTTCCATTCCTTTTCCATCCACTTCCACACCCAACGCCGAGGATGACAGCTCTGGTGCCAAGGCTCCATCTGTCCACATGGATCCAACAACCAACACGATATGCAAATGCGAGGAAAGGAACTCCTAGTTCTTTCAGTCTTCAGGACAAGAGAGGCAGAAGTGACTTTGGAAGGTGAAGGAAGGGGTTAGGGGAACGAGGCAGAGACCCGAGCTTGGGCAAGTACAGGGCGGAGTTGGCTAGACAGAGAACGAGGGGTGACTCTCGACTGGTGTGTTAGGGACAGGCTCCAGTGGGAGCAGACAAGCGGCTCCACAGGCGCTTCTGCCAGGGGAGTGATAAGGAGAGAGATACTAGATGGCAAGAGGGACCAGGATCTGGGGCCCACCCGATTCACAGTTCAGGACACCCCTGCAGGCCGAGCTGACGGAGCTCGGGCCCTCGTGAGTGGGGTTGAACGGCCACACATCTCAGGGCCCAGTGTGGGGGCTGGAGGCCTGGAAGATGGAGTCAGGGAGGCCGAGGGTGACAGCAGGTGTCAAGCACCCTTGCTGTTCTCTCAGGCCCACACAGGGGCCGGCGGGCCTTCTGCACAAAGTGTGCAGGCAGCTCGCATGGGGCTGGGGGCACGATTAATAGCCGTGCGGCGCTGAGTGCCCTGCCTAAGACACCCATGTGCTCATTTGAAATGAAAACTGCTCAAATGAACTGGAAAATGTTTGACTTGTATTTTCTCATATTCCCGAACCTTTCTTTCCACGGTTCAAAAGTTTGCATTGTCTAATTGCTGATTTCCATTTGTGAATGAATCAGCGTAAAATAAAATTAAGTGCCAAATTAATCTCCCCCATCTAGTTTTAGGCATTAATTATCCTCTGAGCCTTTTTCTCCTGCTTTTGCAGCGTGTCAAGACAAGCCCAGATACAGTGAAGCAGAATCCAGGTTTTGACGGAGGAATTTAAGCCCTAGAAGTAAAAGATGTTCTTGCTAAGATCCACAGTTTACTGTGCAAAAGGGCCCGATTCCAAGCAAAGAGAACACATTTCTCACCTTTTAAGGGTACACAACACTGTCAGACTAAGTAAGTTCCTGGAGCAGACATTTGCTGCATAGTTTTGTGACATGTTTCCCCGGTTGACAAATGAATAAGGATACATCTCCTGTATGTTTAGCAGGGTCACCCTTGTGTGGAAAATGTAGGGTTGGTTAGAGAAGAATTTTAGAAACTGCAGGTGCAACTTTGGAGGTGCTCCTAGCTCTGCTGAAATTCTCCCAGGCTACCAGAACACACTTACAGGATCCTCGGTCTCTGGAGAAAGGGAGAACTGTATACGTGGTGATCTGCTCAGAGCCCCTGCACTTGGAAGACTGTACACCTGGGCACCAGGAGGATACATCAGACCTCCAGTAGGGCCAAGAAAGCCTTGGGGACAGAGGACACGGAGCCCTCATTTCCTGAGTTCTGCATTATGAGAACCTTTCTAAAAGGACTGAGACGGCCTTGCATCAGCACTGTTGACCAGTAAGAATGCCCCTGTCACTTCCACCCACCCAAGACACACAGCAAGGAAAAACAGAGCTGAGACTGGTGGTGTGCAAAGGAGGAGACTCGGCCCTGGCTGGAACCCCTCAGGACCCAGCTTTGGAAAGCAACGGCTGCATGCATGGGTATGAACGAAGAGCTATTCATCTGCAGCCCGAGGGTCATCCCTGCTCATGTGCAGAGCAGCCAAGGCCATGGGCATCAAAACCACCAAGCATGCAAAGCGCTGTTCACAACAGCAACACCACGTGGCAACGGCTAAAGCCACAGGCAGGAGAGCTGCTAGGGGGCCTCAGGCCACATGGCCTTGGAAGCAGAATGGATCCTGGAATCCACTTCTGCGGTTCTTCGATGAGAACGGGGGCCTTGCAGGGGGAGCATGGCAGGCTGTAAGAGGAAGAAGCCAGACCTCCTGTAATTCCGAGGCACTTAAGTATTGATGAGAATTCATTAGAAGGACAACGGTGTTTTGAAGAGCATATTTGTGGCAGCCTAAGTCAGTGCTCAGGGCAGAGCTTATTATGGAAGGCAGTTTGGGAGCAAGGAGGTAAGGGAAGTTCAAACAACGGAGGTGGATCTGACTGTTTGCACTAGGGATAAAGGTGAGCTTCCGTTCCACCCGAACCAGACCTGACATCTCTCCAGGCACCTGGGAAAGCACCAGAGAGACGGGGCCAGGGGCCGCTGCGCTACCAGGGGCGGAACATGACGCTCTTCAGCTTCCCCTCTCCTTTCCAACAACAGCTCCTGACTGCTCTGCTGCAGACCTGCTCGGAGGCCCAGCCAAGCGCTCGCCTCTCCCCAAACACCCCACGAGGAAAGGAACTGTCAGCTTCCCTAAAAGGGAAAAGAAAAGAAAAACAAAGTCAAAGGAGCTGCTTCTCGTCTGTTTGAAGGCGCGAGGCAGAGGCGAGGCAGGTTCTGTGTAGCACACCGTGGGACCCTGGGGAAGAAGAGCTCAAGGCCACGAGTTGGAGGATATTAAGTTCAGGGAAGTCTTAATGAGCTTGAGCAGCTCTTTGATAGTGGCTGATGCGAAGATGGAAATGCGGCATTTGCAAGTGTGAGCCTTCGAGCTGGTTCTTAGGAAGCAGTTTCCCCCCCTTGCCATCCCTTCCCTTCAGGGATATTCAGACAGGCCTGAAGCCATCGCACCAGGGCTGGGTAAAGGTTGGAGCGGGGCCCCGGCTCCAGCCAATCGCAGAGGCTGCTCGCAGCAGGAAGAGGTGCAAAGGCGTCCTGGAGATGGATGGAGAGGGCATGGAGTAAAAGACGAGATTAATAAAATCTGATGAAAGAAAACACCACCGGCCAACCCAGCAGCTCAAATTACATTTACTGCACTGGCCGGGAAGGGGGGTCATCATGAGGAGCAAGTCCAGGCTCTGGAAGAAATTCCCGGCTAAATAACCTAACAATGAGTAACACCGCGGGAAGGCACCGATTCGCCTTCCCAGGGAAAACTCAAGGCAGGGCAGAGAACACATCACTCACAGGAGACACATTTCACTGGGCAGCGCCCCTGGGCAGCAGGGATCCGGATCCAGGCAGCTGCTGCTTCCTACCCAGAGCCACAAACAAGACCACAGCGCCGGTGCCGCCTGGTCCCGGGGAGCTCTGCCCCAGGACATGGAGGTGTTATGCAGCCCATCGTGGCCTTGGTGGGATTGGGCACGAGCAGTCACCAGGCATGGCCGTGCTGCCTCCAGTTGTACATTTCTGTCTCATCAGCTGAGTCCATTCCCTGCGGCTGAGGGTGTCGCAGTTCCTGGAATCTGTCCTTCTCCAAGGCACCCCAACCATCCAGTGTCCTGCCACTACCCACCCCCACCCCACCCCCAGCTCCCCCGCCTGCCAAGCCAGTCTCTCTGCAGCTCAGCAGGAAAGCAAGTTGACTTACTGGACTCACACCAACCCTCTATGGATTCTCTCTTTAGAAGAACATGCAAGCGCTCAAGGTGACTTCCGGCCTGGGAGGAAGGTCACCGCCCTGCTCTGGCCCTCGGGTGAGAAGAGGCTCCACCCCTGCTCTCTCCCAGCCTCTGCTCAGTGAACAGAGCAACTTAGCATCTTCCACTGCTCCCATCTCCGGGCAGGATGAAAAGCCCAGCCACTCTCTGGACCCCTCAGTGCACAGGATAACATCCTACCATGGAGTCAGGAAGAGCTGTTGGTATTTAGCTGAGGAAGATTCTAGAAACCCAGCCCTGCTCCCATGAGGAGGATTCCCTGCTGCTCAACAGCTAAAGGGGCCCAGCGGCTGGAGTTCAGATCCAGGGGGTGCAAAGGAGGGGTTTTCAGAATCTACTCCCTCCCACCGCCCTGCTCCTCTGCCATGTTCATCCTCTGCAAGGGGGTAGTGGACCCCCTGGCTGATCAGCCTCCCTGGGATCCTGGCTTGGGAACCTTCTGGGACACTCAGCCCTGTTCCTAGTGCACAGCCAAGAGGGGACTTGATGGACAAGGGGCTGGGAAGTGAGAGAGCCTTCGCGGTCATGCGTCCGTAATGCCTGACTCCTCCCTAGATGTTCTAGGATGTTCGGTCATCCACATCCTTGCTCGGTTCACCTGCTTCCAACTTTCTCAGAGCAAAGTGGAGGAGCATTACTGCCAGAAAATCTTCAGCACAAGAGAGTTTTCACCTGAGGACATTCACTGTCCTTTGGTTCCTATCAGAGTTGGTTTAAGGAAAGAAGAGGACCCCATTCTACAGGAGCCAGACCTAAAGTGACCAGAAATCGGCTAACCAGATTCCTCCACAAATCAGACTCTTTCCTGCTCTCTGCTCTTGAGAAAGGCAAACTCAAACAGGGAACAAGCAAACAGCCACACTCTTCCCAACTTGTACACCTGCCTAAGACTTATTGCGTAATGTGATCTTATCAGAGCTGGCATTGAGGGCTCTTGGCTTGAGACTGGGCACAAATACTGGGTCCAGCACAATGTCCTGTCTGGGATTCCACCTGCTCTTGTGGTCGAGGTGCAGCACAGCCTCCGTCTACAGAGACTCAGACTCTGCTTATCAGACTCTCCTTGGTGCATCAGCAACTAAATGCAGCCCCAGGTTCTAGAAGTACACACGTGAATCGGCAGAGGTGGCCCGGGGTTGGGACAGGAACCAGTGGAGCAGAGTGGACGGCCACCTGCTCTTTCCACTCCACCTAATTCCACGTTGTCTTTTCTTCTGCAGAGAATGTGTCCTTGGACTCCATCAAACATTAAAATCAAGCAACAGGTGGCCAGAAAGACGACGGGAGAGGATGTCTCCCACGTGGTCCAGGCTTGGCAGCGTTTCCAAGGGAGGCTAGGAGTGGGAAGGCAAGCTGAGCTGGGGAAGCCCATTCTCTGCAGCCACAGAAGGGCCCAGAGCTCTCCAAGCTCCACTCCCTGTGGCTGGACACGGGGTCGTCCTTTGGGGGCAGCTTTCCCCCCGGAAGGTTGAGAGCCGTCTCTGCATCTCCAGCCAATGCCTTTCCTGACTTACTGAGCCCCCGGCAACCACTGGCATCCCCCACGACTCAAGAGGTGGGCACATGCATTTGCAGGTGCCCCTCACCTGAGAGGCGCTCAGGAATTACAGGTGTTTTCCTGACTCCAGCTCCCTCAACTTTCCCTAGTTAAAGCAGGAAGCCTCTCGGCTGCTCTAGAGGTCAGGACTTGGCCAATTCAGTAAGTGTGCCAGCCTGCCATCCCGCTCTGCCCAGCTAGGGGCACAGGGAACAGGAGCGCTCCCAGCCATGGCATCGCCCTGCCACCACCACTGCCAGCACCCTACCTGCAGATGTAATTCGTCTTGCAGGAATCCTGCAGATCCAAGCAGTTGGGCTTCTCCCTCTCCTCATAGGAGCACACGGGCACGATGGTCTGCCGCCTCCGCTCGGTGCAGGCGATGTCGCGGCAGGAGCAGAAGAGCATCCCGTAGCTGTGCTTGGCGGGGACCTTGTCGAAGAACTGACGCAGGGCCTTGTGGCACTTGCGGCGGTTGCACACTTCGTTGGACATGCTGGTGGTACACGGGGTGATGTACGCCGACCTGTACTTCTTGCAGGTGTCATCAAGGTTGCAGGCCTTGGCTGCATCCAGGCAGTTGTTTCCTTTGGGCACATGTTCCACTGCGAAACAGAGAACAGAGAGGTGTGAGCAGAGCGCGGCCCAGGGCTGCCCACACCCGCTCTGTCTGCACTGAGCTCCTGCCATTCTGCTGGCCACACCGGCCGGGCAAGAACTCAATGAGCTTTGAAGCTAATGACTTCATGACTTCGTGACACTGGGAACCCAGGACACTGCACAAGCCCCGAGTAATTCCTTTAGTGTACAGGGAGGAGCCAAGAGCTCAAGAGAGCGAAGTCAATGGAACTCAGGCCCCTGCCCGACTATGTGCAAACGATTCGACAGGAGGATAAATTTCCAGAGCCTGGTCAGTAAACTGAAATTAGGATCAAAGATAAAAGCAACAAATTATGTACTTGCTCATGATACAGTATGTAAAATGATATGCTAAATGCAAGTCTAATTGCCATGCAATCCTCCAGGAATATAATTATGTAATAAATGCATATAGTACATGCTAATTACTATATGATTATAGAGTAATTACATGCTTATTTGAGCCCAGAAGACAAAATACTATGCCAGGCTCGCTAAACAGAAAGAAGCAACTATAATGTAGTTAAGTTTCAACTCTCAGGCTATTGGAAGAAAACCAGAATAAATCACATAAAAATTTGCAAACCTCAATTGCCACTTAACCCACCACATATAATAATGTGGGCTCTGTGAGCATCGAAGTCACAGATTAGGAAAAGCCAGCTAGCATTTTGGACAGACTTCCAGTGGATTTATAAACCACGGGCGTTGGGAATCACAAGAAACATATGCTGCCTGCTGTGGGCGCTGCCAGAGAAAGCAGCACTCTCCCTGCCGGGCGGTCCCTCTGCTGGCCCTCTGCTGTCCCCCTGCTGTCCCCAGCAGCAGAGCTGGGGTTCTCTGGGCTCGTGGTGGGGCGGGGGTTGAAGGCGCTGGTCAGGGCCAAGCCCAACAGGCAAAGTTACAAGATGAGCAGATGGGGGGAACCAAACTTAGTCCATGCTAAAGAGCTGTTTCTATAGGCAGAGGGAAGTGACGGAAAACCTCCCGTAGACAACTGATAAGGTGGTCCCTGGAGGACTGATAATCCGCTGGCCGGGGACCCTCCAGACAGGGCAGGGAGGCAGCTGGGTAGAAGCAGAGAATTACAGCACTGGGCACCCCAGGGAGCTCCTGCCCAGGTCTCAGTCCCTGTATTTCCTGTATGTTGGTGGCCACATGGAATATTACTCAGTCTTCAAAAGGACACCCTATAATGTGCGCCACGGCTAAAACCTGAGGAAGTTGTGCTCAGTGACATGAGCTGATCACAGCCAGACAGACACGGCATGACCACTCCACACCAGGAATCTGAAATAGCCAATTGCACAGAGGCAGAGCATGGAAGGCTGACTGCCAGCAGTGGGGGCAGGGTTCACTGGGAATTAAGTTACACGGCTGTGCAAGGTGAGCGAGTTATAAAGCTGAAGTGCAACATCTCTCCTACACCACCCAGAGGACAGAGAGCCCACTAACTGTTCTTAGCATGTACAGAGTATTTTAAACATAAATTAAAAAGGGCATGCAAAGCCAGTCCTACATTTCAGAGCAAGGAACATGCAGCTGGCTCAAGGAAAATCCAGTATCCAAAAATCTGAAATCACAGCCTCACACCCTGGCACGGCAAGCTGTGTTCTCTGTGCTCCGGGTTCGTATTTCTGCCAATGGCATCTGAGCCCCACAAGTTTAATGTGGGAGACAATAAACAAGGTATTCAAGCTTTCTTGGGTGAGCAGTGCAGGAAGCCAGCAGCTGCACACCCAGGCCTGCTGTTCAGCAAACACTCCTGGAGCCTTCTCTCCGTCATGCCCCGCCCCAGCCTGTTTGCATTTCCATTCTTGGGCTTCTCAGGACATGAGTGACAGTCGCCAAGTGCCCTGATGTGGTTACCAGGGCCTCCGGGCCTTGGTGACACGTCCAGCCTTCTCCTCTATGGAGACTTGTAATGTCCTGTTGTTGGGCCCTAGGCAGTGATTTATATTCTTGAAGGTCTCCAGTTGCCTAGATTGCTAATTTATGCATTTTTGATGATCATCTAAAATAACTTAATATGACCGTATCCTGCATCAACTGGATCAGACCCCGACAGCCGGATATGGGTATGGACACGGTTTTACTACCTGCATTTACAGAGGCACTGGTGTCAGATGGCGCTTTACAATCTCCAGCTAAAAGGAAAAGACCAGACACCCAGAGGTAGATCAGCACTCAAATGATGCAGCCAGTGATAAACGGACAGACAGTTCATGTTATTTCAAATGAGAAAAATGGCAGAAGAATGATGTCATCACCTGGCACCCAGTAACACAGGCCTGACACCCTCAAAAGAATGCCAGCTGTAACACACCACTACATTCAGACTGTAAACACCCATCCAGTTTCAGCAAAATAATGCCATTTTTCCATTAATGTCATTAGCTTGCACTTCATTGTTCTCAAAGAGTTTTGTACATGCTTAATGTGTGTGTGCTGCTTTTACAGTTGTGCGAAAGCAGAGAATGAGCGCTTTCTAATGTTTCTAAGTTTCCAATAACATTTTTTTTTTTTTGACAGGCAGAGTGGACAGTGAGAGAGAGACAGAGAGAAAGGTCTTCCTTTGCTGTTGGTTCACCCCCCAATGGCTGCCGCGGCCGGCGCACCGCGCTGATCCAAAGGCAGGAGCCAGGTGCTTATCCTGGTCTCCCACGGGGTGCAGGGTCTAAGCACTTGGGCCATCCTCCACCGCACTCCTGGGCCACAGCAGAGAGCTGGCCTGGAAGAGGGGCAACCGGGACAGAATCTGGCGCCCCAACCAGGACTAGAACCTGGTGTGCCGGAGCCACAAGGTGGAGGATTAGCCTAGTGAGCCACAGCGCCGGCCCCAATAACATTCTAAGAAATAAAGTCAACCCAAGATATCTAGAGAATTTTCTTTTTCTCTGCAAGTAGCCCACATAATAATACACGGACTTGCAAAAATTCGCCAGTGTACACTTTGTTATAATATGAGCTGCCTTTTTAACTGTTCCTTATTTATTTTTATTTATCTGAAAGGCAGAGAGAGGGGAGGGGGGAGGGAGAAGGAGAGAGAGAGAGAAACGAACTTCCATCTGCTAGTTTACTTCCCAATTGCCATCAATAGGTGGGACAGGGTCAGGCTGAAGCCAGGAGCTGAGAACTCAAGCAGGTGTCCCAGCTGGGTGGCAGGGCCCCAGCTACTTCAGCAGCTCCTGCTGCCTCCGAGTGCAGTTAGCAGGAAACTGGAAGCAGCAGCAGAGTGGCCAGACTTGCATCAGGGACTCCGATACGGGATGCAGGGATCCCCAGCAAGGGCTTAATTCATGGTGCCAACCATCCACCCCCATTAGTTGCTTTAAGTTAAAACTATATAAGAGATTAATTAAGTTTATCTTTTAATATTACAAAAAAGCAATACTTTAAAGGAAGAGCTTTGTAGAAAGTGGAAATAGGCTGAACCATTTTTTGTCTAAATCAATTGATCAAAGTTAACTTCAGTGGGTGTGACAGCCTCACTCTATTTGCATCAATACAGAACCCTTGCCAGAGCTCCAACTCCTTATCATGATTTTAGACCCTGTGACAAATTCCACAGTACATCACCTGGCACATTTACAGAGGCAGAAACTTAATTCATTAACTCACAGCTCAATGTGACTTCTTGTTTCTTTCATCACACAAAATAAATTCATAACACTTCCCAACTTGATAGATGAGGTTAGCATTATCCAAATGCTAGAAACCAGCAAAGACAAAAGAAGAAAATAATAGGCTAATGTTCCCTATGAATAAAGATGGAAAAATATTTCCAAAATTTTAGAGACTTGTGTTTAGCAATATGTTAAAATAATGCATCATGATTGATGAGGGGTTATCCAAAGAATGCAATGTTGGTTAGTAAACATTCACATTAATGGAATACAGGCGGAAAACCATGATTATTTTAATAAACAAAGAAAGATCAAGTAGTACATTTCAGTATTTTTTCAAGAATTGTTTAAAATGTCCAGCAGATTAAGAATAGAAAAAAAAAAAAGATCTTGGGTGGGTGTTTTACCTAGTGGTTACAAACACCATGAGGATGTCCACATCTCATATCAGAGTGCTAAGGTTCAAGATCCACCTCTGGTTCCTGTCTCCAACTTCCTGCTATTGCAGACCCTGGGAGGCAGTGCAGATGGCTCAAGTAATTGGATCCTTGTCACTCACGTGGGAGACCTGGATTGAGTTCCAGGCCTGTGGCTTCAGGTCCTTGAGGTCATCTGGGGCGTGAACCAGCAGATGGGAGTGCTGTCTGTCTGTCTCTCTCTTCTTTCTCAAATATTTCAAATTTTAATTAAAAATAATTTTCTCTATTTGAGGAGCTATGAAAAAATAACATTAACAGCATGAAAAACATGCAGCTAAATCATGTTTCATGATAAAATGTGGACAGCTTTTCTCTAAGACTTGAATAAAGGATACCCTTCTTATCATTAGAATCAGCAGCATGCAGGAGATCCCAGCCATCACAATAAAGCAATGGAAAGAAACAAAAGGTATAGAGATTGGGAAGGGAGACATTTCTATTCAAAGATGACTTAGAAAAGCCTAAAAAATCTGTAAAGCAACTACTAGAATGAATAAGTCAAAGAATATAAAGTGAATGTTAAAATTAACTATAAATTATTTTGAGTTTGTAGGTTTATAATATTTTATATTGACAAATAAGAATTGTATATATTCATGAGGTACAGTGTGATGCCTTGATATAGATTTGACATGTGGGATGATTAAGCCAAGTTCTTTAATGGATCACTTTAATAAGTTATTTACAAAAACAGAGAAATCTTTTCTTGAGAGATAGGGGCAGGGGGTGTGGTTCCATCCTCTGGTTCATTTTAGAACTAGAACTCTGTCCAGGTCTCCTATATGGGTGGCAGGAGCCCAACTATTTGAGTCACCACTAGTGCCTTGCAGGTTCAATATGAGCAGGAAGTTGGAGTAAGGAGCCAAAGCTGGGTGTCAAACCCAGCACTCTCATATGGGACATGGACATCCTAATCAGCATCTTCACCACTAGGCCAAAGGCCCAGTTTGAGAAATGAAATTTTAAAATATAATTCCATTTACAATAGCACCAAAAAAATTGAAAAAGCACTTAGCAATGAATTTATCAAGACATGCAAAATCTCTACACTGAAAACTAAAATCACTGCTGATAAAAATTTTTAGAAGACTTAATAAATGGAAATATATACTATGTTCATGGAGCAGAAGACTGCATACTGTTAACATGTCAATTATCTCCAAATCATGATACCTTTGAAATTGGCAAACACATGCCAAAATTTATATGGAAATGCAAAGGACCCAGAATAGCAAAGGCAATTTGAACCAGAACAACAAAACTGGGGGACTTACATTGACTTCAAGATTTACTATAGGGGCTGATGCTTTGGCATAGAGGGTAAAGCCACTGCCTGTAGTGCTGGAATCCCATATGGACTCCAGATGGAGTTCCAGCTGTTCTACTTCTGATCCAGCTCTCTGCTATGGCCTACAATAACAGTAGAAGATGGCCCAAGTTCTTGGGTCCCTTAACCTGCATGGGAGACCTGGAAGAATCTCCTGACTCCTGGCTTTGGATCAGCCCAGCTCTGTCCAATGTGGCCATTTAGGGAGTGACCAGCAGATGGAAGACCTCTCTCCGTGTCTGTCTCTCTGCCTCTGCATTTCCTGCCTCTCTGTAACTCAGTCTTTTAAACAAATAAATCTCAAAAAAAAAAAAAACCCTCAAGATTTACTATAAAGCTACTGTTATCAAGACAGTGTGGTATGGGACAGGCATAGACAAATTGAACAGTGGAACAGAATTCAGAAATATACCCACATAACTACAGTCATTTGGTTTGTGACAATGATGGCAAAGAAATTCAATGGGAAAAGAAATTCTTTTCAAAAAATGGTACTAGAATAAGTAGCCATCAATGTTAACAGAGTGTTTCTACTTCATATAATACATAAAAATAAACACAAAACAGAACATAGACTTAAACATAAAAGTTAAACTGATAAATCTTTCCGAAGAAACAAAATAATTTTGAAGGCATGCAAACATTCCTTAGACAGGTAATAGCAGGCAACAACCATAAGAGAAAAATGCTGGTATGCAGTTTATAAAAATTTAAAATATCTGCTCATGGTAAGACAATGTTGAGAAAATGAACAGACAAGACAACAAATAAGAGAGAAAAGGTTCATAGAATATCTGACAAAGGACTAGTATTGGGCCAGTGCCATGGCTCACTTGGCTAATCCTCCGCCTGCGGCACCAGCACCCCAGGTTCTAATCCCAGTTGGGGTGCTAGATTCTGTCCCAGTTGTTCCTCTTCCAGTCCAGCTCTCTGCTGTGGCCCGGGAAGCCAGTGGGGGATGGCCCAAGTAGCTTGGGCCCTGCACCCGCGTGGGAGACCAGGGGGAAGCACCTGGCTCCTGGCTTTGGATTGGCGCAGCATGCCAGCCATATTGGCCATTTGAGGGGTGAACCAACGGAAAAAGGAAGACCTTTCTCTCTGTCTCTTTCTCTCACTGTCTAACTCTGCCTGTCTCCCCCCTCCAAAAAAAAAAAAAAAAACACAACAAAGGACTAGTATCCAAGGTATAATAAGGATGCTTAAAATTCAGTAATAAAAGAATAACCCAATTAAAAAATGAGCTAAATATTTGAACATATCCTTCACAAAAGTAGACAAATAGATGGCTGATAAGCATATGAAAAGTGTTCAGCATCATTGGTTATGCAAAAGTAAAGCACAATAGTTAAAATTAAAGGTTGATAACAGCAAATATTAGAAAAAAATGCAAAACTTCATAACGCTGATATGTTCTTTATGGGAGTACAAAAAGATCCATTTAGTGTGAAAAAGTTTGGGCAGTGTTTTATAAAACTAAACATATGGATGAAACACAGCAGACCTATGTGGAGGGCGAGGACAAATACAACTTAGGACACCAGCAGCCAAGAACCTCCATACCAGCATTGGAGAATGAGGAGAGACCAGACTGCAGCAGCCCAAGCCCCTGATAAAAAAAACTGCAGGAAAAGCCTAGAGGGAATCCAGCTTGGAGCCCTGTGGGGATAGTGTACTCACCAAACTAGAGGAGAAAAAACAAGGGGAACTCGTTTTCTCTCTGCCCGATCATCCTGCAAAGGAGTCCTATAACAAGCTGACAGAGAGTGGGTACCAATTTGGACATACAAAACAGCTGCACCAGCTCATGTCCATACTCAGCAATTGAGCCAAGTAGAGACTCTTGAGTCTGGTGGGGAGAACAGACAGGGGGCTGGATGCTTGGGACTGTGGGAGGCTTGTAAAGTGGGACTGTGAAAATTCACTGCAGAATTCTACCAGACATTTAGTTATTTTTTAAAAAGATTTTATTTATTTATTTGAGAGGTAGAGAAACAGACAGTAGAGGGAGAGACAGAGAAAGGTCTTCCTTCTGTTGGTTCACTCCCCAAATGGCTGCTATGGCTGGACTATGCCAATAAGAAGCCAGAAGCCAGGTGCTTCTTCCTGGTCTCCCATGTGGGTGCAGGAGCCTAAGCACTTGGGCCATCTTCCTCTGCCTTCCCAGACCACAGCAGAGAGCTGGATAAGAAGAGGAGCAGCAGGGACTAGAACTTGTGCCCATATGGGATGGCAGCGCCACAGGCAGAGGATTAACCTATTGCACCACGGCGCCGGCTCTTCTACCAGACATTTAAAGAAAAACTAACTCCAATTCTCAAGTTTTTCAAAATAACTTGAAATGGAGGGAATCCTCCCGTATTCATTCTATGAAGCCAGGATCACTGCAATTATTAAACTTAGAAAAGATGCAACAGAAAAAGAGAACTACAGACCAATTTCCCTGAGAAACATTGACACAAAAATCCTCAAAATTATGCCCAATCAAATTCAACAAAACATCAGATCATTCACCTAGACAAGTGGGACTTATCCTTGGTATACAGGGATGGTTCAACATTTGCAAATTAATCAATGTAATACATCACATTAACAAACTGAAGAACAAAAACCATATGATTATCTCAATAGATGCAGAGAAAGCATTTGAAAAATACAACACCCTTTCATAATGAAAACTCTAAGCAAACTGGGTATAGAAGGAACATTCCTCAATACAATCAAGGCAATTTATGACAAACCCATGGCCAGCATCCTATTGAATGGAGAAAAGTTGGAAGCATTCCCACTGAGATCCAGAACCAGATAAGGTTGTCCACTATCACCATTCCTATTCAATATTGTCCTGAAAGTTTAAGCCATAGCCATTAAGCAAGAAAAAGAAATCAAAGGTATTCAAATTGGGAAACAGGAAGTCAAACTATCCCTATTTGCAGATGGCATAATTCTATAAATAGGGGATCTAAAAGACTCAACCAAGAGACTATTAAAACACATAGAAGAGTTTGGTAAAGAAACAGTATATAAAATCAATACATAAAAATCAATAGCCTTTGAATACACAGATAATGCCATGGCTGAGAAAAAACTTCAAAGATCAATCACATTCACAATAGCTACAAAAAAAGAATACCTTGAAATAAATTCAATCAAGGATGTCAAAGATCTCTACGATGAGAATTATAAAACATTAAAGAAACAGAAGATACAAAAAAAATGGAGAAACCTTGCATATTCATGGATTGGAATAATGAATATCATCAAAATGCACATTCTTCCAAAAGCAATTGACAGATTTGATGCGATACCAATCAAAATACCAAAGGCATTCTTCTCAAATCTAGAAAAAATGATGCTGAAATTCATATGGAAACACAGGAGACCTTGAATAGCTAAAGCAGTCTTACACAATAAAAACAAAGCCAGAGGCATCACAATGACAGATTTCAAGACATACAAGGAAGTTATAATGAAAACAGCCTGTTACTGGTACAAAAAACAGATGGATAGACCAATGGCACAGAATAGAAATGCCAGAAATCAATTCAAGCATCTACAACTAACTTATATTTGACCAAGGAGCTAAAACCAATCCCTGGAGGAAGAACAGTCTATTCAACAAATGGTGCTGAAAAAGCTGGATCTCTACATACAGAAGTATGAAGCAGGATCCCTACCTTACACCTTTCACAAAAATCCATTCAAATTGGATTAAAAGCCTAAATCTACGACTCGATACCATCAAATTATTAGAGAACATTGGGAAACCCCACAAGACATTGGCACAAAGAGTTCTTGACAAAGACCCCAGAGGCACAGGCAATCACAGCCAAAATCAACAAATGGGTTTATTCAAATTAAGAAGCTTCTGCACTGCAAAAGAAATACTCAGGAAAGTGAAGAGGTAACTGACATAATGGGAGAAATTATTTGCAAACTATGCAACTAATAAAAGATTAATAACCAGAATATATAGAGTTCAAGAAACTCCACAGCAACAAAACAACCCAGTGATGTAAAGGGCAAAGGACTTACACAGACATTTTTCAAAAGAGGAAATCCAAATGATCAACAGACACATGAAAAAAAGTTCAGGATAACTAGCCATCAGGGAAATGAAAATCAAAACCACAATGAGGTTTCACCTCACCCCGGTAGAATGGCAAGGATGTGGAGAAAAATGCACTTCAATCCACTGTTGGTGGGAATGTAAACTGGTAATGCCACTATTTAAGACAGTTTGGAGGCCAGTGCAGTGGCTCACTAGGCTAATCCTCTGCCTGTGGTACCAGCACCCAGGTTCTAGTCCCGGTTGGGGCGCCGGATTCTGTCCCAGTTGCTCCTCTTCCAGTCCAGCTCTCTGCTGTGGCCCGGGAGTACAGTGGAGGATGGCCCAAGTTGTTGGGATATGTACTCTGTAGAATACTACATAGCAGTAAAAAAAAAAATGAAATCAGTCATTTGCAACAAAATGGATATATCTGGAAAACATCATACTTCATGAAATAAACCAGTCCCAAAGGGACAAATACCATATCTTCTCCCTAATCTATGATAACTAATAGAATAGCTCTAAGGAAATATTTAGAAGTTAAATTGACACTTTGAGAAACAATGACTTGAACAGCCCTTGTCTTGACTGTACAGGAACAGATGTTTTTCCTTAATAGAGAATGGGACTGGGAATGGGAGAGGGAGGAGGTGGTAGGGTGCGAAGGGAGGAGGTGGTAGGGTGCGAAGGCAGGTATAGTGGAAAGAATCACTGAATTGCTATTTTCCAAAAGCTGTACTTATGAAATTTGTACTCATTAAATAAAAGGTTTCTTTGGGAAAAAAAAGAACCTAATCATATGCTTACCCTACAACACAGCAATTCCACCTGTATGTATTTATCCAACAAAAATGAGAACTTAGTCCTAGGACCATAAAAAGGATTATAAAAGAATATTATGATGGTATACTGATATTAACCAAAAACTGTAAACAGCCCATGTACCTGAATCTATCAACAGGAAAATGATTTAATTGTGGAATAGCACTCAGAAAAAAAAATGAACAGATGAACTATTGATACATACAACATGAATGTAAAAAGTCTTACACAAAGAATATACATTTTATTCATATGACTCTATATACTCATATATGAAGCTGTAAAATAGGCAAAATTAACTTATGATGAAAAAAAAATCAAGGTTCCAAATGGCAGAGTGGAGAGGGAACTTTATGCTCCAGCCCAGGAGAAGATAGTTTTAAAAAAGTAGAGATAGTGTAGTCTCAGGAAGAGTTAGGGAAAAAATGGCAGAGGAAACTCTTGTGAAATTCGAGGAACACAGTGGACCTATGTGCAAGGTGTGGGTGCCCAGGGCTTGGGACCCCTACAGCTGAGAGCCTATGTACCAGTGCTGTAAGTGAGGTGAGACCAGACCGCAGTGGGCCAAGCCACTGGCAAAAAAGCTACAGGAAGAGACAAGAGGGAACTAGGCTTCAAGCCCCATGGGGGAAGTGTACCAGCCAAATTAGAGGAGAAAAAAAAAAGGACAGGACAGACATGTTTCTTTCTCTCCTATCACTTTACAAAGGTGTACTGTAACAAGCTAATAGAGCAGGCACCACTTTGGACATACATAACAGCTGCACCAGCTCATGTCCACATCTGATAACCAGACAAGCAGAGACTCCTGACTCTGGTGTAGAGAACAGAGGGCTAGGATCTTGTGACTGGGTGAAGCTTTTGAACCGGCACTGTGAAAAAAACTGAAGGTCTATGGGCGGACTCATGTAGTGGTTGGACTTTGAGCAGTGTCAGTGGGAGATTCCACATCGGGGGTTCCTGGTTACCTGGTGAGAGACATTGCTGGGGAATCTGAACTTATACTGAGGACTGCACAGATCCTTTGTGTGGTCTTTGGGACAGGGCAGACAAATATTATACCCACTGGGACTATTCTCAAGCATTGTTCTGCATTGAGAAGAGCTCAGCTGGGAAGAATAAACCTCCCTTATGATTAAAAAAAAAGAGAGAGAAGATTTACCACGCCAAACCTGGTTGAGTCACCTTCAGCATGCCCTTAATCCTGGAGAACTGAACAGAACTCTCTGGTAACACTTATTACAAGCCTCTAGAGTTTCACTGAAAGCAGACATTCCACTTATCTACAGAGTCATAGTACAATGATAAAACGCACCACAGCAACAAAGAAGAAGGAGAAGAAGAAGAAAGAGGAGGGGAAGGAAAAGGGGAGGGGAGGGGAGGGGAGGGAAGGAAGAAGAAAACAGGTAGCTTCATAAATGCCAAACAACACACCAATCCAAGAAACAAGAATAAGGAAGGCAACATGACACTCTCAAAGGAACACAGCACTACAATACTAGATTGTGAGATGATGAGATAGAAGAAATGCAAGAAATTGAACAAAAAAAATTGAACATAAGATTACATAGAAGTAATCAAAAGCAAACACATGAACTACTGAAATCCATGCAGGACATGAAAGAAAATTTCTCCCATGAAACTGAGATCTTAAAAAGAAATCAGGCCAGCACTGTGGCTCAATAGGCTTATCCTCTGCCTACAGCACCAGTACCCCGGGTTCTAGTCCCGGTTGGGGCACCGGATTCTGTCCCGCTTGCTCCTCTTCCAGGCCAGCTCTCTGCTGTGGCCAGGGAGTACAGTGGAGGATGACCCAAGTCCTTGGGCCCTGCACCCACATGGGAGACCAGGAGAAGCACCTGGCTCCTGGCTTCGGATCAGCGCGGGGCACCAGCCACAGCACGCCGGCCGCAGTGGCCATTGGAGGGTGAGTCAATGGTAAAGGAAGACCTTTCTTCCTGGCTCTCTCTTTGTCCACTCTGCCTGTCAAAAAAAATCAAAATGAAATGAAGAACTCAATAGAGCAAGTAAGAAATGCAGAGGAGAGCCTTAAAAACAGAATTAGTGAAGCAGAAGAGGGAATATTGGACTTAGAAGACACGATTCAGGAAAGCATACAGTCAAACCAAAGATAAGAAGAGGAAATTATAAATCTAAAAAACACTGTTGGCAATCTATAAGGTACTATAAAAAAAAAAAAAACCTAACATTCAGATTCTAGGAGTTCCTGAAGGCATGGAGAGAGAGAAAGAATTAGAAGGCCTTTTTAGTGAAATACTAGCAGAAAACTTCCCAGGTTTGGAGAAAGAAAGGGATATCCAAGTACAGGAAGCACAGAGAACTCCCAATAAACATGACCAGAAAAGATCCTCACGACAACACATTGTAATCAAACTTACCACAGTGAGACATAGAGAGAGGATTCTAAAATGTTCAGAGAAATCCCAGACTACTTTCACAGGATCTCCAATTAGACTCACAGCAGACTTCTCATCAGAAACCCTACAGGCTAGGAGAGAATGGTAAGATATAGTCCAAGTCTTAAGAGAAAAAAAACTGTCATCCTGAAATTACACCCTGCAAAGCTCTCATTTGTGAATGAAGGTGAAATAAAGACCTTCCATAACAAACCGAAATTGAAAGGATTTGTCACTACCCGTCC
Organism: Oryctolagus cuniculus; assembly: GCF_964237555.1. Lineage (NCBI taxonomy): Eukaryota > Metazoa > Chordata > Mammalia > Lagomorpha > Leporidae > Oryctolagus > Oryctolagus cuniculus. Next base: position 14,223,512 of record NC_091446.1, on the reverse strand, counting down.
AGCCCTACAAAAGATGCTTAAAGATATGTTACACACAACATGGTCATCAATACGAAAGAAGGTAAAAGATAACAGGAAGTTCAAAGTGTAAATCAGGAATATCTTTGGAAAAATGGCAGGGCAAAGTAATTACTTATCAATAGTCACCTTGAATGTAAATGGCCTCAACTCCCCAGTTAAAAGGCATAGACTGCCTGAATAGATTAAAGAACAAAGCCCATCTATTTGCTACCTACCAGAAACACATCTCACTAACAAAGACACATGCAGACTGAAAGTGCAAACATGGAAAAAGATATCCCATGCCAACAGAAACCAAAAAAGATCTGGTGTAGCCATCTTAATATCAGACAAAATAGACTTTAACACAAAAACTATTGAAAGAGACCAAAATGGCACTATATAATGATTAAGGGATCAATTCAACAGGAAGATGTAACTTATAAACTTATATGCACCTAATTACAGGGCACCTGGCTATTTAATAGAAATGTTAAAGGATTTAAAGGGAGATTTAGACTCCAATACAATAGTATTTGGGGGCTTCAATACTCATCTTTCAGCAATGGACAGAAAATCAACAAGGAAACAGCAGATTTAATTGACACTATAGACCAAAAAGACCTAACAGATAACTACAGAACTTTTCATCCTACAAAAGAATTGAAATCATACCATGGATATTCTCAAACCAAAATGGAATGAAGCTGGAAATTAGCAACTCATGAATCTCTAGAGCATATGAAAACACATGGAGACTGAACAACACACTCCTGAATGAACAATGGGTCATAGAAGAAATCAAAAGAGAAATCAAAAACATTCTGGAAACAAATGAAGATAACAATAGAACATATTAAAACGTTAAAACTTATGAGCTACAGCAAAAGCAGAGTTAAGAGGGAAGCTTATAGCAATTGGTGTCTACATCAAGAAATTGGAAAGACACCAAATAAATGAGCTATTAATGCATCTCAAGGATCTAAAAACAGCAAACCAAACCCAAAACTAATAGCAGAAAAGAAATAATTAAAATTAGAGAAGAAATCAATAAAATTGAATCCCCCCAAAATACAAAAGATCAGCAAAATGAAGAGCTAGTTTTTTTTTTTTTTTTGAAAAAATAAACAAAATTGATACACCATTGGGCCAAATAACACCACCATTGGGCCAAAAAAAGGGATAAAGAAGACCAAAATCAATAAAATTAGAGATGAAAAAGAAAATGTAACAACAGACACCATTGAAATAAAAAGAATCATCAGAAATTACTACAATGAGTTGTATACCAACAAACTGGGAAACCTAGTAGGAATGGATAGATATTCTGGACACAAATAACCTACCTAAATTGAGCCATGATGACATCGAAAACCTAAACCAACCCATAACCAAGATGGAAATTCAATCAGTAATAATGGCCCTCTAAACAAAGAAAAGCCCAAGATTGGATGGATTTGCTGCTGAATTCTATCAAACATTTAAAGAAGAACTAACTCCCAATTCTTCTCATATTATTCAAAACAATTGAAAGGGAGGGAATCCTCCCAAATTCTTTCTATGAAGCCAGCATCACCTTAATTCATAAACCTGACAAAGATGCAACAGAAAAAGAAAATTACAGACCAGTTTCCCTGATGAACATAGATGCAAAATTCCTCAACAAAATTCTAGCCAATAGAATCCAAGAACAAATCAGAAAGATCATCCACCCAGTCCAAGTGTGATTTATTCCTGGTATGCAGGGATGATTCAACATTTGCAAATCAATGTGATACACCACATTAACAAACTGCTGAACAAAAACCATATGGATTATCTCAATAGATACAAAGAAAGCATTTGATAAAATACAAGACCCTTTCATGATGAAAACTCCAAGCAAATTAGGTATAGAACAGCAGACTCTTAGAATGTCAGATGTCCTAAACAGCACTCTGGCCTCAGAATCAGCCCTTAAGGCATTCGGATCCAGCTAAACAGTCCATGAGAGTATTTCAGGCATGGAAAGCCAAGACACTGTGGCAAAAAAAAAAAAAAAAAAGACCTAAATGAAAGATCTCTGAGTGAGATCCCAGCGAAAGAACGGGCCATCAAAGAAGGAGGTACCTTTCTCTGAAGGAAGGAGAGAACTTCCACTTTGACTATGGCCTTGTCTAAATAAGATCGGAGTTGGCTTACTCAAGAGGCTTCCATAGCCTTGGCAGCTCATAAGAGCCTTGGGTGATTACTGATGCCATAAATAAGAGTGTCAATTGTTCAATCAACAACAGGAGTCACTGTGCACTTATAACCCATGTAGGATCTCTGTCCTTAATGTGTTGTACTATGTGAATTAACGCTATAACTATAAGGGTGTCCACTCTCACGATTGCTATTCAATACTGTCTTGGAAGTTTTAGCCACAGCCATCAGGCAAGAAAAAGAAATCAAAGGGATTCAAATTTGTAAGGAAGAAGTCAAACTATTCCTATTTGTAGATGACATAGTTTTTTTTTATTTAGGGGATCCAAAGAACTCAACTAAGAAACTATTTGAACTCATAGAAGAGTTTGGTAAAGTAACAGGATATAAAATCAATACACAAAAATCAACAGCCTTTGTATACACAGACAATGCCAAGGCTGAGAAAGAACTTCTAAGATCAATCACATTCACAATAGCTACAAAAAATTCAAATACCTTGGAATAAACTTAACCAAGGATTTCAAAGTTCTCTACAATGAGAATTACAAAACATTAAAGATATAGAAGAAGATACAAAAAATGGAAAAACCTTCCATGTTCATGGATTGGAATAATGAATATCATCAAAATGTACATTCTTCCAAAAGCAATTGACAGATTTGACGTGATACCAATCAAAGTACCAAAGATATTCTTCTCAGATCTAGAAAAAATGATGCTGAAATTCATATAGAAACACAGGAGACCTCAAATAGCTAAAGCAATCTTACACAACAAAAACAAAGCTGGAGGCATCACAATACCAGATTTCAATACATACTACAGGGCAGTTATAATGAAAACAGCCTGGTACAAAAACAGGTGGATAGACCAATGAAACAGAATAAAATCACCAGAAATCAATCCAAGCATCTACAACCAACTCATAATTTGATCAAGGAGCTAAAACCAATTCCTGGAACAAGGACAGTCTATTTACAAATTGTGCTGGGAAAACTGATTTCCACATGCAGAAATATGAAGCAAGACCCCTACCTTACACCTTACACAAAAATCCACTCAACATGGATTAAAGATCTAAATCTAAGATTTGACACTATCAAACTACTAGAGAACATCAGAGAAACCCTGTAAGATATAGGAACAGGCAAAGACTTCTTTGAAAAGACCTCAGAGGCATAGGCAGCCAAAGCCAAAATTAACAAATAAGATTACATCAAATTGAGAAGCTTCAGTATGGCAAAAAAGTGAAGAGGCAACCAAGAGAATGGGAGAAATTATTTGCAAACTATGCAACTGATAAAAGATTAATAAGCAGAATCTACAAAGAGATCAAGAGACTCCACAACAACAAAACAAACAACCCAGTGAAGAAAAGGGCAAAGGACTTAAACAGACTTTTTCAAAAGAGGAAATCCAAATGGTCAACAGACACATGAAAAAAAAGTTCAGGATAACTAGCCATCAGGGAAATGCAAATCAAAATCACAATGATGTTTCACCTCACCCCGGGTAGAATGGCTCACATACAGAAATCTACCAACAACAGAAGCTGGTGAGCATGTGGGGGAAAAGGGACACTAATCTACCATTGGTGGGAATGCAAACTGGTAAAGCCACTAAGGAAGAAAATTTGGAGATACCTCAGAAATATGAATACAGCCTTACCATACAACCCAGCCATCCCACGCCTCAGAATTTACCCAAGGGAAATTAAATCAGCAAATAAAAGAGCTATCCGCACCTCCACGTTTATTGTACCTCAATTCACAATAGCCAAGACATGGAATCAACCTCAATGTCCCTCAATAGAATCCTGGATAAAGAAATTATGGGATGTGTACTCTATGGAATACTACACAGGATTAAAAATTGAAATCCAATCAATTGCGACAAAATGGAGGAATCTGGAAAACACCATACTGAGTGAAATAAGCCAGTCCCAAAGGGACAAATATAATATGTTCTCCCTGATCTGTGACAACTACCTGAGCACCTAAAAAGGAACCTGTAGAAGTGAAATTGACACTATGAGAAGAAGTGACTTGATCAGCCTTTTTACTGGCTGTCAAGGAACAGCTTACTATTTTATTATCTTTTTACTATTTTCTTTTTCTACTTAATACCATTGGTTGAACTCCTTACTTAACACAGAATTATTCTTAGGTGCTTAAATCCAATTGAAATTTGATTCCTTTTTAAAATAAGAGTGAAAATAAGAGAGGGAGATGTACATTTTGGCTCACGTTCCCTTGGACTTACCCCTAAGGGTAAAGCTAAAAACTTTCCATGGGACTCCAAATCCCACTAAGTTGGCAGGTACCAAAGCCATCTTACTAAAGTGATCATTTTAAGTGCATAACTGGTAAGTTAGGAATAAGTGTCAAAGTGATCACATAAATAAGACCAAGTGTTTGCTAATAACAGTAGATAGAATTAAAAAGGAGAGAATGATCCAACATGGCAAACAGGCTACACATAGACTCATAGAATGACAAATGCTCTAAATAGCACCCTGGCCTCAGAATCAGCCCTTAAGGCATTCGGATCTGGCTTAAAAGCCCACGAGAGCATTTTAGGAATGGAAAGCCAAGACACTGTGGCAAAAAATGGCCTACATGAAAGATCTCTGTGAGCGAGATCCCAGCAAAAGAATGGGCCATCAAAGGAGGTACCTTTCTCTGAAGGGAGGAGAGAGCTTCCAGTTTGATTATGGCCCTGTCTAAATAATGTCAGTGTTTGTGGACTCAAAAGGCTTCCATAACCTTGGTAGCTCATGAATGGAGCCTTGAGTGATCACTTACATCATAAGTAAGAGTGTCAATTGTTCAATCAACAACAGGAGTCACTGTGTACTTACAACCCATGTAGGATCTCTGTCCTTAATGTGTTGCACTATGAGAATTAATGGTAGAACCAGTCTTCAAACAGTATTTAATACTTTGTGGTGTGGGTGCAAACTGTTGAAATCTTTATTTAGTATAGAGTTAATCTTCTGTATATAAAGATAATTAAAAATGAGTCTTAATTAAGAATGGGATGGGAGAGGGAGTAGGAGGTGGGATAGGAACAGGGGTGGGAGGGTGGGTATGAGGGGAAGAACCGCTATATTCCAAAAGCTGTACCTATGAAGTTTATATTTATTAAATAAAAGCTTTCTTTAAAAAAAAAATCAAGAGTAATTTCCCAAAGGAAGTTCTCTATGCTGCCAGAGGTGTGAGTTGTCTAGTTTGGTGCAGAGAATAGTACATTTAAGGTTTGTCCATGTCTAAACATTCTCTCAAAGGGACAAAAAAAAATCAAAGTGGCTGTTGAATACCGGTGAATACACACACTGTAGCATGTAAGGAAGTATACTGGTATCTGCATTTTTAAAACTTCGAGGGCTGGGTACATGGACATTGTTAAAGCAATCACAATCAAATGTTAACGGTACAGTCCAGGTGCTGGGGCTGTTACGGTAAACGTTTTCCATTTTAGTGCATGTTTGAAAATGTTTACAACAAAATATTGGAACACAGGTGGGCATTTGGCCCAGACTCCACTTGGGATGCCTGCGTGCTTTATCAAGTCCGGGACATTCTACTTCTGATTCCAGCTTCCTGCTGAGGCACACCCTGGGAGACAGCAGGGGACGGCTGAAAGTAGTGGGATCCCTGCCACCCATACGAAGACCTGGACTGAGTTCCCAGCTCCTGGCTTCAGGAGCATTGTGGGCTCCTGTTGTGGGCATTTGGGGAGTGAACCAGCAGGTGGAAAATCTGTCTTCTCTCTCTCTCTCTGCCTTTCAGATAAAAATTAAAATAAATTTTAAGAATTTTTAAAAGTGGAAAAAAATTCATGGACGCCATATTACTCTTTTGAAAAGTCTCACATAAGCAGTGGCTCAGAACACATAGAAAGGTAGCTCCTAGCCCCCCCCCCCCTCTCACCTCCTTTCTCAATTCCTCACATCGTCACCTCCAACTCTGTCCCGCCCCAAAGGTACTTGCCCTGCTGCAATAAGTTCAAAACAGTCTAAAATCAAAGGACACACAGCGCAGGCTGAGCCTCCATCTGGGAGGAAGACAGATCCCTCTCTCTCTTTTTTTTTTTTTTTTTTTTTTTGGATAGGCAAAGTTAGACAGTGAGAGACAGAGAGAAAGGTCTTCCTTTTTCCATTGGTTCACCCCCCAAATGGCCACTACGGCCGGCACTGCGCCTATCTGAAGCCAGGAGCCAGGTGCTTCCTCCTGGTCTCCCATGGGGGTGCAGGGCCCAAGCACTTGGGCCATCCTCCACTGCCTTCCTGGGCCACAGCAGAGAGCTGGACTGGAAGAGGAACAACTGGGACAGAATCTGGTGCCAAAACGGGGACTAGAACTGGGGTGCCGGCGCCGCATGCGGAGGACTAGCCAAGTGAGCCACGGCACCAGCCGACAAATCCCTCTCATCCATTACGCACAGTCCCAGGACACAAAACTGCTCCCTCAATGATCTGAGAGCAGAGATTGGAGAGGGAAGAGTGATTCCACTCTCAGTGGAGCCACCTGGGGCACTCTGTCACCTTGCACTGGCAGCGAAGGGCAACAGGGGCCCACCCGGGTTCCGCTTCAGAATAGACACCCCATAACTGCCCCTGCCCCAGCTCCTTTGAGAGCTCAGCACTAAATGGCTGCTCTCCCCCAGTCTGCTCTCTGACTTGGCAGATGTCTGCCACGCTAGCTGGACCGGAAGTACTCTCAGAACCTGGCTATGTACTAGAAACCTGGGAGCGGTGGTGCTCCGCCCAGGTGCTCCTCGGAGACGCCCTCTCACCAGCTTCTCCCTTCAACTTTCCACCACCCTGCGGTCACCTGGCATCACCTAAGCCACCGTGACTTCAGACCTCGCTGGTGGGATCGCTGCTGACTGTGACATTGTTTCCAGAGGGCCAGATCCCAAAACAAGGAATTAAAAGGGCTAGGCACTGCTAAAATCACAATGGATTCGGAGTCAGGAGGATTGGGGATTCAAACGTGGTCTGATCAAATCAGCTTGTCCCCTTGTGGGTCTCAGTTTCCCCATTTGTGGGATAGGTCCCCTCCAAGCCTGAAAGTTCTTTGATTTGCTGTTTATAGTTTGCTTTTGCTGACGATCACTTCAAATGTCTAGGATACAAGTTTATGATCAGGGACAGAATGGACAACCCTAGCCAGCGGTTCTACACACTCCAATGCACAGGCTCCTCAGCTGTTTGCTGCTCGGGAGAGTACAGGGATCAGCAGTTTCAACGCAGACCTACAGCAGAGCAATTGGAAAGGTCCCTCCCACACGGGGAGGCGTGCAGGTGTCAGGGATGAATTACGCACTGGGAGAAGCGTTCAGCTTCTAAACTCCTCTGAAGCCAGAAACCGCTCTCAGCCCAGACACAATCCTCACACCGTCCCAAATCAAAGAGGCTAATCACGGTGGCCGGCCGCCCCTGGTTAGTTCCACTTGGAAAACGCCCCGTGATTGGCAAACGCCGGGGCCAGCTACCCAGTGGAAACGATTCAGGATGAGACACAGATGCAGGCAACTAGAAATCCATTTCTCTCGATTATGAGGTAGGACAAAACAGTCAACGTATTAAAATCTGCACGGCCTGCGTGTGATGTGATTAAGCAGAAAGTTCACAAGACACAGAGAAGGGCATTGACAAAGAACTGCCCGCTTCTGGGTGTCTTTCTGCCTTTGTTCTTAGAGTCACAGAACCGGATTCACAACTTGTGTCCTCTCACTTTTTGACTTAATTACCATGTTAACATAACTACTGCTCTTCTTCTAACAGGCTCCCTCTAAAGTGTTATCCCAGCAAATCAAAAATGACCAAGAAGTGCCCACATCCTCACAGGAAGCTTTTTCTGGAAGCTCACGGTGACACTCTTATCTTCCGACAGCCCCGTGGCTCAGATGGCAAATCTGATCAAACAGGTTGCGACCCTTCTAACTGATCCTCCAAGAGTGTGGCCTCTCCCAGCCAGGGTGCTGAAAATTACATTTAACAGGCCCATGTTGGCTGGTGGGAGCCCATTTTGTCATTCATACAATGTTTCAGACGCATTATGTTACACAGTGATGAATTTCCTCCTGCTTCTGTTTTTTTTCATACCTTACACAACAACATTAAGCCTGGAGCCATAACCAAGTTTCCTCTGGGGCTCACGGCGACTGAATCATTCTGAATACCTACCTTGGGAACCAATCTTTCCACCTGTGAAGTCCGTTCCCAATGTTCACAAGGAGTCAGGGACTAGCCTCATCCGTTAGTGCTCCCGTTTCCATATCGCGAATACTGTCGCCGGCTTGCACCCCACCACCCTCCCGCCAGCCGCCATACCTTAAAAAATTAGATGTCTCCTGCAAGTGTGCGCAGGTCACATGCTCGATGCCACACTGTGATTAATAGTGCTGTCTCAGCAAATGGGATCATTACATTTTTAATTAACCTTTCCAACCTCCTCCCCCTTATCCTGTGGTTATACATAGGATCTCTGAAGTTTTCTATTTGTTTACGTTCAACTAGGTTTGAAACAAAGGCATGAGAAAGATCAGAGGCAGTGCAGGAGTCAGTGGTCTGGGTGAGGCAGCCTGGTAAGGTATGGGGCCTCGCTGTACATCGGATGTGGGGACAGGCGCTTAGAACTTGGTGGCTGGGTTCCCACCTAATTTTTGTTTTGGCAGCTGAGCATTATTTAATGGCCTTGGCTACCAGGAAACTGGCTTTTTAAAGTCTCTTTCAACCTAATTATAATTACGGTGTATAAATCATACAATGATCAATTATAAAAATCTCGGGTTCATCAATATTTAACTTAGCATTTAAATCCACCCTGCAGGAGCGCATGAAATTTCTGAGCCCATCTCTTTGCAAACAACTGCTTTATTACGGCTCCGGTGCCAATTACTGAAAACCAAACCGAGTTTGTCTTGTAGCACACTCGGGCACATATTTGAGCACAATGCCTTTTCATGTATTAAGATGGCACAATTTAGTTATTTCTAAAATATGCATGCCTCCCATTAACAAGATCTTTTGCAAAGACTTCCATTGTCATCTTTTAATTCCTCGAGTATGGCGAGGGATGATTACGACATTAGACATAAAAACATTCATTAAACTATATTTTATCTAATGTAAGATTGATTCCAAGATAATTGAGGTTGGACTTGTTTGGAAAATGCATTGTGACATGTGCAAATGCTGATGCAAAAAGGAAATGATCTTCTAGGACTCAAACAAAACGGCTAAATATTTTTCAGCAAAATCATAAAAGCATAATTGGATTTCAATTTAGTAATAGTCAGCCTAAGACAGGCCATTTTTAATAATCTAATTATGTGTTCAGGGCCTACCCCAGAACTCAACAACGGCTAACAGAACTATTAATTGTACTCAATCCTGTAGCATCTTCAACCATGAAATTTGCTGTTACATCTAGGACTGGCTCTCAGTTATGCATATTTTTTTTCCAATCTCGGATCATCTTGGTAACATCCAAGTATGCGCCTACTCCTTTAATTTTCTAAAAGCACAATCTTTTAATGACTTTCTCTGGACCAGAAAAGCAGCTCAGATTTGTGGTCCTTCTACAGAGAAAATTCGTAGTGAGATCTGCAAACATTTCCCTGATTTTCATGAAGATATAAACAGCATCCCTTGCTTTTGTCTAATTTTCATTAATTAAAGGTATTTAATTGCTTACATCTTATTAGCAGTAAAATTAATGAGTACTGCAACTACAGGAAAAGATCTGCATGATAATATAAACCTAATTCATTTTATGGGGTACAAACTGTAGCTCCACTAATATTTAGCCAGCCCAAGCTCCACTGATATTTAGCTACTTCAACAGTAAAAGGCCAAAAACATCTTCGAAACCAGGGCTGCCTCTCCCCCAGGGAAAACTATAAACGTGGGCCAACTAAACAGCAAGGAATCTGGGTCTCCCTCACTCTTCACTAGGAGTGCTGCGGATAGGACTAATTGGAACAGAAATATGAGTGGCTCCCTTTAATAATTTTCTATGCTACCATTCAATAAAAAAGTTATCCTTGTTAGAATGTGCCTGGCCTTTTAAAATAGCATGCATAGGAATGTCGAAGCGTGGACCCTGCTGGGAAGCTGGACACATATCCCAAGGAGGCTGCCATCACTCTGCACGTTTCATGGGATGTCTTTCCTGGGAGTCTGAGGCAGGTTCTTTGGAATACCCTGAGCTGTACCCAAGTCTGTCCACTGGGGTAAATTTTAGAAGCCAAATACATCTAGCAGTTAAATGTGGTAAATACAATAAGCAATGATGCTGGGCAAGACTTGAGGGGTCGAAAATAAGGGACAAATTCAAGAGTAACAGGGCAAGGACTTTGGTCTCAGCCATTTTGGCTCCTTGCCTGAGAGCAGACCCCCACCATGGGACTCCCTAGCCCCTGCATTCTTAGGCTGGCTCAGTCCCCTGCCCTGTATTCTTCCCCACCCAACCACCAGGCAGAGAGGAAGGCTAGCTCAGCTCCACCCCTCCTCCTGACCCTTCCTTGGCTTCTGCTGCACCCCTGCCTTCTGCCGCATGCTCACTGTGGGCACGCCGGCCGTTAGCTACCTCTGCAAACTTATTTTCCCCTGAATAAACGCATTTTGGCTGTGCACGCATGTCCTGTCTCCTCTCTGTTCCTTCCCCCTTTCCTTACAAAGAATACTTCCAAAAGTTTGCAGAAAAATGGAATGACGAGGTAAGGGTATTTCGGTACAGAAAAAGGTGGAACTCCATGCATAGTTTTTTAGGATATGCATTTTCCATGAACTTTAGGAAGGCCCCTTATATATATACAAACATTTCATTACATGGATGGCTTGTAGATCAGTTCTGAAGATAATCACGGATGCAACTTTCCTGAATATACGCAACAGAAACCCCCGAGCGTTCACTCCCAAACACCCTCAGGGTGACCGGAAGGAGACCGTTCATGTGCACGCACAGCTCCTGGCGGGCTCACGGCCCACCCACGTGCTGTGCTCTTCCCACTGGCTGGGGTGAAGGAGGAAGCAACCAGCAGGCAGGCTAGCCGCCCAAACGTCGCTTCTCCTACACAGCCTGCAGAAACTGTTCTGGCCGCCGATGTACACAGACAGCAGCAAGAGTATGGCTTCCTAAACCCAAAGAACACGCTGAAACCATGACAAATGAAGAGGCTGAAGATTCTATTAAGTAGCATGGATGATGCTGAGATAATAATGAATCATTGATGATGTCGGTGGTTGTCAAGGCCCTCACACTGTGGATTTCAGCACAGATAAGCTAAATATCAGGTCTTTATTTTTAGTTAAAGAGCATAAAATTCAATGCCTTTCCTCCCAGGGGCCTATTTACATACCTGCTGTGCTACCTATTTGCCTTCACCTGCTTCCCAATTAATACCCCATTAAGCCGCTCCACCTGCAGTGGCTTTTACCTCCACCACAGCCCTGCAACCATCACTCATCTGCCACAGCTCAACTGTTTCTTTTGGGAAGATAAACAAAAGCCGTATGAATAATAATGGCACAGCTCCCTCCGTGTCTACAGGGTGTGCTTTCCTAAACGACCCGTGAAGGCCTGGAGCCAGGGCCAGGGCCACTTTGGGGGAGAGAAGCCTCTGGGGAGAAGGAAGTCCAGGGTAAGCCTGGCTGCATCCCAGAAGTCTGGGGGAGCAGGAGCACCTACTGCCTCTCACATTGAGAGATGTGGATTCCAGGTCAAATGTCCACGTTTTCAATGACATCCAGTTTCTTTGAAGAAAGTGCTTCCTGCCCAGTTAGGTTAATTAAACTTTGGTTAACAGTTTTTAAGATCATATTTTTCAAAGTTAATTTTGTTGCAGTGGCTTATTTTCATTTTACTGAAAGGCAGAGAAACAGAGAGGCACATCTTCCATCTGCTGGTTCATTCCCCAGTGCCTGCCACCACCAAGTCTGGGCCAGCCTGAAGCTGGGAGCCCAGGGCCCCAGTCAGGTCTACCACAAGGCCGGCAGGGACTCCAAGGGTGAGCAGCCAACGGGAGCTGCAATTGGAAGTGGTGCTGAGACTCAACCTGGCACTCAGGTATGAGATGTGGGTGTCCAGGGGACATCTTAACTGCTACATCATATGTCCACTCCTAGATTGCCTATTTGAACAATAATTAATACGGCATTCCTTGTAGTTCCACAAGTTGACTCCTTCCAACAGTGCCCAAGCTTAGCCCCCTCTGAGAATTTGTTGTTACACAACTCCCAGGTACAAGCCATGATCAAACTTGAAATTTTTGGTCTTCTTTAGGTCAAGCCTTTTCTTATTACTACCTTCCAACACCCCTATTAATTTTCTTAGTCAATCCTGGCTTTCCAGTTGGTTCTGATAACATTCCCAAGCAGTTGGTCTGTAGGCGGTGTCTTTAGTGGACAGCTGATTTCTCTGCCCATGTGTCACTGTTAACTTCCTAACGAAGACTATACTGGATTTACCAGGTGGCCCTCGCATAGATATTCCCAAGGTGGGCGAAGGAAAAGCAGGATAGTAGGACCCCCCCACCCTGAACACACACACCGACTCCCCATGGCCTCCCAGGAGCAGCGGGGAAGAAGCCAGAACAGGCAGCAGGCCTGTGTGTGCCCTCCCATCCTCAGTGAGCCTTTGTTTTATTTTAATAGAGTGTTGGCAACTCTTTCTGCTCATTTTGTTTTGAGCTTTAAATTGGTTCCAAATGCACTCATGCATTTGCCCTGCTGAGCCCTCTTGTGAGATTCCCCCATTTGAAGGACTTCACCAGTTGGCTCAAGGATTAAGCTTAAATCCTGGAATTTTTACATTAAAATTCCGCAGTTGAGACCTCCATGGTGTTTCTGCAACTTAATCTGCAGCTCTGTCTCCCACAGGAATCGCAGGGTAAATGCAGCTATATCCTCGTGGTATTGGGCACCAAGCCACCTCTCCCCGGGAGGTACTTGACCTGGCTTCTGTCCACAGGATGCTGAGAGTCTGCTGAGGCAGCTGGAGGCAGGTGTGTGACCCTGAACTTTCAGGCTGTCTGTAGAATCTGACTTGACTTGGTTCTCACACAAGTGTCTCAGTTATGGGTGCCACAAAAATTCAGAACCCAGGGCTAAATCAGAACAATAGCAGCCCTTGGAAGCTGGTATTTCCACCTAGAGATGTGCCCAGGAAAAAGCAGGTATCATTCAGGCGAAATGCCTGTGTTCTGCCAGAAATTTCTCCAAGCTTCCAAATATGCCTAAGAGAGATCTGGACTAGTGCATAGCTAGTTTTTATGAAAGTGCCCACTTGAATAGCTGCATTTAACCCTGGGCAAGGCAGAAGCTGACTGTGAGTGCTGGGGTCAAGATGATTCCATCAGCTCTATGACTGGAGAGATCAGAATGACATGGGCACAGGCAGCAGGGATGAGGCCAGCTGCTAACGCACGCAGCACCCAGGGATGCGCGAGAGGTACAGGGTCGCCCCTCGGCGAGGGCATTCAGGGGCGAGAGACGTGAGGAGGGGCCAGCCATGCTGCCCTTCAGTGGGGAAGGAATGAAGGCAACAGAGGATTCCTGCCCTACAAGTGGACTGCTCTGAGGCACACAGCTCTGGACTGTAGGAAACTCTGTTTACAGACACAAGAAAAACCACACAGAGCCAGGTCTCGGTATCATGTTCCTGCCAAATGCAGGTATTAATTAGCCTTTTATCCTTTGGCCTTAAAAACTGAATAGTGAACAGCCCCTGAGAAGGTCCCCTGATTTGTCTAGAGCTGCCTCCACTACCAGGAAAGCATTAGATCATGAGCTCACCCAAGAGATCTGGAAAGTTCCTAAGGTTGAAAACGTGCTGGAAGATGGATTCTACAGCAGCATCGCAGAGGTGCAGGTGGGGACTGGTTTGATTCAGGAAGGCGGCAGGCACAGCCCGCAGGCACAGTGAGCCTTCCAAAAAGCTCCCGAATAAAACCAAATCGGAAGTCCAAGTGGCTTTTTGGTGGGGAACAGGCTTTCTCATGCTTGCCAGTTGGTTTATTGTGTAGGACAGATGACCTTCAAAGCCAGATGTAAGAGCTATTGGTTTTATTTGGAAGAAAATCCATCTTTATTCTCTTCCACGCGCCCTTCAAGGATGTCACATGAGAAGTCCCGTTTAGTATTTTTCATGGGACCACAGTTAGAGACGTGTTGGGTTTGAAGTGGTGGATGATGGGGTTTATGCTCTTTGGAGATTTGGGCTTAGAAATATCTTTGTAGACAACTGAAACTCAGAGGTGGCTTTAGGAAAGATTGGCCAAGGAGCATAATATCAGAAAACCAAAGTCCTGGAAGTGCAACCTACACCTTGGCAATTCGCTTCCAGAATGGTGTCTACGAGTGTGTGTGTGTGTGTGTGTGTGTGTGTGAGAGAGAGAGAGAGAGAGAGAGAGAGAGAGAAACACCAAAAGTCTAAATCTATTTCTTGACACCAACAAAAGGTCCTCTAGGCCATGAAGACTTCCTTCAAGGGCCAGGAGCTCAGAAGTGCATCCGCATTTGAGAGTGAGCCGAAAGCAAATTATAAATGTGATTACAAGCAAAAACGTCACAGTCACCTGCGAAGGCTGAGCACCGTAGAGGGGGACAGGTATCTGCAGGAGATTAGTGTGTCAGTAAATACATAAAGTACAGAAGTCCCACATATTTGACATCTGAAGAACAAAGCTATCCATCAATGTCCTGGCACAGATCGATCAAACAGAATGCTACTGCTGCAAACCTAATAGTATCATGGTAATAATGGAGCAATAAAACCTCTAGTCTATAATTGACTGCTTCCACTTGAAGCTAACGTGTCTGCAACAGTGACTAATGCTCACCTAAAGATTTCACTTGCATTGCATGACAATCAGTCACACCTCATGAGATTCTCACTGGATGGTTCATGCTGGAGACCAGCCCGGGGAAAGAGCGAGACAATAGCTCAAAATGAGCATGTGCAGGTATGTGCTGTTTAACCATGGGTCTTGGCTATGTCTCCTCTTGGCTGCCTCCTTTAGATGTGATGAAGCCACCACTTCCTGACAAAGCACCTAGAGATGCAGGGGGCTATGTAGCACAGGGCGCACAGGACACAAGGGGCCAGGGATGCAGAGCAGTGCTCACAGGTCTTGGCCCCCTTTCCTCCTGTTTCTTTGTTAAGCTCCAGGGGTACCTGTGAATGCTGGCTGGACAGCCTGGTTTGCTGGATCTGCTTCGACAAGGGGTGTGTAGGAGGCTGGTCCCTGTGAGTACCGAAGCTTGAGAGAAAAGCGTATTGCTCCTGTTACATGACAAAACACAAAAGCTCTCAGCACAAAGTCAGAACTTTCTAGGAGTACAAGTGGCTATGGAAAGGGCAGAGACCAAGCAGTGCGGGATAATATTCATTGTGGGTGTTTGCCACAACCGTCATGATCAAGTTCAAGGATGCCCACCGTGCCTCAGGAGAAAGGGCAGTGCTACACGCACCTTGTCCATCCCTTTGGTTGTGTTTTTATCCAAAGCGCGGTTTTCCCTGCACTACCTGAGAGCCACTTCTATTTCGGTCGTGGTGAACTTCACTATGAGAATTCCTCCCCTCCCTTCAAAACAGACGTCCTCAGCACACCCTCAGCCCACCGCCCTGAGATAAAGCTTTCTACACACTGGATACACGTACAGAGAACTCCTCCCTGGGATTTTATTATCACCGAAATCCCAAGACCCCTCTGTGGCCCCAAACAGATCTGCAAGTTCCTGCTTCTTGGTTAGCCAGCAGTTGTTTGTTACCAAAAGCAGAAAATCCCATCCATGGCATAAGGCTCATTGTAACTAAGAATTTTAATTAATATGTCTGGTGGCTCTAATGGACTTTGAGTGTATGTCAGATCGCTTGGTGCCCTTTGATATATACTTAAAGGTAATTGGCTAGTCTTACTGATGTATTTTTAAAGAGCACACTATTGATTAATAATGTTTCAGTATTAATATAACCACTTTGGGTGGATCAAGAAACATCAACAGTAGAAAACCCATATTTATCTACAAATTAACAACTCTATATAGATCTGTTACTTTAAGCTAAATGGGGTGCATCCACTCGGTACATTCCAGCAGGGACTAGACTCTGCTTACTACAGATGAAAGGCAAAGTCGCCCCTATTTTTTCCACTGCATGAAATGAATGCCGGGCACCACGTCACGCCTTGGTGGAGCCGGAGACTAGTCACAGTGAAGCGCAGGTCCGCTTCCCGCCCTGACAGCCTGGTATTTTTAATGCCTTCCTTGATGAAAAGGAGGCAGACTCAGGAGCTGTAATTGCTGCCAATATCAAGCAGAATGAAATAAAAAAGGAGTGAGCCGTCCACGATGGAGGTGGGGATGATCCCAGCTTTATCCCTGCTCAAAACCAGCTGTACGGTTCACGGACTCCAAGTGTGTGTTCATTCAAATTGAATGACCGCACAGGGGAAAAGCCGGGGTATCTTGGAGACTTGCAATGCACCAGTTCCTGAGGCTGGGTTTTAGGACACCGGGTGATGCACTTCTCAAACAAACCGGAACTGTCAGTTTTTTTTTTTTTTTTCCATACCCAGAAGGCATAATGACTCTATAAGAGGCTGGTTTGAATAACATCACTTGGTCGTCTTTAGCACAGGATGATGGGTCTGCTCACCCTCAGGCAGGCACTATGTGTAAACAATTGGTTGAGTGGCCAAGACAACCTCGGACCCCAGAGAGGACAGTTGTCTTTGCTAGGACCCCCAAGCCAGATTTCTGAAAGGGTCACTTTGCTCTGAGCTGATGACAAAAAACATCCAAACACTGCAACTACTACCTGAACGCTACTTAGACTTATGGAAAGAAAAAGATACCAGCTGGCAGGGTGCCTTGTCCTAGTTTAATTCTCTCTCTACTTGCTACAACAAACATGGACATTTTAACTCTCTCCAACAAGCTAGAAGAGCCACAGATGGAGAAATGACTGTATAGGGAACTAATAGTATGATTGAGTAAATCTTAGGGTATCCTCTTGGAAAAAGAAAATTTTTATGGGCTAGCCTGACAGTAAACATCATAACTATTACAGTGAATACGATAAATAAATGAATCAATGTGTAACAACATGCTAGTCCCTTGGAAAAATATAACATTAGATTTCTAAGGCATTCATAGACAAAAAATTTTTAAATGGATGTGAAAATTAAAATATAAAAAAACAAAACTTTAAAACTTTTAGAAGAGAACCTAGATTATCGTTATGATGTGATGGAGAAAAAAGCTTTTAAAACAATCACACTCACCTTCATACAACAAAGAAAAGACTAACACCAAATTAATCACATTATAATTACAACTTACTGACCCCAAAAACAATCCCAAAAAGCAAAGTAAAAGATCAGTTACAGACTGGGAAAGATCAGTTAACTCAGAAAATGATCCAGGAAGGATCCAAAAACCATACAGAACATCTATGAATCAACAGGAAAGAGGGGAGATGATGAGGTGATCAATAAAGAAGCCTGCCAGGCATAAACATACATGTCATTAAGATGAAATTCTGGGGCAAAAGAACAGAAGTTCAAGTGTAAAGAGGGAAAGGACTGATACGCACTATTTAACTATTAAGGAAAAACCTTCATAATGTATTCTTTAAATGGATGCTAGGGAAGAGTCCAATTATTACATTATTTTCATTTCACTGGTTTCATTGAAGACATGAGTGTTCTTTACTTTTAACTTTCATCTTTAAATACCTGTGTTAAAATATTATGCAAATAATTACACCCTTTGCACCTACACAAACTCATGCTGATACATTTCAGATGTCCCCTTAAAAGTGGGTCAGGAGGCACAGCTCTCCAAAACTCTATCAGGGCACTCCTGAGCAAGGGTTTGGAGACCAGCTAGAAAGAACCTTTCACACATCTGAGTAAGGACAAGATTTTCAATTAGTCATTGTCAGCCCACTGACAAAAGACGAGATGAATAAATTATGGTATATTCACACAGCGAAATACGAGACCAGGTGGTGAAAATGAATGAACAAGTTATGCTATTTAAAGACGGATAAATCTCAATGTTTGAAAAGGAGGCAAGTTAGAGAAGTACCTATAGGCACTGAATGCTAACATTTACATAAAGAATAAAACCTAGAAAACATGTACATGCACACGTATACACACGTTGGTACACCCACATATGTAGCAAGAGTATAGAAACACGCAAGAGAATGATAAACACCAAATCAAGAGACAGACAAAATCCATTATGCCAGGTTTCATGAGGCCAGAAGCCTTTAGAATTTAGGGACCTGTCTTGACAAAGAGTCCTGAAGAGAAGAACGTGATGTTTGTTATTATATCGGCTCCATCATCAAGCACACACCTGACGGGGGAACACTTGCAGGGTGAACGGATCTTGATGACCAGGGAACCCTCTGCTTACAACTGGAGGTGGTTCATGCCTCGAGGTGTCTCCCGCAGGCCGCCTGTGGCTCTGTGCGTTTCCAACCTTCCTTGTCCCAGAATGCCACATTCAAGTCCCTGCATGACCCCTGATCCTGCATGCTCAGGTCACACTGCTCGCGAGTCAGACTGTGGCCCCGGGAGCGTCCCCTGTTCTTCCATGGGGACATCCTGCAATCCTTTAACAGGGACATTAAGGTCCCCGAGAACCCCAGTAAATACTCTAAAACCAAACCAAACGTGACTCCACCCTCAGCTTCCCCTTGGACAGATGCTCCAGCGTCTGAGCCCTGAGCAACCCTGCTGGACATGTAAGGGAGGCAAGGCCAAGGGGGGGAGAGACAGCGACTAACATCTTGGATTTTCGCAAATTTTACAAAAATACACAATCACGCGGACACACGGCTAGAGCTTCTCCTAGGGCTTGTGGCATAAGGGCTGAATCATAAGCTTCCTTGGCTTTGTGGGAAATCCACCCTGGAGACCTCGCGATGACAAAGGGACCTGTGATGATTTATTTGTGTGTGTGAGAGAGACCAGACGCACGGATGGTAAGATGCTACAGCATGATGAAGCTGGGCTTGTGGATGTCTGTGTGTTTCCATACACTGTTGACACGTGTGTGCATATTTGAACTATTCCAGAGAGAGACCGAGAACACACTGGATGTGCCTGCATCCTTAAGTCTCCCGGGGACCAGCCAGGGGGCATTTCTGCAGAAATGGCTTGGAAAGAGCTGTTTGGCCCTGGGGGTGGGGGACACTGGTAGACACTGTGGCAGCTGTCAGTTGCCAGAGGCCAAGCTCTGTGGGACTGGCTGGAGCTGGTGGCTCCCAGCGCGCCACCACATCTGAAGACACACGGGGTGGTGCATCCTTTTTTACCAGCTCATGCCCCCTGCTCCTGCCTCCCCGCAGAAGGGACTACCTGTTTTATCAAGACAAAAGAAATCGCTAGCGCCAAGCGTGACTCTGTCACCGCATGTCACTTCACATCGGCTGGCACATGTCAAAGAATGACACAAAAAGCTGCCACCTGCCATCCTCTCACAGTGCACATCAAACTTCTTTTTGTAAAACATTTCAGCAGCAGCCAAGAGGAAACTGCCTTTATGAACCATGAGGCTGTCTCAGCGAATGAGAGCCGGGCGTTCTCCTTTCCCAAGACTGGGGACAGGACCGAGCGGGAAGCGGTCCGCAAGGGTCTGCAGTTAAAAATAGACCCTCCACCTCCCCACCCACAGGCACTCCTCCCCCAGGTATCTGTTTCCCTGGAGGTGTCAAAAAACCACAGGTAGCCTTTTTTTTTGTGGGGGGGGAGGGAGATGTAACAATTTCTGCCTAAATGGAAGACTGTGATAAGACATGGGGGCTGGGGGCTGGAGTGCTTTCCTTCTCCTGTGATAACAAAGAACAGGCCTTAACACCTGCATGGCCCTGGCGTATTTGAGAATCATGTCTTGTCTTCCGGTTTCACCTTAGAATATGTTAAATAATGACTTAGAACTACAAAACTTCAGGGCCAAAGTGCCCTCGGAGATACTTAGTCCACTATTCTAATTTAACAGGGAAGGGAGCAGAGTAATGTGCCAGCAGCCACACAGCGGGGTGATGGCAGAACCAGAAGATCCCGCGTCTTCCCACAATGAGTAGAGGTGAGTCGCGCACATGGTTAGCAGCACAGACCCTCACCTAAGGCCTGGGCTGGCCCCCAAATCTGGTCCCAAAAACCACATGACTATGGGCTTAGCCTCTGTGCCTCCACTTCCCCATCTGTTCAAGGGCAATAAACTGCTATACGTAATTGGCTTTGGTCTTAAGAGAGTCATCAACCAAGAGAAGGAAGTTTATTCCAGGGCATAGGAAGGCAAGGATGAGAGTGGGGAGCGGGGAGAAGAAGAAATGGAGCCAGTGAAAGAAAAGGCATCTGTCCACTAACAAGTTTTTAATTTGATTCAAATTCAATTTCTACCACTGTTGTGTGTGTGTGTGTGTGTGTGTGTGTGTTTTACTGAAAAGAAACTGTTCTAATGACACAAGCACCCTGGATCTGAGGGCTGCTGCTGCACACATCCAGACAAGGGACTGGCGGGGGCTGTCACCACCCCTGCGCCCCGTCAGCAAAGTCCATGGATCAGTTGCTTCCAACACTAGACACATCTTTAAACCCTGCTTCCAGGATGCTGCTGTAAAACAGAGCCACTGTCATGTCGGAGGAGTTACAGCCAATTAATGAAGATCCTGACATGCCTGAGAACATGTGGCTTCAGCAGCGAAGTCATCCCTCTATCTCCTTGAATTCCAAGCAAGCAAGCAATAGCAGCACAATAAAAAATCCTTCATAACGGCTGATTAGAAAATATGGCCTGCGGAAAATCAAGCTCTCCTCGCACCTTGCACATTAAAAACCCAAATATGTTAGAGAAAAAGGGAATTTTAGCCCCCACAGCTTTAACACAAAGGATTACATTAATAAGATGCAATTTAGATTTGCATATTTTAATAAGCTAGGGATCAAAGGGAATGCATAGCTGAAGGGATGTGAAACTGTGCACACACAAACTGCTTACCACTCACTGGAGGAGGAAGACACACTCCCCTCCTCCAAGAAGATATTCTTTCCTTGACATATCATTATTTTTTTTTTTTTTTAATTTTTGACAGGCAGAGTGGACAGTGAGAGAGAGAGACAGAGAGAGAAAGGTCTTCCTTTTGCCGTTTGTTCACCCTCCAATGGCCGCCGCTGCAGCCGGCGCACCGCGCTGATCCGATGGCAGGAGCCAGGAGCCAGGTGCTTTTCCTGGTCTCCCATGGGGTGCAGGGCCCAAGCACCTGGGCCATCCTCCACTGCACTCCCTGGCCATAGCAGAGAGCTGGCCTGGAAGAGGGGCAACCGGGACAGAATCCGGCGCCCCGACCGGGACTAAAACCCGGTGTGCCGGCGCCGCAAGGTGGAGGATTAGCCTATTGAGCCACGGCGCCGGCCTGACATATCATTATTGCTTAATAATTCCCATGCACTTCAAATAGGTGATCTACCGAATGGACTCACTCTATCCTAACAATACAGATTCCAAGGGGTTAATTGGGGACATCCATGAAGGAATTAATGCAGGACTGTTCCTCTTGTGTGAAGACAAGTTTCAGTCCTTTAGTTCCTTGGGCTGGATAAGATATGAGTGTGATTTACTATTTATCATAACTTTATCAACTCACACTGTTGCCCAGTGGGTTAAGCCATCATATGCAGTGTCAGCATCCCATAAGGGTGCTGGTACAAGTCCTGGCTGTTCCACTTTGGATCCAGCTCCCTGCTAATGTGCATGGGAAAGCAGAGGAAGATGGCTCAAGTGCTAAGACCCCTACACCCATGTAAGAGATCCACAGGACATGGAAAGGCCTCCGAGGAATTCCTCAAGGCACATCTCTCTGGATATCTGCACAGCCCACTCCTTGGTAGGAGCCTGTTTGAATCCGAAGAGCACCCTCTGGCCATCTGCCCAGTTGCCACGGATTACATTACCTGATCACTACCTGATCAGTTGACTGCTGCTTCCCAGAAAGCTGGTGCTGGAATTTTCTGCCAATTGCGTAAACACAACCAAAACCAGGGGCCAGCGCTGAGACAAAGAGGGTTAAGTTGCTGCCTACAACACCAGTATCCCATGTGGGTGCCAGTTCAAATCCTGACCACTCCACTTCTGATCTAGCTCCTTGCTAATGCACCTGGGAAAGCAGCAGAAGATGGCCCAAGTGCCTGAGCCACCATACCCACTGGGAGACCTGGAAGAAGCTTCTGGCTCCTGGCTTCATCCTGACCCAGCCCTGGTGGCTGTTGTCATTTGGGGAGTAAACCAGCAGAGGCTCTCCTTCTCTGTGTCTGTCTGTCTCTCTCTCTCTTGCTCTAACTCAGCATTTCAAATAAATAAATCTTAAAAGAAAAAAAAAAACAGAGTCCAAGGCAAAGTCTCTTACAAGTCCAGATGTACTTTTTGCTTTTAAGTCTCTGTGGGCACACCTGGGATCTTAGTCCTCTCTATAAATTAAGGAAACTGAGTCAGTTTCTGCTATTTCACAATCAAGAGACCACTGACTATGAAACACTCCAAAGAGGAGCCCTGAGAGATTTTAACGGAAAGCACGATTCCTGTTAGGAGCACCTACACCTGCTGTAAGGCCGGATGAGGAGGGCACCCTCTAGGTCACACCTGACTCTTCTCTTGGGGGAGGTGGCCAATGATCCCCTATGAGACTGGAGTGGTTCCTTCTGTCACCAGCTCAAATGGGATTTAAGGAGAGATTCCAATGGAACCATGGATTCACCAGGGAAGCGAGAGGCTACAGCTGCTATGGTGAGATGGAGGGGAAAATGGCCGATGGCACCGAAAGGGGCAGAGACCAGGCACCGGTGGTTAGCGAGGAAAGCAGGCAGGAGGATGCCCACAAATGATGAAGACCCGGCAGACAGACTATTGACTTTAAAATCCAGGGCGGGTTGAGACTAACAACAAATAATCAGCCCTTTATTTGTTAATTGAGCTTCTACTGTATTCCAAAGGAAAGCAAACAGCATAGAGTCCAGTGGGAGAGAGAAGCAAGACAAACAAGCAAGGAGATCAGCAAAACTCAGGGTATGGAGGGAGTCATATCCTAGGATGAGCAGGCGACGCTGTCATTCTACTTAAAGAGCACGGTCAGGGAAGAGCCACCTGCAAGGGGTGGAGAGAGGCCTTGGGGTGGGAGAAAGCATGGGGACTTGGAGACAGGAGGAGGAGATGAGTAAGTCAGGAGCAGAGTGTGAGGAGGAAGCCATAAGAAAGAGGTGAGAAAGGCTGGCCAGGGCCGGATCACGCAGACTCATCAGCATGGAAATGACTTTGGAAAGAATTCTAAGTGCAACGGGAAATCATTTAAGGGTTCCGAGCAGGCAAGTGTCACAATCTGACTCATGCGTTAGAGAGATCATTTTGTCTGCTGGGTGGGGGAGTGGGTAGGTGTGGTGGCATACGGTGGCCCAGGACGGCAGCAGGCACAGCGATCGGGAGGCTTTGCAGTAAGTCAGGGCCCCACGCTGTACGATTGCACAGACTCTCTCCACAAGCGTCGTTTCAAAAGGTTCCCCCAAAGGCACTTCTCTAACGGCACAGTCTGTTGTGCTCCAATTTCAACACTTTAAGTTGATGTCTTTAATTTTATTTTGGTGATTTTTCAAATCACGCCCATCTTCTACCATGATCATAAGGCAACGCTGCCCTGTGGACTTAGCAGTGTAATTTAGATTTATTTTAAAATCTGCTGCACTAGATTTGCCAAGCTGATGACATTCTGGTACTCAGCAATTATTATTTGTTGGGAAGAGAGTAGAAGACAAGTAACTTTAATTGAGCACTGAATTGTGTGTCAACACAGGACCAAGTGTTTCACAAGCTTGGTCGGAATGGCCACCACAACCATTCATGTAGTCATCCAACCATCCGCCCACCCATCTATCTGTCCGTCCATCTATCCACCCATTCATTCAACAAGTAAATAGTGGTCTTCTTTATTGTCACAACTTTATGAATCAAGAAACAGGCTCAGGACTGTTAAGAGACTAGGTTAGCAACACAAACCCAGCCCTGCACAAAGTTCTAGAGCCCGGAAAGCAGGCTTAGAATTTGGACACAAAGACTCTCAAAGGATTCCGAGATGGGGGAACAGAGAACTGCTAGACAAGGAAGTGGTCCTTTCTAGTGCCCCTGGGGCCACCACATCACCATCCTGCCTCCCTTAGCACATCTTTCTAGAATTCTAAGAGCAAGAGTCCCCAAAGATGGGGACCAGGACACATGTGGGAAGTGGGCAACCTATGAATGCCTGGTCAGAGGCAGACCTCTGCAGAGCAGCAGGCTTTCTCAGAGGAGTGCTTCAAAAAGTTCATGGTGGGGCCGGCGCTGTGGCGGAGCAGGTAATGCTGCCACCTGCAGTGCTGGCATCCCATATGGGCGCCGGTTCGAGTCCCAGCTGCTCCACTTCTGATCCAGCTCTCTGCTATGGCCTGGGAAAGCAGTAGAAGATGCTCCAAGTCCTTGGGCCCCTGCACCCACGTCCTTGGGCCCCTGCACCCATGTAGAAGACCCAGAGGAAACTCCTGGCTCCTGGCTTCGGATGGGTGCAGCTCCAGCTGTTACAGCTAATGAGGGAGTGAACCAGCGGAGGGAAGACCTCTCTCTCTCTCTGCCTTTCCTTCTCTCTCTGTATAACTCTTTCAAATAAATAAATAAAATTTTTAAAAAGTTCATGGTAAAATGGAATTAAAACATAAACGCACTGGGGCCGGCACTATGGCAGAGTGGTTGTCATTCTGGCATGGCATTTGGGCGTTGATTCATGTCCCAGCTGCTCCACTTCTGATCCAGCTCCCAGCTAATGCACCAGGGAAAGCAGAGGAAGATAACCAAAGTGCATGGGCCCCTGCACCCATAAGGGAGACCTGGAAGAAGCTCTGGGCTCCTGGCTCAGTATGGCACAGTCCCTACCATTGCGACTATTTGGGGAGTAAACCAACAAATAGAAGATTTCTCTCCCTCTGTCTTTTCCTCCCTCTAACTCTGCCTTTCAAATCCATACATAGTTTTTTCTTGTCTTAAAGATTTATTTTATTTATTTGAAAAGCCAAGTTACAGAGAAACAGACAGACAGACAGAGGTCTTCTATTTGCTGATTCACTCCCCCAAATGACCACCAGAGCCAGGGCTGGGCCAGGCCAAGGTCAGGAACCAGGAGCTTCTTCTGGGTCTTCCACCTGGCTATAGGGGCCCAAGTACCTGGGCCATCTTCCACGCTCTCCCAGGCACATTAGCAGGGAGCTGGATCAGAAGGGAAGCAGCCAGGACTTGAACTGACACCCATATGGGATATCAGCAACGCAGGCAGTGGCTTAACCTGCTACACTATAGCACCAGCCCCAATGTATTTTTCATAATGCTATCTTCCACAAACTTTTTGAAATACCCCCTTAACACTCCACTTAAACAACTCCCAAGTTTCTCACAGGCTGTGTACTATCTATTACCTTGGAAGTTAAATCTCTATCACCTTAAGACATCACTTTTGGTAGCTTCCATGTATTTGAGAACTCTTAAAAAATAGTGACTTTACTGGCTGTGAAAACAAATAATACAGCTGACAGCAAATGGAAAACTCTGAATCAACAGGCGCTGCACTCGGTCTCAATCAACCTCAGACCAAAAATACTCTGAAAGCAATTGCACCTGGGCTGAACACGCAGACTATTTTTCTTGTCATTACTCCCTAAACAACACAGCGTAACAACTATTTGCATAATATTTACATTGTATTAGGTATTATAAGTAACCCAGAAATGATTTAAAGTACGTAGGAGGATGTGTGAAGTTTATATGCATACACGACCCCATTTTATATAAAGAGCTTGAACATCCGCAGCTTTTATATCTTTAGGGGTTGGTGAAGCTAAGCCCCCAAAGATGCTGAGAGATGCCTATATTAATGAACTAGAGTAGGCAAAGATTTCTCAAACAAAACACAGAGAATACTTAGCATAAGGGGAAACTGATAAGTTGGACTCCATAAACTTCTGTTCACTAAAGGATGCCATTTAAATGGTGGAAGGCAAACTACAGAGTAGGTGGAGATAGGGTAATACATTTATCTGACAAAGGGCTTGTATCTCAATTTTATAAGCACTCTACAAATCAGTAGCAAGATAGGCAATCCAGTAGAAGAATAATCAAACATGCATTTCACAAAGGAGAAAATTCAAATGACCCACACCACACACAAGGTGCTTGACATTTCTAGCCCTCAGGGCAATGCAAAATAAAACCATAATGAGATACTACTACACAGCCACTCTGATGTCTAACATGAAGAGACAAAATGAAAAGCAAACACAATTGAGACTATGGCACAGCCAGCACCCTTACTGTCTGTCATTGGGAGTGTCAATTGGTACAACCACTTCAGAAAACTCTACCAGGAATAATGAATAGTTGTGAGCGATCTCTTATAACCCTGCAATTTTATTAAACAGAATCGTGTACAAACAAGTATGGTTGCCAGAAGACACATACAAGAATTTTCAGGGTTGCATTATTTGTTGTTCCCAACTGGATGGGACCAAATATCCAACGTCACTGATACAGTGGAGAACACACAGCAGTGGGAATTAACAAACCAATGCTGCATGCAGCCACGTGGATGTGTCCCATGAACACAACATTGAACATAAGAAGCCAGTTTCAAAGATACCTGTCATAGGACTCCATGTACATAACATTCAAAGCAACAAACCCAACCCATGCTTTAGAAGGTGGAAAGGGGGCCTCTTTGGGGAGTAAAGGACTTACGGTAATAGGACGAGTCAGGAGGGGTTTTCCGGATCACGTGACGCCTTAGTGCTAGTGAAACCAGTGCCGTCTTATCTGAGGCGCCATCTTAAACCCTGGGCACCACTGTAGGCTCTGGCCCACCCGCCAGTAATTTTGGTCTCTCCAGAGTAAGCTGCAGTTCCTAAATCCAGCCTGGCTTACTAGAAGTCAGGTGACCAAATGGCCCAAACACAAGCATCAAATCCACCCCCACCCTAACGGAATTTGCTGCCCCCACTTCCTTATCTGCAAGGCCCTAATAAGACCTGTTTTTCAGCACAGGCTCTCTTTCGCCCTCTCACTCTCTGACCTGTCATGTCCCCCCACCCCTGACAATAAAACCTTTCAACTCCGGTGTTTGGTATGCCTTGCGGTGGCCTTTCACTTAGTTTTTTGGGGTTTTGTTCTTTTTTTGGGGGGCAAAGCAAAATTTATTTAAGTCAAAAATCTCCTGCTACAGCAACCATAGGGGTCTCTAAGAGAGGAGGACTTGAGAAATTTGTCAAAGTGGAGTCTTTTAAGCATAATTCAGGAGCCAGCACTGTGGTGTAGCTGGTGGAGCCATTGCCCACGGTACTGTCATCCCATGTGGGTGCTGGTTCCTGTCCCAGCTGCACCACTTAGGGTTCAGCTCCCTGCTGACAGCCTGGGAGAAGCAGCAGAGGATGGCCTGGGGGCTTGGGCCTCTGCATCCATAAGCTCCTGGCTCCTGGCTCTGGTCTGACCCAGCCCCAGCTATTTCAGTCATCTGGGATGTGAACCAGCAGATGGAAGATTTCTGCCTCTCCTCTGCAACTCTGACTTTTAAACAGCGTAAGTGAATCTTAAAGCACAATTTAGATGAGCCAAATAACTGCTAATAATCAATCACAGGGTGGGGACAAAACCCATCAGAGGGCAGGAATTGTTATCCTATCTAGCCTGCTCATGATAAAACAAAAAAGCCAACAGAAGGGTGGGATAGGTAACTTAGTCATTCTATTTTCATGAAAAACCAGAAACTCAGAACGGTGGGATCACTAACTCCTTGCTATTCTCATGATAAAACTAGAAAGCCAGAGTGGAATTGGTATTTTGCCTTGCTAAGGGCAGCTTCTGGGCAGAAACAGGCATCTGGTCCATTCTTCAAGAGAATCCTTTCTCATTCCAACAGGGACCTGACCTAACCGCCTACTAGCTCATCCACCTCTCACCCCCCCTCAAGAGAATGTGCCCTAACTGCTGTTAGGGACAAGAGGGCGATGACTGCTCTGGCTGCTTCTTACTGAAAGCAAGTGTCGCTAAGGGACAGAACCAGGGCGTTCTTCTGGCAGCTGCTCTAAGGGTCCCTGGTAGAATGCAGATTTCTTGGGGGTGTCCTTAGGAGTACTGCCTGGGGTTTGATGGCTTCTAGTTGTTCAGTCCTGGACAACACAAAGATGTCTTATTTCTTGATGAGAGCTGTTTACCTGGCTGGATCCACTTTGTAAAATTTTATCTGGCTGTATCATTATGATGTGTTCACTACTCTGTGAGCTTCAGTGAAAGTCTGGAAAAATAGTGAGTGCTAACCATTTTATGACAAGCACATATTAAGCACTTACAGCATACCAGGTCCTGGGCTAGGAGAGCGAAGAATGGGGATCTGTATGCACACAGGACCATGTCTCTGCCCAAGTGGACATCTTTGCTTTGAATTGCCTGAGCCTCTTTGCCCTGGGTTGCTGCTGACAAATCTATGGGGACTATGACATGTACAAAAAGCCTGACGTGCAGTGGTCCTGCTGATGTTTCTTCAGGAAAGACAGCCAACTGCTGGACACCTTTCCTATTTTTGAGGGTGGGTATTTACATGCCAAATATAGCACAGCTTAAACACTCAGCAATTTTGAGCCCCAACTACAAGGAGCGCAAGTGCATAGCTTCTCAGTACTTGAATGTGTCAAGACCTGTATCTCCTTTAATCTTCTGGGCATCCTATGAGAGACATATTATTCTTTCCATATTGAAAATGGAAAAACAGATTGAAAACAGGGGAAATAACTTGTCCAAAGTCACAAAGCCTGTGACAGGCAGAACAAAATAGATTAAATCCAGGCCCGTGGGCTCCCATGCCTTTTAACAACTGGTAATACGGTTCTGTACACAGTGACAACAACACTCACACTTTCCTTTTAGAACCTTCATTTTCTAAGTGGGGGGAGGGAAGAGACAAGCAATAGGGCCCCTCCCCAGTAATCACACTGTCACTTGTTTTGTACTCTGGGGAGCTGACAAGCCGTCCCAAGTTGAGTGATTTGCTTCGAATCACCTGTAAACACCTAGAGAAGGTTCTAGTGAAAACAAAGGCCTATCTCTCAGAGCCCAGAAACTGATAAACAAGCATTGGAAAAAGACATTAGGAAATACGAGTTTATAGGTCCTTGTAATAGTCACTGATGGGCTGAGCACAGCCAGGTTCGGGAAAACGTGGTCCCAAAGGCAACGCTCAGAAAGCCACGTGCTGAGAAGATGAGGGACAGCGTAATTACTCCCCTTACACCTCATGAAAAATGGAAGGCTTGGCTGTCAGGTTTCAAGAGCCATGCTTCCGTGCCATCAAACCATCACACAGTGCGAGGGTTACAGCTACAGCCAGAGTCATAGAGGTTTATGGACTTGGTAAAAAATGGATGGTTGTGAAGACCAGCTCTGGTTTCTGAATCTACCCAGCTGGGAAGGGAGAAGCACTCTGTGAACAGGTGCTCCAGTGCCTGCTGAAAACAAACAAACAAACAAACTGCTAGAACACAAAGAAGGCCACCTTGCTACAGAGGCCCAACTGGCCCAGATGGCCTAGCCCCACCTGGAGCAGGTAACATTCCCATTTATAAATGGGCCTTTTAAGTCACCAAAGAAAACCACATGGAGCCCCAAGTCGGCCCACGTAGAACAAAGAATGTCATTAAAACCAGGGAAGTGGACCACAGCTTTCTGAACTATTCCTGGTTCAAGACTCTGGAAGGCAGACTGCTAAGGACAACAAAAGACGATTCCTTTTAATGAGAATGATCTATCACCACCACATCAATCTGATTAATGTAATGGGACCATTCCAAAAGGAGGAAATGACAAGTCATTAGGGGTAATTTCTAACGAAGTTATGGGTTTACATGATTTGCTTCAGTTTTCTGAAGAATTTACCCAGAATTTCATGCCGCATGTCTCATTCAGAGGACAAATAATATTCGTGCGCGTCTGCTCTTTCATGAGAAGGCCTGCGTGGAGGCCTCGGTGCTGGGATACAATGAGGACCCTTTCAATGTCTGTCCTGCCCTTGCATCTCCCACGCAATGCATTTCTGGTGCAATAGAACGAAAGCGGACTCCATCCCATCTCTTTATCCATTTCATTCAGTGATAAAACAAACACCTCAATTCCAGATTGTTTACAAAACAGTTTGATAATCTGATTCCAATTAAATGGCGAAGAACTACAATAAGAACAAAAATATAAATCATGTTAACCATCTGCTTTTGGCTGACAAAGGCGGTGAATGGAAAGGTTAAGTTGATGCTCTGCATTTAATCTGTGCTATTGTGGAAGGAAAACCCAATTAGAGATGATATTTCATTGCAGGCTTTCCACTGTTTCTCTTTTGTGCTTTAATTTGAGTTGTGCCATTGTGTTTCCAAACGAGGGGGTGGGTTCATTATCTCCTCCCCCAACGTGCTGCAAGGGGGTGCCCTCATTTATAAATTTAACACTGCTGGTGCCGGCTAGTTATAACCAGCCGCTCTCCCCTGCTCAATGACTCCTTTGCTGGGTTTAGCAGCAGAGCTGTCTTCAAAGGATCAGACCACAATGCGTTCAATGGCCGCCTGCGTTGCTCTCCCAGGTAGAATGAATAAGGAGTGAACCGGTGCTTTCAAACATTAAAAATGTAAAGGAAAGGCTAATCCAAACATTTCCGCTGGCAGGAGCTCTTTAGGCAGTATTTGTGAGTGGTCAATGAAGTCTGCAAGTAGAACATTTGGAAGTGGTTTATCGGGGAAACGCTGCTGGCTGACTTGAAATCAAACTGCCCCCAGTGTGGATTTCAAAGAAAGGTTTCAGCGATTTCTTCTAAGGGTCCAGGACTCACAAGCTGCTCGATCGGGGTGTCCATGTCCAGTTGGGGCAGGCACGTGGTCATCACTGCCCCTTTCCGAACTGGCTGCCTGGCAGTGTTGGCGAACACCCAGCACGCCGGCAGCCGCCAGCCCACTCACTGCGCTGCCCATGGACCTGGCAGCCCCTGGGAAAGGTTCTTGAGTTCTGCTCACATGCAGAACACGTCCCTGTGCCTTGGATGTCCCCTTGTCCCCCTGGTGGTTTCCCACTCCCTGCCTGTCCTCCCTGCCCAGCCCTGTCCTCCGTAGAGGTTCCTCCCCGTCCGCCTCCTCCTCAGGCCCTGCCAATGCGGTGTGTACAGCACAGCACCAGCCGTACTTGTCACGTGTCTGTCTCTCCTGCTGAACCTGTGTAGCTAGTGCTACAGCACTAGCTCAGGGAGTGGACGGATGCAGTCGGTTTCTTGTTCTGAATCTCAGGGCTGGTGATGCAGGGCGTCTCAGATACCCTCCGCACCTGCTGGTTTTACAGAAACAGCACGAGGTGAGCACACAAGAGCCCTCCGTGCCTCACGTGGGAAGCTTAGCGGGTAAAACCTTCCTTGATCTCTGAGAGATCAGATTTTGATCGGATCCCTGATCTCCAGGTTATCTCACCGTCCAGGCCCAGTGGTAGATGGCTTGGCACTGCCGGCCTGGAGACGGTCCCTGAGTCATGATGTTGAACTCCCATCAGACCCATTACCGCTGCTGGCAGAAGCCGTTGAATGCACCTGCCCTGTAGCTAGAAGGTAGAATCATTACTGCTGATCCACGGGCAGTACAGAGAGGAACTCAGTGTCAGATACCCCATGGTTGAAGGTCTTCCATGATTCCAGCATCACCAGGTACATACAGAAAATATAATCCAACCCGACTGTAAGCTCCATGAGGCCTGGGACCCTGGATGGGCCTAGTACCCAGCTCAAAAGATCCCTGTGAGAATGGGTAACTCAAGCAAAGACCTTGCGAGGTGGGTTTTTACTATTTTACTCACAAGAAAACTCTTTATGCTCAAAGAGGTTGCTCTCTGGGACGTGGAGATACGACCCAGGCCTCCATGGGCAAGGCAGGAGGATGTCCGACAGCCCTGGAGAAAGGCCTCCATGCTGGAAGGCAAGCAGCTACTCCTAGGAAGAAGATCAGCCCATGACCTCTCGGCAGGATGCCAGAGGTCACCAAGACGAAGGAAGTAAGCGAGACCCTCCCCCTGCCAGCGAGCGGCCCTCAGAGCCAGTGCAGCAGGTGGTTTTTCTGTTCAGTGGGGAGCCCACAGGCAGAGGGAGCTCCCCTGGGGGCAAAGGCAGAGGAAGCCGAGGGGCAACTCCCAAGAGCACGGTTTGTACATGGCCGATCCCTCCAAAGTCGTGTTGAGTTGAAGGCCCACTGGGAGGTAAGAGTGTGGAAACTTAACCCAGCTGTGATGCTTACAGATGGAGTCCTTGGGTTGATTAGGATCAGATAAAGACTCAGGGTAGAGCCCCATGATGGAATACTTGTGGCTTCATAAGAGAGACCAGAAGCACCACACACGCCCTGCACCACCTTGCCAGCAAGAAGGCCGTCGTCACCTGGGGCCAGTGCTGGGGCGCAGCAGGTTCAGCCGCAGCCTGCAGTGCCACCATCCCATATGGGCGCCAATTTGTGTCCCAGTTGCTCCTCTTCTGATACAGCTCTCTGCTTATGGCCTGGGAAAGCAGCAGAAGATGGCCTAAGTATTTGGGCCCCTGTACTCACATGGGAGACCCACAGGAAGCTCCTGGCTTCAGATCAGCCCAGCTCCAGCCATTGCGGCCTTTTGGGGAGTGAACCAGTGGATGGAAGACCTTCCTCTCTGTCTCTCCCTTTCTCTATCAATCCACTTCTCAAATAAATAAATCTTTAAAAAAGAAAGAAGAAGGCTGTCAACAGATGCGGGCCCTCAACTTTGGATCTCTGACATCATGTGACAAAATAAACACCTTTCTGTAAAATTGAACTGATCTGTGGCATTTTGTCAATAGCAACAGACATGTCATACACAC
Organism: Oryctolagus cuniculus; assembly: GCF_964237555.1. Taxonomy (NCBI): domain Eukaryota; kingdom Metazoa; phylum Chordata; class Mammalia; order Lagomorpha; family Leporidae; genus Oryctolagus; species Oryctolagus cuniculus. Next base: position 14,190,342 of record NC_091446.1, on the reverse strand, counting down.
AGGAACCCAAGGATCCTGGGTCCCAACACAATGCACAGTCTCAGCCCTGGTAGGGAGGGGATGCCCGGTCGTTCCAGCCAGGTCACCATACTGGACTCCTTCAATCCCACAAAACACAGGGGCAAAGGCTGTGCACGTGACCGAAATGGCGCACTGTCATACCAAGGCATTACCAAGCTCCATTAAAAATGCTGGCACGTATTGTAGCTACGTTCAACTATGGACAGTCCAGCTATGGATCCAAAGCAGCGAGTATGGACCAAAAATGGTAGAGAGAAAGCAAATCAGCTTCTAACACAATCTCACAGTCAATAAAATCAGGCTCCCTAGGAGGGGCTAGCATTGTGGCGCAGCAGGTTAAGCTACCAGCATTTTGTACTGGAGACCCTGGTCAAGCTCTGGCTGCTCTGCTTTCAATCCACATCCCTGCTAATGTGTCCAGGAAGGCAGTGGACGATGGCCTGCGCCCCTGCACCCCTTTCACCCACATGGGAGACCTGCACGGAATTCTGGAACCCTGGCCTCAGCCTGGCTCAGCCCTGGCTACTGCAGCCATTTAGGGAATGAACCAGCACATGGAAGATCGATCTCTCTCTCTCTCTCTCTCTCTCTCTCTCTCCCCACATCCTCCAACCCCCAACACACACTCTCTTTCAAATAAATATATAAATCTTCAAAGTTCATTAATTAACTCCGGGTCCCTAAGAGGCAGCCTTAGTTCCCTGCTGACCCTGCTTCTCTGCAGAAGGCACAGGACCCAGGACCCCGCTGTGGCTGGGCTTACCCTGCTCCCATCTGCAGCTCACAAGCAAGTCCCTCAGAACTAAATGAAGGGATCCCATGAAGGCTACTTCAAACACACCTGGGCCGCCCCGATTTGAAGGAAGCCGAGCACGTCTCATCACTGCAGAACTTATCAGAGCCTTCAGATGCTACCTCGTGGAGAATCCCCAAGCAGGTAACACCATGTGCTGAGCCGTATGCCCACCCCGCCTTCCTGGGACGAGTCAGGAATCAGGGAGGTGCTGTCCTGGTTCCACGTACAGTGATCCATGTTGCAGAACCCGGCCCGCAGGAAGGAGCTCGTCTCAGAGTGTGCGTCCTGGGTCTGGCTGTGGACGCCAAGGGCTGACCGGAAGGGAGAGCTCTGACCTTGTACTCCACGCTGCACTGCTTCGGCTGGGTCACACCCTTCACGTGCAAAATGAGTGACCAGCCCCAGTGAACCCTGGGGCAGAAAACCTGCTTGTTGACCACCAGGGCCACAGGGGGACCCCGCACACTGCGGGTCAGAGGGCGGGCACCTTCCCTTTCTTCTCCCACTCACCAGCGCTGCGCCTTTGGGTCAATTCAGAAAATAATAAGTGAAGACTCCCTACAATATCACAAACGATAAATCATAAAACAGAGTAATTAATCCTACCTCCCTCTGATAACTGAACCATAAAGATTCTAATATAGGCAACATTTTTTCTTTACTAAAATAAAAACACGTGATCCACTCTTCCCAGTATATCGGGGGCAGTTACGTGGCCAACAGAGAACAGCCTCAATCGTGCAATCAAGTCCATTCCACTCCCTCGGAAGAACTGTCGCTCATTCTCCAACCCCCTACAACTGGATATCAAAGGCCTTTGGTTTCTGTCTTTTGTTGTTACAAAAAACGTTGCCGTCATTATTCTGGAACTTGTACCGCATCTCCAGACCCTAAATTCCTCAAAACAGGATCATACAGTCAATGGGAAAGATTTTTTTTTTTTTAAATTTTAAACAACATTGCCAAATCACTCTGCAAGACTATTGTAACATTTTACATTCCCACCAACACCACAGAACAGTGCTCAGCATTAGCCCATAATAGTTCTTTGGGTTTATGTCTTATTTCTGCCACCAGTTGGAGATGCCTTGAAGGCAGCAACCGTCACTTATTCATCTGTATGTGTGCATGTCCTTGGCATTTCATCTCACAGCACATGGATGCTCTAGATGAATGTCAGTAAGAAGTCATTAGACATCACTCAAATGCCTGGGATGAAACCATAATCCACAAGCAATAAACCAAGATCCAGTGTTATACAACATGACAAAGGCATACAATTATCTGTAAGACTAACTGTCCTAAATGGGTTGGAAATCAATGACCAATTAATGGGCAATATAAGTTTCACAAAAGGATGTATTGCCTTTAACAAATCATGCATTCAGACAACCCCCAAGTGGCAGGGACCACCAGGCACACAGCCATGAATAGATCTGGGTATCTACTCACAATGCCACATTCAATTCTACGCAAGCCAGTGTGGGTTCCTGAACTACTTGGAAAGGAGGGCACCTGCCAATAACAACAATGAATTATTAATTCTTTGGTGACAGGATCTTAATTTACTGCTCAACTCCTCATAGGAAATCCATACAAGAATAGAAACAAGGATAAACGTGGCCCTGGATCTCCTTTCTAGGAGAATTATGGACAAGATGGCCCAGGGACAGAGACTTTTCAGGGTGGCAGATACACCTGGGAGACAGAACCCATGGGTAGGAATAAGAGCCATGGCGCCAACTGGGAGATGAGCCCCACTGCCCCCTGCTTCATCGCGAGAGTGACTGGATGGAAGGGAGGGGCAGGATATGCACTTAACTTCACCACTATTTGTGCAAAATTAATCGTAGGTCAATCTGTAAATGGGCCGCATGGCCCTGCTCAAACAAAAAGCAGCATTTAGGGCTATTGGAAACATTAAGTATTATTTTAGACCACAACCTCAGAGAATAAACCTTCTGGCTGAGAAGGGGCTAATCTTCCAGATGGCTTTCTGTTGACTGACTCTTTTTTAACTCAAGGTTTCTGAGCAGGATTAGCTTTTTTGACTTTGTTCTCTGGGATTAACCCATGTGCTGCTCACACCGTGTTTTCTAAGCTCTCCCAGAATCTAAAAGACACCAGGACCCACTCCCCAGCAGAAGTCGGACCTGGAGTCAGTCCAGCCAGGACTGGCCGTGGGTCTGGGCAGAGGCAGTTAAGCCAAGGAAGGGCCAGCACTGGAGTCTCAGCTGAGAGCGCAGCCTGAGATCAGAGAGAACCCAGGAGAGCAGTTTTAACTCCAGGCTCAGGGCCCAGGGCGTGTGTTTCTCTACCTGCTTGAGTGCTGTGTTCACGGAGCTCAGCAGGTGGCCGGCAGACCTAAAGGGGCAGCCCTGAGAGCCGCCTCCTGCAGCACTCGCACCCTGGGGAGACTTCCCCACCTCAGCTGGCTCTGGGGTCCTTTTCCACCACGTTGCTACGGTCAGGGCCCGCAGCACATTGCGAGGTTCATCTCTGCCTCTGGAGAACACAAATGCACGTGACAGTGCACACACGCTCGTGTGCACATGCATGCACACTTAGCCGCTTCACTTCATGGAAAAGCTCACGGGCACAAAGCCCACGCTGGAAACGTTCATGTACAAAGTAGATTTTTAGGAAGGCAACCACACATTGTCTTGCCTTATGAGCACACTGAAAACCACACGTTGTCTTGCAGGACCTTATGAACATACTAAAAACCACTTCAAGGAGTGAATTCTATGGTTCATGTTTCTATGCTTCATACATTAGATCTCATTTTTTTTTGAGAAAGAAAATGCTTTGACTTAGGAAGGATGCTCTTGGAAGTACCTGCCTTCAGTTCATGCACAACATGACCAGATTCACGAAGACAGACTGCGGCTCTCGCTCGCCTGTCTAGACGCGGAACAGTGGGGGAAGACGGCCGCCTCACCCCTGCGCTGGTCACAAGGCTGCTGACCATGTTAATGTCACACGAAGCTGCTGGCAGGTGACCCCTGGCCCACGGTGTGGGAAAGGCCATGTGCCCTGCTCTTAATCTCTCCAGCCTCAATGAGGAAAATCAATGTAATGACCCGTAAGACGAATCTGTTCATAAAGAAGATCACTACACATCTCTGGGTACTCGCTGGCTCTTTAGGAAAGAAACACTATAAAAATCTATGAGTAGGGCACAACCCCCTGCGCCATTAACACCTGTGACTTGCAGAGGACAAAGACTCACAAACACTCGTACCAATACGTTCTCATTCGTCTCCGTCCATACCACCTGCCTTGGCACACATTCACCCGGCTCCCACTGAGCACCCACAGTCCAGACCCTTGCTTGAGAAACATCAGAGGCCAGAGCACAGCCCGGCACTGCAGACAAGCCTATTTGTTCTTGGCACGTCGGAGGTGTTGTGGGAAGACCGTTAGCCCAAGAACCAGATTTTGAGCCTCGCTCTGGTGTCTTGCAGGCCCATTTCATCTTGGGCTGTCAGCTGCTAAGTGCAAACTCTGAGCTGCGTCTTGAAAGCCATGCAAATTCAGGAATAAGTACAACGTGCACACTGGAAGCTCGCCTTTCTCGCAGGGTCTCTTCCCCCCAGGCTCTGTGGCCTGACTGCCCCAGCACCGAAGGCCTGGGACAAATCCACAGAACCCAAAGCAGATGGTGCACAGGTCCATTCAGCTTCATTCTCAGAGTGGGACGCACGTGGCGCGTCTGGGAGTCTCAGAGGGTGGGAGTGTGGCCGAGGGTAATATCACACTCTCCTCAAAGACGGGCCTCAGACTTCCGCCACGCTGCCCCACTCACTCGCAGGTTCTAAGGAGTGCAAAGCCCAGAGGGCATGTAGCCCCAGGTGTCACCTCTTTGTGCCAGTACCAGGGCAACAGCAGACATGGAACGCCACCAGATCTGGTCCCACGTCATCAAGTCCTTGCTGCAGAAGCTGCCACGGAGCTCCTCGGAGCTTCCAGTGAGCTGACACCACTGGGTCAGGAAATCCCTGAGGGCACCCACGAGGGACAGCCACCCTCCTGAGCCCTTCCTCACATCATGCCAGCCCTGTCTGCCACAGACAGAAAGCTGGCTGATTCAGGCAGCCAAGCCCTGCGGCCGGACTCTGCGCAGCAGCCTGCCAAGCCTAACTGGCCACGTCCCGGGCGCCTGCACACGCTGTCGTCAATAAACAGCAAGGACCGCCCTGGGGCTTTGTGCCACTCACTGCACTTAAGAATCGGCAGCACCTCCTGAGCACCACATTTGCCTTTAAAAGACATCCAATGCGGACCCCCAAAAATCTCACATTTTGGTTCGTTTTTCAGCAGGTTTTGTGTAACCAATTAGTCTCTTTTGTGCTCATGGTCCTGCTTTGCTTTGGGTAAGAGTGAACAGCATTTCAAATGAAGGCATTGTTTATTCACAAATCAAATAAGCTCCCGACAGCTGCCCCAGTGGCTTCCTCATTCCGTTAAATTAATGCCCACGGCCTCAGGGTGAATGGTCTTCTAGGGAGAATGTGGGCATTTATTTTCAGTTTCCCATTTGATGTTGGGTCTTTTAACGCCAGATCCTACTTAACACACTCGCGTTATGTTAAACTGTGTGCAAATGTATTCTAGGGACTACTCGGCCGAATGCATACCGTTAAAGTCACGTATGATTTGCACTTGATCAAATAAGGTCTCTACTTCACTTTCAAACAGCTGCAATCCAGGGCTGCCCTTAGTAGAGTTTAAGCCCAAGCAGGCCCCGCCTCCCTCCAAGACCAGCCCTCATTTTCGTCCCAGCCACCATTGTCAGAAAGGTCAGGTACAAGTTCCACAGGCATTTTGTTCCTCACTCATGCAACCATTTCGTTTATACACAATTTTTACAAGTTGCTCACAAGGACTGTTGTTCTTGCTAGACTATACCCAGCACTCCTTTCCAATACTGTGCTTTCTCCTCCTGCAAGGGACAGACAGTCCTTACCAACACACTACTGGGTTCTGTAATTATCCTGTAGGCACTGTACCGCTGGAAACACTGGGCTTCTACGAGCTTTGGGTACTGGAATCTAAGTCTTAGGCAAGTTTGGAACAGACTAGAGTCTTAGTCTCTTCAGCGGTTCTCTCTCAAGACTTCATTCTGCCTTCAACCCATCCTGGTCCGTGAACATCTCAGGGATGCACAGACTGCAGACATATGGAGAGTTTGCTTTGCAATGTTTTGTCTCTTTCAGTTCCTCAATGGTGAATAAGAAGCCACTCGAATACGTTTGGAATGTTTGGTCCAGTTCTTTCCTTAGAACACCGAGGACGTCCCCCAAAAGAAAAACCCTCACTCAGTCACAGGGCCAGACTGTCACACCTATGAAATGAAACTTACTGCGTCCTCAGGTTGTGGGTCAGATCAGCTCTGCCTCCGCGACCACACACGGCATTGCTGAACTCACTCCTAAGCAGGGCAAGCCTGGTGTACCGTTACTGCCCCGGGTCACAAGACTCTGGGACTCACCGTACACTTTCAAAATTTCTAGCTCCTGCCTTGGAGTCCTGGTATGTGTGCAGCTCGTTCGCTCGCTCTCGCTGTCTCTCTCGGAACAGTGTATGGCAACGTAAGCCCACTCAGCAGCCGTCTCTGGGTCTCTACCTATTTTGTGGGACTTGGCTTCTCTCTTGCATCTTCAGTAAATCCCTCTCTCTCCGCAAAGCCCTCTAATCAGCATAAACACATCCAGGGCCCGTCCTCCCCGGAACACCTGCCAGCACTCCCGCTACCACGCCCGGAGAGAGCACGGAACCGTCCACACTTGAGTCTCCTCCCCTGCCCACCCCTGCCTTCCCTTCCCTGACTCCAGGCAAAACCTGCCCTGGGATTTCCGCCCTTGGAGGCTCCCAACGATCTGCTTTCCCTGAAATCCAACTGCGAATCCTCACCCATATTTTCTTAAACCCGTAGCAGCGGCAGCCTGTCAACAGCCTGTGTCTTGGTGGATATTTCCTCCTGACATCATCCTCAGGGTTTTCCTCATTTGCCAGCTGCTCCTCAAGCCTTTCTCCATCACTGCTTTGGTCGATGAATCCCCAGGACTCAATTTTGTCTCGTGACTGCTTAACTTGCACCCATCACGGCAGGCCAGGCCCCACCAGGCTTTCTCTTTGTCCCCTTTTTCTGGAAACCACAACACGTGGTCTGGTTAGCACTCTCACTTTCTCCTCGACGGTTATCTTTATTCTCCTCTTGGCCAGATCCTAAGCTTGTGTCAATCCTTTTAAGATCCCTGTGGATTCAGCCCAATGCCTGATACGAAACATCAACAGAATGCTGGAGGCGTTCATTTCCAAAATGAATTGTAACCAAAGTAATTTTTCCCCTTTCCCAGTTTCTCCCGTAGACTTTCATTTGGCAGAACTGTAGGACCGAAGCTCTCCATCTCCAGCAAGTGGAACAATCCAGAGAGCCTGGGCTGAACATGGAGATTCCCAGGCTCCACCCTCGGGCAAGCTGAAGCAGGCATAGGGTAGATCCCAAGGAGAGGTGTTTTCATCCAGTGACAAGACCATGACCTGAGGAACACTACTTTATATCCATGATCCTCACACAGCCACTGCTGCGAAACACCCATGATATACCCATGATATATCCACGAGAGTTAACCTTCACGTCTGATGCCAAATTCAGCCTTGATTCGCGAAATTCTTAAATTGTTAAGAGCCAGTGGTCCAAAATCTCATGGAAGTTTTTAGTTCACCCAGGTAAGTACGCTTCTCATTCAACAATTCTTCATTAAAGGTGGACTAAGGCCAAGCCACTGTCCTATGCACTTGGCATACGGCACTGAGTTAGAGCAGAACTCCCTGCTGTCCTGGGCTTGACTTCCGGAGGAGCTTGGCCAGTGTGCCCTGCACCATGCTACCATCTACACAGATTCGAGACAGGACTGCGGACAAGGCAGGGAAAAAATCAGATCCTGGGGTTTCCAAAGTAGTCTAAACACATGTGTTCACAGTTGCCACCCTGGGTGGCTGCTGTCCTCGTCAGCCATTTCCTTCCCCAAATGACTACCTGCTGTTGTATCATCCTGTGGTCCAGGCCTCCCTCCGTTTGCTCTCCAAGCTTCAGAAGGAAAGGCTTGGGAGCTGGCCTGTTGAAGTTAACGCTCCACTCCCCTTCGGGTCATCCACAGCCCGGTGGGGAGGAAGGGCTAGCCTTGGGGGACTGAGGAAGGAATTCTACTGTCCCCAGAGAGCTTCCCCTCCTGGCTGGCTGTCAGGCAGGGTCTGTGGGGCTAGCGCTAAATCTTTCCTGTGTATTGGCTGCTGCCAGGGTTGTTTTATTCCTCATTACTTTTATTTGATCCAACTGCTTCTCATGCCATCACATCCAGCGTGCAGATTATGTGCATACCAGATCCCCTTTCATACATACAGCCCACAACGACTGTGCTGTGTAAACAGTTTCACAGTACTTCAGATCACGGCCATAGCTTCCTTTTAAAAACAAAGTCCTCAGTGAAATTCAGACATGGGTTCCAGATGGGGCAGTGAAGTATGCCTTGTCCCGGGAAGGTGAGCACAGTTTCACCACAGCAAGTGCAGTGGCCTGGGCTCCAGGTGCTGGCTCTGCCTCCCTCTCTCCATCATCTCACACCAGTTGCCCCTGCCACCAACTCGAGGACACAGGATTAAATCCAAGGCCATTTCCCAAGATGGAGGCGACTATCTCAATGGGACAAGAACCCAAGGACTTTGTCCAGCACCCCTGAGACACTTGATGGAGAGACTCCTGATATAGTCGATACATTCCACGCTATGTCTCCCAATGGTTACATGGATCCTAAACTTAAAAAAAAAAATGAATTAAAATGTTCCTTCTCCCAAAGCTGATCCTCCTCACCTGTCAATCAAAGGCTTCCAGTGAGCCCAATGCAATGGTTAGGATCATACAGAAAGTCACCGGGCTTATCTACTCTGTGACCCTAAGCCTCAGTCATGATACAGATCCCACTAAGTAGAGGACAAATCCAAGGAGAATCCTTAACTAGGCATTGGGAAGGAAAGGTAAGGGTCAGTCTCATCCTTTCCCTGGGTTATGACACTGCTCACAAAAGTCTCACTCCTTGCATCCCAGCTCTCAGTTGAGACAATTCAGGTCAAATTGCTGGATTCTGACCTGGGCGTTTTGCCTACTCAACAGATATCGCTCTATGCATCCTTCTAAATGCCTGTCTTTAAATCAAAGGAAACCTAGACCATACTGGCCACTGAGTGCACTAGCAGAAGTTTCTTGGCCCTTTCTCCCCACTTAGAAGTTTAAAATGCTGGCTCCCTACTCTGACTTTTGGGTGCTCAATGAATATTCGATGTGGCAACTGATTCATGTTCATCAAAGCTTGGGGAAATTTAAGTTAAAGTCTCAAGGATGTTTAGAGTTCTATTCCCCAACAGGTCTCGCTTTCTCCAATCTGATCTTAATCAATCAAATGAAACAAACCAGACGGCATGAAATTTAAACCTATTGGTTCTTAAAAGTGGGATCAGATTAGACAAGGAAACCCTGGGAGTATAGCAGAGAAGGCACCAGACAAAGGGCTTCCCTTGAAAGCTGATCCGTTCTCCAGGGAACTGGATTTTAACAGCTGCTGCAACCTTATGTCTACAAGTCCTGGGAGAACTCATTTGCAATTTTCAATATTCACAGGATGCTTTCTTTTGCTAACATACCCTGACCAAGGCCCCAAAGTCATCTTCACAGCATTTGCAGGCTAATCTTTCTCTGTTTACTGGTGAAAGCTGTCAATTAGGAAAACCTTTCTCTCTGAGTGGCAGGAACTGCATCTTATTTTCATGTACACAGACACACCATGAAGCCCAAGATTTACTAATCCTTTAAGAGTGTCAGAGGTCCCAGGAGACTGTTAGAATGAAGGCAAACCCTGTCCTGTATTATGCTATTTCCTACTAATCCTAGGAAAATGAATGTTAATTTATCATGAAAAAGGGTTAATTATGCATTTATTTCCGACGTAGGTACATGAGATCAGGCTCAGAAATAATTCTCAGTGTAATTCTCTTTTAAATGAGGATTCCATTTTAAGCATTTTTATCAAACAGACACCAAACTCAGAGCAACTGTACAGAAGAAAAAGTGGCCAGGGAATGACAAGACTCAACTATAATTTTAATTAACCTTCTGATCCTGCTTAAATATATTTTGCCTTGTAAAAATCTGTAATAACATCTATTTCAATCTCCTCTGCTATTAGTTATTAAATTGAAAATGGATGCCTAGACTGATTTGGCAGAGATATTCAAGAGATTTTTCTTTATTCTCTCTGGTTTATTAAAGTAATAATTTGTAGCATAGAAATTTCTCTGATTAAGTAATTTAGTGTAATTAAATCACCAGATTTATTAGGCTTCCTGGAACAGCACACACACAGCTGGAATGATGGCGACGGCTAGCAGATGTGAGCTGTACGCACATCTTGGCGATGGCTTTCCTTGAAGTTTCCAGACCAAGGCTGCATCGGTGTCACACGCTCCCTCCCCCAGACTCTCAGGTTCTGAAGGCCTCTACCTACTGACTCATTCCCACGCACAATGAAAGAGCAGGTGCACACGAGGCATCAGCAAAGGCGGCAGAGAGAAAAGCACGCTGGGAACGGCCCGGATGTGAGTATCTCCTGCCCCAGACCGCAGTCCTCTTCCCTTCTGCCCTAACCGCCCGCATCCCCGACACCTCCATCTTGATGCCTCCCATGTCCCGAGAACACACTTCGAGCACTTTAGCTTCATCTTGCCTTGGCCCCGAGAACTCCTTGGGCGATGGGACCAGGTTTCAACGTTCCTGAGCCAGATTCTATCGTCTTTTAACAAAGCTTTTTGCAGGAAGCTCTGTGGGAAGAGCTAGAGCTGGGATTACTCACAAACCTTACCAGGACATGCAATCCCTAATCCCTTTGGTTGCTGTTCACTCACGACAACAGACACTAGAAGTCAAAAGGCAAGACTTGGAAATGCACATGCATGCGCCGATCCATGCACCTGCTCAACAGTCGTCACTGGGGGCCCCTGATCTGCTCCCCGTGAAGCAGTCTGGGGTGGGAGGAGATGGAGGCCCAGTAACCCCACTCTCGATGCTTGTGTGTTCAGACCCTGGCACAGAGACCAAACGTTACAACAGAAGACAGCGAAGCTGTCAGTGGGAGACGGAGAAGAGCATCCAGACTTGGATGGAAGACTATGGCACTCGAGTTCCTTTGTGAAGGAAGAATCAGCTGGAGAATGCAGGGCTTCCGAGACAGCACGCCCAGCAGCGGGGCTGCAGGTGCGAAGGCGGGAGGCCGGGGAACGGCTGGCACGTGGGGGAGATTCAAGGAACTCCAGTGGGCCTGCAGGGCAGGGTGATAGGGAGAAGGCTGAGAGCGGACAGAAGTCGGAAAGCATGGGCCCATGTGTCCAGGCCATGGAGTTGGGCCCTTCCCCTGACACGGTGGGACACGCGCCACCTGAGGGTCTCAACACACCCCCCGTGCTGGCTGCTGTGGATCCACACACTCACACCTGACTCTTGAATACTCCCCTGGCAAGCCGGAGAAGGGGGTTTCTGAGACAAGGCACAGGGAAGCCAAGAGGCCTCCAGGAAGCCGCAGACCCTCCGTGGTGAGAGCGCACAACACTGCGCAGGAAACTCCATCCCCAACAGGCGGCGACACTGTTCATGTATAAATTCCCTACTCTGTCTGGTGTTGCGTGCAAATATTCACTTTTTAAACTGGAAACTGTTCCACACTAGACTTCTTACATCTCTGTAAGTTCAAAAGACTGTTCACATAGATGATCCTACCTTGTCCTCACCCGAGCAACCCTGGGCCCTCAGCCTGCCTAGGGGCTGGGGACCGGCACCATGGGCTAGTGCTTCCCACAGCTGCTGGGCTCATCCTGTGGTCCCTGCAGAGGAGAGAAGACCCTGAGGACATATCTGGTGGAGGCTTGATGTGATGTCGTGGCTTTCCTTGTACAGATGAAGAAAACAAAGCACAGGGTGTGTGCAATCACGCTGGCGGCGGGATGGGGCTGAGACCTGATGCCCCCCCTTCCTAATCTTCCAAGTCCTGCGGTTTCTCCACTTTCTGGCATGAGGCCCATTGTATCTAGTGGCCCGTACTGGAGGAAGAGTGCACGTGCGCTTCCATAGAAATGTCCTTCCAATAACTCTGTATCTCCCTTCTTAATCAGGGCATGCGATAGACTCAATCTCCCCAGAGATTCAGAAAGGCTTCCCCGTTCCAAACTGAGCCACAGAACCTGATTTCAAACAAAACGCTGCATTCCAACTCACCCAAGCTAGAGAGCGCTTTCTGTAATATGTCTATTTCATTTGGCCCATACAGGCATTTTTTTTCTTGGATGAAAAAAAGCCAGTCAGCAGCCAAATCTGCCAACCCTGATCTTTGGGACAAATTAGACTTCTCCAAAGGAAAAAAAAAAAAATCCCATTGCCCTTTCTTTGCAACCTCCCTGAAAAGTGATTGAATTTTGTCCTTGTGGGCTAAAATATGGTTCCAGTATATTTTTGATCAGTATAAATTTCTCACATACACCTTTCAGATTCAGATATATCTAGATTTCAGAAAAGAGAGCTAAGTGGATTCTAACGAACAAAATGAGCTAATTCTGTGAATCTTCCAACTCGCCTTTCCCCTGCATTCTTCTCTTTAATAACCTATAAATTTGAGTCATGAGAATCATTCTTCAGTGTCTGGGGCAGTAAAACTCCTGCTAGAAATCAATAGTCTGCCTACTTTTAAGACTCAGCGTGGTGTTAGGCAGCCGAGCCCTTTCTTTATAAAACTCCATAATGACTTAAAACAGATTTGATTCTAGAAATCAGAATTCTCACACTAATAGACTTTCATTTAAGAAAGCTGTCTTGGCTGAGAACAGACTACCAAACAGGCTAGATTCTTCGGTTTTATACCTTAGTCCATAAATGCTAATTTCTCAGTGGAACAGCCAGATGATATACTACTAGAGATTACTGAAACCTCTAGTCACAGTTCTGAATTATTAATTTAAAAGGTTATGCACCAGTGCTAATATAAATTATCTCTAAAAACTATCTATATGGGTAACATTTTAATAAGCTTTAAAACATGATTTTCCTCTCTCAACACTGAAAGCAAAATATAATATATAATGGCTCTGTGTGAGCTATGGATTTATCATATTTTTTTCTGAAAGATTTGTGTGGTATTCCCCATAACCCATGAGAAAGGCCCAACCACGGATCCTGCCTGCAAGTGCACTGCACTCATCGACTTAAGGTGGCAGGAACACAGTCCTTGCTCTATCCTAGAGCTCCAAATGAAATCTCACCAGGCACACCGTGTGGAGGGGGCTCTTTCGTGCACAGCCTGTTAGAAAACCTGTATACAGCATTCAGGCATCATTTGAACACATCCTGGGGAGCAGGCAGGATACGGTTAGGCTCCACGGGAGACAAACAAAACACCAATACTGTGGCAGCCTACAGAAATGTCAGCTTCCCTCCAGGTTAATCGCATTGGTCCCGTGCCTCGTGCGTCATGTGTTCTGGGCTTCATCCTCAACGTGGACCATATCCTTGGAAAAGAGGACAACTTGGAGGAAATATGCGACTTCTTAGCTGTCTAACTCCGTGCCAGTTCCCAAAGATGGCTTGACATTTATCAGGAAGCCCGAGTAAGCAGGAACACAGCAGGCTGCCTTCCACCAAGGACAGAAGAGGGAAAAACTGTGATGCTAGATTACCAGGAACAGATCATTAAAGGGCGAGATTAATGCTTGTTGATTTTATGCTCATTATAATCCTCGCCTGGGAACCTCATCCAGAACTTTCCTGCAAGCTTTGCTTTGTGAACTAAATTCGAAGCTTCTGAAAAATCCGTACAGCAGCTGGGCCAGACCTCTACCGTCCTCAGGGTCCGTTAGCTTGGCAGTGGGGAAACATCTCCTTCCCATCCTTCACCAGGAACTGCTCCATTACCATAGCTACAAAATGTAAATGTCAATATGGTAATCAAAGGAAACAAAGAATTCGCTGCACTGCTTCTCAAATTCGAGAGGAAATGAAAGTTTCCTTTTTGGTTTTTTTCTAGGTGCAGTGCTTTATTTTCCGAAGGGATCTCCCATTTCAACTTTGCAGGGCCAAAGCATTAAGTCAAAAAGCAGGCCCACATGTGAGACGGAGTTCCCAGCTGGCTACCAAATGGCCTGCCTTCAGCTTTTGCCTAAGTGGATGCTACAAAAAATAAATAAATAAATAATAAAATAAAATAGGGGCTAGTCTGATGCAGGCAGACTGTTTCCAACACAAATAACCCAGCGAGTGCCCCATTCTTTTTAAAAGATGACAAATAAAATCTTGAATTCATAAGCAGAGTATGTGTTCCTACAGACCAATAGACTTAAAGCCCACTGTTTTTTTTTTATATGCAGTGTTGTTTCTTCTTTTATTCTTGCTATTAGTACTGTATATCGTCTCTGTTTTCTTTCTTTCTTTTTTATTTTTTTATTTTATTTATTTATTTTTTTTGACAGGCAGAGTGGACAGTGAGAGAGAAAGGTCTTCCTTTTCTATTGGTTCACCCCCTAAGTGGCCGCTATGGCCAGTGCACTGCGGCCAGCGCGCTGGGCCAATCCAAAGCCAGGAGCCAGGTGCTTCTCCTGGTCTCCCATGCGGGTGCAGGGCCCAAGCACTTGGGCCATCCTCCACTGGCTTCCCGGGCCACAGCAGAGAGCTGGACTGGAAGAGGAGCAACCAGGACAGAATCCGGTGCCCCGACCGGGACTAGAACCTGGGGTGCCAGTGCCGCAGGCAGAGGATTAGCCTAGTGAGCCGTGGCACCAGCCAGCCCACTGTTTTCAAAACACATGTCAGTGCACAGATTCACCAGGAGTCTACCTTGTGGCAGCGCTCCACAACAGTCTATGACATCTTTAGGCACTGGGGAGGTGGAACAGAGGGCAGGAGTGGAGGGTACTTGGGGACGTCAAACAGAAATCACTCACCCTTTCTTCCATCTGTCAGCCCTTTGCCCCCTCCCTTGTTTCCTTCCATCTGTCTGTCCTTCCAGCCATCCTCACGGGGTGCTGGGCCCAGCATGGACCAGACACTGGACTTACAAAGCAAAGACTCAGTGACAGTGCCCAGGAAGTTACCTTCCAGGAGCAGACAAAGAGGCGAGCAGGAGACCACCATGCTATTGTGGTCACGGGCGGGGCGCTGCCGTGGGCTCGGGGGCTGATTCATGGCTTCACAGAGAAGGGACTTTTGAGCAGGGTCTTGGGTAGAGAACTGGCCTCACTAGGAAAATAAGGGGCATAAAGACAAAGGGCAGCAGGAACCAAAGTGCAGAGGCCGCCACACAGCTGGCTTGTCTGGGAGCAAGTGAAGTCAGCTGTGTCGAGAACACAGACGGTGGGGCAGAGAGGAGACTGGAAAGAAAGGTGAAGAGGCACGAAGAACAACACAGGCTCAGAAAGGAAAGGCAGGCTTCCTACTTGCACGGCGAGGCTCACGAAGCGTCCCTAAATCAGGCGCTTACAGGGGCACATCTACAAGTTAGCGATGTGATCCCAGGGACAGAGTGGAGGACAGGATGCCAGAGGCAGAGAGTGGCCCATCTGGAGGCCTGGGCAGAACTCGAGGGCCCAGGCCAAGACACTGACAGAGGAATGGGTGCGGGGCCAAGGTGCCATTGCCATCTGTGATGGGAAAAGCAAGAGGGCAGGCCCAGGGCTGGGAGTAGTGATGAGCCCGGAGACACTCACAGGCAGCATCGGGAGCGAGGATCTAGGGAGTGGGTTTATGCCTAGCAGTTAAGGTGCCATCATCCCCCATCCGAGCGCCTTGGTCAATTCTTGCTTCCAGCTCCTCACTGCAGCTTCCTGCCCATGCAGACCCTGGGACACAGTAGTGGTGGCTCAGGTCACTGGGTCACTGTCACCCATGTGGGAGACCCGGGTTGAGTTTCCAACTCCTGGCTCTGATCCTGACCATTGTGGGAATCTGGTGAGTAAACCACCAGCTGCTGATCTGAAGGTCAGAGTTACATAGAGAGAAGAGAGAGAGAGATGGAGAGAGAGAGAGGTCCTCCCTCCACTGGTTCACTCCCCAGTTGGCCACAAATGCCTGAGCTGAGCTGATCCGAAGCTAGGAGCCAGGAGATTCCCCCGGGTCTCCCATGTGAGTGCAGGGGCCCAAGGACTTGGGCCATCTTCTACTGCCTTCCCAGGCCACAGCAGAGAGCTGGATTGGAAGTGGAGCAGCCAGGACACGATAATAACTTTTTAAGAAAAGGATCTGGAGCTTGGGAAGAAGGTCAGGGTGGGTGGTTCACAGTGGGCAACTGAAGAAACAGGAAATGCAAGTATGCAGAAGGGGGAACCAGCACACCAACCCCCTCCTCCCACTCTCCAAAGGACCAGGGAAACGAAACACAGAGGCAGGACGAAAGCCCCTTCCAGCGTCTCAGTGACATCATCACAACTTGATAAGGAACGCTTTGCCCTTCCTGCACTTTCTTCCCACTCACCAACAGCTGTACACACCCACATCGTCTCGGCACACCAAGGACCAAGCATCCCAACTTCCCAACTGGAAACAGACCATGAAACCGGGTCCATGAAAAGTGTCCACCAGAGAGTCTAGGCTTACAGCAGAAGCTCAAGGCCAGAAGGGACCTTTGAGACCCAGGCCCCAGAATCCATCTCGCCAGCTCCACTAACAAGGGCATGCAGTAGTTACTACCACAATCGCATTTTCAAAAGCTGAACTCTGGCATCCCTTCGCAAGGATGCACTTTAGATGCATAAAATGCATACTGTGGGAGACCCAGTGTACTGGCGTAGCGCAATATATCTGAAGTTCAACCGCAGACCGCTCCTGTTTGAGCTCGGCCTCTTCCCAGATTGTAAGCTGGGAAGCTTCAAAGACAACTGAACTGTGAACATTTATTTCATCTCTCTGCAACTCAAGGTTCTTAGCTGTGCCAGGAGCTCCTCTCTGGAGTGTCCCAGGAATTACGGGGAAGGGGTTTCTGCAAACCCCAAGCCCCACTAGTTTGTACTGTCTGTACTGTCATTATTCATCAGCTTTGTCTTCAGTTTATGATAATGTGTCACTTGGCCAGATGTCTAGCTTCTTGAGCAAGGGCTGACTGACAGTTTCCGTGTGTCACAGGCAGGTGCTGGGGCAGGAACGGCACTACAAGAATCAAATTCAGTGGTACAGGGAAGTGGCCCAGGGTTTAGAAACTAGGTGTAGGAGACAGATTTGTACCCACCGAGTAGCTGCAGGGTGCAGTGGTCAGCTGGGAGGGGAAGAGACGAAGCCCCACCCAGCACCTGATAAGGGCTGCTGTGGCACGTGTCTCTGGGGGCATGGAATGCACTCAAACATGGGGCCTGGCAGGACTGCGGAAAAGACAGAGTGGGACGCAAGCGCTCGCCATCTGCTGCTTACGCAGATGGAGGGCCTGGCCTTCCACTTCTTTCCAAAGTCCTTTCCTGTGGGGGTCAGCCCCTCTGGGTCACCAAGTGTCACAGCCTGAAGCTGCCAGGGGCGCTGGCCAGGCCCCTGCTCTGGCCTGGGTCCTCCCTTTCTTAGCACTGGGGCCCAGGTACAGAGCTCCGGGCAGCAGCAGAGTCTAACCATGTAAACGAAAGAACCAAAGCCAGCCAGCAGACTAACCAGTCACATCCTCAAAACCGAATGGCTACACATCCTGGGTTCTGTTGAACACACTCAGCCTACTGGTTTGCAGGCAACAATCTAAGCACTATACAAATAATCACTTACAAACTCTTCATAAAAACCCTCAGCTGAGGCTTTCCATTATCCTTTTATTGGAGACTGAGTGGTCACACAGCAGAGCCAGAAGTTTGGATTTACTTGAAAGGCTGAGAGACGAAAGAGAGCTTCCATCTGCTGGTTCACTCCTCAAATGCCCACCATGGCCAGGGCAGGGCTGAGGTTGAAGCCAGGAACCAAGAGCTGAGTTCAGGGTCTCCCATGTCAGTGGCAGGAATCCAACCACTTGAGTCATCACTACTCCCTCCCAGAGCCTCTGTTAGCAGGAAGCTGGAGTCAGGAGGCAGAGCGGGGTATGCAACCCACACACTCCAAGGTGGAACACTGGTATCTGAAGGGCTGGGCCAAGACCCCGTCCCAGAGCCAGATTTTGTACTTGGGTGACTTGGTTCTAGAACTCATGCTCTTCGGTTAGGGAGACACCTGCACTGGGCACTGGAGACAGACAACAGGGTGGGCCATTTGGGTCAGGTGATCTGAGACAGAGGTGCCTTGGGCCTAGGAGGAGGAGCGGGATTTAGATAGGAAGAGTCAGCGGGGAGAGATGTCAGAAAGGGGAACCAGAGGGCCTCCAAACAGTGCCCAGAGACAATGCTGCCGCTTCTGAGAGCTGGCAAGACCACGGGAGGCTGGGCAGTGTGCAGACACTGTGTGGACACTGCTCTGGGCCCAGCGGACGGCAGGGTCCAGATCCTAGAGCTCCCAGGACCGCCAGCTCCTAGAGATGAGACAGGTGCGAGGGTCACCCACTGCGCAGACCTCGCAAAGGACACACTTTGTTTCTTCCACTGAGAATCTTGTAACTCTGGCGATCCACAATCTGTCAGATGAATTAGATTCCCTAATAATCATTATTCCAATCCATGCCACTCAGCAGATATTTCTTCCCGAACAAATCCATAATTAATTCAGACAATACTCTTCTGACGCAAAGGTTTGAAAGTGCCAGGCTGAGGTGAACATTCAGGAAAAATAATGGTACTTCTGAAGGCAAATTCATACATAGTTCAATTTACGATATTGTAATAAGACTCTGCAGCATAAATTCCAGCACAGTGGACAGAAAACCTATTTGTGCACCGTGTGAGGACATAAATAAAAGCCAAATACTTACACTGTCCTCACAAATATGAAATTTTCTTTTGTGAATCTATGCTCCCTGACACCTATTCCAAGAAAGTTGGGTCCCGTGATAGATACCGTGACTTGAAAGTCTTCATCAATATCAACTTTCATTTTCATTATTCAGTTCCTAAACAAAAAGGGGTAGCGATAATAGGGTAACAAATAACAGAATGATAATTAAAGTTATGTATCAACCTTCATTCAATATTCAGTTGCTACAAATTTGGCCCCGGGTTTCTCTTCTCCTGACAAAACGAATGATCTCCTCCTTTTGATCTTAACTTGTGCACTGGCGAAGGCCAGCCCCTGGCCTCTCCTAGCCTTTCCCGAGGCGCCTTCCCTGCTCTTCCTCGCTGGCTTCTAAGTTCTGAGTCTGGGTTTTGAATGCTGGGATTGGAGCGTCTTTTTTGTTCCAGCTGTAAATTCCCTCCTTTCTGGGCTTCCACAGCCCACCCCAACCCCTCCAAGTAATGTCCCATCCATGGCAGCTGCAGTCTCTCTTTCTCGAAAGCATCCCTCTTCTGAAAGCTTAGTTCCATTGCTGAATAGGTTTTATAAGCCTTTTATGGAACCACAATTTTCCCAAGGAAGGGCGCTGGGTTCAGCAGCCCAATTTTTCTCCTCTTTCTAAATCATCACACTGAGTTACACAAGTCCATAAATAATGTGTTTCCTGGTAGAGTCGATTTTGATGAAGCTCTTGAGGCAGATAATAGTAATGAACTGAAATAAGCTTATTGGAGTCCATTTGTGAGAACCTACAAGCAACGCCATGATTATCCTTATGCCTATAAGAATTTATTCTTATACCTATAGGAATAATGACAAGCTTGTGATATTGCTTTTTGCTGTAGTGTGTGGGAGGTACTGCTAGCTCTTGTCGAGTCACAAAAAGCAGGAAATTCAGGTGAAATGGTGTGTGAGCACAGCCGTATGTGCAGGAGAGCAGGGGGTGAGGAGAGGCCCTCTGGCTGCCTGTGCTTTAAGGGGGCGATAAAGATGCAGCCATCAAGGCCACTAAGGTCAGAGCCTTTTAACAGGCACAAGGCACCATGGGACTTGGGAAAACCAAGGCCACCGGCTTGTTCTTCGCAAGGGCACTGGACTGAGTGTCAGGAGTAAGGCCTGGCTCTGCCTTCACCTTCACATGCATCCCTGCATGAGAGACCTTGGTTTACTTGTCTGTAAAATGGCCACACAACAACACTTTGCTGAGCTACTCCCTCACTGTCATCTTTTAAGAATTTATTTAAAACCTCCTGCAGCAGAGGCTAGAAACTAGCTGAAGAGATCAGCAAGAACACAGATTGATCTTCAAAAGATTTGAGTCAAAATGGAAGAAATCCACCGAGCTCTGCAGCATAGTATCATTTGTATTTTTTAAATGGGCATATAAAGGATATCTTGTGCAAAGACCCATACATACATATAAGAACAGATTCAATCCATGCGAATGGGAGCATGGTGGAGCCGGCAGGGACAGGTAAAACCCAGACAAAGCAAAGACAGGGCTGTCCCTTGCACCGGGCAATGATGGCAATATTTCCTATGCCATCCTCATTAGCAGGGTGGCCTAATGGTGATGCTAATAGTCATGAAAACAGAAACCATCTTGCTGGCCCTGTATTTTATTTCAGAACCGTAAAATGTCCTCGATGTTTATTAAAGAGCAAAATGCATTTTAAGTGGCCAAGTGTAGATTCAACATTGCTCCGTCTGCAAACTCCTTTCTCCCTTTTCCCCAGTCCCCAGAGTCAAAAGCTAAATAAACAACCCCTCTGGAAAGCTGCCGAGTGAGATCTGGGGAACTCTTAATTCTGTGGCCAGCAGCACTCACTGAACTACATCCAGGAGCCCCCAGGTGCTAAGACTGGTTCCAAAGCAATCAAGCTGTTCCTCATCTTCTGAATCGGAGCTGACCCAGAAGCAACTCCACCACTCAGGAGCCAACAGATTGCCATTTGCCTCCTGTGAGACTTCTGAGAACACCAGAAACCCTGCTCACCCCAGTCCCAAGAATCACAAAAGCAAAGCCATGCAAAGGACCTGTCACTCTCAGTTCTGAGAGAAGCTCAGGCTGGTGCTTAGACTGACAGCAGCAAGCGAGCAAAGGCCAGGCCTGAAGGTTCAGTCACCAGGTATCTGATAATGACAATGGCCTTCAAGGCTCACCCAGAGCTGAGCCCTCCAGGAATTCTTTTCAAGGAATCGTGCATGTTGGTTTCTCCCGGGGTCCAGCTGAATGCAGACCAGGGATTAGGCACAGCCCAATGCTGGGCACTTGGCTTTTGTAATCAAGGCCACCCAAGGGTCTCCCCAGATGTCTGCTGAACATAATTTGCGCTCTTGATTTTCCCGTACTTTTCTGATTTTTTTCCAAGTCTTCAGTCTTAAAGACAAATGCACCCTCTTTGACATTTGTTCATCCATTTGCTCTTCTTTCACCATTTCAAAACCATCTCTTCAGCACACTGCCACTAGACCGGAGGTTCAAGGCTGGAGGACAAGGACGGCACCCACACTGGAAATTACCTTTCATCCTGGAGCTACTGCAATGGGTCCAACCCAACAGCTTATACTCAGCCATCACAGCCAAGCACTATGTCATATAACTGCCTAACAGCCCCAGGAGCTCCCCTCTGCTTTACCCATCCATGGAGAACTTGCCCCAGATCAAGGTGAATGTGAACACTGGTTGGTCTGAAATCATGTTTTTCTGGCCCTACTCCCACCGTGACTTGTTTTCAGCATGTAGTGGGCTGAGCCCAGTGGATGGACAGCAACATGCCCCCGCACCACTACCCGTCTCCCGCTGAGGGCACGAGAGAGGGGAACGGTTCTGCCCAGGCTCTCCCTCTCCAGCCATCTCCTCGCCAGGGAGGCCCTGGGCTTGGCAGGCTGGGAGGGGTGGCCAGTGTTTGCTGTTCTCTCTCCTCGCACTCCCTCACCCTCACCCTGTCTCTGCTTACTCGCCTGTCTTCTCCACGTCCACAGCCACTGGGTCTCCTACCCAGAGAGGGCGACAGGGGCTGAAGCTACTTGGCCTGCACTTTGCTCCCATGATACACCAGGGGGATTAATCTGAGCATCCCTGTCCAGCACAGGTCCTGGTTCCTGCTGAAGCTCCCTGAAGACCAGAATTGTTTGCTCGCTCTCTGCACCACCAAGGGCATACTCCAACCTCATTTCAGGACCCAGGACAGGTCTCGGCTCCCCAGGTAAATGCTCTTCCCCTCACCCCTCTGTGTCCCTGAGAAATGTTCTAGAGTAGTGGTCACAGCCTCAGCCAGCCAACTGCATACTTATGTTTGGGTTCATTCCAGGCCCCTGGCTGCCAAAGGCTGTCCAAGGCTTCCTCCAGCATTTCAATGTGGTGCCCACCCCTCCTGGATGACTTCTAAGACAGCCACCTGCTTTTGCCTTAGCCCAACTGTTCATGAAATGCACTGTTAACTGGCTCGTTAATTCTCCTGACTTGGTAAAGACTGGCCCACATGGGCAGCTTTCCTGACCTCCCATCACTGGTTCACGGAACCTCCAGGCCTATGGAGGACCCGCCTGCCAAGGCCCCAGATGGCGTGGGAGAGCCCTCAAAAACCACGGGCTGCCAGGGCCAGCCACCTCCTGGCCAGCTGTCAGTGGAGAGGGCATACAGTTCCGAGGAGGACGGATGGCAGCCTGCTCTCGGGGCACGTGTGCCAGCAGCCTCCCCAGTTCTCGGAAATACCCTCACTCTGCAAGCCCGTGATGAACAGCCACACTTCCCCGAGGAGCACTGTGTCTTCTGGCCCAGCCTGGAAGGGACCTGCAGCTCCGAGGTCCAGCCCCAGACCAACCCCCAGCAGGCCGAGGTGGCGCCTGGCCATCAGGGCAAGCTGCCTCGCACACGCGCTTGCCAGGCCCTCATCTCAAGAGGCGGTGGCACTGCAGCTGGGCCTCCGGCAGGCTGCTCCAGCGCTGATTGAAATGTGTCCACGGAGGGTCACAGCCGCGACCAGGGCCCCCTCCCTGCATCTGCCCTGCCCGGATGTGAAGCCTGGCCCAGTTATCAAAGCAGGAGGCCCGTGGAAAATGGGCTTCAGCACTCACCCAGGTTCCTGGGGGCTTAACCAGCATCTTGGTGCAACAGAACCCCGGGAACTTCCCTCCCTTTAGGTCAAGAGCAGTAGAGAGGCTCGTGGGTGGGACACGCCCATCACCGTGATCCTACACGTCCACCTGCAGGCCAGCGCCTCGGCCCGGCCAGCTTCCCGGGGTGCCGGGCAGTTCCAGAGCCACAGGTCAGTCCAGCACCTTCACGTGCATCATCCACAAGGTGTTTCCCGTGTTTTCCCCTTGGAAGTGATTTTTTTTTTTTTTTAGCTTTTAGCTTTTAGTTGCTTTGACTATAGGAAGAAACTTGGTTCTGAACAGGGCTGTCATTGTCACAGTGTAACACATACCATGAAGATCTGTGAATGAGTAGGCAAGGGGCAGAGAGAGACATAAAGAACCGAGAACACACCTGGGTCCAAATCCCAGCCCTGCCCCTTCCCGGCTGTGGCGCTGGCACTCTGCCTAGCCTCTCGCAGCTTGTTTCCTTCTCCGTGGGACAGGCTCACAATAGCACTCTCGTCAATTCTGACAGTTCCCAAGGGCCACACCAGATCCTCACGTATTTGCCACTCCCCGTTCCCTACCGAGGCCGGGTGCCCATGACCAGTGACTGTCCACTATGGGGGTCCAAAGCCCAGCTCTGAGCAGGACAAATGCAGGGATGTGTGTGAGCCTCACTGGGGATCAGACTGGATCGCACCTGCACCTGCTCCTTGCTGGGCCTCTCGCCCCTCCCTGCGGGGCATCCCACCCTACCCCACTCCCTCCTCAGCTTCTTCAGGCAACAACCTTCTGTTGATGGAGTTCTGAACACCAGCAGAGCCCTATGGGCTGGGCACCGTTACTCCTGTTGCTCCCTTAAATGTCTTCACACCGTCTCGCCATGTCCCACGGGACTGCACTGCCCGAGCCACTATCTAGGCTTGGGCTCTGGTGTACCTCCAGCTGCAATTTTTATCTATAAATTTTATTTTATTTGGGGTGGCAGGGAAAGAGACAAATAAGGACAAAAGTGCCAAAGGGACATTCCCCATGGGACTTTGGAGTACAGGCCGAACCCACAGCACAGGACGCAGAAATGGCAGCATAGATCAGGGAGGGGTGGCGGCAGGTGGCACTGTGCCAGCACCTGTCCCTGGGAAAGTAATGTCACTTCTGATGGCTCAAATGTAGATAACACCATGCCTGGCCAACCGTGCCACTTCTAAACAGGCTTGCTGTCACCAGGGAAGGGCGGCGACTCCCCCGCAACCCTCCAAGGAACTGACAAGAGAAAGAAGCCACATGGCTGCCCGCAGAGGTGATGGCAGTTCCTAATTACTGATGCACCACTAAGCAACAGTTTGCCAACAACCAAATGAGAGGGCGCTCCTACACAATGAGGGCGTGGGGCACAAGCGACGGCTTACACATGAGTGTGTGACACTCCACAGCTCTGGATGGCTTCTCTTTACCTATGTATGTCAAAAGGGAAAGGCTCTTTAAAAAAACCCATCGTTAAATACCATATTGTTTCCCACCCAATTATCTCTGCATTCTGTACACAGAAGGAGGGATGCTGAAAGTTCACTTTAACTGCAACCCATCATCTGCTTAATTAATCGCAAGTGAACTCCTATTTGCATTTCAGGTGAACAGAACATAAAAGAAATGAGAGTTTCCTGACAAATGAGAGTTCTGTGTTTCTAAGGACGACGACTCTCCCTGCAACAAAACCCAGCGTTTTGCTCTGCAGTCTTATTAGTTGCTGTGAGGCTTAGGCAAACAGCAAGCGTTTCTCCCCTCCTACCCTCCAGTCCACTCAAGTTGATGTCCCTCTCCAAGCTGTTAGATCGCAAGCTGGAGAGTGACCTGTTCACACAGGGTCACGTCCCGGTCGCTTTCTCAAAGCACTGCTGATGGTCCTGGAACTTTAGCAGTAAAACTCAACGAGGCAGTGACTGGAAGTTTTTCGCAGGTGCGTTCGGATAACTGTGCCATTAGGCGATCAAAGCGCTGCACCCAAATGCACGATGAAGCCTGAAAGGCAGCGAGGTATGAGCGCCGAGGACAGCAATTCTTGCGTTAGCTCATGCAAAAGCACTAAGTAGTCCAGAAAAACGCCTAGTGCTTCCTGAATGCAAATATCCTGTGAATACTTAGTGTTTGCATATTATCTTTGCCTTCTAAAATGTCCACTTAAGGCAACGTGGCCAGGGCCCTGGCTCCACTCTCCCTCGGTCAGCACACCTGGAGGACCCTGGGCAGTCTTCCCCATCACCTGCCTGCAATTCTCCCTTCAGACCATGAGTAAGTTGAGGGAGGTGCCAGGGAGGCCCCCTTGAGAACAAGCGGGCTAAGACTTCAGCCCCACTCAAGGAGTTCTGTTCCAGTTCCCCTGCGCATGAAAACTGCTACCTTATTCTCAGTATTAATAAAGTCTAATTAACATAATAACCTAGGAGTTAGTGGTGCAGATAATCCAACGAAGGAGCTCATCCAAAAACTATTTTAGCTGGCACAAGAATGGAGGGATGGAGTTTTGTGTAGCAGGTTTTAGCATTTAATTGTGTTTTGTTTAGGTCGATATTAAAATCCTTTTACCTTCCCTGAGCACACGACCATGGAGGGACATGAACAAAGTTTGTCAGGCTCCGAACAGGGAGCTGCTGAAACCTAACAACTGAGACACCTGCCGTGGAAGGTGGTGAAGACTGTGAGGGTGGAGCATTAAGTCAGCCTTTATCTCAGGGGCACCCAAACCAGGGCCACACGCAGGTCCTCCACCACGGCTAGAGGCAGAGAGGAACTGCTCCATCCCTCCCCCCACCCCACAAGGGCTGGCAGAGTCCTGGCTGTGTGACAAGCATGGGGCTGCACCCCAGAGATAAATCTCAACGGAAGACACGGTAGACATCCCGGCCCTCTCAGACCATACCTTCCGGGGGACTGGTCCCCAGTGAGGACAAAACCACACGCCACGTGGAGCACGTACGGGGATAGAAGAGATGAATGTTAACAGGCAGGACGCAGGGACCCAGAGAAAGCGAAGGAGCCCTCTTCAGGTAGAATGGTTGGCGATGGCAGCACCATTTAAGCTGAGACCTACAGATGTGGGGTTCTGCACCCCCACCACAGGCGTCCCTAGGACATAGGGTTCAGCCACATCTGAACACACTCTGCCCACAGAGCCGAGGCTCAGAGGAGTGAACACCTGCTTCCCTGATATGAAGCTCTCATCCGTGATAAACCTGGCTTCAACGTGAGCAACAGTGAGATAAGCCAGGCACAACAGGAAAAACGCTGTATGGTTCCACTTAAATGAGATACCTGGGACAGTCCAACTCGGAAGACAGAGGTAGAACACTGGGTGTAGGGGCCGGAAGCAGGGGGGACTGGGGACAAAGTTCAATGGGGACAGTTTCAGCTTGGGAGGAGGACAAAGCTCTGCTGATAGATGGTGGCGATGGCTGCGCAGCAGTGGGAGTGTGCGTAGGTGCCGCCAAACCGCTCACTCGCACGCGGATTTAAACAGTAAATTTTATGCTAAGTATGAGCGGTCTTCCAAAAGTTCATGGGAAATGAGTGCTTTGTATAAATATTAAAAAAAAAATTTGGCCCCAAAATAAATTTGCTTTTTTAACTCCATTTTCCAAGAACTTTTCGAGGTATGCTCATATTACATAGTACCATAATTAAAGGAAAATAAAGGCAGGTGAGTAATTGGTGTTTTCAAGGAAGCTAAGCATGCCCCCGGGGCCAGCTAAGGGCTCTACCTGCAGGCAGAGACACTGCCCGCCCGCCTCTTCCCCACTAAAGGTGGGGGAAGGTCATTCCCTGCAAAGGGCAACCTCTGGAGCGGACAGAACTTGTCGGCAGGCCCCTGGATCAGCAAATGACGCCCCTTCAGGTCCCGCCTGCTCTCTGGGGTGTTCCTGTACGTCACTGTCTTCCCGTCTGTTTTAGAGAACAATACCCATCCCTCCTTCCTCCTTTTTTGAGCCCCCTGCCCAGTTTTCTAATTCCAGCTACACTCCAAGCAGGCTTTAGCCTTTGGTGAACCATTTACATTTGTGACTTAGATAAATCAACTTTCTTAACTTATGCATCCATCATAGCGGAATTATTACACGAACAGGTTCTGAAGTTCATCCGTCCGTCTGTCCATCCAATCACACTGACTGACTGCAACGTCTCTTGGGCGACAGAAACAAGTCCGTTGAAAACCACTGACTTCCACAGTTTTATTCAACACCTTGAGCTTGATTTTCTATTATAGTTTACATTTCCAATTTTATCTGGTACAATGCCTTTTTCCAAGCCAAAGACAGAACTGTCTCTGAACCATGGATATATAATAGTTATCTATTTCTCCATTTATAGGACTCATTTCAGAAGGTCAAGGCAAATGCATTAGGCCAGAGGTTTTCTTAAGGTCTCCTTTCCTGATGGAGGTGAAGATGGGCACAGCTCTCTAGGAGAAGACAAATGCCCCCCAGGGAGGCATTTTGAGCCTGATGAGAGCCCCGGGCAAGGCAGAGGGGGACCAGCACACAGGAGAAAACCAAGGCATAGCAACTGGGATGAAGCTGGGAGATTCCACTGTGAGTCAAGCCCAGATGCACACAGACACAATGGCGTTCTCCACCCCACCCCACCCCCCACCCCCCAGCCGCCACCATGACCATTCCTCCAACTGCAGGCTGGGCTGCTCGTCCTTGAACGCTGCACAATAGCTGGCGATACAATGGCACTCGCAGAGCCCAGTCTTTAAAGGGTTCAGAGCCCAACATGACAGAGAACCAGTGGACTCAAAACTTGGTGGGTATTTGCAATCAACCTTCTAGAATTCTGTAGTCACCAGGCTGCTCCTGTCTCTACGTGGCCACGACAACTGACCAGTGCATCCTTTTTTGCAGGAATTCAAAACGTGCAGTGCGGTCCCAGAAGCCAGCATCCACCCGGCGCCGATGCTGCATGGAAAGCAGAGGAAGGAAGCCTGGACTCAGTCCCCCAGAGCTCCCGCACAGGCGCGGGGCTTGGGAACTGGAGTTCTTATAGAGGACTGACAGACGCCACCAGGATGCCACCTTTGCGCCACCTCCCAAGCAGGCAACCGCACAACACCCGCTTCATGCAGTTCTTCCCCCGCAGCCTCCAGAAATCATCCCGCAAACCACAGACGCTTGATCCACCAATCCCCAAAAAGCCACTGACAAGATGTTCGGAAAGCGAAAGAAAAGGGAGAGAAGGAGGAACAGGAAGCAAATGGGATCTGTCTTTGCTGGAGGGGGAGGGACAAAACAACGCCTTTCCTTCTCCCTCTGTGCCACTGATGTGCCTCCTTTATTTTGTGACAAAGTCCCGGATGTTAATTGAAGGCATTAAAGGCAATAATAACACAATCCAGAGAATTGTTCTGCTGCATTTTTAATCTTCCACTGTGCTTGGCTACCTATAGCTGAACAAGAACAGGTGAAAGATCTCCCTGAAATAAAAACAAGGGAGTGTGAGGGGAGGGGAGCAGGGACCTACTTAAGAGTTCACCGGGTTCCCGTGGAGAAAAGGCCAAGTGCCTGGTGCCAGGCAGTTTGGTATCAATGCAATAATTTCTGGATAGCTGCCAATGCTAAGGTTAAAAAGCAATATTACAAGCCTTCTATGATGACAGCCTACTGGGAGACATTTGTTGAAAATTGCTTTGCCTATCATTTAGTCAGCAAAAAAAGCCCACAGTACTAGTTATGCTAGAACTCTGTGGAGTGTGCATCTATAAATGATTCAAATTGTAAGCACATAAAGCCCCCATACAGGTAGATGTAATCACCGTAAAAGCCCGGAGCCTCAGCTCTGTTCTTTCACATCGATAGGCCGCATAAATTTTCACCATATGTTGCCAAATAAGAAGCATAATTATAAAGAAAGTATATTCTGAGTTTTAAATTCAACTTTTGAAAATGAAATCTGAATGATTTTTTTTTTGGCACCAAGCAATAAATTTTTCGGCAGCCACATCACGGCAGAGCGATGCTATCAACAGTGCAGCCCCATACGGACCGACTCGGTGTAACCGCACCTTTGCAGCCTGCAAGAAGGGGTAACTTACACATCGCCGGGGGAAAATTACAAGGTCGTAAGGAGGCCGTCTCCTCGGGGCTCCAAATACAACACTCTATAGCGTGTAGAAGAAAAATCAAGGCCTGGACTTCTTAGTGATCAGGGCAGAATGCAGAAACAGGAGTTCGTTTTCAATGAACAGGATGTTAGGAATCGCGTGACCAACACGACAAAGTCCGAAGGAAGTCTTTCTTTTCATTCCTTGTGGTGATTTAAGGAGTAATTTAATTTTTTAGTGGTTTAGTGGTTTGAGCTTCTTGCCCACATGGATATAAATGCTCTCACACTGAATCTCTCTCCTTGTTCCCGGAGCTCAGGAGTACCTATCTTACCTCAAACAAATAAATATCCGTTCCCACCAGAGCCCAGGAGTTTGCGTGTGAAGGTTGGCTATCCACAAGTGTGCAGGCAAGGCCTCCAGCTGCAGAAAGGAGTGGGCTACCGTCTGCTTCTCTTGCCGTCAGTCCCCAGGTTGTGAGAGGCTTGCACAGACCCACCCTTAGCTTCACCAGCAGCCCCTGGAAATCCATCAGAGCCGGCTCCCCCCGGGGGGCGCCCACTTCGTTCACGGTGAATGAATCACCCAAAGCAAACACGCAGCTGGCTTCGTTTGGAGGCTGAAACCACGAAGAGCCAAACCACAGCACCCCTGAATTAGAAGGGGGCTCCTAGAGCACCTTCACTCGGCAGGAAGCCCCTCTCTCAAAGCTGACTGGCTCCCATCCATCCACCCCGTGTCACCCTGCGTGCGTACTTCCTCTCAGAAGCACGTTCAAGGGCAGGCATTTGGTGTGGCAGTCAAGATGTCCATATCGCGCAGTCAAGATGTCCATATCGCACAGCCAAGGGCCAGGGTTGAGTCCTGGCTCCACTCCTGACTCCAGCATCCTGCTAATGAGCACCCTGGGAGGCAGCAGGGGACGGCTCAAGTAGGTGGGTCTCTGCCACCCATGTGGGAGACATGGACGGACTTCCAGGCTCCTGGCTTTGGCCTGCCTCAAACCTGCCTATTGCAGGCATCTGGGGAGTGGACCAGGGGGTGGGAACTCACTCTCTATCCTTCCTTTACATAAAATAAATGAATACATAGCCTAACATCCAAATGGATTGGCAGAGGAAGCAGTTATGGGAACCAAGAAAGATGAGGAATAAGGGATGCTTCCCCCTTCATTCTCAACCGAGCCCAGGGAAGCAGAGGCAACTCTGGGCAGATGTGGGGAAGTGTGTTCTGTCTTCATGCTTTCTTTCAAAGAAAGAGAAACAGCTGTCATCTAGGAACCAAATCCCTACCGCCTACGTGTAGCTCCCATCCCCTCTGTCTCTCCAGGCCCTCGCCTCACACGCCAACCCCTTGACAAACAGCCCTTCCTTGGTCAAGCTGGGAAACTATTTGTCAGGCTAATTTGCAGAAGTTACTAAAGTGGTCCAGAAAAATGGAAGCTAAGGAGACTCGAGATTACAAAATAAAAATAGATTTTTTTTATTACTGAGGCATTTTAGGAGCAATTATGTTGGTGCAGTCATAACAGCCACTTGTGCAAACAGCAGGTTTAGAAAGTACAAAAGACGCCTGCCACCTCCACACCCACTCCAGGGGCTATTAAAGTTTGGGGGAGGGAAAGGAAACAGAAAGGATTTTTAAGACTTTGGAGGTTTTTTTGAGTTGATTCTTAAAAAATCTATTAACATATTCTTTACCATTCAAAGGAAAATAAAACCAAACACACTTCAGGGAGATGAAGTGGGGGAAAAAAAACTACACTTTGGAGAAAAGATAAAGGGTTTCATCAAATCCCAAGCTCACAGATGCCTCATCAATCTCTCACCACCAATCACATCTGTTTTGTATTTTCTGGTGTAGCCAGCAAAGATGGAATGGTCTCCTAAGAGACACAAATCCTGCTTTTCTGGGGAATTCTGTCCCCCATTACCTGAGAGGACAGGCAAACGGATGTAGACAATCGGTGGTCCAACCCCAGTGGGATGCTCTTGCATTTGGACCCTACTTCTACTTCTACACCACACTGCCTCCCCCATTCTCCTGGGCCAGCCCTATACCGAAGCCAGAGTCAATAGACGCTTGTTATAACGCCTTAAATGAAGAGACTTCGGTTGCCGTCCCTCCACCTGCTGTACGCATGGAAAGTAGTTTCTAAAAATTCTAAAGAATTGGTTTCACATTTACAAATTGGGTCTGTGGGTAAATCGATGATGCCAAAGTTGACTGATAAATGAGAATAAAATATTTAAAAATAACCCCACGAATTCTTTCCCAACAGACAGTCAAGCCAACAAAGCCAATTCCAGTGACTCACTCCTGACCCAGCTCACCTGGCTGGGTCAAATTTAAACTTCCCCTCAAGTGCAGATGAACCCAGTAGACACTCCATGTTTTCCAATTTATCCTCAAGAAATCGAAAGGGAGCTTGAAAGGTTAATTAAAATTTCTGCCATACTTCTTGTCGATATGGAGCTAAGTACACAATATTTAGCTGGAGCAAGGGCTAGGTTTCTGAAGAATTAAGTATTCTGATTGATAGAGAATTAGTCTAGTATCCATGGACTATCAAGACTCAATAATTAGAATAGCAAAAAAAAGCCACCCTGCAACTTTAATTTTTTTATGACTCAATCTTTAGCCTACTGATTCACACAGAGAAAGGCATCAATAACTGTTTGCTACATGCCTGAATTAAGAAGACACTTCAGCATGTGGGAGCACCTCTGGGCCACCAGCAGGCTCATTTCTTCTGTCAATATCTTCATCTTCCCATAAAGACAGAAAACCATTCCTGAAATTCCACATTCATTAGGGCTTTTAACCAAAAATCTGCTATGGAGACACAGGAAAGCAGGAGTCAAGACAGGAATAGGGGATGCTCTCCCTGCTTCCTCTTGCAAAGGGGCCAGAAAATAAATGGTTCCTATTAGGAAGCCATGCAGTCTTTCTGGAAACCATTCAACTCTGCAACCACCACACAAAAGCAGCCACATCAATATGTAAATGAATGGGCATGGCTATGTGTCAATAAAACTTTATTTATAAACGTAAATGGCCAGTCTGCACAGAATAGTTTACCAACTCCTGCATCTTTTTCTTCAGGGGAACCTTCTTTAGTATCTTCCTAAAGAACTTTTCTTATTTAAAAATTTCTTTCTTTTGTTTGAAAAGAAGAGTACCAGAGAGGGAGGGAGAGAAGAGAGATCTTCCATCCACTGGTTCACTTCCCAAATGAGTGCAATAACCAGGTGTGGACTAGGCTGAAGCCAGGAGCCTGGAACTCCATCCTGGTCTCCCACATGGGTGGCAGGGGCCCACAGTCTTCCTCTCCTCTCTCTTCCCAGGCGCATTAACAGGAAGCTGGATCGGAAGCCGACAGTCAGAACTTGAACTGGTGCTCCAATATGGCATTGCCAGTGTTGCAAGCAGCAGCCTAACTTGCTGCACCGCAAGGTCGGCCCCAACAACTCTTTCTCTGCTTGCACTATTAATTTAGTTCCATATTTTCTGTTACACTTTCACAGCCAGACTGAGACACACAGAATGCCAGGCTAACTGCTGATCCTGTGTCTATCTCTGATGGCCTTTAAATATTTGTGTCACCTTCTTGTGGAGGACAGATTGAATGCTCTATCAGGGACTCGTGGGACCCACTGGGGGACACTCGATTCCCCTGCCTGGTTCCCAGTGATGCAGCTCAGGTCCAAGCTTGTAAACTCTATTTAATGAAACCTGAGACAAGGGGCCTGCGT
Source organism: Oryctolagus cuniculus (assembly GCF_964237555.1). Lineage (NCBI taxonomy): Eukaryota > Metazoa > Chordata > Mammalia > Lagomorpha > Leporidae > Oryctolagus > Oryctolagus cuniculus. The sequence continues at coordinate 14,157,619 of NC_091446.1, read as the reverse complement.
GGTGGCTTAGGGGGTAAAGCCCCCACCTGGAGCACTGGGATCCTACGTGGGCTGCTCCATTTCCAATGCAGCTCCCTGCTACTCCGCCAGGGAAAATGGCAGAGGACGATCCCTGCACCCATGTGGGAGACCCAGAAGAAGCTCCTGGCTTCATTCTGGCCCAGCCCTGGCCGTTGTAGCCATTTGGGGAGTGAACCTTTAGATGGAAGATCTCTCTCTCCCTCTGTCCTTCTCTCCCTCCAACTCTGCCTTTCAAATAAATAAATAAATCCATATATATAGAAAAACAACCTAAGTCTCACAGAAGAAAACCGTTCCCTGGGAGTTCACTTGCTACCCCTACCTGTTAATCAGGCTATATTTTCCGTACCTATCCCACACTCTTTCAAAAAAAAAGTTTTCTAAGCTACAGTCGATGGTGTTTGGGGGTCTCCTTGCAGGTGCGCTGCTTGGCTGGCTTGTCCATCATTTGTACTCTATTTTCAGCCTTTTCATTTTATTCTTCTTGTTTTATCTCCCTTTTAGAACTGCCATCTCCTTGAGTGCCAGATCTATGTCTGATTTAAAAAAACAAACATACCCACTTCATGCCTTGTTCAATGCCCGGTGCCTCACAGATGCTGCAAACATGCCAACTGAATGAACGCATCATCATCGTCTTCCCCAGGAAGCTCGCCTGCCCGTGGTATTTGGAAAGGCATAGTAAAGGCAGCCCTATCTGCATTAGGTTCCAAACGCTGCTGTGACAAGTTACCACAAGCTTTGAAGTTGAAATAATACCAATATCTTACAGTTTGCAGCTCGGAAGTCCTAAGGCAAGGACCCAGCAGGGCTGCACTCTTCTAGATGCTCTGGGAGAGACACTTTCCCTTGTCTTTCCCAGCATTAAAGACCTCCTGTATTTCTCGACTGTGGCCCTCTTCACGACACACCCCGGCCCCCCAACCTTGCTTCCACTCCACCATCGCACCTGCCACTCTGACTCTGCTCCTTCTTGGAAAGGCCTTTGTGATTCTCTGGGCTTTCTAGGGTCAGCCAGGAAGAAATCCTCCTCTCTGAATCTTTAGTTTGCATCCACAAAGTCTCTTTCCCAGCTACAGGGCATATTCACAAGTTTCAGAGATGAGGACACAAACACCTTCAGGAAGCCGTTATTCTATCACTCTCTCTCCAAAGTTTACACCTCTGGCAGGGGTGGAGAGGACAACGAAGAGGTGGACATTGAAGTTTATGTCAGGGGGACGTGTCACCAGCTGGGCTTATTAGCACTGGGAACCTCTGCAAGACTCGAAGAAGGGCATGCAGAAGGATTCTTGGCTTGGAACTCCCCAGTGAGGCTACAACAGCTCCTCCGAAAATTCTGCTTGACCTTGGAAACCTGCTCATCACTATGTCAAACAAGAAGCAAGTCCACGGAAATGACACAGTTCTCAGCTATTTGCAAACCACGGCACAGTCTCAGGATCACTAACGCTTTATCCAGAACGAGGACGAATATACATGAAATTCTCGGCTAACCGGGCCATCACTGTCAAGTTGATCTACTGAGCAGGAGGCAGCATACAGAAGTCCAAAGCTGAGGAGAGCTTTAAAATCTAGTGAAAAGAAAAGATACAAATAAATGAAACACTTGAGTGTGTCCATTCCAAAGGGACTGGAAGTGATCCTCTCGGGAAATGCTAGACTATGTGGATGAGTCTTCAGGAGGATGGCCACGGGGCCACTGTGTGGCACGGCAGATTAAGCTGCTGCCTATAATGCAGACATCCCACATGAGTGCCAGTTCGGGTCCTGGCAGCTCCACTTCCAATCCAGCCCCCTGCTGATGCACCTGGGAAAGCAGTAGCGGATTTTCCAAGTGCTTGGGCCCCTGCACCCATGTGAGAGACCTGAAGGATGCTCCTGGCTTTAGCCTGGCCCAGCCCTGGTCATTGGGGCCATCTGGGGAGTGAACCAGTAGATGGAAGATGTCTCTCTACATTTGTTTCTGTCTTTCTGCCTCTCTCTCCAACTCTGCTTTTCAAATAAAGAAAATAAATATTTAAAAAACAAAAAAGGAGGAGGAGGTCCAATTTGCAGGGGAGTACATCCAAGCACTAAAGTCACTTTCCTATTCTCACAGGGTGGTTAGGTATGGCACACAACAGGATTGAGTTTTTACAGTGGGAATGGGGGTAAGACTTTAGGTGTGATGGCCAGGAAAGACACCTCTGAGGAAGTGAGAAGTTAACAAGCAGCAGCCAGGTCTAGCCATGCAGCTGGTGTGAATTTTCTACTTTGTATCCATATTGTTTCTAAATCTCAGGGACACGCACTGCAATGCCTTTGGAAAACACACTTCAAGGCTCTGCTAGGAAGGATTTAATATGCATCTGATCCACACAGAGAGGCAAGCTGAGACTACACAGGGAGGGGGTGCCCGGAACACAGTAGAAACTTCAAAGTGGTCATCATTTTCTAAATTCTACAGCAAGTACTTTTTCAGAATTGCATCCACCGTCAGGGTATAAGCCAGCTGGCCATCTGTCCAGTAATTCATTCAAATATTCCTTAAATCTTTACAATGCTGTAGGCCTTGCGGATAAGTAAATGAGTAAGATGATTCCTGCCCAAAAGAGTAGGAAGTCTGGTGCAGTTAACGTAGGAACCCCCATTTGCTAACTCTAAAGTTAAATCCTGGTCTCCACCTAAAAGCGCAGCACCGTGCCCAGTGATCCACTTGATTTAGCTCAGTCAGCTTTGCATGTCTTGATCTTACTTCCAAAAGCCACATTTATCCTCATATCATCATGCTACGCACTAGGAGAAGATACTAGAAAATGGAAACATGTACTAAACTAAGACTCATTTAAAAAAAAAAATCTACTGCAAGGCATCAGGAAAAAGCTAAACCTGAGAGCCACGAAGGCCAGGTTTGAATTCTGACTCCAACAATTGTGTGACTTTGGGCAAGTTAATAAACCTTCAGTGTCTATGTCATCGATGAGGGACAGAGACAGCAATTCCCATCACAGGGCTCATTCTCTTGACAAATACAAGGGTACTTCAAAAAGTTCAAGGAAAAGTGGAATCAAAAGCTATTTCTGTGGCCGGCGCCATGGCTCACTAGGCTAATCCTCCTCCTTGCGGCGCCGGCACATCGGGTTCTAGTCCCGGTCGGGGCGCCGGATTCTGTCCCGGTTGCCCCTCTTCCAGGCCAGCTCTCTGCTGTGGCCAGGGAGTGCAGTGGAGGATGGCCCAAGTGCTTGGGCCCTGCACCCCATGGGAGACCAGGAGAAGCACCTGGCTCCTGCCATTGGATCAGCGCGGTGTGCCGGCCGCAGCGCGCCAGCCGCGGCGGCCATTGGAGGGTGAACCAACGGCAAAAGGAAGACCTTTCCCTCTGTCTCTCTCTCTCTCACTATCCACTCTGCCTGTCAAACTCCGAAACCCACCCAGAGTTTTCCTTATAACGTGCATTTCCACGCCCCTGGAAGTCGCCTCCCACTTTCCTGAGATCTTCCAAGGCGCCCGGCCCTTTCTGGATGCTGGGATGTGGAGGGGATCAACGCAGCCAGGCCCCTCCCTCATGTGGCTTCTTCGCAGGTTGGACAGGGACAAGGAAAACAAAAGAGCTTCATTAGCTTTCAAGGGCCGCCACAACAAATTCTCACAAATTTTATGGCTTAAATCCTTACACATTTGGTGGCTTAACCCAACAAAAAAGCTTGTTTGTCACAGTTCTGGGGGCCAGATGATCAAAATTAAGGTGTCAACAGGGCCCTGCTCCCCTTGAGGTTTCCAGGGAAGAATCTGCTGTGTGCCTGCCTCTGGATGGAATCCTGCATCCTCTCTTCCAGGACAAGGACTCCCTGGAGTTGGGGTCCAAGACCCTTAACCACTCTGGTGTGAATGCCTGTGCCCCACCCCCCAGCATCCACAGTCTGATGGCCACAGGAGCTGAGGTCTCTGGGTGGTGGTCAGGCTGTGAGGGCAGACTCCAGGGCATTCCCTGCCCCCCTCACCCTGTGAGGACACAGCAGGAACCAGCAATCAAGCCCTCACTTGACACCAAACCTGCCAGCGCTTGGATCCCGGCCTTCTCAGCCCCCAGACTCACTAGAAGTAAGTTCTGTAAGCCACTCAATTACAGCAATTTGCTACAGCAGCCTAAATAAACTAAGACATTGGCAGATCCTTTTTCCAAATAAGGTCACGTTGGGAGATTCTGGGTGGGACATCAATTTTAGGGGAGAGTCAACTCTATCAGGGCTACGATGAACTTAAAGGAGGAAACAGGACTGAGTTTTTACAGTGGGAATGGGGGGTAAGACTTTAGATGGGATGGGCAGTGCAGGCATCTCTGAGGAGCTGACCAGTTAATAAACAACAGCCAGTAATGGGAGGGATGTTCTGAGGACCTGGGGCATGGATAAGCTTGGAAAACAGATCCAAGGGCTCAAAGGGAGGCCAAAGGAAGTGGCCAAGGAAGGTGAGCTTGGGGCCACCAGACTGGCAAGGGTGGGAAACCTTTTTCCTGCCAAAGGCCATTTGGAGATGTAGCACGTCCTCCGTGGGCCATACGGAATTAGCAACTTAAAAACTTAGCCTGCTATGGATTTATTGGATTTCGAGTCCCACCTGTGGTTGCCTTAGCAAAGCCAGGCCAAAGGAGTTTGCTGGCCTTGCATGTACGGCCTGCAGATGTCCCCTGCCCCTGCACAGCTGAGGGAGGCCAGGCCAGCACTGACTGGGGCCAGAATCTTACAAGCTGATGTGAGAACTGAACGTGGTAAAAGGTCCCAGGAAGCATCATGCATGATCTTTGCCTTCCCAAGTGCTAAATGGGCTGACCTTGTAACCCACCCAACAGAGAGAGAGAGTGGGTGGTCCCAACCCAGGAAGCCCCAAACCACAGTGGCCTCGGATCAGAGCGCGGTGATTTATAGGCCTCTCCTCCCCGCTCCCAGCACCATGCAGGTGGTTTCCTGATGCAGGATATTAACTTTCAGCTGCTGGAGGTCCCTAACCTCCACACTGGCCTAAAAGGTTTCATCAGGTTTGGATAAGCCTCAGATAAGGACCTGAACTTTTGCAGGCTTATGAGAACCGCACCTGCAATCCTTCAGAGATTCGCTCATCACAAACTTTAATCCACCTCAAATAAAACCTGTGCATACAGACGTGGTTTCCCACCCTTGGCTGTTTAACAAGGAAGAGGAACAGCTTTGTCTGCTCTGCAAAAGCGTCTTCTGTTTACACTGTACCCAGGGATTTAATTTCCCAGATTTACATTTTAATTCTTTAAGATAGTTGGGAGACCGACCAATGGATAGAGAGGGCTATGGTGGGAACATGGCCCTTTCCTTACAAACCCACTTGCCTTGTCTTCCTCTCTCCCTAAACCTTCTTTCTCTGATGCCCTTCTTCATCTGACTGAGGATTGCCTTCCCATCTTCCAGCCATTGGCTTTTCTGCCCTGCTCCTAAATTAATGCTCTCCCCACATTTTGGGCCTCCCTTTGTTGGATGGTCAGCTGGAGTAACTGAATAGTGTTCCCCCAAAGTTCATGTCCATTCTGAACGTGGCATGTCCACTCAGAATGTGGCTTTACTTAGAAATAGTCTTTGCAGGCCGGCGCCGCGGCTCACTAGGCTAATCCTCCACCTTGCGGTGCCTGCACACCGGGTTCTAGTCCCAGTCGGGGCGCCGAATTCTGTCCCGGTTGCCCCTCTTCCAGGCAGCTCTCTGCTGTGGCCAGGGAGTGCAGTGGAGGATGGCCCAAGTGCTTGGGCCCTGCACCCCATGGGAGACCAGGAGAAGCACCTGGCTCCTGCCTTCGGATCAGTGCAGTGTGCCGGCTGCAGCGCGCCAGCCACGGCGGCCATTGGAGGGTGAACCAATGGCAAAAGGAAGACCTTTCTCTCTGTCTCTCTCTCTCACTGTCCACTCTGCCTGTCAAAAAGAAAAAAAAAGAAATAGTCTTTGCAGATGTAATTATGTTGCAGTACAGCCCTGCTGAATTAGGGTGGGCCCTAAGTCCAATGCCTGGTGTCCTACCTCCCATGAAGAAGAGAGGACAAGGACGTACAGAGACATTGGCCCTGCGCTGAGGAAGGGCGACATGGGAGCTATGCAGCCTCAAGCTCAGGAACCCCAAGGACAGCCGAGGACCGCTGGGTGCCGGGCTGGACAAGGACAGCCCCTCCCCTGGAGCCTTCAGAGACAGTGTGGCCCTGCCCATGCCCCGGCTACGGGCTTCCAGCCTCCAGAATGGGACCAAATACATTTCTCTTATTTGAAGGCACCACGTGCATGGTGGTCTGTTGCAATGTCAGAGTCCAGAGCCCACTCTGCAAACACCACTCATAATCTGGTCTCTAAGCCTCTCGCTGACCTGGGGCTTTGCAGCCAGGCCCAGGAGCCCTGGCTCTTCCTGGGGAGGCAGGAATCCACCTCTGACTGGCTCTGCATGCCCATGCCGGGGGGGGGGGGGGGGGGCAGAATCACCTGATCTCCGGCTATACTAAAGGTCCCACTAGGATCTCTCTCCTTTCTCAACATTTTATTTTCAAATACATAGGAAAATTGAGTGAATGTGGCAATGAACAATCCTATACACCCCACCTAGACTGTACCATTAACATTGTAATTAAACTTGCTTTATCACTTATGTATCCATATATTTACTGCAGTATCCATCCAGCAGTAAATACATTTATTTTCAAAATCAGTGGCAGGCATCTGTCCACTTGCCCTTAATACTGTAATGGCCACATCATTTGCCAGGATTCAGTGTTTGTTTATAGGTTTTTACCTATTTACACAGAAAATGCACAAATCTTCAGTGTATTATCTGAATTTGGCATTGTGTCACCCTTGTATAACCCCAATCCCAACAGATAAGGCATTATCATCAGCCCACAGGGTTCCCCCTTGTCTCTTCCAAGTCAATCTCCACCCCCGTTTCCCCAGTAGCAACAAAGTGCTGAGTTTTTTCCACCATCATTTTAAGAATATCATATACACGGAACCGCACAGAGCGTCTCCTGCCGTGAAGGGCTTCCCTCACTCAGCATGCTTTAAAACGCGCCACGTTGACTTGTCCGTTGGTGCACGGCTCCTGTTTATCGCCAAGTGGGATTCCAACAGTACAGCACAGTCTGTCCTCTCTCCTACTGATGGACACCTGGGCTCTGTCCATCTGGGGGCTATTGTGAATAATGCCGTGATGAAGACTAGCGCATGAGTCTTCTCGCTGGATACATGGCTTCATTTCTGTAGGGCTGGGGTGGGATGTCTTGCCTGCTCATGCCACCTTCTATCCCAAAATCACCAAGAAGCCCAGCTCCGTATCCCAGACTCCCCAAGATGACACCGTAATGCAGCTGTCAAGAATTCAGACCAATTATCTGGGGTTAAACTCACACTACAGAAGACCTTCTGCAAAATAGAACTACCTAAGTTTTCTGACTCTACTTTAGCATCTGAAAAATGGGGATAAAAATGGAAAGAAATGAGTGTATGAATCTCACTGTGTTTCCCTGGGCCAGAGTAGCATAAACTGTGTAGCTTAAACAACAAGCATTTATTTCTCATGGTCCTGGATGCTTTAAGTCCAGGCTGTCAATAGGATCAGGTTCTTGGCGAGGGCCCACATCCTGGTTTGCGGATAGGAGACTGCTTGTGTCCTTACGTGGCAGAGAACAGAACACAGAAGCTCTCACGTGGCTGCTTCTAAGGGCTCCAGTCCCACCCAGGAGGGCTCCATCTAAAGGAACTTCCTGCAGATACGCACGCTGGGTGTGCATTTCAATGTATGAATTTTGAGGGAACCCATTCAACCCACAACAGGGTTGTTCTGGGGAGGAAAGCAGTTCCTGGAGCACTTGATGCCCACGCCCATGTAGGTGAACGAGGAGATGGTCACACATGCAACATAAGCAGTGTCCTAGTGTGCACAGCACCTACTATTTCCCTGCTCAAAAAAGCCAGAGCGGCTTTCATGGACATCCTAGGATAAATCTACACTCTGCCGCCTAGATTTTAAAGTAACCAAGAAAATTAGTGTTTGAGCTATCTGAAATAAAGCCCTTTATTATGGACTGGAGCTCCATCAGCTCAGGGCGTAACACTCACTCTGCTGATCGGAACACTGAACAAGCTGATTGGTAATCCTCGAGAAACAAAAGGAGTAATAAAATGGATAAGAAAGAATTTGAAAACTCAGTGGCCACTAAGATAGAAAATCTTTGCGGTCGTCCTGCAGGGATGGAGGCTGTGAGAACACAAAGAGGTTTTCTGGCCATACAAAGGCTGGGTGTGAAGCCTCCCTAACTGGCCCCAGGGCCTGGCAGGTTCACAGCCTCCTAGCATCCCATCAACACAGCACCATCCTTGCCTCTTCTCCATCTCCACTCAGACTGTCCTTCCCCGCCCCACACACTCCCAGGCCTGCCCACCCAGAACACTCTGCTGCTCTCAAAGCACTGGAATCCGTCTTTCAGATCCTTGCAGCCCTGAGGACCTACCGTCCTCCACCTCCTCCAGCGCTGGGGCAGGGCACCGACCGAGGAGCCTGGGGTCTCTGGCAAAACCCTCAGCTCTGGGAGGTCGAAGCAGTGTCAGCTACATCCCCCATGTCCCCTGTTCATCCTCGGCACAAGCCTGGGCAGATAAATACTTGCTGGTCCAAATACACCCCTCCCCACCACCAACTATAAACAAATAAATGAAATAAAACACCAGTAGGCAAACAGGATGGAGAAAGAAATTTTGTCCTCAAAAGCAGGATACAATGTTGCTTGACTGGCAACATGACCGTCTATTATTCATAAAATGATGCAAACTGTCCAACACAGATATGAAGCAAGTGTGTCCGTGCACAAGTGCCCACAGGTACCCACTGCAGCCACACACAAAGCACCAGTTCCCCTGAGCCCCCTTAGCCTTGCCACTTTCATTCAAACATCTACCAAGTACCTACTATGCGCTCACTACTGCACCAGGTGCCAGGGTTCGACATGAAAGCGCAGATCCGTTCTCTCTGGGAGCTCAATCTGGTGTGAGGAGACAGATGCTGGGAAGAGCCTGGTAGGAGTGTGGGGGACAAGCGCTGATGGAGTGTGGGAGGGGAAGGGCTGCCTGGTGCTTCCTCAATGATTCCAAGGGAAAACGTCCCAAAAGCTGTGGATATGTGATAATGAGACCCCAGAGGACCTTGTGAAAATGAGAGTCCACCTGTCCCACAGGCCCCAGAGCTGGGCCAGCTCCCTGGGGACTTGAAGGATGGGGTTCAGAATGCGGCAAGGGAGCCACTGAAATGAAAAAAAAAAAAAATAGCGTCCAGGCAGCGGAGTCAGATGCAGAGGAAGAGTTGTGGGTGAGCATTCTGGACAACCGAGATCAACCTCGCCAGGCATTACGGGGTGGACATGGGGGAGGGATGCCACAACTGAAGGCAGGTGCCATGGCCAGAGGAGGTCTGGCCCAGTGCCCTCACAACAGAGAAGTCCCCGCTTGCCCATAATGGCCTGCACTCAGCCAGCAGCAAGGAGATGTGCCATCAAACCCATCATCAAGCACAAAGAACCCATTTCTTCCCCGTATGCTTCCCGAAGGTTTACTTTAGCTACACACAATAAATTCATATGAATCAACTACAGTTGTGATGCTGTGTGGTTCCCAGCAAGCCCGGCTCCAAAAGCAGTGGGAATGCGGCACCCTGATAGGACAGTGTCAAGCAGCCTCCGCTACCGCTGGGCCGTGGAGGTCAAGCACACCACAGGTAGCAGAAAGAATTATTAAATGGCACCTCCATCTGCCTGCTGATGAATGCAGCTGTCGAGGTAGGTCTCCAAGTCTGAACACCTCCTCTGCTGGAGGGGGCTGTACACCAGCCTGGGCATCCGGGAAGGGGCTGGGGAGCCATGAGTACAGGCTGGGTCTGGTCTGGAAGCAGAGGAGCACCCAATAAACTTGTCCTTTTGCATCTGAGCAGCCCCATTAGGCCTTGGAAGGGTCAAGGGTCTTTGACTTTGTCCCACAGGGGACAGATGAAAACCCTTCGACTAGGAGTCAGAAGAACGTATTTCAGGAGCTGAAGTCAGGTCTTGGCCCGGGTGTCTCACTGTGGAAGTGGAAAGGGAGAGACGTCTAGAATGATCCATATGTAGCAGTGGATCAGAGCCGGAGACATCAGTAAGAGCTCATGCTTAACTTAATACAGACACAGCTGCTGACACAAACAGTTACAGGTATGTATATACTCCCAGGCCAGTAGATGAACTCATGTGCTTCTCTGATCTGTCAGCCGAGAAGGCCAAAAAGAAACAGCACCCCAGTGGCCTCAGCACCCAGATCCTGGCTCCAGCATCATTACCCAGATCTCAGCTCCAGTATCGTTACCCAGATCTCAGCTCCAGTATCATTACCCAGATCTTGTTTCTAACATCAAGATTCAGGACTCCCTGGAGAAGTGACTGACTGCAGGATCAGGGTGGAGAATATACAAGTTGAGTCAGGAACACCTTGCAGTATTACGAAGTATTACAGAGTGCTCACCAAAAAAAAAAAAAAAAAAAAAAAAAAAAAAGTATTTTTGACAGACAATATGTCAAAGGGGCCCAGGAACCAACTGCAAGAGCTCCCAAAAGCCAGAGCTTGAAAAACCTGAGCAACAAAATAAATAAAACAGTACATCATTATAACCCAAAGCATAAAACAAATATCCATGAGTTCATATTGATATGCACGATTGAATAAATCAGTAACTGAGAGATAAAAAGCAAATCTCCAGTGCAGAAGAATAATTTACATAGACATTGCACTCTCAATGAGGTGGAGTGTCACTCCCCACTCTTGAGGGAAGTTGTGCATAGATTTCCTTGCAAAGAGTACAGTTTGGGGGGGGGGGTCATTTACAGAGGAGAACTTGACAAACGTGGCTCAGCCAAGGGATCACGCTCAATCGCCATAAATCATGTTGCTAGTATGAGACCTTGATCTATGATACGACAAAAATGGCACTTTCCCTCCATGATAACCCACAGCACCAGGCAAAGCAAAAGGAAATCGTAAGACAAATTCCAGGGGAGGGATATCCTAAAATACACCTGACCCGTACTCCTCAAGACGGTCAAAGTCATTCAGGAACAAGGGAAGTCTGACAAAGTGTCTGCTGCGGACTAAGCAGTCCTCTCCCCCAAGCTCCCATGCTGAGATTTCACTCCCAGTGTGACAGTACCAAGACCTGGGGACCATAGGAGTGGGCCCTGCCCTCACACGTGGGGTTTGTGGCCTATCAAAAGGACACACCTACGAGGCACTGCGAGTACAGCCACAAGCACGCCCTCGCCACACGCCCAGTGTGCTGACTCCTTGAACACGCACTTCCCCAGTTCCAGAACTATGAGCAATTTTTGTTGTCATAAATTACCCAGTACAAGGGGTTTTGTTACAGCATAGGAACAGATGAAGACCCTGTCACAGCCGACGGGACCACGGGGAGATGATGACAACCCGGTGTGATGGGCTAGGAAAGGGGCCCAGGACAGGAAAGGGTGTTAGGCAAAAACTAAGGGACTCAACCAGGGACTTCAGTCAACCAAGTGTCAGTCAAACAGACCACACCGCTGCTAACAGTGCGGGGGGACAGGGGACAGGGCTATAGGAGAACTCTTTGTATTAATGTCATAATTTTTCATAAACCAAAAACTACTCTACAAAAGAAAGCTTATCCATTAAAAAGCAATGCTGGCTCTCCCACTCACCGGGTCGATCCTTCTTGTTCCCCGAGATGATATCATTGGTCACAATCACCTTGAAAATTTTAGAAGACTCGAGGAGAAAACTGTGTAAAGTACTACAGCAACGCCTGGCATCCAGGAGGCACACAAATACTGGCAATGCAACTACTATCATCCCAGGCAACACTTCAAACGCATAACCTATAACCTGCTCTTACTAGTGACCATCTCAATAGAGAATCTCAAAATCCCTCTCTCTATTGACCCGATAATTTTTTTAAAGATTTTATTTATTTATTTGAGAGGTAGAGTTACAGATAGTGAGAAGGAGAGACAGAGAGAAAGGTTCACTCCCCAGATGGCTGCAACAGCCAGAACTATGCCAATCTGAAGCCAGGAGCTTCTTCCTGGTCTCCCATGTGGGTTCAGGGGCCCAAGGACTTGGGCCAACTTCTACTGCTTTCCCAGGTCATAGCAGAGAGCTGGATTGGAAGAGGGGCAGCTGGGCACCCATTTGGGATGCTAGCACCGCAGGTGGAGGGTTAACCTACTGCGCCACAGCACTGGCCCCAACACAATTTTAAATGCAAGTTTGTTGGGGAGAGTCTCTAAAGTCTCACCCCAGGGCCAGTGTTGTGGCATGGAGAAGGTAAAGCTGCGCCTATGATGCCAGCATCCCCTGCAGGCACCCAAACATATCCCGGCTGCTCCACTTCCCATCCAGCTCCCTGCTAATGGCCTGGGAAAGCAGTGGAAGATGGCCCAAGTGTTGGACCCCTGCCACCCACGTAGGAGACCCAGAAGAAGCTCCTGGCTTCAGCCCGGCTCAGTTGAAGCCATTTGGGGAGTGAAGATCTGTCTCTCCTTCTCCCTCTGTAATTCTGACTTTCAAACAAATAAACAACTCTTTCAAAAATTAAAATTAAACAAAATTTCACCCCGAAACTCATGCCCTCCTACTGGAGCAGGCACACATAGCATCTGCTGCAAGGGGAGAGAGACTCCCATGAAGGTCACCTGGCGGAGAGCAGGCAGCCCAGTGGGGTCCATGTGGCATCCAATCAAACTCTAGGAATGTGATTACCACAATCCAGTTATTGTTTTCCTCATACATCACACACACAGCGCACACACACCCACACACACACAGAAAGTGAATCCATGCAAAATTAAATGGTATCATCGTGCCGCTCACGCCCAAAAGATGGATGTGTTTCCTGCATGACTCAGAATATTCTACCGATTCTGAGCAGGACGGAGGGGATGATATACAGACACAATAAACATTAGCACGTAGGAAGCGTGACCGGGGAACCTACCACCTCCCACCATAAAAGCACTAATGCATTTTTCTCATTCACTTACTTAACCTTCACAGAGCAACCTGGAATGTTTACCTGGCAATGGTACCAATAGATGGAATTCATTCACTGAAACCCCACACGCATAAAGAAAACAGTATCTCATAAGGTAAAGCATTATTGGGGGCACCGGCTGAGCGGTCACAGCTAACTGACGGCTCTTTGCAAGTGGCTGGGAAAACTCAAGCTCCCGCCCGGCAGTTGGAGCAACACATTAGAAACACGCACAGGAGCTCATCCTAAGTGGCAGGCCCCCCGCCACCGTCACCTCAGGCCCACCCCAACAATTAACAGGCCTGGCTCAGCTGTCAGAAACCAAGCTGATTTATCGTTGTCTTCAGGTTCATAAAAGCAATGCCATCCATCGTGAATGCCTGGCCCAGACCGCATTAGGAAGAGTGGGTTTCCTGTGAGTTCCACTTCCGAAACCACATTCTCAAAGCCCCAGTTTTTAGCTTCTGCCCTCACCCATGTGCCCAGAAAATGGCCAAAGCCTGGACAAGAGATGAGTCTCTATCCACTCAAAAGCCTCTCACGACTTCTCAAGATGGCGCATCAGCAGACGTGCAACGGGGTCACGGGTGTCCACAACTCTCTCCTTTTACAGATGAGAAAACCGAGGCCAAAGGGCACAGAAACGGCCCAGAGCTCCCTGACCAAGGCAGAAACCTTGCTGGCAACGGAGCTGAGGTCTGCTAGGCACTGGCCACCAGGCTGAGATCAGAAGTCCCTGGGGCCACGGATACGCTGTTGGTTGGTTTGAGTTTCCATGAAAAGCTCAAAAATCATAAGGCTTGACTCACAGCCGCCACGTTCCTGGCTTCTCTTGGAAACCCTGGTTATCTGACAGTTGTGGGTCTACATCCCTGCCTGGCCTCAGTCTATGCAGCTAGGGAGTGGGTGCCATGGCAAACAGCCCTGCAGGCTCCGGGGTCCTCTTCCCTTGGTGACAGGAGCCCTGGATACTTTGGAACTTGCTCTTCTTCCTCTACATCACACTCAGCTGGGATTAAAAGTAAATAGGTATGTGATACACATCATATAACACATATGACACACACATGTATGCAAGTATGTCTGCATACATGACAAGTCACTTTAAGATTTATTTGGAAGTTGGAGTTAGAGAGAAGCCTTTCATCCGCTGGTTCACTCCCTAGATGGCTGGAATGGCCAGGGCTGAGCTAGGCGGAAGCCAGGAGCCAGGAGTTTCTTCTGAGTCTCCCACATGGGCAGCAAAGATCCAAGTACTCGAGCCAGCCTCCACTCTCCACTGCTTTCCCAGGCACATCAGCAGGGAGCTGGATTGGAAGTGGAGCAGGGACATGAACCGGCGCCCATATGAGATGCCTGCATTGCAGGTGGTGGCTTTACCTGCTACACCACAACACTGGCCACAAAAAGTGACTTTCTTAAATTCAGAAGACACATGTGGGAATATTTTAATGAAGTATTGATGAGCACAACTGGCCACCTTTAAGATGATACGAGGTGCAAGCCGCCCGTTAGAGATTCTCTGTGGGCAAAGCGAGCAGAACGCAGGCACTCAGCAGAGCTGAGCCGGCTAGCGTGGGGCACTGTTCCCACTGCCAGGAGAAAAGAGAATTGCAAAGGGCAGCCGGTAGGGTCTGAGCCTACTCAGCACAGGGCAGCTGTTTTTAAACATAAATAAAACCATAGCACCTACCTCTCCACTTCCTTTCTCGTTCGTGTCACACAATCTTCCCTTTCACTAGCAACTCCCCGCCATGCCCGCTCCCTCCTGAGCCTGGGACCCTGGCGTGTGATGAATGGTCCACAGGGACTTCCCTGACCATTCTAGCTAAAGACTTCCTGGCACTAGCACATCACCCCAAGACACTGTCTTCATTTCTCCTCTCCAAATCTACCTTGTTTAATTCCTTTGCAGCCTTGGTTCCAGACACTCTACACTACTACACTGTAGATTCCATGAAACCAGGGGCCTTGGTTCTTGCTCATGCCCCATCCTCAAGGCCTAGAAAGTGCCTGGAGAACATAGTTACCAGCTGCAGAGTAAACACGTCACATACTGTGTTAGAGGTTTTGCAAAGTACTTGAGCTGGGAGAAAGCGCTCTCCACTAGCAAGACCCCAGCTCGGGTGAGAACCAGGGCAGAGGAACAGCTGGGAGTCTGGGCTCAGTTTTAAGGGATTTCAGCTGACAGCACAGCCAGCATTACCTCAATGGCGAAATCGCTACACTGTGCCCACTTACACTTTCCAACCAGGCTGAGTGGTGTTACTCTCAGCTTGGTTTCTGTTCAATTTCAGGATCAACCTTGAGTCCCTGGATGAGCGTTCAGGAAGTGCTTCAGCAGCTTCGAAGGAGGAGAGTGTGTGTGTGTGTGTGTGTGTGTGTGTGTTCCCGACTTCACTGTGAAAGTGCCCTAAAACTCGAGATCCTGCTCCCGGGTGCACGCACAGTGTTTCTATCGCATCTGATGTTGTGAAGAGCAGTTCGAGGGCTCTTGGGAATGTCTGAGAGCCACCTGATGGTGCAGGAGCTCTGGGGACAACAGAGAATGTGCGTCAATGAAGGCTCCTTGAGAACCTGTCCCTGTGGCCCTGGAACTCTCATTTAGAACTGCCCAGCTGCAGGCCCACCGGTCCTCGACCGTCCTCAGCCACCGTGCTCCGAGCTCCGCAGCAAGTGGCATTTATAGATGAAAGAACCGAAACCAGCGGGGAAATGGCCCAGGCGCAGGGTGGAGGCACACTCCCACGTGCCCACGCCACGGATACAGCCGAGAAAAACCCTGCAGGAGCTGCCGCGCTGTCACCTACCGTAACAAGATTGATCTGTAGTGAAATAAAAGATAATGCAATCCAGAGGAAATAACTTCTGTTTCCTGCGAGAATGTCTGATGTTGTCAACTGCAAACCTGCTTTCCTCTTCCACCTGCCACGGCGCACAGCAGCCCGAGCAGGCAGGGACTCCTCTGGGCACAGAGGCCTCCCTCCCTCAGCTCCAGGCACACTCAGTGGCAAAGTGGTGTCTCCCTGTCATTGCCCGTGACTCCCTGGCCAGCCCCTGGGCAGGCAGGGCCTCGATGCCCACTGTGTGCTCAGGAAGGCAGGGCAGCTCCAAATCGCCACCACGGATGTAGACGGCTTCAGAAGATGACCCAGTGGCATCTGCTCACTGGAAGCCACACAGCCTTCTACCTGTTTATTTCTAGCACCATTCCTCATGCACCCTGCCTGTGTTTCCGGTTAAAGGCACAACGCTGGCCCAGAGTCCCCAGCACGGAAGACGTCATGGAGAGCAACCCAGAACATTCGGTCTTGGTCTCATGTGACTGGCACCAGCTGAACATTTTCCCGAGCATTATTTTCAGAGGCGGAATGGCCAGACACAAAGGTAAGGAGGGGGTCCCAGCTGGCGAGCTCTCTGCCATCATTTCTGCCGTGTCTCCATCCCAAATGGTCCTACAAGACCAGTGCCGTGTAAATAATTCACAAAAGGGAGCTCAGCTCTCTCCATCTGAAATCCTAGTAATATCTTAGAGGGGAGCTGCCGCCCACCGCCACACAGGGCACCGGGCAGCTAGCAGCTTCCGTCTCTGGCAGATGCTATTAAGTCTCAATAGCCAGTGATTTGTAGATGATTATAACTTTGGCTCTGCATATCATTGCTACTGACAGGCAAATCCCATCAATCGAATGGCATGACTAATTTAAAAAGGAGGCGAACTTGACATAGGCAGTCTGATAAGCCATTTTTTATGCCAATTACAACAACGAGAGTGCTCAAGCACTCTGTGTAGAAAGGCCAGATCTGATACAAGCCCCTTCTCCGTGAGCCTTGGAACACAGGTTCCAGAAAGATCTCCCAGACTGTGCGTTTGGGGTTTCAGGAGCAGACAAAGGGTGATGCCTGCCTCCTAGTCCAGCATCCCCAGAACCTCCAATTTGTCAAAGAAAACTCGCGGTAGCAACGGGCCCTGACAGCAGCACTTTCATTACACCACGTCACGGCACCTTTTCAATTTTGCTCATCTCTTAGTCTCCAGCCAAATGGAACTTATTACTTATAGCTTGTTGGGATTTATGAATTATTTATCAAAGTAGGTCTATGACTCCAGACTCTTAGAAGACAACGTAAACAGAGCACGCATTGTTATCCACAATCGTGCTGCAAGCAGAAAGCATATTCCCCACAACACACACTGTACGTTTGGGTGAAATAACCGTTTTGAACATATCGAGCCTGTAAGATTACTTGGAAGCTATTTATGGAATGTCTGAATGTATTTTTAAAACAGTCTCTTGTATTCTAAGCCAGACTTGGGCTCCAGAAAGATGCAGCAGACACGTGCTACAAACATCTTTCCCAGCCTGAATACAAACAGTGGAGCCCTGCCACTTTTACTCAAAAGTTTCAAGTCTCTTGTGTCCCCAACGCATCCCAAATGAGGACTAGAATATGGGCCAGAACACGCCATGTGGATCAGGAATACTTGACCTTGGCTGGTGAAAGAGGTGACACTCAGGCTCTCATTTGGCTCTGTCTCAGTCACAGACCCAGTTGGAGAGGTTGTGAGCTACAAAGTGGCCAGCCAGCTCTGGTCTTGTCTACACCTCCACGACAGCAGTGTGTCTGTTCGGCAAACACACCTCCACTGCTGGCACTGGCATGGAGAGCCCTGACCACGCAGCCGCTGCCCTGAACACAGAAGCACTGAGGGTCAGGGACCTCCCTTCCCCCACCCAAAGAGACACCTGTTCCTCACTAGTCTCACCAGCATCCCTGCCCCCTGCCAGGGCCCAATCACCCCTGCCCTGTCCAGTTCCCCTGCTACCCCCAAGCATGGTTCAGAAGCAACACCAGAGGCCAAACACCAGAGGCCCATGGCACTTCAGGCCACTGTCCACATCATGTCCTCTAAAGTCCACGTGACATAAAGCCTCATAATCCAAAAAGCACAAATAGAAGAACAGGCAGGAGGCAGAGACTTACCTTGCTGAAAGACATCTGCCAGGAGAGAGGAAACATTGGGGAGGGGGTGGGGAGGAGAGAGAAAGAGAGAGGAGAAACACGTTAATAAGGATGTTGCAGAGGACAACGCAATATCACAGCTAATGTGCTGATTTTTCTAAGCCGCCTTTGTGCCCTATTTCCTTTAACTCCAGAGGCAGTGGTTAAGAGCGCAGGCTCTAGAATAGACAGCTTGGGCTTGAATCTCAGCTTGGCACTTACTAACTCTTATGGATTATGGTTCCCTAAACCACAACACAGATAAAAGTCCTGGAAAGGTTAAATATATGATGCCACATGCGCTTTACGGCTTAGAACAGTGCCTGGCACACAGCAAACATAGAACCATTGGTGGTGACACTAACACTATTATGTTCGTAACAGTCCCATAAAGTAGGTACTAGTCTCATTCTATAGATGAGGGAATGGTCCCAGAAGGTTAAGTGATTCCAAAACCATGGAGGAGCAAACCTAGGCTCAGGATTGAACCCCAGTCTGATTCCATAAACTATCTCCTTACCTGCATATTAGTTATGACCTGCATAACTAATTTATAAATTGCAGCAAAACCAACAGTGGCAGGTAAGAGAATAAATAGCGAAGGGCCTATGAATTAGTTCCATATCTAAATCACATAAACATATCTATGAATTCTCTGCATCATAACCCACAACTAATAATATTACTACTAATAATCCTAGGTCAAAATCTATAATAAAGGTGAAAACCATTAATGTATTTTTTTCAGCAAATATTTGAGAGGCTGCTCTGTGCCAAACATTCTATCTGGCTCTAGGGAACACACATCTGGCCCAAACACAAGCAAGCAGTCACTAATGCTACCCCTCAGGGTAATCACTAACTTGATTTCTAAGACCATTAACTCATTTTAACCTGTTTTTGATTTTGGTA
Organism: Oryctolagus cuniculus; assembly: GCF_964237555.1. Lineage (NCBI taxonomy): Eukaryota > Metazoa > Chordata > Mammalia > Lagomorpha > Leporidae > Oryctolagus > Oryctolagus cuniculus. The sequence goes on along the minus strand of NC_091446.1, from coordinate 14,138,622 downwards.
TAAATGGACTTCTAGGGCATGAATACTTTTTCTATTTCTGGCTTCTCTGTTCAGAGTGCTTGTGGGAGTCATCCACACTGTAGCACATGGTAGCTCACTCCTTCTCACATTGTACAGCAATTCACTGTGCGATTAGACTATAATTTATTGTGAAGAGCTGGGTTATTTTCAATGTTTGGCAACACGGAACTGTGATCCGTATCTTTTGGGGAACACAGGTGCACAGGCCTGGGACTTTCTGACATCTCCCCTGTGCATTCAGGTTCACTCTGCTTCTACCACCTTGCAGACACCCCCAGCACTCTCATCCAATCACGATCTCTCATCTAGTAATCTGAAGGCAGAAAGCACCAGTGACGACAAGACAGCACCATTCATACTTGAGCCACTTCCTGCACAGCCAGTGGGATTGTAGAAAGGTACAAAACTTCTAGAAAAAGGTTTGATAGTACATGCAGAAATGTTAAACATACATTCTGTGACCCAATGCTACCACATTTGTGACTTTAACCTACTGAAATAACTAAAATTATAAAAGCAGCCTTCACGGATGTTCATCACAGTATTATTTATAATATTGGCCATTTAGTCGATAGGGAATCAAACCAAAAATACTATACACCATACAAGGGATTATTGTGCAGCCATTTAAAGAATTATTTAAGAATCCAATTGCTTTTTATTTTTAAGATTTTTATTTATTTATTTATTTGAAAGGCAGAGTTACAGAAAGGGGGAGGCAAAGAGAGAGGTCTTCCATCTGTTGGTTCACTCTCCAAATGGCTGCAACAGCTGGAGCTGGGCTGATCCAGAACCAGGAGCCAGGAAATTCATCACAGATCTGTCTTCATGCAGCTGCACACATGCCCACAGGTACATAAGCTGACTTGATTATATATTCAATTTTGCTCCATGATATTTTTATTTAAAAGCAATTGGAGGGGCCAGCGCTGTGGCGTAGTGAGCAAGGCCACCGCCTGTAGTGCCAGCATCTGATATGAGCACCAGTTCAAGGCCCAGCTTCTCCACTTCTGATCCAGCTCTCCGCCGTGGCCTGGAAAAGCATAGCCCAAGTACTTGGGTCCCTGCACCCATCTGAGAGATCCAGAGGAAGCTCCTGGATTTGGCCTGGCCCTGCCTTGGATGTTGTGGCCATCCGGGTAGTGAACCAGCGGATGGAAGATCTCTCTCTCTCTCTCTCTCTCTCTCTGTCTCTCTCTGTCTCTTCCTGTCTCTGTAACCCTGATTTTCAAATGAAATAAACAAACCTTTAAAAACAAAAACAGAGAGCTATGCATCAACTTTAATTGTGCTGTCAGTCATCACTTGAAATAGCAGCTCCAACGAGGTCACAAAGAACGGAGGGCCCACGAGTGGCGAGGATGAAACAGACAGCAAGAAGCAAACACCCGCTTTTCCATCCCGCCTGGGTACACAGGACCCCTGTGAGAGGTGCATTCACATCACTACACAGACTTCCAGGGCACACCCAGGCTGGCGGCTATGGCACAGGTGAGACACATTGCAAGCTCACAATTCCAAGAGATTTGGCTAAAATATTACTCACTCACTCACACGCAAGACAGCCAGCCAGGCTGGGCAGGGGCCACATTGGTGCCACGACCCTACAGCCTTGCCTGTCCTATGTATACAGTATTTAGTGTACTAATTTATCATTCAAATTCTAATCCAGCAGCGTGTAGAATGCCACCACCCAAAAGCTGAGAGAAGGACCTCGTGCAGCTCCCAAAATACACCACTTTCACACCAGTAGGCTTCCTGCACCCCGCGGTGTGAGCCACCCACCCTCGGACCGGCCCCCACACCTGGAGAAGCCCTCCTACCCAGCCTTCAAATGTCACCGCCGCTGTGAAGTCTCTCCCCACAGAGAGGGAAGTCGCTGTTTCTGCTCTGTACTCCTAAAGTAATTTGTGCATGCTGCAATTAGTGCTCATATTATAATTAGTTATTTATGTAGACCATGAGCTCCTGAGGACAAGAGCAAAGCATCTTAATCACCTCATGGTCCTCACTGCCAGGTATGGTGCGGTCGCCCCAGGAGGCAGAGAACGGGGGCCGGGCAGTCCCTACACTCGCCTGGTCCTGACCCCTATGCGACAGATGAGGAAACTGAGCCCCAGCTAATGAAGAGCTTTTTTATTTTCAAGGTCACACGTGAGGTTCAAATCTGAGCCAGGATTACAGGAGAGTCACAGTACCCACAGGCAGCACAAAAAGCTCATCACTGTTATTAGCAGGTACACATTAGAGATTTATCGTTCCCCTCGGATGAACACGGACAAAAATTGCCAACCTTGAAAACATCAGTGAAATAAAATTAGTCTTTCCAGTACAGATCCAGTCTCGACATCATCCAGCATCCTCCACTTTCTCTTCACGGCTTTTGACAAGGGCCATTTCCTTCGAAATCCTCTTCTGATGTGAACCACAGGCAAGTATGGGTGGGCATGGAGGAAGGGACCTCGGGCAGGGATACATGCCCTTACTCCTCACCACTTCCTTTTGTGTGTTTCACACTGTAGCAGGCAAGTCTGCAGAGAGCACTATTCATACCTTCTATTCCAAAAACTCTTTCATATGCGAGTAAACGCTTTTAGATTTTTTTCAGCTATTCCTTTTCAGCCTTATTTACATTTTGCACCTTTTTATTCAAATGTAAATTTTAATAAACATGAGTATAAATATTGCAACAATTTTGCACATGAGTTATCTTGTAATTTACACTCTGAATGTATATCCTTTGTGGTCTCTGGTATAAATCATTCTGCTCACAGCATCATTTAGCTTTTTGCTCTGTATAATAATGGCTTGCATACCATCTTTAAAATCTCACTTTTCCAGACAGAAAGAGCTACCCAGGCTCAGGTTCAAATACTTCATGAGCGGCAGAACGAGAGATAAGGTAGAAATAGTTGTTTCTGTGTTCATGGCTACATTTTACCCTCTGCCCACCCCTCCACAAATCGTGGATGTCAGAGGATGGTATCCACAGAAATACTCTCAACACTCTTGCTCTGACGTTCATGTCCAACACACATGTCCCAAACCAGGAGAAGCAGTCACCTGTGAAAATCAAAGGACCTGAAATGTGAGTGCGATACTCCCCTTCCGGTCTAACCAACCACGAAGAACTCTGAACGCCTGGGAATCAGCAACCTGCACCCTGAGCTCATCCTCCCTGAGCAAGAACCGAGGCAGACCAACACCCCACCTGGTGCCGGCGAGGTGAAGCTGAATCATTTGCAGGATCACTTTCCCACCTGTTGCTGTGCGGAATCACTCCGGGAACAAGACTTGGTGCCCTCGTGTCTACAGGAATTGGAAAGCACGCAAACACAGAGTTGCCAGTGGTCACTCTAGCTTCCATCAAGTTGAGCCCAAAGGACACCGGGGACACTTGTGCAGAGGAAATGAACTCCTTCAGACAAAGCTCTGCTCACGCTCACTTCCCCAGGGAGGAAACCGCAGCCCTAATTATCCGTGTGAACAAAGCAAGCCTGTTCTCCAGCCCCACCCCCAGCCCCGGGAGCCATTCTGATCCCAGAGATGGATGGATGGGCCTATGTAGCAAGATGGTGACACAGATATGGGAAGCAGGAAGTCAGAAAGAATTCAGATTCGCCTCCCTGAGCCCCAAGTCCAACGTCTTCCATTGGAAAGGAGCATCAGGATGTGTGCCCCTCCCCCACAGCTACTGAGATTCACGTCGTAGAGATCCTTAATGCACTGCGTCCTCCAGAGACTGGGGCCATAAAAAGACCAGATTATTTATTAGTATTAATAAGTTATGGCAATTAAGCGAGGTGATTCCTAAACATGGCTGATTAAAAACTTTCCTGAGTGCTGCTCGTCCACATGGCTAGTGTTTACCACGATTAAAAATGATTTAACCGCACTCCGGGTGAACCCCCCTCTTGTGCCTGGGTTAATAATTAGCAGTGCTCAGAGCTGCGTGGGTTAAGTGAGTTGGTTCCCCTTTATTTATCTATCACTTTGTTTTACGAGCACTAGTGGATGGCAGTCTTATTGCCCATTCAGTCTGCTAGGAGCCATTTACTATTTCAATCCACAGTCCATAACTATGGTTAGAGAAACCTCACTATTATTACAATATCACACTTAGCTCACACTCCACAGCATTAAAGATATGCCAAACAGGGCAAGTGTGCATGACTTCCTTATGACTGGGGGAGGTAAAGTTACCAGTTCTCAAACAATGTAATTCATACTGCTCTCACCATTTTGCTTTCTTTTCCAGGTTAAATTATATATGAGGGGAGTTTAGTTTCTTGAAAATGCATGCACTTAACTCCCATTTAAGAAGTCTCACCTGGGGAGACAGCTGTCTTGCAAGTTCTCCTGTGGTTTGAGCTACAGAAAGAAATCTCTGTTTTTAAGTACAAGTGCTTTTACAGGAAAGCACTGTGAATTTGACTGGGACTCAATCAACCAGGGCTAAGGATGGGAGCTAGAGAACAGCTGGAATGAATGCTGCTTCCTTGAATGGGGTCAGGTTCACCATTAAACAAAGTCAAATTCAAGATCAGTGGAGCTGCCCCACCACCATCAAATTTCAAAATCCAGTAAGCTCTGAACATGGACGTGAAGAGTAGCTAGAATTCAGCCTATACACTTCTGCAGTCCTCTGTGAATGGAGAAAATTCTTTCTTCCCTGTGTTGAAAAGGAAGGCCCACACATGCCTCCCTTCTTGCTGAATGCCAGCCCTTTGGAACAGCCATGCTTTAAGTTGACAAAGCCCAGGTCCCAACAGGCAGGTGACTTTCCCAGTACGGGCAGTGTTACTCCCCTCTGTGCTCCCAAATATGCCAACACACGATGAGGACCACTGGATCCCAGAGAGCTGGGATTCGGCTGGAGCCCCTTATTAAGTAGAAACCGAGGATAATCAATCTCTCCTGGCCTATTTCATCATCTATAAAATGGAGGTGGTGGGCTGGCACTGTGGTGTAGTGGATTAAGCCACCGCCTGCAAGGCCAGCATCCCATAGGGGCACCAGTTCATTTCCCAGTTGCTCCACTTCCAATCCAGCTCCTTGCTAATGTACCTGGGAAGGCAGCAGAGGATGTCCAAGCAATTGGGCCCCTGCACCCACATGAGAGGCCCGGATGAAGCTCCTGGTTCCTAGCTTTGGTCTGGCCCAGCCCAGGTCGTTGCTGCCATCTGGGGAGTCCATCAGTGGATGGAAGACCTCTCCCTCTCTTAGTAATTTTTTCAATTAAATAAATAAATCCTTTTTTTAAAAAAAATGGAGGCGGTAAGAATAAGCTTTTTATCTACCACAAGGGATATCATGAGGGTCAAGTTGGATTTACTGAACATAAAGAACATGAAACACTCAAAAATTCAGTTCAATCCCAGCGAGGCTGCCTTCCTACCTATCCTGGACTAGCTGTTCAACTCACCGGGTCTCAGTGAAATGAGGACAAGAAAACTTGTCTTTCAGAATTCCTGTGAAGACAACCAAGACCATAGACGTGAAGGGTCAGCACTCGGCTGGCTCACGGTGCACACTCAATAAGCAGCAGTCAATATTGTCACAGTAACAAGCAACGGAACAGGGTAACAAAAGTTCTGAAGTCACCGCTCCTTCCACATCTGGTTGTGTGATCTTGGGCAAGTTTTTTAATGTCCCCAATCCTTGGTTTTCTCTTCACCAACATGCCAGAAACAATCGCCAATGTTTGTGCTTCCTCATAAGTTGCTATAGAGACCCAATCAGGTAATACATAGACCGCCCCATAGCTGGTCTGTAGGTCTTCTACAGATTTTACGATTCCACAAACTTCTGTTGATTGCCTACTGCTTGCAAACCCTCTGTGACTCGCTCAGGACTGTGCAAGGATCGTAAGAGGAAAATTCATTAAAATAAAATGTGTTAATTCCTCCCGGTCATCACGCAGCTGCCTGCCATTAAAGCCCAAGGCAGTTCAAGTTGTGCCTTAGGAATGAATTGGTTTGAGGCTTTGAGATCAGAGGTCCAAGGACATCCTAAAAACACCAGGAACTCAAGAGGCTGAGAGCAGAATCCAGAGGTTGCTGGAGCCCAGGGCCTGGCCCTTGCTTTCCAGTACCCATTCCGCCCATAGGCGGTGTCCCCCTGGCCCACCACTGTTTCTCAAGGCTACCACTGAAGCCGCTCAGCCAGCCCTGCCCTGGGACTCAGCACCACACCCCTCGTGGCTAAAGATCCAAAGAGGTGGGGGCTGCAAGCAGGCAGCTGAATTGGCCACCCATGCAAGGGCACAGCTCTGCTCCCGAGAGTGGGGTTCTAGAAAGAACTTGCCTGAGCGGAGGTTCCACCATTTTATGGCATAAATCAAAGTCTGAGGACAAGAAACCACATAAGCAGATCCCCTTCCCGTCGGTGCCTTGCCGGAGTCCAGGGCCCCTCCAGAGCGCCCGGCCCGGCCTCAGTGGCACCACACAGGGCTGTGATTAGTTTTCTGTGTCTCCGAAGCCAGACAGCTCAGGCAGCCTGGTGGCCACACAGCCAATATCCATGACCCTCCCGCTTCCTCCAGGCACAGGCAGGCAGCTCTGGCCGAACAGACCCCCAGCAAGTCCCGGTAATCGCTTTAGGCACCGGCGGTGAAGCCTCGCATCTTGGCTCCAGCCCTCCCTGCCAAAGACGACCCCGTCCGTGAAACCGGGTGGTCTGTAATCTCGCTCTCCTTTTTCTTCTCTGCCTGGTTTTGGGTGCAGGCCAGGGAAAGTTCTCTCGCCTTCCTTGCTCCTGGCCTCCCCTCACCTTTTATCACGTTGGAGATGAAGACCAGTGCTTTGCCTGGCATTGTTGTACCTCCGAAGGCACAGAGCGCTCAGGAAATGTCTTTTATTTGTGGATAAGGGGAAAAAGAGCCTGAGGTATCTTCCTGCTACACCGACTAGCGACTGTGCTGCTGACATCAATCGCGGGCTGTGTGCTTGTAACCCATCAGCCTACAATGACTTGGGAAGGCACAGCAAGGGACAGGAGCTAGTAAAAGTCCCTAACATTTTTATGACATTCTATCCCTAGTATATCTCACTCCTAGCACAGGGGGATAAAGCTCTTAACTACTGAAAGAACATAAAAAATAGATTTAGGAATAATACTTTTTATGATTGCATTCTGTATACTATGAAAGATATGTTCAAGTCTGCTAGTACTTTATGGAGCTGATAAAATAGAACAGTATGGCTTCCCAGCTAACAGTGTATTTTATATCCATTTAAAATGTTTTCTCTTAAATTGAATTACTTTTTGAGTAATTATAATAAGACTAATCTGGGCTTAATGAATTCATGTACAAATACTTTAGACTGCATTATTAAAATCTCTATGATATGAAACTATATTAAACTCCGTCTCTCTGGCAACCAATGTTTTTCTTTGAAAGGAACAGCATACATGACTTTCTCTGAATTCTTTTGAATCCACTAACTTAGAAATCAGAAGAAGTCACAGTAATAGCCCAAACAAAAAAAGAGGTCGACAAATAACACTCTAATTTCCCTAAACTTACATAATTAAGTACTAATTAGTAGTCACCAGAAAGCATTTTTATTAAGCACCTAGTATGCAAAGGTCCATCCCATTGTAGCTCTGATTATGACATAAACCCACTATTGGCAAAACACTAAAAGCGCACCCCTGGGGATCAAGCCTTATATTCTACAGTCTCTGAACACAGCAGTGTAAATATCTGGGTTCCAGCTGGCACCACAGGGAAAGCCACGCACAGTCTCTGGGATTCAGTTCCCCTTCTGCAAAACAATTTGTACAAGATGATCTCGGAGGTCCCTGCGAGTTCTAAACCGCGCTGGTTTCGAGTCTAAAATTACACACATCATATCCAATGGGCTCTTATTGCATATAGCTTATTCATCATCTTAGCTATGCTAAATTACATGCACAGAAAAAATCCATCCCCTGCAATTCACACGCATCCACAAACACATCCATAATACAGCCTGTGATTTCAAATTTACCCCAAGATGTTATCTCAGTGGTAAGGTATTTTTCCCATTACGGATAAATTACAAGCTATGTGAAACCCTTAAGGTTACAGTGCCTCCTTGAATCAATCTCTAAGTCTCCTACCCATCCACCGAACACATACTTCTAGAAACATGCCCTTTCACCTCCACCTCCAAATCAACTGATTAATCTTATCACAGACAGAGTCCTCAACCAGGTCTTTGAGATCCAGGCTTTAATCAGATTGGTAACCCAGCCTCTTAAATCCAAACTGTGTATTTACAACTGTCCAGCAGAATAAATCTCTCTCTTGGCTGGGTCATTATTATCAGGATGGACAACTTTAAAAGTCAACATAAGACAATGGCCATCATCATTATTCTGATGGCTTGGCACAAATTACTATCAGGAGAGCTCGCAGGAACCAGAGACAATTAAAGCTGACTTCTAAGAGGCTGCCCCAACATCAAGCACTGTTGATCCTCACGAAACGGAGCCGAGTCTCACAGGAGGCGGTCTGGCGGCGGGATGTACTCTGGCCTGGCCTCCGTGCAGGGGCTGCATGGTCTGGCCTGGCTCTGCTATAAATTGCCTTGGACAAATCATCTGAGCACGATGGCTCCCAAGCCACCTGCCCATTTCCTTGGTGCACTAACTCAGTTCAGACTGAGAAAACACAGTTGGCGTTTTCTCTTTCTCTGCTTCTAACTAAATGCAAGGCGCCATGATGCCAGGAATGCTTTGCGCACTGCAGCTCCATGGTCCAGGTCTGGATATTAGACCCTAGTAGGCACATGTTAACAACAACTAATATGTTTTCAAAGCTTTCTGCTTACCAGAAGCTATGTTAAGTCCTTTGCATAGATGGTTTTAATCTCAATCACCCAAAAAGGGAGCTATTATCATCCTCCTCTTAAAGGTAAGGAGGCACAGCCCCAGAGAGATCAATGGTAGCTTTCAAGGGTCACAGGACAGCAATTGAGCTGGGATCTGACCCAAGCCCAAACTCTCAACCACTGTGCTACACTCTCTCTCAATGGACACGTGGAAGGAGGCATGAACAAGTAAACTCATTCTCTAAGACGACCCAGAGAGAGAAGCTATATGTATAATACTTTTAATATCCTATATCTGTCTCTAGACCCCCAAATACATTTTTCTGTAACATTACTATCAGTGGATTTCAGGTCCAATTAAAGAAACCACCTAGCTGTATATCTGTTTTTGAACTTCACAAAAAGAAAAAAAAAAAAGAGAGAGAGAGAGAGAGAGAGAGAAGCAACTCTTGGACCAGCCTTGTGGTGCAGTGGGTAAAGCCACTGCCTGTAATGCCAGCATCCCAGATGGGCACCAGTTCAGATCCTGGCTGCCCTACTTCCAATCCAGTTCTCTGTTAAAGGCCTGGGAACCCATGTGAGACCCAGATAACGCTCCTGGCTCTGGCATTGCCCAGCACTGGCCGTTGTAACCATCTGGGGAGTGAACCAGTAGATGGAAGATCTCTCTATAAATCTTAAAAAAAAAAAACAAAAAACACTTAACTCTTCCTTTTAAGGAAAAAGCAAGGGAATAGAGAGGGATGAAAGCTGGATAAAAGAACTCCAAAAGAAAGGAATGCAGGAAAAATACGAAACAAGGAAATGTAATGGAGCAGCAAAGATTCAGGCGACTCACAAGGAAGGTAGTTAATAGAAGCAGGTCACTTTTTATTCAAGGGGTGCAGGAAGATGGAGCTGGGGTGGCTTGGGGACAAAGAGCAGGATCTCATCTGTTGGGTCACTCCCCAAAAGCCGAGATGAAGCCAGGAGCCGAGGACTCGACTCAACCATTCAGGCCATCACTGTCATCTCCCAGGTCTGCGTTAGCAGGAAGCCAGAGTCAGGACTTGAACATAGGCACCCAACACGGGATTCAGGCATCCCAACCAGTGTTGTGTCCACTAGGGCAAATGGCTGCCTCAGAGGCAGGTAATATGGGCAGAGGTTAATAAGGAAATTAAATTTCAGGATATCTTTAAGGTCAACAGAATTCTTTGGCACTCCGGCAACTATACTGGTTGTGCTAAATAGAAATACTTGCATGGATTCTAGAACTTGACCATGAGTGCCCAGTAAAACTAATCGTGATTCACTTCCCAAGCCAGCAGCCTCCAGCATGGAAGAGTGGAGCCCAAAGTAGAGACATGAGGAAACACCTACAGCAATGCAGCAGTCACTTTCTCTTCCTTGTATCCGCTTCTTGGATAGCAGAACCAACGTTTTCTATGTAAACCAATGGAAGCCTGGAAGTGTTAACCCATACTCTTTATCCCCCAAGTGTTGGCATTTCTCCCAGGTAGATGGACACCAGGAATTAAATGTCAAAATGCCAACTACAGGTGCTCCGTGACTCTCTGGAAGCCAGCACATGTAGAAATGCAAACGTCATTTTCATGTAGGATTTGTACAGCTGGTGTACCACAACCTCCCTGAGAAAAAGGGTGCCAGCCTGTTAAAGGGCTTAAAAAATTCTAGCCATGCCCAACACTTGCACTGTTTCAGCCATTGTGGTTGGCACAGCTTTCCTCCCTGGGAGAAGGCAGCCACGAGGCACCATGTTGGAAACAGAGAGCGGCCCTCATCATATAAGGCAACCTGCCTTGATCTTGAACACCTCATACTCCAGGATCAGGAGAAAATTAATTCCCATTCTTTATAAAATCACCCACTTTCAAGTATTTTGATACAGTAGCACAGACAGACTATGACAAGTGGCTATAATGATTATTTCAAGGATAATAACAAGTATTAGTGTCTATGTGAAATAATTGGAACCCTCATACACTGCTGATGGGAATGTAAAGTACTGCAGCCACTTTTGAAGAGTCTGGCAAGGCCCTCAGGTGATTAAATACAGAGTTTACCATTTGATCGAACAATTCCACTCCCAGGTATGTATCCCAAAGAAAGGCAAATACACCCACACAAGAACTTGTACACAAATATATTAATGACAGCATTATTCAAAATAGTGGAAATAATCCAAATGCCAATCAACTGATGAACGGATAAAATGCTGCATAACCATACAAAAGAAGACTTGTCAAAAAAAAAAAAAAAAGAAACTAAGTACAAATACATGCTACAATACAGATGAACCCTGAAAACATTTTGCCAAGTCAAAGAAGCCAGTGGCATACCAGATGTCTCCATTTATATGAGAGGCCCAAGATGAGCAAATCTAGAGGCAGAAAATAGGTTAATGATTCCTAAGGTTGGAGGATATGAGGGTGTCAGGGGAATGGGGAGATGGCAGGTAAGGGGTACTTAATTCCTTTTTGGGGATAAAAACATTCTTCTTTCAGTCACAAGCAAGGGGGAGGATGGGCATGGTGGGAAGAATCACCATGTTCCTAAAGTTGTAATTATGAAGTGTATGATGTTTGTAACTGAAAAGCTATATAGTTCTGCATACATTCCTATGGACTTACTTCTAAGGGTACAAAAACTTGCCATGAGATCCCAAATCCCCTTAAACTGCATGGTAAAAATACCATCTTAAGTGTTAAAGTGATTATATGAATAGGATAAGGGTCTGGTAATAATAATAGAATTGAAAAGGAATGAATGCTCCAACATGGGAAGCAGTCAATACAGCAGACTCATAGAATAACAAATGCTTTAAGTAGTACTCTGACCTCAGAATCAGCCCTTAAAGCATTCTGGTCTGGCTGAAAAGCCCACAAGAGTATTTCAGCCATGGGAAGCCAAGACATTGTGGCAAAAAAAATGTCCTACATGAAGGACCTCAGTGGGTGAGACCCCAGAAAAAGAAGTGGTCAAAGAAGGATGTACTTATCTCTGTAGGGAGGAGAGAAATTCCACTTTGCTTATGGCCATAAGCAAAAAATATTGATGGAGTTTTTTTTAATTCAAAAGGCTTCCACAGCCTAGGCAGCTCATGTCAAGAGCCTTGGGTGATCAGGGACATCATTTATAAGAGTGTTAACTGTTAAATTAATGGCAAGAGTCACTGTGCACTAACTTCCCATGCAAGACCTCTGTCCTCAAAGAGCTGTATTATAATTATGTCTAAGGGCTCCCAAAAGATGTATCATTCTTGGGTGCTTCCTTAAAGTTAATTCAGTTTCAAAAAAGATGCAATGATTTTGAACAACCCTTGTCTTGACTGTTGAGGTTTTTTTTTTTTTTTAAATACAAATTGTTGAACTCTATTTAGTATACAGTTGGTCTTCTGTGTATAAAGTTAATCAAAAATGTATCTTAGGGCCAGCAACATGGCTCACTAGGCTAATCCTCTGCCTGCAGCGCTGGCACACTGGGTTTTAGTCCTGGTTGGCACGCCAGTTCTGTCCCGGTTGCTCCTCTTCCAGTCCAGCTCTCTGCTGTGGCCAGGGAGTGCAGTGGAGGATGGCCCAAGTGCTTGGGCCCTGTACCCGCATGGGAGACCAGGAGAAGCACCTGGCTCCTGGCTTCGGATTGGCCCAGCACGCCGGCCGCAGCACACCGGCCATAGCAGCCACTTGGGAGGTGAACCAATGGAAAAAGGAAGACCTTTCTCTCTGTCTCTCTAACTCTGCCTGTCCAAAAAAAAAAAAAAAAAAAAAAAGTATCTTAGTGGAGAATGAGACTGGGAATGGGAGAGGGAGAAGCAAGAGGGGTGGGAAAGTGGGTGGGAGGGTGGGTACGGTAGGAAGAATCACTATGTTCCTAAGGTTGTACTTATGAAATCTGTATTCCTTAAATAAAAGGATTCTTTGGGAATAAAATTTAAAAAATAATTTTCAAAAAATAAAAAAATTTAAAAGAAATTCTAACATTGATTCTGTGGCAGATGCAGAACTCTGCATTTACTAACAGCCACTGAACTGTACACCTTAAGCAGATGAATCATATGGTATGTGAATTATATCTCAATAAAGCTGTTTGACAAAAGAAAAGAGGTGTGGGTTACAGAAACTTTTCTAATGACAGGCAGTAAGAAACTGCCTGTGAGCCACAGCAAGGCACGCAGACCCTCACAACTGCACCCCAGGTCTTTATCTTACAAACGCACCTGCAGGTGCTGGCAGCTCACTGGGCACAGGGAAAGCTTTGCCAGATGAATGACAGCATCCCCTCTCCTCCCAAGGTCATAGCCCAGTGCCACAGTCCACACCAATGCTGTCCAATATGGTAGCCCTTGGCCACACATGGCTGAGGACTTGAGAGTGAATTGGGATGAGCACTAATGAAAGAACAGTCACTGGACTGCACAGATGTGGTCAGCAAATAAAAGTGAAATAACTCGTCAATCATCGTTAGTGGGGCTGCGGGTGAAGCTGTTGCTTCCAACACTGGCATCACATTTCAGAGCATGAGTTCAAGTCCAGGCTGCTCCACTTCCAATCCAGCTTCTTGCTGATGCAGAGGATGACCTAGGTACTTGGGCCCTGCAACCACGTAGGAGACCTGGAGGGAATTCTTGGCTCTCGGCTTTGGCTTGGCCCAAACCTAGCTGTCGCAGCCATCTGGGTTCTGAACCATCAGATGGAAGATCAAGCGATCGCTCCCTGCCTCTCTTTCACTCTGCCTTTCAAATAAGCTCATAAATTAATCCTTAAAAAAATCATTGTCCATATTAAATTACATGCTGAAATGATATATTGGCTGAGATTAAAGATTATCGCTAAAATTTTCACCTGGGCTTTTCTAAATTTTTTGAACAGGGACTGGAAAATATTAAATCACATTTTATTTCTACTGGAGAATACTAGCCTACTACTGATCTTGAAACTGCTTTAAGATCTAGCATTGATCTTCCCAAACAAATAAATCGTTGAGACTTTCCTGATCACCGATGTTTGGGAGGATTATCTTTTCCAGAATTCTAAATGGTAATTAACTCTGAGGCCCACTCGGCAGTCATAAAGTGCCTGCTGCTCAGTAATTATGAGGCACAAACGGTTCCTTGTTTGCTGCCCGCGGCCATTTGGTTCTCTGCTCTGGGGTGGACGATGCTCGAGATGGTCTTTTAAATATTGGCGTGCCCGAGTCTTCACAAAGCACAAATGTTTCCCAAATAAGGCAGGCCCAGAAAACTTCGTCTGAACTCTTTAAGACTCACGATCAAAAAGGCTTGTCCTTTGAAAATGATTAAAAAAAAATCAGGCGGAGATGACAGACTACTATTCACAGAAAGGAGCCGTCTGCTCAAAGGGATTTCATCAGAAGGGGCTTTGCGTGTCATCTGGGAGGGCTTCCCCGCCACCCCACACTCGTGGACTGGGCCGTTTTGCCTCTCTTCCCTACAATGCGCATGCCCCGGGCACTGAGAACTGGGGGTCTGCAAGTCAGGAGCGAGCTCCCAACAAGGCACTGCTAGAGCTTTGTGAAGAACCCAGGGGCACAGCTGTGCTGCAAGAGAGGGAACAGACATGGCCCGCTAGAGAAGGGGCTGATGGTTCAAGATGTTAGCACCCAGCAGCAGAGCTGAGACGCCTCCGAACACAATGGGTGACCGCCCCTTTATCCAACCAATGCCCAAGGAACTGAGCCAGCGGATCCTACCACTCCCGTTCTTCGCAGTTCAGACAGACTTGGAGTTGAAGTTACACAGCCAGAATCGTGGTGCTAAGTAGCACAGCCATGATTCAAAGTGAGATCTACCCGACCCCAAGTGTAAGACCCTCCCTACGCACCGAGCACTCCTAACACCCTTTCGCTCCACAAATACTCCTCCTTGAGGCCTGCTGTGGGAATAGAAGCCAAGATCCATTTCCTAAAAAGATACATAAACTAGAATCCTGTCTTCCCAGAGAGATTACCCCTCAGTTCCTGCATCTACTTTTGTTCAGAATTGCCAATAAGCTGAAACAGAAGACGGCAGCATCTGCTTAATTATCTGCCCCTTGCATTACAGACCCAGAGACAAAATATCCTGGGGTCCTTCATCTCTGCTAGGCACACAATGGGTCCAGGGGGGAAATACAGCGCCTAATTCACAGCCTGTTCCACTAAGCCCATTTCCTCCACACGCTCAGAAAGACAGAGTACCATGGTCTAGCGCCTCATCCAGGTCGTGCCCCGTGCCCAGTACCGAGCGTATCCAAAGATAAATATACCACAGTCTGTCCTCTGGGATGGGCCTCTTTGAGAGCCTATCAAGTTATTTTAAAGGGCCTATGTTTGGGGCAAATTGTGCTGTAAAGAACAAAACCCATTTCTGGAGCCAGTTTGTGGCTTGAGACGTCTTCAAATTATAGCAGTTGTTACAAAATGTACCTGACTTCCAGTTTCAAAAGAACTGGCTGTAACATGGCTATTTCTAGGTGGGCTTTTTTCAGATCCTGGGTAATCAAAACCTTCATTTTCCACTATCCTCCCACTACTGCCATTATCTCGCAGGCCTGGTAGTCAGTAAGCACTTGGCTGCCTTAGAAAGCTCTGGGTGGTGGGATTTGCAAAGGTAAGGGAATTATAATGGAAATGTCATTACAGGACATCAAAATTCTGGAGGCCTCTGATAAAGAACTGAAAGGAGTCTTCCTCATCATTTACCAGCTAAGGACCCCAAGGAAGCCAGCCGGGGTGCTCCAGAGGACAGCCAAGTGCTCCCAGACCCTTCCCATCTCTGTCCTTGGCTACAGTGAGCAAAACTGCGTCCCCCAAAGCTGCTCACGTCATCTAGGACCTGTGAACGTGTTGTCTTCCCTAATGATGGGGCTTTGCAGACAGGCACCCTTAGCCAGCACTTTTCCCTACATTTTCTTGGTTGTTCCTTGAACAAACTCAACTGGCTCTGTGACTCGTGATTTCTAAGGGGCTTCTTCTGGCCACTTCACAGCTGACCAAATCATCTGTCCAAGGCAAGTGATCACCGACCTATCTGATCACTTTCTAGAAGTCTTAACCAGTGTTTACTGCCAACCCTGCAAACCTGTGTAAGGTACGGTTCCTACGCAAACAGAGCCCTGAACCCTCAGGACGACTTTCAGCACCACCATTTTCTGAGTCCCTGCTCCTCTCCATGCACACACGTATACCCTCTGATGCACTGCTCAAGGCATCTCTGAAATCAAAGCATTGTTATCTCACTTTAATATGTTCTAAGTATTTATTTATTTACTTGAAAGGCAGAGTGGAAAAGAGGGGTGGGGCGGGGGGGGGGAATGTCTTCCATCTAATGACTCACTACCCAAATGCCTGCAATAAACAGAGCTTGGCCAGAACAAAGCCAGGAGCCTGGAACTCCATCCAAGTTTCCCACGTGGGTGCAGGAAACCAAGTACTTAGGCCATCATCTGCTACCTCCCCGGTGCACTGGCAGGAAGTGGATCAGAAACACAGGTGGGATTAGATCCCAGGCACTCCAATATGTAATACAGGCTTCCCAAGCAGTGGCTTAACCCACTGCATCATGTTCCCACCATGTTCTCTCATTCTGAAGTTGAGGAAACTGAGGCTGACAACCTGCTCAGAGCCACAGTGCAGAAACTGGATTCAAGAATCAGGTCGGCAGGCACCGTGGCTCACTAGGCTAATCCTCTGCCTGCGGCACCGGCACCCCAGGTCCTAGTCCCAGTTGAGGTGCCAGATTCTGTCCCGGTTGCCCCTCTTCCAGTCCAGCTCTGCTGTGGCCAGGGAGTGCAGTGGAGGATGGCCCAGGTCCTTGGGCCCTGCACCCACATGGGAGACCAGGAGGAAGCACCTGGCTCCTGGCTTTGGATCAGCACAGCGTGCCGGCCATAGCAGCCATCTGGGAAGTGAACCAACAGAAGGAAGACCTCTCTCTAACTCTGCCTGTCAAAAAAACAAACAAACAAACAAACAAAACCAAGTCTCTTGTGTGCCAAAGTTCCAAGCTCTGCTCACTCTGCTGAGTGGCCTTCCTACATGGACACCAGCTGCTCCTCAGAAGTTTCTGGAAAAGTGTTACAGTGAAGACGCACATATACAAAGGCTGCTACATGTCAATTCTGGCTTCTCTGCCAAGCACGGGAAAAGGTTATTGTTGATGCACACAAGACTGGTTTCAACTCTAGAAACACTGAGTGACTATTAGAAGCTACCAATATAAATAGATCAGAGGTTCCTTCCTCTACTAAAAGAGCAAGGAGGGGCCAGCACTGTGGTGTAGCGAGTAGAACTGCCATCTGCAGTGCTGGCATCCCATATGGATGCTGGTTCGAGTCCCAGCTGTTCCACTTCTGATCCAGCTCTCTGCCAAGGCCTGGGAAGGCACTGGAGTCCTTGGGCCCCTGCACCCACATGAGAGATCTGGAAGAAGCTCCTGGCTCCTGATTTTGGATCCGCACTGTTGCAGCAGTCTGGGAGTGAACCAGCAGATGGAACACCTCTCTCTCCGTGTCTGCCTCTGCCTCTCTGTAACTCTGCCTTTCAAACAAATAAATAAATATTAAAAAAAAAAAAAGAGCAAGGAACTCAGGGACACACACACACACATTAAAAAAAACTTTGCAAGCAAAGTCTTACAGAAGCGAGCAACAGGCCCAGGCATTCAGGAAGCTTTAGAGACAAGGCCACCCGGAGCAGAAGCAGAAGCAGAAGGCGGGGCTGCAGAGACAACAGAACATCTGGACCGGTGGAGCATCTGGGATGGAGAGGAAGCCGGACAGGTAGGAGAGCGCTAGATTACAGGATGGGAAAGGTTTTGCATCACGTGTCAGGAAAGCTTGGACTTTGTTTGTTTAAAATAACTACTCCTATCCCGTTTCGCTGCATGTCATGGGGATCCAGGGAGACTTCCGGACAGGGAGTAAACTGCTCACAGCGGCGCTTCAAGGGCCTTTCTAAAAAAGGGTAAAGAGTGGCAATGGCAGGTGGGCCAGTGAGGAAGGGGCCACCCCTCCCCTCACCCGGCTGCCAGACACAAGACCTGTCCCTGTGACTGGGCCAAAGTCCCCAAGGCTGACCCACAGGATGGATGTCCAGCCCCAGCTCTGTTCTCTTGCTGGTTCTGAGATGCCGGTCAAGTTACAGACTTAAATGAGGAGGCTGAAATGAGGAAACATGGCGGCGAACACTCTGTCTCCCTCTAAAGCGTTACAGTTCAATGTCAGAACACAGGACACAAGTTTGTGCCTTTGCCTCACTTAAGGCATGAGGCCAAGTAGGTCTCAGATTACTCGGACCTCATCATGGATTCCGACTACATATCCATAACCGACAGAAAGCATTTTAAAAATGGGTGCACATTAGGCAAATCCACTTCGCAGTGCTACACAGATTATAAAGGGCTTCCCTGCGGCCTGGTGTTGTGCCAGCAGGGTGAGTCAGTGCTTGCAAGGCAGGCATCCCATACCCGAGTGCTGGCTTGAATCCTGGCTGCTCTGCTTCTGATACAGATTCCTGCTTATGTGCCTGGGGAAAAAGGAAGATAGGCCAGGTGCCTGGGCCCTCGCCACACACCTGGGAAACAAGGATGGAGTTCCCGATTCCTGGCTTTGGTCTGGCTCAGCCCTGGCTGTTGCAGCCATTTAGGGAATGAACCAGCAGATGGAAGACTGTCACTTTTTTGTTCTCTCTCTCCCCCCAAATATAAATAAGTCTTTTTTTTTTTTTTAAAGCAGGCTTTCCTTTCCCAATCTTAATAAGTGTTTGCCTTTCCCTCTCCCAAATTCTAGACCTTTCTCTTCTATCCTCACTTAACACAGCTGCCAGCCTTCTCCTAACTCACCTGCTTAGGGAAGAAAAATAATCTGTTGTAATACACCCATAAATTTAAATTCTAACTACAATATAAAAGCCAATGCCCTGTGACAGGCATCACTTCACATTTCCACAACACCTAAATCAAGAGCTGAGCACACAGCTCACTGAAAACCAATTCAACCAAGGTGTGCACCAACAGCACTTCCTTCCGCAAACAGGAGTGTTCCAGAACACCCTTCAAAAGTGGCCAGGCCTGCAGTGGTCAAGTAGATGGGATCATTGGGACCAGACTGGTAACCAGGATGGAGAGGGGAGGGAGGGGAGGGGAGGGGGGAGGAGAGGGAGGGGAGGAAAGGGAGGCGAGGACAAGGGGGAGAGGGAGGGGGAGGGGAGAGAGGGGAGGAGGGGGAGGGAGGGGGAAGGGGAGGGAGGGGAGGAGAGGGAGGGGAGGAAAGGGAAGGGACAGAGGGAGGGGGAGGAGGAGAGGGGGGAGGAGAAGAGAGAGGGAGGGGGGAGGAGGGAGGGGAGAGGGAGGGGAAGAGGGAGGAGGAGAGACAGGGAGGGGAGGAAAGGGAAGGGACAGAGGGAGGGGGAGGAGGAGAGGGGGGAGGAGAAGAGAGAGGGAGGGGGGAGGAGGGAGGGGAGAGGGAGGGGAAGAGGGAGGAGGAGAGACAGGGAGGGGGAGAGGGAGGGAGGGAGGGGGAGAGGGAGGAAGAGAAGGAGGGGAGGGGAGAGAGAGGGAAGGAGGGAGAGAGAAAGAGAAAGCAGAGAGAGAAAAGGGGGGGAGGGGGAGGGGAGGGGGAGGGGGAGGGGAGGGGGAGGGGAGGGGGAGGGGGAGGGGAGGAGAGAGAAACCTCCGTGATCCTCAGTGGTTTATACTCTCCACTTGCCAAAGAAGACTGATGATTGAAACCTGTGAGAGCTGCAGGCAAGAAGGCTGCCCCCAGCGATGCAAACCTGGATGAAGAGCTGGACCCCGGCATGTGCTAAAGTAACCACGTTAAAAATTAAACAGATCCCATAGGATTCAGAAAGAGCGTGAAGAGAAACGCCAGTGATGTCAACTTCTCAGGGAATGCACAGTACAAAGTGTAATTTGGCGCCCTTCCAGAATCTTGTCTTACATAGCTGTTGGGTGATTTAAAGAGATGAGGATTTCAGTGGCTTGAATCCTCTTTAAATATACACTATTTGAATGAACCCATTTATTGTAAATATCAAGGCATTGTGTTTGAAATTTCATACTTAAAAAAGTGTTCTCTGCCATTTTTCTTCAAACCTTTTAAGATACTTAAATGATTCCTGATTTAAAAAAAAACTACTAATCCTGGTGTTTAATGATGATAAAGGACTTGTCTATTTTTGTAACAAATCACCAGAACAGAAAGCTATTATGGAGTAATTAAACACCACATTCAGATATAGAGAAAAGGAGAATCGCAAATTACTTTTTACAGCTTGTTCTGAAGTTTTCTGAAGTGGAACTCATTTTAATCATTAAACGCCTCAAAGGTGTTAGAAAGTATTCAGGAGGTTTCTGTGATACCCTGTGATTCCTGGGCCTATGGCCTCGGATCTGCCGGGGTCTCCAGGAGCTGGCCCCAGCTTTGCTGAGCCCCTGCAGGCAGAACTGCTGCGGGGAGCCCACCTTTCCGCTCTTCCCACGAAGGCTGTGACCCTGGATGAAGCATGTTTGCGAACTGGGCCAAAGACCAAGTTTCCATGGGTTCCGGCTTGTATCGAGACTAACCACCTGTAGTTCTGTCTTGTTATTTTAAAGATACGATTGGTTTCGATTGAGTTAATCAGCTTTCTGAACATACTTGGCAGTGTGTAAGTGAATTAAAATATAAGGATTCCCTGCCTTTGGGCATTCCCAGGATTAATCACCAGCATCTCAGAGCTACCCAGTTAATGATTTCCCTACCCAGTCACCCGGGGCAGGCACTGCTGCAGCCCAGCCTGGACCAGCCCAGATCCCTGTAACCCTGCGCTAAGGCGCTCTCCTGGGACTCTCGCCCTTTTATAAACCGAAGCACCACTCCAGCATGCTCCCCACCATCACCTGTCCCCTCTCCCCTCCCCCAAGACCAAGGCTCACCAGGTGCCCCCAGTCCGTCAGCAGCTTTCTCCTGCAGGGGTGTCCGCTCTGCCCGACTGGCCACCCCTTCCAAACCAGAGCAATCTCTTAACGTCTCACATTTTCCATTTTTTTCCCCCAAACACAAATTACGCATAAAGGCCCATCTTATGTAAAAGGGCTCAGAAGGGGCCAATATTTTCCTTCAGTGAGCGCGGCTTTGGGCAAGAGTCCGTCACTCACCGTGATCAATGGTCGCTGCCCTGGGTGTCCCGGCAGCTCTGCGTCGGTTCCTTTTTGGTTTTGGCTCCTTTGCCTCTGTGCTCCACCACCCCTCCCTGTTGTGAGATGGTCCAACTGTGCTTACAGCCCTGAAGGATGTGCGCTTTTTGTGCTAAACCCACAAAGAGTCCACAATTTCTTTGTTACCTTGGGAGGAAAACGCCTACAACCAAGTCGTCTCTCTCCAGTCCGCTTTCAGAGAAAATTTGAAGCCCCTGGAAGAAGTCTGAGCCATCAGAACCCATTCCATTCTCACCTGGTTCAGCTCAGGTCTACCTGTGACAGCCACGTGGGGCCGTAGCGAAACGAAGGAACACGTGCGAAGAGAAACAGCTACAACAGGTGTGGGAAACAGGACTTAAAATCTGAAGATGCGGCTAGTCTTTCTAGTCTTTTTCACTTGGCACAGGTGTTTCCGAATTCTCCACGTTTGGCTTAAACTTATACACAGCAGAAGACACCTCACTCAAGAGAGGTCCACCCCTGGCTCCAACTCAGCTCACTCCTCAGAGACCTGGGCCTGCAAACTTGGCGAGGCCTTGGGCTGGATCACTCAGCAGCCCCAGGGAAGGCATTTGGCTCCTGGATTTCTTTTTTTTTTTCTTTTTTTTTTTTTTTTTTTTTTGACAGGCAGAGTGGGTAGTGAGAGAGAGAGACAGAGAGAAAGGTCTTCCTTTGCCGTTGGTTCACCCTCCAATGGCTGCCACGGCTGGCGCGCTGCGGCCGGTGCACAGTGCTGATCTGAAGGCAGGAGCCAGGTGCTTCTCCTGGTCTCCCATGGGGTGTAGGACCCAAGCACTTGGGCCATCCTCCACTGCACTCCCTGGCCACAGCAGAGAGCTGGCCTGGAAGAGGAGCCACCGGGACAGAATCCGGCGCCCCGACCAGGACTAGAACCCAGTGTGCCGGCACTGCAAGGCGGAGGATTAGCCTGTTGAGCCACGGCGCCGGCCCCCAGGCTGTTATTAAAGGGCCATGTTCTGACCCACAAGCCTCTGGGTCATGAGTAATGAGTCTCGGGGTGTGTTCTCCCTCTGTCCCTAACAGAGGGTGAACAGTGTAGACAACATCCCTGGCCCCCCAAATGCCCTGCTGACGTCCTGCACCAAAGGCTGCTGTGCCACCTCCGTCACCACCCCCCCCCCAGCCCCACACTGGGTAGGACGCAGAGTCCCCCACAGGTCAGCCACAGTCACTGCCAGATGCCCAGCCCCCTGCTATGGACTCAGTATCTGGGTGTCCCCCAAAGTCGTATGTTGCAACCCTAACCCCCAATATGAGGCGTATTGGGGAGGTGAGCAGGGTTATTGAGGGCCTGACAGTGGAGACTTCGTAATGGGCTCAGTGCCCTTGAAAGAAGAGAGAGCAGAGAACTTCCTTCTCTGTGGGTCCCAGAGGCCATGCAAAGAGAAGGCTGCGTTGTTAGACCCTCGGAGTGAGGATGTTAACACATCGAGAGGCACACCCCAGAGACTCAGAGTCCAGACCAGCTGATGCAAAAGCAAGAGGATTTATTCGGCGTCTGCGCAGAGGGGCCTCCTGAACTCGGGAGTCCAGAGAGCGCCCCCAGTACAAAGCCACACAGTTTATATACCCGCAGCGACCAATCAAAAGCACTATAGTGTCCATGCACACAGCAGTCCAATCCGCGAGCTGATCATGTGAAGGGCATGCGTCTTCTATCCAATCAGCTATGGGATCACATGGGAGGCCATGCACACAACAGTCCAGTCCGTGAGCTGATCATGTGAAAGGCATGCGTCTTCTATCCAATCAGCTACGGGATCACATGGGAGGCATGCACCTCGTCGCCATTTTGTTGTTTACTTCTTTAGTAGTTCCTTTCCCTGCCAGCGCCATCTTGTTCACCCTGGGGGGGGGGGCACGTCTCGCTCCCTTTGTTCCCCTGGTGGGAGAGCGGTGTCCCGCTCCCCACACCATTATTTGAGTATTAGGAGGCATACAAACTGGGTTAGGTCTTAGCACAGCCAGGCACAAGTGTCGCAGCTAGCTAAGCATAGGGTCCCTTATTTTTATAGCTGCACCTAATTTTAGCTTTGGGGGAAAAAGTTTAGGGCTGTGATTTTTAAACTTTAATTTTTATTTGGGGCAAAGGTGACTTCTTGTTTTTAATGGTATTGGCTTAGGTCACTCCATCTTGGTTTGATTTTTAAGGTTCTTCAGCATGAGTCCAGCCAAGAGACTTCCGAGTGAAACCCACCCCGCCAGCCCCTTGATCCTAGACTCCCAGCCCACAGAGCTGCCAGAGGCAAACGTCTGCTATTTAAGCCACCCGGTGTGTGGTACTTAGCATGTGCCAGGGCCCGTCCCTGGGAGCCTGGCCATTGCCTTTCAGGACAGGGACATGAGAGGAGGCCAAGGCTGGGGAGCCACAGAGGTCCCCCAGGGGACTGGAGCTTACCTGTGCCTTGGCATTTGCTGCAAGCACACCACCAGCTGGCCATGAACATGGGCACCCCCTAGTGCCCTCTGGGGATTACAACTCCAGCCCAGGGGCCCAAGGACAGGACCCCGCCCCCTCCAGAGCAGCCCTTCCTCCCACCCTTGGCAGCTGCTCCGCCCAGTTCCCTCCTGAGAGACCCTCAGGTCAAGGCCTCCGACAGGAGCCACAGCACTGACCACAATCCCCTTTCAGCAGAGAAAGGTAGAACATTCCCCATCTACACCCAAAAAAGCAGACTGCCAGTACCTTTTCCAGACACAAAAGAAGAAAAGCATGTGCTATTCATATTGCTAAAAATTACCAAGGGCAAACAAATCACTGTGGAGAAAAGCCGAATTAATATGGCCCCAACTTCCAGGAGGCAGGCAATGAGAAAAAAGACCTGGACCCCCCCCCCAAAAAAAGGCTAAAAGCAGGCAACTGATAAAAAATACTGAATAAATCTCATATATATGAATATATAAATTAAACGTACACAATGGGTGCCCCATATGAGGGAAGGGGCAACTGTTAGGATAAAAGAGCAACTGTTAGGATTAAACACACACACACACACACATTTCTGTAATCAAGAAAGGGCCTGCCACAAGGTACAGTCTGGTCACCATGGCCAGGAGGTTCCCTCTTTTCCCCCAAAACTCTGACATACAACCTTCCATTTCTCCCATAGCATAGTTGGATGTTTGTTTATTTATTTGTATCTGTTTGAAAGGCAAAGTGAAGGAGGGGGTATCTTCCATCCACAGGTTCACTTCCCAAATGCCCACACCAGCTAGGGCTGGGTCAGATCAAAACCAGGAGCCCAGAGCTCAGCCCTGGCCTCCCACCTGGGTGCAGGGGCCCGAGCACTTGAGCCATCTTCTGCTGCCTCCCAGGGTGCACTAGCAGGGAGCCAAGGAACCAGGACTCGGTCGAGGCCCCATTCAGTGTGGGACGTGAGCGTTCCCAGTGGCGGCTTCACTGGACACAGCACAACACTCACCTGCGCACTGCGATCCATACCTTCCCCCCCACCTCACTGGTTATATCCTGTTACCACCAGCCTTTCATTAAACAGGAAAAGTTCACTGCTTACAGGCAACTATGTTTCAACACCCCCACTACAACCAGGGGAACAAACATGTGTGGAGTGCTCCCTTTGACCCAGGCCTTGGGTGAGCACTTAAAGTGCATTAGTTCATCCCACCCTCACAAAGAACTTACAATGCTCTATTATTATTATGTGATAAGAGGTAACATTTATAGAGTTGAAAATATAAAAACCTAGAAGAGTACACAGTGGAAAGCCTCCCACTTCTGCCCCTCTCAGCGCCAGTTCCCACATCCTCTCTATGGCTGACTACAGTTATTATTAGAGCCTCATGTATCCAGCCAGTTTCCTTCTGTCTAGAGACGCCTCTGGTCTGATACAGATACAAAGGCAGCGTTTTGAGGCTGGCCTTGTGCTGCAGTGGGTCAAACCACTGGTATTTCAAATCAGAGCACCCGTCGGTTGGAGCCTGGCTTCTCCGCTTCTGATCCAGCTTCCTGCTTGTGTGCGCGGGAAGGAAGCAAAGATGGGCCCTGCCACTCCTGTGGGAGACCAGGGTGGAGTTAGCTCCTGGCTCCTAGATTCAGCCTGGCCCAGCACTGGCCGTTGTGGCCATTCTAGGAGTGAACAAGCAGACGGAAGATCTTTCTCTCTCTTTCTCAGTCACTCTGCCTCTCTTTGTCACTCTGCTTTCCAATAAATACATAAATCTTTTTTAAAAAGATACCATATTATGCAAACTGATGTGCACTAAGAAATAAGTGCTTGTCTTGAAGACCTTTACATAGGGAACCACCTCATTCTGGGGACAACTGTGTCGTGTTCTCGTCTGTGGATGAAACACAGAGCACCTGACCACACGTCTACAGAAGGCAACCTGGACACTGCTAAGATTACATTTCACAGAAGAGAAAACCAGGAAGCCACGTGGCTGGGTCCAGAGTCACTTAGCCGGCTGGACAAGGACTCAGGCTGAACATGGTCAGGCTCAGGCCCTGCTCATTGGCAATCTGCTCTACTTACTGCCTGGCACAACGCCTGCTGTGCAGGAGAGAATAAGCACTTGAATAGAGTCATGAGCCAACAAACCAGAGACACACACTTGCGCGCGCGCGCACAAACACACACACACGTAAGAGGAGCGACTCGGCTGCCTCTCTCTCCCCCACCCTGCACCACCATCACGGTTCTCTGTCCCATCTGTGTGCACCCACTCCTGTGCACCACCAAATGCAACAGCAAAGAAGTCTTCAGCCTTTAACGTCCTGCCAAGTCCTGCCTCATCCCTACACACTGATTTCATGCTATCAAGCCCTAGATAAAGGACAACCTAGAACGGACACAAACTTTGCCTTGGCGGGCCAACAAACCAGAGCTGAGTGCAACAAGGGCCCGCAGAAGTGAGGCAAAGCGGGTTCTTGGGGTCAGACACCAGCTGTGCCTGCAGCCCCCAGGCGGCACACGGACACACCTGAGCGTCAGTGCAGATCAAACCGCCAACCTGCACTCCTCACTCTGGGGTCGAGTGCCGGCTTGCCTCGACGGGACAGACGTCCTGAAAACCTTCCGTTCCTTGCAAATGCGCCATAAAGCTGACACATGGAGCCTCGTTTTTACGCTGTGTTTTACATTCGGCTCAGCCTTCCAATAAATTTAACACCGGAATTATATACAACGTTAAGTGCATGTAAACCCAGCTGATTTCTTCCCAGGCTCTTCGGCGAGCAGCTGCTGGGAAGGTGCAGCCTTTGACAACAGGAAAGCTGCCTCTTTCCACGCTGCAGGCCTGCAGGGACCTGGGCCTGCAAGGTGACCTCCTGGTGACCCCGCGAGGTATCAGAAAGGTTTACTTCATCTGACTTGTAAGTGCTAGTGCACTGCAAACTTCACCACGTGCACCCGGCCTTCAATTCTCTCCAGACACCAAATGCCTGCCTTTGCAAGGGCCAACCTGCCTTGACTTGGAGTGTGCGTGTCATGGATGTTTACACGTGTGACACACACCATTCCCTGCCCACACTCTGCATGTTCCACATCCGCTGGACATCTTTGGAGAGCAAGCAACTGATGGAAAAATACAATCCTTCTTTCCTCTGACACTTTGCTGTCATGATTGATAATAAGAGTTATTTATTTAACAAGGGCTCAGAATTACAACTTAATTGGTTGTAATCTGTTCAGTGAAGAAATAACATCTTCTGCAATTATTCTAATCTAATCCACTTAATCTAAAATCTATGGGACACTAAAGACTTTTCTGAGATGAAATATTTAAGTTTCAACGATTGACATGCAAAATATGTGGCCACTAATTTTAAAGGCTAGCCGACAAAAACAAAATCATAGCCGACAAAAACAAAATCATTTTTGCCATGTCGAAGACTAGTTTCTCAGCTACAAGATTAGCATTTGTAATCGTCCTAAAGTAAGAAACTTCAAAAGTTGATAGGTTTGTTCTTCAGTCCCTGCAACAATTGGGCTCACACCAAAATACATGGCACAGAAACCTCACAGCAAGAATATCGCCAGCCATGTCCAGCAATATTAGAAGCAAAAAGAAAAATGCATTTTACCAAGGTGACCACAGGAAAAGAGAGGTCAGGTAGCCAATCAGTGAACCAACAGGGTCATCTTCATGTGTGGGTTTCCATTAAGAACATTTAGATTTGTATTTACGGTTCTTCCTATCATATCACGTTGATCAATTTTGTTGAAACAATGCAGTGTCTCAACACCGTTGGCTTCGCCTGCCTCCTGCATCTCGGGGTTTGGAAATGGATATAGTCAAAATGCAGATCACGATGGAACAATTTCTTGACATTTTTGTTTTATAATTATTATTATCACAGCACAATTCTAGTGGGGCTTTGCCAGAAATATATCAGAGGTGAAAATCTTTTTAAAGTAAATCACTATAAAATCCCTTTCCTCTACACCACGCTGCAAGTGCAGTGTCGAAAGGTCTTTGGGGAAAATAAATAATGGAAATTTTGTTATTGATCTCATGCAGAGGCTCTGACTCTAATGAGTTATTGTTATTTTACCCACAGCAAATATTATGAGGTCCAAAATAATAACATTCAATTAAAAAAAGAAAGCCTGATAAAAGGGAGATAAAAATGCAACTTAACAATGAATTCTTTTCAGTACTTCCTAACCACTAATTTAGTCTGTCATGTATTTAGAATGAAATTCCTTCTAAAAAGGAGTTTCCTATGCCACAGTCATAATTAAAATTATTATTTATCTTGTGATAGACAAGTATCACCTTCAACAAAAGGAGGTTGCTGATCTTCATTAAAAGATAATTTCTACTTGGGTTTTTTTAAACATCTAACAAAAGCCTAAAGCAGCTAGCCAGGTCTCCTAGGATTGGCTGAAATTCTGGAGGAGTTAAATTTGAGCCCAATATCAGTGCAGTTTCGGATGTGTTCTACAATAGAACCCTGCCCACCGGAGACAAGGGTCATCAGACTGAGTGGTCACAAGTCCCTCAGAGTTTAACTCCATCCAGGAAACCACAGCGCATCATGCAGGGGAAGAAAGTAGCTACAAGCTGGCGCTCACCCCATTTCCCTATGCTGTGCTGTAGAAATCGGAAAACACTACATTTAAAAAATCCTGCATCTGCTGCATCAGGCCACCAAGAAAACCCAAGTGACTTACGAGTTTCAAAGGGAAGCAGCTGGGCTAAACCCAAGTCCCCCCACAAAGCTCCCGCTGTTTCTTCACAGGCTGACCTAACGCGCCCGGCACTTCTCACCCCACCCTGGTGGCCCAGCCGCCTCGCTTCGTGGGCTCTTTGGTGTGAGGACCCCCAAGCACCAGACTTGACTGCTCCCTGGGCACCCATGCGTCACCCACCCATCTCCTCACCGCACAGGACAGTAGGACTGGACCCTCGGCACCCAGTGACTACTGTCTTTCTCCTAAACCCTACCTACCAAAACCACGTTTACACAGAGGCACTTTCTAGAAAGGGAATTGCTCTCCTCTCAAGGATCGGAGTCCCGCCATTTCTCAAACCCCAAAGAGTCTAAAGAAAAAACGAATCACACTGAACTTTTGTTCCTTGGAGCCATCCACTCCAACTCCTGGGCAGAATGCAAAGGCCCTCAAACAGGAAACAACTGGAAAGGGTCGTGGGTGAAGAACCCCTTCTCCTTCTCCCCTGCCCCCACCACATGACGACACAGTTAAGTTTCATTTGCTTTTGTTTTTCTTTTCTTTTTTTTTTTTTTTTAAGATTTGTTAATTTTTCTGGAGGCCAGAGTTGCAGGGAGAAAGAGATTCTTCTACCATCTGCTGTTCACTCCCCAAGGGGCTACCCTGGCCAGCGCTGAGCTAGGCTGAAGCGAGGAGCTTCAGCTGGGTCTCCCACGTAGGTGCAGGTGCCCAGGCACTTGGGCTATCCTCTGCTGCTTTCCCAGGTGCATTAGCAGGCAGCTGGATCAGAAGTGGAGCAACTGGGACACAAATGGGTGCCCATATGGATGCTAGCATCGCAGGTGCTTGCTTTACTCACTACACCACAACACCAGCCCCTTCACTCGCTTTTCTAACCTATGAGCCCCTGACCTGCTTGCTGACTGAGTCACTAAACCTCACACACCTCTGCAGACTGGTATCCCAGGGGCCAGTGCTGAGGCTCAGCAGGGTAAAGCTGCAGCCTGCAGCACCAGCATCCCATATGGGTGCAGGTTTGAGTCCTGGCCGCTCCACTTCTGGTCCAGCTCCCTGCTAATGCACCTGGGAAAGCAGCAGAGGATGGCCCAAGTTCTTGGGCCCCTGCACCCACATGGGAGACCCGGAGGAAGCTGCTGGCTCCTGGCTCCTGGTTTTAGCCTGGCCCAGTCCTTGCTGTTGAGGCCATTTGGGAAATGAACCAACAGATGAAAGATCTCCCTCTTCCTCTCCCGCTCACTCTCTTTCACTCTCACTCTCACTCTGTAACACTCTGCCTTGCAAATAAATAAATAAATCTTAAAAAAAAAAAAACAAACCCTGGCATCCCATCCAGTAATGGCACACAGTAGGGTCTCAAGCAACGTCTGCAGAGTGAAAGGGACAACCGAATGACCGCAGCTAACTGCCAGAGCAGGGCTCCACGTGAGGGACCATGCGGAGCACTCGCATCGTCAAGACAATCCCACAGGTAGGCATAGTGAAGGTCAACCCATTTTACAGATAATGAAACTGAGGCTTACAGAGGTTAAGATTACCCAGAAAGCAGGCAAGCTTGGGATTTGAACATCAGTGCTGGACCTTACACTCTCAACCACTTTACTAAACAAAGGGCTTCACACACTGATGAAACAATACAGAAACAAGCCCTTACTTAAGGTACATCTATTTTCACATAGTGGAACATTGAGAACTTCTTAATACATTCGATATCTAAACTGTAGGGTTTTATAACACTTTATATATAATACTGTATAATATTGACAAAATCGTGTCTTTTTGCGAGACCAACTTAAAGAACTTTCAAAACCAACAATGGAGAGGACACCAATTCACACCTTTCCAAGAACCTGTCACCAAGAGGTTCATGGTCCCCTTGCTTCTGTCCAGCTATCTTGTGAGCATTTCAAATTGCCTGGAAGAGTCTGGGAAAACAGACAGGCCTCGGAGAACCAAGCCTGTCAAAACAAATCTCTACCACACAATGTCACAGTTCCTATGTTGCCTTCATTCAGATGCAAAAACGTGGAGTCTCGGCCGCCTCCCAGCTGAGTGTCTGCATTGTCCCCTTCCCCAGGTTAGCATCCTCAGCTGATCCGAGCAGAAGTTCAATGGGCATTAATACTTATTGCCACATGACGCAGATGAGACTGGGGATGGAATGAAAATGCATTGGCTGAGGTTCCACGTTGGCAGCAAACAGAGGTTCATCACAAACAGGTACCATCTGGAACTGATGGGATGGCCAAATTGGGTATTTTTTTCTAAACAGAGCAGTATTTGGCACGCTACTTGTGATTTTTTTTAGATACAGGTGGAGACAGATACTGTTGTTATGTTAAAAGATTGGGTACTTACTGGCTGCACTACTGCGTATTGTTCTAGAGGTTATGTAGAAATATCATTAGATCCAGAAAGAAGTTTCCCTGACAGGAAGAACAGAAGAAACTATTTGATACCCAGCTATTCTCACTGGAAGGCAGCAAGAAATAATCAAGGATCTGAAAAGTGAGCTAAAGGACACAATCCCCAAGCAACTATTGCGAGCTTCCAAGCTGGTTCCTGCCAAGGAGGTCTCAAAAACAAAAGCTGACACAGAGTGCAGAGGGGAACTCGGGCTCTTACCCAGATGATTTTAATCACAACATCCCCTCAACTGAAAAACCCAGAAAATTAAAGATACAATATAAGGGATTCTTATTTTTTGGCTTGAATTATCCAGATAATTGCTTCATCTCCCCACTACTCTTGTTTAGACATAGCCTAAAACCCATCCTGCCTGTTGGCAATTCAAAGTCCAATTATTTGCAGATGCGCGTACTTAGGGATGTGAGTGTCTATGGTTACAATTACGGGCAGATGGAACTCAGCACAGACCAGAGTCAGGTCTAAAGTTTTGGAAGCCTATTGTGAAAATGTGGTTATAAACAGAGATAATTCCTTTTAAACTCAACTCTCTATAAAAAGTCACTCAAGCAGGTAATGGCAATTTTCTCCCCAAAATCTATACCATATACAGTAAAATATTTACTTAAAATTGCCCTACTTTGATTTTGAGCAGAGAGGATAGCCATGAAAACACAGTTTTTAATGACAGAATCCCATCAGAAACTCTTTGTTTTGGGTTCAGAAACCATATTTATAGGAAATACATTTTTTATTATATGTATTTAAGATGTGAGATATGACATTTGGATATACAGTGAAATGATTACTGTACTCAAACAAATTAACATATGTATCTAATATGTTTTCTTAAATCAATCAGAAAAACTACCTCCCTTCTAAATACTTCTTCTCACACTGATATTTGACTGATCTATTTATCTCTCCCAAATATTTCCATCCTTACATGGCATTTAAAATCTTACTACACTTATGCACCCCAAATTTGACTTCTTTAGGAATATATTCTTCAACTACAGAATAAATTCAAATATTTGTATCACAAAGGAGAAGCAAAGAATGCCACTAACTCTGATTCAGTCCAAACTATAAATTCATTTTAATTAAAGATATTTGATAAGCACCCATGCTGAAAGAAACGCAAGGGGGGTGGCATGAGAGAAAAAAGAGTTATCTTTTGCAGAAAAATTAAAAATCACAGGAAGAATACAATAACCCAGGGAGGCCTCTGGAACATTCTATTTGAATCCCTTTTCTAAGTATAGTGGTTAAAATTTGGTACTTCTCCTATCCAGTCAGATGCAGGTATAAAAAGGAAAGGAAAAAAAACCCAGAAAGCACTAAATGCAATATAACAAAACTAGTTATTTTTTGAATTGAGAAAAGAGGCATATACCTTTAAGGCAATAATTTTCAACCTGGCCTGCACATTGAAAATTATCTGGGAGCTTTAGAAAAAAAAAATCTAGGTGCCAGGATTCTAGAGCTCTTTGTTATTCCAGTGTACAGTCTGTCTTCAGAGACACCGTGACAGCGCCCTAGCAGGCAGCTGCCATGGCCACAGGCCCTTGTCAGGAAACCCTTGCAGAGCTCACAGGAAACCAGCATCCCAGAAGACATACATCTTGAAAACAGGCCCTCACCATCTCTGCTCACTGGCCTGAGGACAAGACACAGAACAAACATGAATCTTGTAAGGATGGAGTCCTCCGTGGTGTGAGGAGTTCATTTAAAAACAGCCCAGCACCCATGAAACAAGAAGGCCTAGCCAAGAAAAATATAGCCCTACATAGGGGGCCAACGCTGTGGCACAGCAGTTAAGCCACCATTTGCAGTGTCGGCATTCAATATAGGCTCCAGTTGAAGTTCTGGCTGCTCTGCTTACGATCCAACTCCCTGCTAATGCATCTGGGAAAGCAGAGGAATGGCCCAGGCTCTGGGTCCCTGTACACACATGGGAGACCCAGAAGAAGCTCCTGGCTCCTGGCTCCTAGCTTTAGCTTGGCTCAGCCCCAGCCAGTTTGGGGAGTGAACCAGCAGGTGGAAGACTTTTTCGCTCTCGCTCTCACACTCTCCCCCTCCTCAGTCTCTCTGTACCTCTGACTTTCAAATAAATAATTTTTTAAAAGACTCTATGTAGGACTGTACGGGAAAGCCACTATCAAAGATGAACATAGAGTTGAGATATTTAAATACACAATAAAACAAAAACAGTCATGACAGCCTGCAAGAGCAGTTACTGACAGAATGTGATAATGCATCAATCTGAAATGAGGCTTTAAATAATTATGCTCCATGAGATAGACGAAGAATAGAAGCCACAATCTTCATCAAAAAGATTTTCTAAATTATGTAGGAATTCTAAATTTATAATCCACATTTGTAAAAATAAAAACATTCAATGTACAAATTCAATGAAACACAGAAGATAATTAATGATTAGGAAAGATGGAACCAGACACCTGACCCAGAAGGGATGTTAGAGAAATAAAGAAATGGAAAATAAGAATTCAGTGTCATGAGAAATGGAGGAAAGAATAAACTGCTCTATCTGATAGAAGTTCAAAAGGAAGAGAAATGAGGTCATGGAAAAGTACTGGAAGAGATACCCACAGTGAGTATTCACATAGGAAAGAAAACACACCTCTCTTTTTAATGCCTAAGAGGAGAAATTTAAAACAATTCCATGACTAAATATCAGTGAAATTGGTGAAGCAAAACAACAAGGAAGCCTGACAATATTAGAAAGAAGAAAAATTAAAATATAGCTCAAAGTTACAATAGCTCATGAGAGTGACAACAGACATTGCACCAGCAGTAACATGTGCCAGCTAGCAGTGGAATAACATTGTAAAAATGCCAAAAGAACTGCCAAACTAGAATATAAGATTATACCCAAGTAATTATTATTCAGGAAGAAAGAGTAAATGAAGACATTTTTCAACATAAAAAGACACAATGAGACACATGTCTGAGAAAGAATTCTTATCCAAAATACACAGAAAAAAAATTCTTAAAACTTGACACTAGGAAAACAACTCCATTTTAAAAATGGGTAAAAGAACTGATCAGACATCTCACTGCAGAAGACACACAGATGGAAAACAAGCCTATGAAAATATGCTCAGCATGATGTGCTGTTAGGGTACTGCCAAGTAAAATTAATCAACACGAGAGATGACTACACACCTAAGAGCATGGCTAAAACCCAAAAACCTGCCATTACCAAATGCTGGTGCGGACGCCAAACACGGAGCACTCTCATTCATAACTAGTGATGCTGCAAAACAGTACAGCTACTTTGGCAATTTCATAAGCTAAACATAGACTTAAAATGGGATCCAACAATCACACGCCTAGGTGTTTACCCAGCTGAGTTTTAAAACTTAGATCTACACAAAAAGATCTGAACAGAGATGTGTATAACTTAATTCATAATCTTCCAAAACTAAAAGAAGTAGAGACTCCAAGGAACTTGTCCTTGAATAGTTGAATGGATAAACAAATGATGGTACAGCCATTCCATGTAATACAATT
Organism: Oryctolagus cuniculus; assembly: GCF_964237555.1. NCBI lineage: Eukaryota > Metazoa > Chordata > Mammalia > Lagomorpha > Leporidae > Oryctolagus > Oryctolagus cuniculus. Next base: position 14,104,483 of record NC_091446.1, on the reverse strand, counting down.
ATTCAGTGACTGAAACAAGTGAATTATCAAGCCACACAAAGACACAGAGGAACCATAAGTGCATAAGGGAAAGAAACCAGCCTGCAGTTGTAGGATTCCAATGTTAGGACATTCTTGAAAAGGCAAAATTATGGGCACAGTATAGAAGTCGGGGTTGGCAGAAGCTCAGAGGAATAAGGTAGGGCAGGGAGAAGCAGTAAACATGAGAAACACAAGACATTGTTAGGGCAGTGAAACTATTCCACATGATGCTATGAAGGATACACAGTATTGCACATTGGTGGAAATCTGAAGAACTGCGTAACACAAAGAGGAAATATTAATGTAAAACCATGGACTTCAGTTAGCAATAATGTACCAGTGTTGACTCATTAATTGTAACAAACATACCCTCTACGGTTGTCCCCCAGGGGTTCACGTGTGGGAGGCTTGGTTTCCAGAAGGGCAGTGTTAGGGTGGTGGGGCCTTGAAGGGGTAGGGCCTAGTGCAAGTTAAGTCCAACAGGCAGCACCACTTTCAGAAAGGTTTAATGCAGGTCTCACGTAGCTGGATTGGTCTCTGGGAAAAAACCAGATGTAAGTCCCTCCTCCTGCACCTGCTCCTGCCAGTGAGAGACCATCCATGCGAGGTCCTCACCAGAGCCAGGCTCTCAGACCTCCAGAACTGCGGGCCACATGAACCTCTTTGCTTTGTAAGTTATCCAGTCTCGGTATTTTGTTATAGCAACACAAAATATGCTACAACAATACCACACTAAAATAAGATATTAATAATGGGGAAAACTGCCAGGGTGGAAAAGTATCCGATAATTCTTTGTACTGCTTAATTTTTCTTTAGATCTAAGTTGTTCTAAAAAATATAGTCGTGAGGAAGGCACATTTGGTGCAGTAATTAAGACACTGTTTGTGGGGGCCAGCTCTGTGGTGTAATAGGTTAAGCTTCTACCTGAGATGCTGGTTCACATCTGGGCTGCTCCTCTTCCGATCCAGCTCTCTGCTATGGCCTGGAGAAAGCAATAGAAGATGGCCCAAGTGCTAGGGCCTCTGCATCCACATAGGAGACCCAGAAGCAGCTCCTGGCTCCTGGCTTCAGATTGGCCCATCTCCGGCTATTGCAGCCATTTGGGGAGTGAGCCAGAGGGCAGAAGACTTTTTCTCCCTCTCTCTGTAACTCTACCTCTCAAATAAATAAATAAATAAATCCCTTAAAAAAAAATACTGCTTGGGATGCGTACATTTCAGCCTCCTGGAAATCTGCACCTTTGGAGACAGCAGGTGACACTGGCAGTGGTTGGGTCTCTTCAACCCACATGGGGACCCAGGCTGAGTTCCAGCTCCTGACGTTGGATAGGCCCAGCCCTAGCTGTTGTAGGCATTTGAGGGAGGGAACAAGTGCATGAGATCTGTTTTACTCTCTCTCTCAAATAAACACACACACAGTCTATTATTAATTAGAAAAGGAAAAAAGTGATTACCATGTATAAACTCTTGATGAAATAACTATTTTTCACAAGATAGACACCAGCAAAAACACACTCAACCTAGAGAGGTAAGCCAAGAAATGGGTTAATATGTTAATAAATGCAGTGACCAATCAAAAGCTAAAACTAATTCTTAAGAATGTTAACACATGGAAACAGTGCATATCTCCTTGTACAAGATGTGAATAGTAGCTCAATAAAGCTGTTACCAAAAATAAAAGTGCATGCCTCACAACCCAGTCATTCTATTTCTAAGTACAAATTCCCCCTACACGCACAGAGAGACCAGAGTAGGAGCACCACTGTGGCATTATTTGGAATTTCAAAGGCAAGGGAAGGAGCTAAATGTTCTTCAAGAGCGGAGGATCATTCACGGAAGGGTTTAGATGACAAAGCTTCCACCCGCCGCCAGGACGAACAGCAGCTCCGTGAAACCTGGGGTCAGAGAAGCAGATATGCTCAGATGAGTGAGCAGCCCTTCGAAGTCATCTGTCCCAAATGGAAGTCTCTAAGTTTCCACCTCCATTGCAAAGATGGCATTCATTCCCACCCCTCTCCCAACTCAGAAAATGGCACCAGAATTCATCCAGGTAAGTGACAGCACCAAAAGTTCTCTCACCCCCTTCCCTAATCCATCCCTGTCCATCCCTAACCAAGCGTGAGCCCACATCAGCTGTGAGCTATACCGGAGCAGCCTTCTTCCTCAACTTCTCCTCTTGCCCATCAACAGTATGAAATTCCTCTAAAACATAAAAAAAAAAAAAAAAAAAAAATCACAACACCATCCTCTCCCAAGCCCTCCAGCCCCTCCGAGAGCTTCTTGTCACACATGGGATCAAATCCAAAGTCTTTATTGTGGTCTCAAAGACCTCAGAGCCACGAGATTGGCCGCTGGCTGGCTCTGCCACTGCTCAGTTGGCTGCCATCATCTTGTCCCTTGAGCCTACTAACCCCTTTCTACCTGCAAGACTGGGCCCTGGCTGGCTGCTCGCTCCCACTGGCTGTGTACTAGGCTTCCTGAGGCTCATGACTGCCACTTCACTGTCACACAACCTACAGGGCTTCCTCTAAAAAGGTGCCCACCCCCCTCTCTCCTCCTTAGCTCCTCTGGTTGTCTTTCCTGCATATTCATTTACCATCCATCTCCCCCTGGACAGAACCTAGGTCTCTAAAAGGCAAAGACTTTCTGGCTTGTTCCCCAGAGCTCCAGCATACCCAACCTAGGCATTCACAAAATACTCGTAGAATGAAGTAGTCATTGGGTGATCCTCTTATCTGACTTTAACCGAACCAGTAATAGCTCCTTTTGCAAAAAGTCATGAGGTTAATGGCTATGCTGGTAACTTCTGGGTGATAGGTACACAGATGCTAGCTGCAATTCTCTCATGTTTGAGGGTCACTGACATGAGACCATAATTCCCAGCTGACTGTGTGTTCCACAGATTGAATCCAACCAGATCTGTGGTCCTGAACTTGTTCCAGAACGTGGTCGGGTGGCACAAGGGGAAGGCAGACAGCGGGGAGCAGCCACGGAGAGGGAGAGCAGGGGGCTGCCTAGGCTATGCCTTCTAATTGGCATGAATTCACGTTGCTTTCCACAGTTTAGGAGCTCAGTCTCTGTTTCAGCCTGTGTTGAATCTTGAAGGAAAAGCAGAACAATTAGAAGTGGGCTGCTTTTGAATGGTGGCACTTGCCAGGCCTTTTGCCACAGTCATCTCCTGCAAGCCTGCCCACAGGTAGACAAAATACCTAAGGCAGACAGGACTGGAACCCCAGGTCCCACTGAGGCTTGAGCAGCTAAGGGGCCAGCCTAAGAGAATGAGACTCTCTCTGAAGGGCATGCCAGCGCCTGCACCCTTCTCAGATGGGTGTAGTGGGTCCTTCACAAATGTGACAATGACGACAGTGGGCTGAGAGGACCCTGCAGGCTGGCTCCATGGATGCCAGGTGCGCTGCCACTCCCTCCCGCTGGCTCCAACCAGTCCAAGGTGACTTCTCCAGCCTCATCTTACATCGGCCTCTCGTGCCTGCTCCCTCATACACCCTCTGCCCCTTGCCTCTCTCTTTCTGGAACATTCTTCTAGTTCCAACCAAGCCTGCTCCTGTCACAGGCTCTCCTAGCACCATCTGCCTATTCCGGCCAGCATTCCTGATGCTTGGACTTCTTGTTGTATTCGTGTCTCTGTCACCTGCTAGACTATAAACCTCCCTGAGGGCAGGGACCAAGCCTGCCTTTGGTCCCTGCTCTGTCTGCTATCGCTGAGTACCCAGTTGGGGATGGCGTGAGGCTCGCTTGTGACCACGAGGAAGGCAAGCAGAAGAAGCTGCTGGGAGATGTCACTCATCTCCTCTGATAAGATTTCCAACACTAGGGGAGGAGCCAAGGCCTGGGAGTTAGAAGTCGTATTCTCAATGGCAGCGTCTGCCAGAAACCTGCCCTGTCTCAGGACCTCTTAAGTTCTAAGAATTAACAAGCTCCATTTATCATCTAAGCCTCTTTGAGGAGAGTTTTCTGTCATCCATACAAGAAACAGCACTCCCCAGCGAGATGTGAGGTTGCGAACAGCCAGGCTAGGCCCCTTCTGTCTCAGTTCACCAGAGCACTCGGCACCAACAGGTGCTTCATGGTCTGCACCTTCCCGGTCCCCCCCACTGCACAGTCCTTCATTCCCGAACTCTCAACGCATTTCTACTCAGTGCCTACGACGTGGCTTTCTCAGATTAGACGCAGAGACATGGACAAGCCAGGTAAGGTTCTGACTTGTAGGCACCCTAACATCCTAGTGATAAAGACAGGCAAACAAGTAAATCAGCAAAAGACTGTTGGCTAGTGGAAGGTCCTGTGGACATCACGGAACGGGAAAATATAAGAATGGAGGAGTTAACCGAGGGAAGATGATGGAGAAGAATATTCTAGACAAGGGGGAAAAGCAAGCACAAAGCCTTGGAGATGGGACAGGCATGATGTGTTTGAGGAGCAGGAGGAAAAGCACTGTGGATGAAGAGTCTGCTGTGTGGACAGGAGTTTGGCACAGCAGTTTAAGCTGCCATGCGGGCTGCCCACATCCCATCTCAGAGTGTCTGGCTCATGTCCCAGCCATTCCACTTCCAATCCAGCCTCCTGCTAATGCATCCTGGGGTGGGGGTGGAGGCAGAAGATGATGGGTCATGTACCTGGAACCTGCCACCCATACGAGATCAGATGGAGCTCCTTACTCTTGGCCTTGGCTGGGCCAACTCTGGCTGTTGAGGCTATTTGTGGAGTGAACCAGCAGATGAAAGATTCTCTCTTTACCCTGTCCCTCTCCCTCTCCCTCCTCCTCCCCCTCCCCTTGATCTCTGTCACTCTGCCATTCAATTATATGGAAATAAATAAATTGGGGCCCATACTGTGCCGTACCAGGTTAAGACACCACCTGCGATAATGGCATCCCATATGGGCACCAGTTCAAGTCCCAACTGCTCCATTTCTGATCCAGCTCCCCGCTGATGGCTTGGGAAAGTAGTGGAAGGTGGCCCAAGTGTTTCAGCCCCTGCACACATGTGGGAGGCCTGGAAGAAGTTCCTGGCTCCTGGCTTCAGTCTGGCCCAGTCCTGGCCATTGTGGTCATTTTGGCAGTGAACTCTCTATCTCTCCCTCTCTGTACCTTTGCATTTCAAATAAATAAATAAATCTTTTTTTAAAAGAGAAAACAAATAAGTAAACAGAGAGAGAGAGAGAGACTATGTCCTTCAGGAGAAGAGAGTGCCGCAGTTGGGGCCAGGATTCTAGAATCCTCCTGAGGAGAACACAGGTGCCTTCAGGACAGAATCTGCACTCCCTGGACAGCCGCCATCCTCAGGCCTGATGAGGATGGAACTGCATCAGCCAGCCGAGGAGAGAGGAGGGAGAGCCGGGGCCCTGGCCCGGGACCAGCATGCCCCCCAGCAAGCGCCCTAACCATTCTGGTCGCTGAGATGCGATCCAACATCCACCCTCCAAGAAAAGGCCTGGACGTGGTGCTCACAGAAGACTCCTTCACACCGATATCCTATTATTTTCTTCCTTTAGGTTATCATTTTTTTTTAATGAGACAAATCAATAGAAAAACATGAACACTCACAGAGAATGATCATTTACGACTTATATTTTCAAAGCCCGTATGCTGGTGTGCAGGGGGCCACACTGGAAACTCTGAGTCACAAACAAAGTGCCCGACTCAGCCTGCTGTTTTACTGCTACCTTAGAATTCCAGGGTGGCAGCACACAACCATGGACGCTTCGTGTGGGTGAGATACACGAGCACCCAGCCCTTTCCCATGTACAGGTGCCACGGCCTCGAAGGCTCCTGGTGCCCCCATGACCCCCAGCCATAGTGCCCTCCTGAGCCCTGGTTGTCACCTGGCCTCTCCCATTGGCAGACGGGAGCCAGGCCCCAACCACACTGGCCCCTGTTTCTGGGTAGTGTGCGAGGGTTTTGCCCACCTTGGGGCCTCTGAGTTCTGTAAACAGTGCTTTTGGCTGGTGCCTGAATGGCCAATTCCTCCTTGTCATTTAAGTCTCAGCCCAAAGTCACCTCCTCAAAGGGTTCAGGCCCTTTTTGACTTCAGTGCATAACCAAGGTTCCCTTCCTCTTCTATCAGACGGGTCTGTTCTCTCTGGGTCACACACTGACTGCCATCCAAAAGTCACTTAACGCCTCCCATCATCGCTACCAGACTTCACAAGTGCAGGGCCTCATCTGTCTTGTCCGTGTCAATGTCCCCCAGACCAGCACAATGCCCAGCTCACAAGCAATTGGCATGGAAAGTATCTGCTGATGCACTGAAGGAAGAAGTCATCCGAGGGCCCTTGACAAAGCACAGGAGAGCACACGGCAGTTCAGAACCAGGAAGTTCCCAGGGAAATCATCAAGCTGCAGTACAACCACTTCCAACCACGACAGGACATCTGGGACAGCGGGGGCTGAGGGCCCTGAGAAAGGCACGCACCTCCCCCACGGGACCCTGACTGCACAAATGCCTGATGAGTGGGACAGAGCTGCTGGGGTGGCCCCCAAACACGCCGCTTTCCCAAAGAGGAACAGAAGGGCCTGGCAAAAAAATTAACTTACGTCGCAGGACACGCTAAGACTGGAACTCAATCATCTGGTACATATCCATGCATTTCGTTATATGAATTTTCATGAAATTTCTGAAAATCTCTCTGATGCATGGACTTCAAAGCTGCTTTGCACCAAACTTTTAATTCCATTTTCCATGAACTTTTTGAGGTGCCCTCATAGAAAGAATGTGTCAAGTCCAATGCCAGTCCCCTGGGAGTTTAAACACTTTGGTCAGCAGAATTGCTTTATTCCTAGAAGCTGGTGGGGAGGCCAGCATCCCATGCTCCATACCTGGTGATGCGCAGGTCAAGCAGGTGGTGCAAAGCCCATGGTCAAGGCAAAAGCGCCAGAGACCCTTGGATGAGAGAGAAGGTACAAGTATGAGAAGGGGACTGAGTGAGGGGGAAGGGCAGGAAGGAACAGGCAGGCAGGGGCCCCCTGCTCTGCCCCCCCCCCCCACCTGTGCTGGAGAGGCCCCTCCCACGATGTGGACGACAAAAGGGAGCCTTTCTCTTTCCTGCACAATTCGCAAACATAAAACCCTACGTGTAAAATCTTCTATTTCAGGATTTTCTAAACAACATTTGTGAGTGTTTTACACCCAGGGTAAATATTTGCTGGGCATTTAAGGCCCACGTCAGAGTGCTTATCTAAAAAGCGGTTTTGTTCTGCTCTTAAGAGGAAAATTCTGCATTCGGCTCAGGCTTCGCACCTGCCAGTGAACCCACAAGCACCGCCCCCTCCGTCCAAGGTCTGCCCCCGGCAGGAGCAGCAGGCCGGATCCGCACACAGCCATTGCTGCAAGGCTACTGCCATCTGCGTCGCCTGCACTTTCTCCTAATGAAGGGTGAGGGCGTGGGGGAACAGGTCATGCCTTCCCTCACTCCAGGTGCCACCACAGCAGCTCTGCCAGGCTGCAGGAATGTTCAGGAAAATTCAGGAAACAGAAGGCAAGGCTGCAGATGATAACAAGTGAGGAGACAGACAGCAGGCTGGGGTCACTTTGTTACACAGGGAACCCAGGGGGTTGTTTGCTGTGCATCTCAGGATGGCAAGTTCCAGCGTCCTCAGAGGTCTCCAGAGAGCGGCCACCAAGTGGGAGATTCACTTGGCCAAGTCTTCCCTGGACTGAAGGACGCACACCTCCAGCCCTCTCCGGATGCTGTGCAATGTCTATTTTTTAGTAAGCTTTTTTTTTTTTTTTTTTGGTATGGGGGGGGAGTTAAAAATATTTGTTTGTTTATTTGAAAGGCAGAGTTACTGAGAGAGGAAGAAACAGGATTTACATCAGTTGGTTCACTCCCCAAGTGGCTGCAACAGCCAAGTCTGGACCAGGCTAAAGCCAGGAGCCAGAAACTCCATCTCCCACACTGTGGCAGGGCCCCAAGACTTGGGCCATCTGCCAGTACTTTCCCAGGCACATTAGCAGGGAGCTGGATCACAAGAAGAGTAGCCAGAACTCAAACCAGCGCTCTGATACGGGATGCCCGAGTCACAAGAGAAAGTTTAAACCAAGGCACAATGCTGGCCCCTAGTTTTTGATTTTTAGGAAGAATGCCTAGCCCTTCCGGGCCCCTCCGGGACACATCAACACATCTCACAACACAGACCCCATCTTGCACTCTCATGGTAGGCGTTATCCTCATTTACAGATGAAGAACTGGGACTCACGCACGTGAACCACCTGCCTACATCATAAAATGATGATGTCGCAATGCAAACCCAGAGCTGACTCCAAATCCACCTTCTTCCCACTACAGCACTGCGACCCCTAAAACATAGAAACATTTCTGTAAGATTCTATTGACGCCACCACCTTGTTCCCCAGGCGTGTGAGAGAAGGCAGGCTCTCAACAGGGAGCACGCTTGGGTTGCGGCCAGCTGGAACATAGTCTAACGGACATAGATGGACATAGTCTAACGGAGATGGACATAGTCTAACGGGAGGGCTCCTCAACTCTGAGGGATCCGAGACTTCGGGGACTGCAGAATCTCCAGGGTGCGGATCATGCACATCTTCATGGAGCAAAGACCACACGAGCGCCAAGGCCCTTCCCGGCGCTCAGCTCAGTTCAGCCAGCCAGAGCAGGGCGTGGACAAACTAACCCAGGGCCAGAGACTTTCCAGGGAACGGTCTAGGATCACCACTGACCGGGTCCAGGGCTTCCTTCCTAAGCCTCTCGAAAACAACAGAGATGTAATTTTTGGCTGTTTAGATAAAAAATCTCTAGGGTCAGTGCTGGAGCACAGTGGGTTAAGCCACTGCCTGCAATGCCAGCATCCCATGAGAGCACTAGGTCAAGCCCCGGCTGCTCCACTTCCAATCCAGCTCCCTGCTGATGGGCCTGGGAAAGCAACAGAAGATGGCTGCAGAAGTTCACGGGCCACCACGTGAGAGACCCGGATGGAGCTTCTGGCTTCAGCCTGGCCCAGCGCCAGCCTTGCAGCCATTTGGGGAGTGAATCAGAGGATGGAAAACTCTCTCTCTCTCACTACCCGCCCCCCACCTTTCTCTCTGTAACTCCTTCAAATAAATAAATCTTAAAAACACACAAAATGATGCTTAGACCAAAGGTTTTTGAGAATCCATCCTTGATTTAGTTGCTTTTGTTCTTGACCCATTCACCAAAAAGGCAACAAGCTAGACAGCATGTAAGAAGCTAAGCCTTTGCAACTGAACACACCTGGCTCAGACCCAGGTTCTGTCCCCCACCAGCTGTGTGGCCTCAGGTAGGTCGCTTGACTTCTCTGTTGGTTTCCTCTTACGTAAAACGTGAATAATGCCCCTCACCTCCACGGCAGGCACAACCAGGCCTTTTGGGAGCATTTGATACGACAGCCTAGGAAAGCATCCTGTGTCCTGATCAGCAGGTAGCAGAAGACAATCAATCTCATGACGAATGCTCTTTTTTTTTTTTAACAGGCAGAGTGGACAGTGAGAGAGAGAGAGACAGAGAGAAAGGTCTTCCTTTGCCGTTGGTTCACCCTCCAATGGCCGCCGCGGCCAGCGCGCTGCGGCCGGTGCATCGCACTGATCCGATGGCAGGAGCCAGGCACTTCTCCTGGTCTCCCATGGGGTGCAGAGCACAAGTACTTGGGCCATCCTCCACTGCACTCCCGGGCCACAGCAGAGAGCTGGCCTGGAAGAGGGGCAACCGGGACAGAATCCGGCGCCCCGACCGGGACTAGAACCCGGTGTGCCGGCGCCACAAGGTAGAGGATTAGCCTAGTGAGCCGCGGCGCCGGCCACGACGAATGCTCTTTCACAGCTGCATTCGCAACCACAACCGACTCTGCCTCTGAGCCCAGGCTAGGCCTGGAGGCAGAGCCGTCCTGCAGACGCTTCTGGAAAATCAGCGCAGCTAAGCCTTCAAGCCTGAGGATTTCTGTGGAGTCCGTGCTCTTTGCTCGCCGTGGCTGTGTTCCCAAGAAGGAAGGGTAGCAGCGGAAGGGCAGGCCGGGGCAGATCCTTAGAAAGCACCCCTACCACCAGCCAGCCAGGCTTCAAGGAATGGCCGCCACTAAACCCAAAGGGCAGTGTCCTGCGAGGAGGGGAAGCTGGAAGGATCTCCCAGACCCAGACAAAGGGGACTGAGAGAAACAGGCGACTCCCAAGAAGTCTGACCCTCGCGTGACCCCATGCACAATACAGCGGCAGTCAGCTCACTTTCTGGGCCAAGTGACATAGCCACCAACAGCTGTGGAATGTCAAGAGCAAGGCATTGGACCTAGGCTGCCCCTCCTCCACCGGGAGAAGGAAGAAAACACCCTCTGGGTCTCTGCCTCTTTGTGCCTTGCTTACGACGAACAAATGTCGACAAGATCTAGGGGACACTGCTCTGTTTGCCACCAAAGTGCACGGAACATAATTTCAGATGAAGCTGCACCCGCCTAATTGTGATGCATTAAGTATTATGTTCATTGTTTCTGAAACTGGGTAGAAATGAATAATTTATTTCAGTCAAAGGAAACTCTTGAATATGAAATGCCTCATCTTTTAAAATTACAATTTGGAAGACAAGAATGAAAAAAATACCCGTAGCCAGTGAACCTCATACGACTAATAGAAAACAATGCTGCGACTGCTTTTACTCTGTTTGCAAACTGCACATTTTTTAAGCGTGCTTGAGAATAATCAGGGAGAGACAACCGTAAGTTTTCACAGAGCCCACATCCGCTCAGCACAGGGCCAACGTTAATTTTCTGTGCTCTTTCTTTTCCCATCCACATACCTTGGCTCCCTCGAACCTACTCCCCACATCCCTGCGCTCCAGTCTCTGCCATTTCCTTCCAGAACTTTCTTCCCTGCACCGTCTTTCTCTTCCTCGCAGCCACTTCCCTGGGCCATGCACACTCCTGGTTCGCCGCCAGCTCCCAGCAAGCAGCACAGTGAGTGTGACACTTGGACAGCCTGGAACCCATGGCGCCGGCGACTGGCATTCCAGGCCTGGCCACCACTACTGCTGCTTTCCTTTCCCTTTTTCCAGAGCGGAAGGGATCTGCCTCCACAGACACGGGCTCTTCTTCCTGCTGCAAACTAAAAGCCGACGGAGGAGGTGAAGGGAGAGAGATGCAAGGCCTATAAAAGGCAGGTGCCTCCCATGCCGGTGCAGGGCCCAAGGACCTGGGCCATCCTCCACTGCACTCCCGGGCCACAGCAGAGGGCTGGCCTGGAAGAGGGGCAACCGGGACAGAATCCGGTGCTCTGACCGGCATCCGCATGGGAGACCAGGAGAAGCACCTGGCTCCTGGCTTCAGATCAGCGCGGTGCGCCTGCCGCAGCAGCCATTAGGGGGTGAACCAACGGAAAAAAGGAAGACCTTTCTCTTTCTCTCGCTCTCTCACTGTCCACTCTGCCTGTCGAAAAAAAAAAAAAAAAAAGGCAGGTGCCTGCCAAACTCACCTCCCACTTCCCCTTCCCGGAGTAAGTCAGAAGAGCCGCAACCGGCTACAGATTGCGTAAATGTTACCTCCACCAACCCCTCGGAGTGGATACTGTTATTATTCCATTTATACACAGAGCACTAGCACACTGGGGCTACTTCACCAGTGGCCCTGCGGCTCGTGAGTGCCCAGCTCCAGAACTTTCCTTCGTGACCACTGAGCTATCCTGCACGGCCTAATTCCCTAGGATCATCTGGGACCTCATCCCCTGCCCCTCCCTGTCCCTACCTCAAGCTCTGGCACAAACACGGGTGCTGCCTGGTGGTCGTCAGGTCCGGAGGTGCTTGCGGGCTCGGGGTGTCTTCCTCCCAGCCAAAAAGGGCAGCACCACCTCTGCCCAGCCCACCCCCGACCAAGGCCAGGAAAACAATGTCACAAGCACCCGGAAGGCCAGGCCGAGAGGGCCGGGCCGCTCTGAGGAAGCAGCGCTGTGCACAGCGGTAATTACTGGCTGCAGTCCCAGGGGCCCTCCCTCCTCATCCTGCCCTCACCAGGCGCGCCCTGGGGTGAGCGGGCATCGCTTTCAATTAAGACAACTCCCTGCACTGAGAACCTGTGCGTTTGTGTGCAGACATCCTTGCGAAATGTTCTCAATCAAGTGCAGAATTTGGCGCAGACAACAGCCAAGGGAGACGGAAGACCGGGGAGCCAGCTGAAGAAAACAGTAAACAGAAAAATAAGCGGAAAAACAAGCCCGCGTGTGGAGGCCTGCACGCAGGCGCTGGCCTTTGGGCCTCCAGGGGTAGCAGAGAGGCCAGGCAGCAGGACAGTAAGGAGACAGAAGCCCACCCTGAGCCCAGGACAAGAGCAGAACAGCGGGTGGGAAGCCGGCTGTCCACCTCTTCACTGGCCCCAGTGACCTCCCTGCTGCGACCACAGCCAAAACGCCTCCTGCATCCAAGGCCCACCTGGAGGCGGCCCCAGAGCACTCCACCTCCTGCAAGTGCACCCCCTTCCCCACCCCCTCCCTGCCACCTTCCCAGAAGCACCCTGGGAGGTCAGGCAGCCTCAGGACACCAAAACCCTGGGCCCTCTTCTCCCAGCGGAGCTGTGCCTAGGAGGGGGGAGCCGTGGCTCACAGCAGGGGCTCCTGGCCTGGGCTTCCTGCAGCAGCCCCGTTGCATGCTAGGGTGTCACCCACAGGTCTGATGTGGTTCTCGAGTCTAGAAGCCTCCGTGTGTGCTTTCACGACACAAATCGAGTCAGGTGAACCATCTGGCATTTTGCTGCCCTGTGGTGTTGCCCTACAACATGGCAATTTGAGAGAATTTGACCCAAAAATCCCAGCAGCGCTGGGGTAATCAGTCATCCCTCTTCCCTGGTTTTACTAAGATGCCAAACCCAGGTGTGGCAAATCTGCCTCTCCCCCAGCTCCTCACCAGCCCTCTTCACATCTGGTATTCAGGGCCCACACCCTATAATTAGAATCCCGGATACCCCATACCCCTGCATATGCTGTTGCCTCAAAACACCCTTCCCAACCACCTCTGCTTACCAAACTCCTATTCATTCCACAAAACCCAGCTCAAAAGTCCCCTTCTTCAAGCCTTCTCCAACCCACAACTCCCTCTGGTCAGCTACTCCCTTAGAGCCACAGCTGAGCTTTGTGCAGAGTTCTATTCACTCACCATAACGTCTCTCATTTCTATCCCTAAACCAAGAAAGAGCACTGCTAGAAGGCACCGCCAGGGTCCTGTTTACCTCTGAACCGCCCGGCCCTCCCACTGTGCTCACAGAGCATTCTCGGGCAATATCGGATGAACGAACTTGCCAAGAATGAAATTCTGTCACACAGAAACAGTCCAACTGAGAGAGATCACAGAAACTGACCAACTGTTCTCTTCATTCTAAAATAAATATACATAAGGCATATTTAATATGCAATGTTATAAACTGCATGTATTATATCTATCACATACATACATGATATCATTCAATTAAATGTATACCAAGCCTTTATGCAGATTGTGCACCTGATGTAAACGGAGTATGTCTCCTGTGATATCCGAGGACGTGCAAAGGGGCGCTACGGCGTGCATTCCGGAGCCACACCTCCAGCTGAGCATGCTGGGTCTCCCCCTTCCCAGGCGGGCGCCCTCACACAAGTCTCTGACTACAGCCTGGGCTCCTCACCACCAAGCAGGGCCAAGGGTGCCTGGAGAGGAACACAGCCGCTCAGCGCCTCTCACAGCTGTTGCAGTTACGATTCTTCTTTCTCCTGCAGTACCAGGTGAGGGCAGGCATTACCAATCGCACATATGTCCACAATGACAGCCTGGTGGCTCCTGCTCATTGCCATGCAAGCGCCACTTGTCATTCCCAAGTTTATGAGACAACAGCGTTTCCACTGGGGACCCTGGAAGTCGGCGATCTCCTGGAATCTTCCTCGTCAAGAGTTTATTTGAAACTCAGAGTAGTGGGGATCAATGAAACATTTTATAAACATGGGCTTCAAGAAGCCTGCTGGCCTATTCCTACAAAGCATGCAATCAATACTGATTTTCATACATTATTAACTGTACACGAAACGATAACGCACAGAGAGCAACAGAAATCGCAGTCAGCCTGGTGCTTCGTGGACAATTCAAGGGACGTACAGAGAGGCAGCGCCAGGGTGGTGGAAGACAAATGAATAGCATATTAGGTCACCTTAAAGTGGGACTAAACTATGTATTCCTTTCTTTACCACTGTGTAAACGCTATTTATATGACAACATGACAAAAAAAAATGGCCCTAGGCATTCTGCTCTACTTTAGAAGCCCTTCCATCTCACACTGAAATGAAAAAAGATACAATCCAGAAATTGGTTCTCTGGTTAATATTTCTGCAGTTCCGCAGGAATGGTTTTAATAGTGTGCGTGTTCTGGATTTTGGCTGTCAATTAAGAACCCATCAGCAGGCAGGGCTAAATATTAAAATAACAGGTACTGGTTTCCATTTCAGCTCTAAAGGGCCACGGTCAAACAAGCATTTTAAAGTGGGAGACCCAGGGGGAGACGCTGTATCCAGGCAGGAGAGAAGGTTCAGACATCGCAGTCTGGGTAAAGGACCCAGGTCTGTGCACGCGACAGTAAAAATGGCACAGCCTCTGGAGTCACAGGAACAACACGGGCAGCTGAGCTCTCCCAGGGACCAGCTGTGTGGTTCAGAGAAAGCTGCTCAGCCTCTCTGAAATCAAAAGGCTCAAGACCTCCCTCCAGCATGGAGGGGGAGCAGAAGGAAATGACCCCTGTGACCAGTGGGGACACGCAGAAGGGGAGGGGCCCCACAGCAGGGGCTCCCCAGAGGGACTCTTGCACCCTACCAGCCTCCCCTTTAAAGAGACTGCAAGATTGGAGAATACCCACTGTGTTTGACCAAAAATAGGCCATTTGACCAAATGATTAAAAGTCTGTCGTATGCTAATGATTGGACTGGGCGGACCTTCGGCCAATTTAGTAGGAGTAAATTGCAATTGATTTTCGAAGAAATTGCTTGTTCTCTTGCCTTTCCTCAGCTGTGTCACACTCGCTCACACACAGCTGCCTTTGTCACAGCCAGGACCAACTGAAACACGTGTCAAGGAAGAGCTTTGGGAGGCAAAATGTTTGATGATACAGCCATCCACGCTCACCCACACTACGAATGCAGGCGTGCCTGAGCAGGTAGCCACACCGCACGGCCACGTCGGGTGTGTGTGGATGCACACTGATATAGATGTTCTACAGGATCTGTATTTAGAAACAACCCTGGCTCCACAGCCGGATCCTTCTGTATGCTTTGCAAATCCATGCGTGGTGGGAAAGCTACCCTGAGTCACTTTTATTTTTCCAACAACTACTGTTTGAAGAAAGATCATAAAAGAGCACACCCCTAAAGTCGTCTCTCCAAACACAGCAGCCCTAACCATGTAAATCCTGGATATGAAAAGAAAATGGTTAAAAGATCACAGAAGATAAAAATCCCTAATAATAAAGGTTAACAATGGCTGCTTTCACCCCTAATTTCTGATATGGTGAGAGACCCTCTTAGAACATTAATTAGAATGGGAGCAGAGATGAAAGCAATGCCCGGGGGGACATAATAAATTAGCCCCTTATGCAAATCACCCATTCATTTTCATCACTGACCCAGCTAGTTGAGTCTCTAAATTACAGGAAGTGGTTAGCTTCTGTAACAAAAAAAAAAAAAAATCCAGATCAAAGATTAATTTTATTTTTAATCTGAGGGCTGCGAGGCTTACAGCAACAAATAATTTCTCATTTTTCCTTGCAGACAACTCTGAAGGGGACCAAAAGAATACGAGAATCAATGTTCCAGTCGCTGGTCTCTGTTGCCAGAGACCGATTAATTATCCCTTGTTCCAAGACAATGGACAACTGCCCGCTGAACTGAAGCTGACCGACCGTGCTTCTCCCCGTAACTGCAGAGAACCCAAGGGTGGTAGCCCCAAGGGCATCCAGATGTGAACGGGCCAGGGCCAGGACACGCGGTTTCAGATATCAATTTAAAAACAAACACTCACCTAATTTCACTTGTCATCACTGTCCTAGACAATTTATGTGCCACTGGCCTATAAATTTATGGAACTCTCAGTGTTCTTATCAGTAAAATAAGGGGATTGGACTAGAATGACCTCCAAAAGTCCTACTGCATCTACAATCCAGTGATTTTATTTATTCCTCCAAAACAAACACGGTACCTCAATCATTCAATTTATTTAAATATAATTTTACAGCATGCAGTCTGTCCAATGCACTCACTTGAGACTTCACTCTTCCCTATTCTCAGTTTCCCTTTTTCTCTTTTCTCCCTTCAGTTTTTATTTTATCTTCTTCCATGTATTCAAATAAGACACTTAAATGCATTCTAGTTCAAAGTAAGGTATACACTGAATAAATCATGCTTTATGAATGTTATTAATATGAGAAGGATACATGCCCAGATCACAAGTTTTCTTAGTATGAAGGAAGTACCAGAAAGAAAAACAATAAGTCTTAGGTTAACACAAGATTCACTATACAGAACCTTCGAGAAGGAAGGAAAACATGTCCAAGATGATCCCAGTCCAATGCCTTCATACAATGAAAAGGAGCAGGTGACTCCCGGGTGGAGCAGACACCAGCGCAAGGTCACCCAACTGGTTTGGGACAAAGCTCAAAGCACAACACAGGACTCCTGACACCTGGGCAGGGACTGCTCTGACCAACCCCTGAGACTTTGCTGCTGTGTCCCAGAGAACAAAAACAGGACCATTTCTGAAAAGAACAAGCTTCGACAGCAGAAAAATTAAGAGACGGCAGAAAGAAATACTTTAGAGGAGTTAGGGGAAAGAATGAGGACAGACATATTGGCTATAAATAATTTTGCACCTTGTAACAATCTTCAGTTCATGCAATTACCTGTCACTCACTGATGTTTTATCTCCCTTCTTCTAGGAGCAGGCCCTACAGTGACTCTATGTAAAAGCAGTCCTCTCCACTGGCACACTCAGGCCTTGGCCAGAAGCATTCAGATACAAGAATGTCCTACACTACTTTATTCGTGAAAGTTCTTGAGGTTGACATTTAATCTAAATGACAAAATGTTGTCTTCAGGAAAGTGGTCAGTGACACGGAGACTCAGGTGATTTGGGTCATCAACAGGTAAAAAGAGTATGTATGAACTATGACTCCATTTAAAAAATATGCAAGTAGGTAAATATATACATACATACATATTCACATATAGACCAAAAAAAAAAATCTGAAAAGGCTAATAGGAACATGTGTGTGTGGTTATCTTTGGGTGGCAGGGTCCCGAGCGAGTGAAATTTCTTGGCCTTCTTTGTTTGTAATTTCATATTGCTCTGCAATAAAAATGGACTGCCGGGGGCCAGGGGAGAGAGAATAAAAAGCCAAAGTAGTGGTGTGTGAAAGTGAAATGTAAGTGTACTTAGCAGAGCCTTTGGAGACGGAAGCATCTCCCAGGTTTAAGGCATGCCCTTCGCAGCGAGCAGTAATTCTTCCCGCTATGAGGAGCGTCACAGAGATGTATGGGGAGAGGTTAGAGGAATGGGAATCAGTCAAGCTGAGAAGGGAAGGCTGCTCACAAGAATCCTTAAGCACCGGAAGAGCCATCACCGGCTGCAGCAAACTCACCTCCGATCCCAGAGCAGGACAGGGGCCGCAAGCACTGAGGGGACTCAGGGCAGGAGGAACAAAGGCCTCCCCCAAAGGGCAGTTAAGCCTCAAGCTGGGTTATTAAGAGGCAGCACTTCCCTCCAGGGCCTCTTACACAGGACAGATGTTTTCAAGGTGGCTATGAGTAGCCTTTCCTTTCCAAGATGTACAGTCATTGTTCCGTGATCAAGGAGCATGGTCTGCTGAGCAGAGGCCCAGACTTGGGAGTCAGGAGGCAGCCGACAGTCAGCATGGCCTTAGCACGGCCTTGAAAGTGGCTGAGATCTGGCACGCACTAGGCATGTTTCAGGCATCACGCTAAATACTTTATATATCGCACCCTTAATCCACAAGAACCTTTTATGTAGGCATTTTCATCATCCTATTGTACGTCCAAGGCACAGTAAGTTCAAACAACCTGACCAAGGCAAAGAGCAACAGGGCTGGGTACCGCCCAGCTGGTGGACTCCAGAGCTTGCATCCTTTCTCAAGTGCCAGCATGGGCATAAAGCCAGAACAGCAACTGGTCAACCTGGAAGCCACCTAGGTACAAAGACAGGACCTGGCAATGAAAAGGCCAGGTAGGACCAGGAGGAAAAAGACACAGCTGAGGTCAGTAAGAAGGCCCATGAAAAGTGCAAGTGGGAGCCACGGTGGATGCACACAGGGAATGGAGAGAGGGTAGCCATTCTGAAGACAGCACCTACCTGTGGCAGACCTGGGGATGGGGCCAACAGAGGAAGGGAGGGAGGGAGGGTAACCCCACAGCTTCCTGCTTAGATGAGTAGGGAGCCGGCAGATGTGAGCGCTGATAGATAAGACGGGAGACTGGGGAAGAGAGGGTGCAGGGAGAAGGGGAAAGATGATGAGATCCATGTGGGACAGGCTGAGTTTGAGGTAACTGGGACACAGCCAGGTGGGGTCATCCAGGACTCAGCTGGAAACAGTGGTTTCAAGCCCATGAGAGGCCAGAGTAGGAGAGAGGCTTTGAGTCATCAGTGAAAATGGTAGCTGAGGTCCCAGGAACAGATCGAGTTTGCCCAGAGAACGTGTAGACAGAAGGGTCAACACTGGCCTGACTCTGGCCAAACTGCCCCTCTGTCTGAGCTTTGCGTCCGTAACAGCAGAAGGTTGGACCCCACCCCTACCGGCCCTTCTGCTCTGACATTAAACAGAGCTGATGGGACGCCTGTGTGGGAACAAGAAGCATGGCTGGTGCTGAGCTGACATGCGCCATCACAAGCAAGCACTTGACTTTCCAGTGGGAGACAGATGCATAAATAGGTCTCTCCATGTGCTGGGATCAATGGTCACAGCCCAGTGCAGCATGAGGGAGTCCTGACCAGAAGTGCTCGTTGGGGGAATTCACTCAGAGGTCAAACTTGATCTTGATCTCCAAGAACTGATAGAAGATTCCCAAGCAAAGGCAAGGAAAGATAATATGCAAGAAATATATGGGGGGATGATTCAGCTCAGGGAGCTTGGGTGGGGGGGCTTCAAGAAGGAGGGTGAGGTGGGGCCATGACTCATCATGACTTGAGAACACAGCACACGATGGCATACGTCTCTTCTCCGATAGGCAAAATTTATTCTGTTAAAGATTTATATATTTATCTGAAAGGCGGAGTGACAGAAGGATAGAAAGAGAGAGATTGTCCATCTGCTGGTGCACTCCCCAAACAGCTACAGTAGGCCAGGCTGAAGCCAGGAGCCTGGAACTCCACCTGGGTCTCCCACGTGGGTGGCAGAGGCCTAGTACTTGGGCTGCCGTCCACTGCTTTCCCAGGTGGATTAGCAGGGAGCTGGACCGGAAGCAGAGTAGCCAGGACTCGAAGGGCCTTCTGCTATGGGATGCTGGCAGTGCGAAGTGGTGGCTCAACCTGCTGCACCACAGAGCTGGCCCCGAGATTTGTGTTTCATAAAGCTTTTCAAAAGTAGCAACATAAATATGACACATTAACTAATTACTGAGCACATCTTTCAGAAAAATTGCACAGACTGAAGAGAGTTTAGGTACATCTCACCCTAGAGCAAGCCTTTGGCAATTACTTGGGTATCAATCTCAAGATTCTAAAACTTCCGGGAAGGTCTGAATGTTGGTAGGGAGATGATGAGCATGCCAGAAGGCTGGGACTACATCTGTCCCCAGATCACTAGATCAGATCTGGTGTGTTCAAATTCTTTTTTTAAAGACCGATTTATTTATTTGAGAGGCAGAGTTACAGACAGAGAGGTCAACCATACACAGACTGGTTCACTCCTCAAATGGCCACAACTGCCACTAGGAAGTAGGCCAATCCAAAGCCAGGAGCCAGGAGCTTCTTCCTGGTCTCCCACATGGGTACAGGGGCCCCAGCACTTGCGCCATCATCTGCTGCTTTCCTAGGCCATTAGCAGGGGGCTGAATCAGAAGAGGAGCAACCAGGACATGAACCAGCGCCCATATGGGATGCTGGCATCGCAGGTGGAGGTCTAACCTACTATACCACAGCACCAGCTCCTAGTATGTTCAAATTCTAACATTGTTCTCTCCCTACAATCTCTCCCCTTGATTCCTGCGTGCAATACAATCAAGTCTGATTCTACTGGAGAGAGGCCTGGCACCTCTTGATTCTGCTCTGCAAAACCCAATCTCCCGATCAATACTTTGGTACCTTGGAGCCCTGTCTCCTGCTGCCCAGGAAGTGCTCATGTCTTCCCTTGGATTCTCCATCCTCAGGCTTTCCTGGCATCTACTACACTTACAAAATCCCTGCCTGCTTTGTTCTTGCCCCCAGAGAGTCAAAAAAATAAAAATTGCCAGCAGCTCCATCAGCCTTTCAGATCACTGGTTACTTCTTGCCTGAACTTTGGGGAAGAAAAAAAAGAGAGGCAGAACCAAAGTTAAACAGCAGAGTTGTGACTGGAGAGATGCAGATGTTTAACATACAGTGCGGCTTCTGGCCTTGGAACCTTCTAGAGCCCACACTGCTCAACCTTCTTTGCTTCCTCCTCCACCCTTGCTGGTCTTGCACTGGTACACTTTTCCTTTGTGCATTCCCACTCACTCCTCACATTCCAGATTCCTAAAAAGCATACTGGGTTAATCTGGCTTCGCAGGTGGCTGCCCAGATGGGCACCAGTTTGAATCCCACCTGCTCCACTTCCCATCCAGCTCGCTGCTTATGTACCTGGGAAAGCAACAGAGGATGGTCCCAGTGCTTGGGCCCCTGCACCCATAGGGGAGACCCGTATGGAGTTCCACATTCCTTGGTTCAGCCTGGCCATTGAGGCCACTTGGGGAATGAATCAGCTATCTCTGTCTCCCTCTCTCGCCATGACTCTGACTTTCAAATACAAAAAATAAAAAAATAAAACCACACTGCTGCCAACTCACTGGAAACTCACCTCCCAGGTCCTTCAATGGGCAGTAGAGGCCAGGCACTTTGCTAGCAAGTTTCCACGAGAGGGGTCCCCCAACCTCCCACCTAAGTCCTCATCTCACTTGGACCCTGAGTTCCCTTCAGAACAGGATGACGGCTTTTAGATGCTGCCTTATTTCTCCCTTCCTTGTTCCTGCCCAACCCCTGAGAGTCCCTCAACAGAGCCTTGCAGCTGGTTAACAAGTCAGCAATGGCAAAGATGGCTGAGGGCCCGAGCAAGTGCACCAAGCGCGGCCTGTTCAGGGGAGGACTCAGCTCCCCCTGACTGCATGGGTGAACGCACTCTTCATGTGGGCCACAAAATCCCAATGTGGACACTGACTGCTCCCTCACCTCCAAGAGGCAAAGACCCTGCTTTGTCTTGATTTCCTCAGAGAGATTTTCAAGACAGAGAGATGTTCCGGAAACTCAGTTTCAAGCCGTGAAAAGCACCACTTGTCATCCTGCTTCTCTGTCCTGCATTCCACAGAGGCCCCACTGAATAACGTGCATCATTCGATGACTTAAAGCCTCTCACGGCTCCATGTGGCTTTACCATACGCACTTAAGGAACACAGCCACTGACAGAGGTCAAAGCTCATTAGTGCTGCAGCCTGAATTCAATGCCCTTGAGATGGAAAATGGAGCTCCAGACAAGGCCTTCCTGGCTCTGGTTAGTTCATCAGGACTTCTGGGTTCTCGGCAGAACAGGTCCCACAAACTCAGGATCACGTCTGCTATGGAAAGAAAGCCAGCTGAGGCCTCCAGTCAATGAACCAGTGAAATGTGGTCCATGCACAAGAATTTCCAGTGCTTATCAAAGACCTTCTGGCAAACCGGGGGTGTCCGAGGATGACCTCACTTCAACTGCACAGATGAATGCAAGGGTTGAAAGCACAACACAGGAGCACAGAGGAGGGATTCCAGAGGGGACCGCAGTCCTCCCTCAGAATCACAGACCACTGAGACTGCAGACTCCTTACTCCAATCGCCCCATCACCCACAGGGAAAAGAGCAGCTCACAGAGGGAAAATGAGTTTGTTAAAGACCCCACAGCTCCCAGCAATTCTGGAATTCAAACCCAAATGGCCCTTCTTCCTTTCCCACTTCCTCTCTTCTCACTGTCCACTGGAGGTCACAGCCTTCCAGGCAGGAACAAAGACTGAGGAGTAGAGGCAGGCGGCAGGCAAGAGGCTCTGCCCCTCAAAAGCACCAGGAAGGTCAAGGTCACCTCTGGCACCCCTAGGCCATCTCCCATCCTAGTTCCTGCACACATGCTCTCAGAAAACCCACAGGGTCACACACCCTAGTGCGTGTACCCACCTCCCCTGTTTCAGCCATTCTGCTGGCTGAGCCAAGGGGACAGGACACATTAACAGGGATTTGGAGTGGAAGTTCTGGCCATTATTCAGGATGACATATGAATGCCTCTGATATTAAACTTGAACTCTTATGTCTCATCCCAAAACACACACACACACACTTCTCCTCTGGACCAAAAGACAGAACAACCTAAAGGAGCACTTCTCAAGTTTCATGTGTCTACCAAGGTCCCTGCCCAGGGCTCCTGGTGAGATGCAGGTTCTGACTCTAGTAGGTCTGGGAGGGTGCCTGACCTTCTGCAGGGCTACTGAACTCCCAGGCAACGTTAGGCTGCTGTTCTGAGGACCACAGGCCCAGTAGCACTGGGCGGATGTTACAAGAGCCTAGGATCAAACAAATCAGGGTTTAGATTCGGATTCTCCCATTTAGGAGCTTTGTGATCGTGGGCTGGTTTCCTAGCGTCACTACGCCTCAATCTCGCCGTCTCTAAAATGGAAATAATAATTATGTAAAAAGCACTTGATGATGATTGTATAAGGTAATGATGCAAAGCTCTTAACACAGTGCCTGGCATATAATAAGGGCTTAATAAATGTCAGTTGCTGGCTGCTTGTAAGATTCATGGGCAGGGAAGTAACTGGCTCACTGCCCAAACGACAACAGCCAGGACACAGTAGGTGCTCAGTGGGTATTCGGTACATGAATGGGCATATACTGCAGCTACCCACGATATCGGCACACATCTGCTCCCTGGGCGCTGTGGCTTTTCTGCGGGCAAACACAAAAATATTTTGAACACCAGAAGATTCTCACCAGTGACAAGGTATCTTCATATAGAACCAAATTCAACATTAACCACCACACTGACCCACCAAGAGACATGTAATTTGTAGCAGCTATATATACTCAAGAAAACGTCTCAACTGTAAATAAACAGACAACATCAGTCTACCATCCGTATGTCATTAAGAGAAATCACTGGCCTTGTTCATTATTTATGAGCTGTCTGAACACAGATGGAATGAAAAACTTAATTCTAGAACAAAATTCACTTCCAAACCCAAAGGAGACCACAAAGAGAAACAGAACAAACCACCACCACGGGGTTTAAAGGGCCACCGGGGCAGACGCGTATTCTCTTGCAAATGTACTTTCTTGCTCAGGAAAAATCAGAAACAGGAGAAATGTTAACAAATGATAGGGCTTAATCTTTTAAATCAGAGGCAGCGGAGAGAATCCATCCGAAATTCTTCAACAATCCAAGATTATCTGCAGGCGTCTCACAGAGTGAGTGGCACCATTTGAACAGATGCCCGTTCCAGGGAGGCACTGTGCAGGGTGTGCATTAAGAAGAGAATACGCTTGCCACCTACAGACAGCAGTGGCACTCCCTGGGCAAGAGCTGGCCAATCATATTTTAATGTGAAAAAAAAAAATGCAACCAAGTCCCCTCCCTCCAACTCCTTCCAAACCACTATACCACATTACTTCATTTAGAATTACTCTTCAGTCATACAATCATCTCCAGGCATTCTGCCTCTTCATTATCATCCTCTCTCTAATTTCCCAGAAACACTGTGCCATTCAACTACCTACTTATTTAGAGCCAAAGAGAACGCAAGCCAATGGATTTCAAGCAGGCAAAAAGGCATCAGAGTGGAAGCATAAATCTGCTTACCTGATATGAAAGGAACCACCCGGAATATATCTGACAATCTGCTGTTAACTGGTTCATACGGGGAATCTTCAAGCAGATCGTTTCCTAAAAACCACAGAAAGACGGGGCTCAAATGAAAACCAAACCAACAGACATAGTTCAGGCAGTTCTCTGCTCCTGAATCTGAATTCTAATTATGTTATGATTGTGTAACAGAAAGATGCGGAAGCTCTCAAAGATTTCAAATTCATCTACTTGGCTCTGCTTATGTCTTTTTCGTTCCCTCTGCCTTTGTTGTCCTTGTTCTCCCCAGAGCGCCATGAAAACATTGGAGAGCAACCCAGCTTGATCTTGCCAAAAACTCTCCCACTCTTTGCAAAGGAATGAAATCAGAGCCAGTGACGTCACAAGCCCTGCTCGCCTCCAGGAGCCAATGGAAGAAAGGTGACCCAAGGAGGCCCCGTTGCTGTTTGCTCCCGAAGCAGGGCCTGTGGTTGAAAAGCAGGTATCCTGGCTACTAAAGAGTCCACCTGAAAGAGGTTTTCATTGACAGATCTGGAGGCGGGGCTGCTGACAGGTCAGCCTCGCATTCTACACGTGTGCTTCTCCATCAGGGGATGGATACACAGCGTGTGTGTGACCACACAACTCCTGCTGGGCTGTCTCCTGGTGGCAGGTGGATCTTTCTCTGCCTGAGCCTCTTCTGTGTTAATCAAGGTTGAACCACACCAGCTGGTTCAAGACTGGGCTAATCTCAGATGACGAATGGTTTTTCACACACCTGCCTTAGATCACATTTGAGGGGGGTTAAAGAGAGAATGGGTTCCACCGGACCTTTTATACCCTATCTTATGTCAGAAGAGGCTGAAGGAAGGAAACAGAGAAACTCCAGGCAAGATTCAAGGCCAGCCTCTGCCTGATTATTCTATGAAGCCACTCAAAGCCCCAGGCCCACCTCCTTGGAGAAAAGTTGTGGGTTCCTTGTTGGGGAGGGGGGTCTTTACTGGGTTCCTACTTGGATGCTCTGCCTAGGCTTCAGAGAGGTCAGCGGGCTTCCCGGGGTGCCCCCCCCCCCCATGGGTTTTCCAAGGATCTGGCCCAACAAAGCTGCCTGACCGCAGCAAACACCAGCTGCCGCTGTCCCTGGAGGCCAATGAAAGGGCCTCATTCCGCAGCTGGGGAGAAGCGAGCGCAGGCTGAGCTGGGCGGGCCGGGGCTGGGGGAGGGCCGGGAGGGGCGGAGGGCGCGTACCCTGCAGGCTCTGGTACATGCTCCAGTAGATGCGCAGGCAGTTCTTCTCCTTCTTCATGCCCCGCTTGCAGCGGCAGTTGTACAGCGAC
Source organism: Oryctolagus cuniculus (assembly GCF_964237555.1). Classification (NCBI taxonomy): domain Eukaryota; kingdom Metazoa; phylum Chordata; class Mammalia; order Lagomorpha; family Leporidae; genus Oryctolagus; species Oryctolagus cuniculus. Next base: position 14,079,113 of record NC_091446.1, on the reverse strand, counting down.
TTCTGCTTCAGGGCCTCCATGGCGCTGCGGCACTCGTCCTTGGCCTCGAGACCCGACGCCAGGCTGAAGTTGGTCTCCTTGCCCGCCACGCACTGCCTCAGCGTGCGGTACTTGCTGCTGCAGCTCTGCTCCTTGAGGCACTGATCGCTGGCTTTCACGCAGTCCAGGCGGTCCCCGCCGCTCACTTCCGCGGACAGGAGCAAGTCTGCGGGGTGGAGGAGAGGGAATGAGTGCGGCGGGCCAGGCGGCGACCCCGGCGGCGCCAGGGCCCCGGGAGGGGAGGGCGCGTGCCCGGGGCCAGGATGCTTGGCCAGCCTTCTGGGGCTCCCGGAGCTGGGAGCAGGTCCACAAGCACCCCCGGCTCAGACCCAAGGGTCCATTTCCCAGGCCCTGGAGCTCGGCCGCCAGATCCCACTCCCTACCCAGCCAGCCGAGGAGGGCGGTGCAGGCTCAGCCCGCAGCCTGTAAGCGGTCCGCCGCGGAGCCTGCGCTGCCCACCGCGCACCCGGGTCCCTGCCGCCCCGGGACAGCCCAGGCACCCCGGCCTCCCTCGGCGGCGGCGCTCGCTCGGCCCGGCCCCGGGGCGCTGGGCGGAGGAGCGCGAGTTAGGCGCAGGGCGGACCAGCCCCGAGCCGCCGGCTGCGCGGCGGGGAGCGCCGAGACGTTATTCGGGGTGGGGGAAAAGTTTTCCCTTCGAAGTTTGCTCTCCCGGCCCAGGGCTCGCCCACACTCCACCTGCCCGCCGCGCCTCCTCCGGCTCCGCGGGACTCACTGGGGGCGCGCGGCTCGGGGCTGGAGGTCTCGCGCCCCTTTAGTGCCCCCCTCTCCCAGGCTGGGTCATGAAAAAGCACGGAAAATGCAATCCAAGCACGAAAAGCCACAAGCAGTACCGGGCTGCCCTCGCTTCCCAACCCCAAGGATTCAAGGTCCCCTTGCCCAAAACGAAACTTCTTCCTTCCACCTCCAGCGTCCCCGCGCCCCAGTTTTAGAGGGGCCGCCGCGAGCGACCCTCGGGAGGACTCCGCGGGTAGGAAAGCCGGCAGCAGCCTCGACTTACCCAGGAGCGGCAAGGCGAAGTAGAGGGTCGCCAGGAACATGGTGCCGGCGCGCAGCTGGTCCCCGCCCCCCAAAAATATCTCCAGCCGCCGCTGAGTCTCTCCGAGGGCGCTCAGCACGCAGCGATCCCCGGACGGTTGCGCTCCTCGGGCCACCCAAAGTTCAGCTCCATCCAGCGCGAGAGGAAACTCCCGCTCCGTCAGCCGCCACCGCCGCCAGCGACTCAGCTGCGGGCGGCGGGAGCGAGGGCAGGAGGTGGTTCCGCTTTTAGGGGTTCAGGTCCGACCCAACCTGGAAGGGAGAGCGCGCTTTGAAACGAGAGCCCGGAGCGCGGAGCCTCCCCCCGCCCGCCCCTGACCCTCCCCCGCCGCCGCCCTGGGGGCTTTCCGACCCCCCGGGTGACCCACCCCCCACCCGGGACCCGGGGGGCTGGGGGCATGTGCGTATTTTCCGGGGGACCGCCGGAGCGAGCGGGAGAGGGTCCCCAAAGTCCAAGGGGTGTCTTTAGGGTGCAACCCCAGAGGCTGAAGGCGAGCAAATTAATAAATAAACGTTACTTTCCGCGCGCCGCGAGCCCAGCGGCCGCTGCCTGGAGTCTGAGCCCTCGGCGTCGGCGGCGGCTCCCCAGCCAGCCCCGGCGCCGAGAGAGCCCCTTCTCCCGGGAAGTTGGCCGCCCCCTCCTCGCGCCCGCCCGCTCTGCCGCCAGCCCTCCCCACTCAAGCCACCAATCGCTACCCACGTCGCCGTCCCCCCCTCCCGGGGTCTCGCCTCCTTTCGGAGAAAGCAGGGCTGGCCGGAACCTGCGTCCCGGCTGCGGCCGAAACCCGGCTCGTGCGCCCCTACCCGGGCGCCGGCGCCTCGTGCGTCCTCGCCCAGCGGCCGGGACTCGGGCGCATCCACTCCACTGCCCCCGAGCGCGCACGCCGACCCGCAGCCCCCGAGTGCCGGGGCAGGTGCAGCCCGGCGCCGCGAGCGCTCCCGCGGCCCGAAAGTTGGGGGAGGTTTGCAGGACGGGAAGAGGTCGCGGAAGGGAGGGAGGGGCCGCGATGGGTTCCCTGCCCGACGAAAGGAGAAAACTCTCCAAATGCCACCAACCTGGACTCAACGGACCGCGTCCAGTTGCGGCGACGAGCCAGTTTATTTATTTATTTATTTATTTATTCCGGGGAGGGGGGCTGTCCCCGCCCCCTCCTTCCCTTTCCGGGCTCACTTTCTCTGCGCTCAGACAAAAAAGATGCAGTAATCTCCAGGAGCTCAGGACGGCTTCCGAGCACAGCCCCGGACTCGGGTGCCCGTTAGGGATGTTAGTGGTTATTCCAAGCGGCGCGGGGGGTGGCGGGTTCCGAGGACCATTGGCCCGCCCCGCTCCCGCAGCCCCGCAGCGCTCGGCCAGCGCTCTCGGGGGCCCCCGCGGCCGCCGCAGCTGCACTCACTCGGCGGCGGGGGGACCGGGACCCGGGCCGGGACCCGCACGCTAGCGCGCGGAGCACGTAGCGCTGTGCAGCCAGCCGTGGGCGCTGCCAGACTCTGACTCTCTCTCTCTCTCTCTCTCTCTCTCTCTCTCTCTCTCTCACACACACACACACACGGGCACACTGCACAAGGGTTCTTTCTCCGTGCAATCGAGCCAGACCCTTCTTCCCAACACAAAGTTTTTCTCCCACGTCAATCGCGGCGGTGACTCAAGACTTGGCGCGTTGGAGACGCTCAGACCCGGGCAGCCGGGGCGCCGACCGCGGAGCCACCCACCGGTTAGTCCAGGCCAGCGTGCCGCGCACACACACGCTTACACACTGACACGCGCGCACACGCGCATTCACGCGCAGTCTCTACCTGTGTGCTCGAGCTTGGGCGACCAGACAAAAGCGGAGACCCCAGCCCAATGCATTTAACCCCGAGCAGACCTGCCTTGGGGAAATTTGTAAGCTGACCTCCATCTTGGCTGTTTTAAGAGTAAATTTTTCTTTTTTTAAAGAAAGAAAAATCCCAACACACGCACAAGAGTTCACCTCAGCCTAGGGGGAGGCTCCTTCTTGGTGGCGCTGCGGTGCCCGGTGCCCCGCTCCGGACACTGGCTCCCCTTCCCCAGCGTCGGGGGTCTTACGGGGTCCGGAGACCCCGGGCGGAGGACAGCCCGCGGAGGTGGGGGCCAGTCTTTGGGATCTGTGCTGATGCCCAAGTTCGTCTCTCGGGTAAACGGAGTTTGCACCAAGTCTGTGTGAGCCCAGCTGTCAAATCTGCAAACCCATCACGCCAGACAATGGTTCGCCTCGGAGGACCGAGAAGAAGCGCTGGTTTTGATCGAGGGAGGTTAATTGAAAGGCCAGGGGCTTTGGTGGAAGTTGGAGGCTCCGGTAGTCAGGGCCAGGGGAAGCGGCAGGGAGGGCGGAGGGCTGGGCTGCTCTCCATTCAACTACGAGGCGGCCCGGCGCGCCCCTGGCTGCGGCGGCGTCCGGCGTGCGCGCTGCGCATTGTGTGCAGTCGCCAACGCCTGTCTGCGCCTCGGGGCGAGCCCCGCACCGCGGGGACGTCCCACCCATCCGCGCTCCCCGCTCGCTGGGCACGTGTTCCTGGGGGCAGGTCTGCGGGGACCGACTCCCTCGTGGGGCAGCCCTCCCCCGGCTCTCTCGCTCGCTCTCTCTCCTCTCTCTCGCTCTCTGACACCATGCAGGGATTTCTAGTTCGGTGTATCGGTTTACACTTGGTTGTTGAGTAAACAAAGCAAGCATATGTCACATTTTCGCGACAGATGGTCCAAAACAAGGGCTACTGAGGTTCCCTTTCTCTAGCAGTGGCAACAGTCTACGTAACAGCGTGGACTCACCAGAAATGTCATTAAGTCTTCCGATCGGTTTCCTCGCCTCAAAGCTCATGCCCATATCTTCATACACAGAACGCAGAATGGCTTTCCTGGGGAGAGAGGTGGATACGAATTGTGTGTTTCTCCATGACATCCCAAACCCTCTTCCATGGTCCAGTTTTAGAAGTGGAAGCGAAGGTCTTCCTTTGGGAAATCAGTCATTGGAATTCCAATTTTCAATAGATAGCCCAGTGACCGCTTGGGACCGTTGGGTGACAATGGAGATAGCACCCTCACGTTTTCGAAGTATCCTTTGTTTAGAAATAACTCCAAGTTTCCCTATGTATTCCACACAAATCTTTTTTTTTTTTAAAGATTATTTATTTGAAAGCAAGTTACAGAGAGGCATAGGCAGAGAGAGAGGTCTTCCATCTGCTGCTTCACTCCCCAGTTGGCCACAATGGCCAGAGCTGCGCTGATCCAAATCCTGGAGCCAGGAGCTTCTTCCAGGTCTCCCAAGCGGGTGCAGGGACCCAAGGACTTGGGCCATCTTCCACGGCTTTCCTAGGCCATAGCAGAGAGCTGGATGAGTAGTGGAGCAGCAGAACTCGAACTAGCACCCATATGGGATGCAGGCACTGCAGGTGGCGGCTACACCCGGTACACAACAGCACCGGCCCCCCACACAAATCTTTTAAACCAAATTTTAGCAGGGAGAAGTGATGAGCTAGAAGATCCCCAAACATAGAGTATGAGATATCTTTTTAAAATGTTTATAGCCACAAGAATATTTCAGAACTATCATTATTAAGTTCTACTGATGATGAAATCAGAGCTCGGCTTTAAAAACTGATAATAATAAAGCACCAGCTGTGTTGTCCAAAATAATAGTCACCGGTCACATGGCTTTTTCAGTGGGTTAGTAAGATCAAGTAAAAGAAAAATGCAATTCCTCCATAGGGCTAACCACATTTGAAATGCTCAATGGCCACGTATGGCAAGTGGCTACCATATTGGGAAGTATAGGTATGGAATCTTTTCAGCATCAAAGAAAGTTCTAGTGGACAGCATTACCCTACAATGTTGGTGTGAAGTTGGTTAATATGGTGTGCAGACATAGGGAGTTCTTAGACTATAGAACAGTACAGGTACAAAGTGGGTGCTTTACAAGTAACAGCGATTCTGAGAGTTGTGAGGATAATGATGACAAAGATGCTGATAATGATGATGATATTTTGTTACTCTCTGGAGGAAGCTGAAGAATCCGTGAAGACAAGCTAACTGCAGTTGCGTCATCCATTCAGGATGAGAGCAGTGGGGAATGCGTATATCCAGAGTTTGTGGGCAGGCATTTGGTGTACTGGTTAAGACACCCCATCCCCGGGGAGTGCTCTGCTCCCAATTCTAGCTTCCTGTTAATGGCTCAAGTAGTTAGGCTCCTGCCACCCATGTGGGAGACCTGGATTGAGTTCCAGGCTCCTGGCTTTGACCTGTTACATGCATTTGCTGGAGAGTAAAGCAACGGATGGAAGGTCTTTCACTGTCTCTCTGTCTCTGTCTCTTTCTCTGCCTGTTTGACCTTTAACTAAACAAAATTTTAAAATATTAAAAAAAAACTTCAAAGCTAATCTTCCAGGAGGATTGTAAACTGTATGATATGGCCCACCCTGGAGCCCAAGACTTCTCATCATAGGAGTTAGTTTAAAAAAACAACAACAACAACAACAGAAAAAAGCCCACTGTTTTACAACTGTATCCACTAACTGCAAAAGGTGAGAGAAACATACAGCCAGAAAGCGCTGAGAATATGGAAGAGAGAAAAGCATTGTGACTTACTGTATTAATATGATCTCTGTTTCCTTGGAGCTTATCTGTTCCCATGTGTACAGGACTGATTTCAGGATAAAAGGTGACATCGAAATATAAAACATTAATAATTTTAAAGGTCCATGCAATCCTCTGTGACATGTTTTCTCAGCAGAAAATTGGTTTTAATGCTGCAAAATTAGGTTCAATCCACCCAGAAGCACGTGAAGTGAGCGATGTTCGTCTGTTTCTTGATGAAAGTGTATTTTCATAAGTTAACAGACCAGTCGTGGTGGGAATGTCAATTTCATTCCAGGCAGCTTTCCGTCTCTCACTCTCATTGACTTGGCCTATAGCGGATCATGTAAAATACATTCATTTTGTAAAATTACACTGCTCAAAAATCATTCAAGTTGCTTTAACTTAAACTCGTCCATCTAAGCCCATCATTTGACATCAGACAATCGGCGAAGCTTACATCTGTTGCTGCATAAAACTACTCACCAATTCCTAATGTGTCATTTTTTTTTCCTATTATACCTCTTTGCCCATTCTATTCCATATGCCTAAAATGTGCTTTCTCCTGGTAGTTTATTTAAAAGTCAGCTTTTATCTCAAACAGGCTACTAAGGATAGCAAGGACCCCTTTGGTCAGAATTAACAGTTCATGTAGCATATTTCATGGTCACACTGGAATCTCTACCATAACTGTTGGGACATTGTACCGTAGTGAGTTGCTACATCTCTCTCTTCAATTGGAATGTGAGCTTCTTGAAGGCAAAAAGATGTTCTAGTCATCTTGTTGCATCCTCAGCATTTAGACCGATGACTGACACATAGTCACTCCCAATACATATTGATTACATGCATATTGATTGTATGAATAAATGAGCAAAGCTGTTTCTCATTTTCCTCTGACACAATAATTTTACTGAAAGGTTGATATAAAATCCCCTTACTATAGGAACAATCCTGAGTATAAGGACTTCATGCAATTAATGGTATTGCTGTTCCAATAATAGTATCAAATATGTTTTATTCCTTTGGGGATTTGACATTTAAATTTTTTTAAACAAAACCCATTATTGTAATAGAATGCTCTTTTTCTGGTTCACTCTAATAGTAACATATGACATATTTCATTTCTGGGAAATGGTAGCTTGCCTTAGGTCATATTTTAAGGCATAAAGCCAGAAGCAGAGTAACGTTTCCACCTGAAGTTCTCTAATCATCTAGAATCTGGGACAAGGGCCAGATTACCACTACCCTGGGGCCTTCATCCTCAAAGGCAAATTTTTAAAAGCCGAATTGGCCCGAAAGTATAAAAAAAAATTCTTCTTTGAAAACACAAGGCCCCCTGTAATCTTTCAGGGAAAATGAGAAGTGGTCATTATTCCAACGGGAAGCATGGAAGAAGGGTCCACTCGCTGAGCCAGAGCTCAGCCTCTGATGCTGGACTTTGACTCTTGCTCTCAGCCAGTCAGGGAGAGGCAGCTGTTCCCAGATTTCACGGCGCTTTCCCAGGCCCACTAGATCACGCCATGTCTGTCGAACGTTATTCGAAAATGGAAGTTTCTTATTAGCTATCAGGGTCCTGACCCCCTAGGAACCTAGCTGAGGAAATCTCTCTCCCCACTTAGTTTTCAACTATTTTTCATTTCTTAGTACTGAGAAGTCAGGGCAAGGATTTTAATGCGTTTGTGGAAGACTCTCCGTAAGAGTTGAAGTCATTTGTACCTTGGCCTTATGCCACAAAATGCATTCAAGGTGTGTAGCCCTGATGAAATAAAGTGCCTGTCATGTCTTATTGCCTGAATATATGGCCAAAGGGTCCTTATCTTTGGGGGACTTGCAAGGGTTTTTTTTAGGGGTTGCCAAAGGTGTGGGATTAAAAGCCCTGTAAGTCTCAGGCCTCTTTATCCAGGGAAGACCGGGAAGGCCTACCCCGAAGAAACACCTTTTCTCCCGGCCCCTCTCCGAACAAGCCCTCAGCTCCATTCCAGTGGGACTGCTCCTTCGTAAGGGCCAGAGGGAAGCTTAATCCCCAGCTTTGTCCAGTAATTAGCCTCTCTCCAGAGGCAGCAAACACAGATGCCGATCCGGATGAGCTTTGGGATGTGGAATGAAAACAAGGCTGAAAACACTGACTCATTGCTTCAGAAGCCTCTTAGCAGCCTTTAGGACAGCAAAAAGTTCCCATTTCTACTGATGCTCACTAGGTCTGAAGGGGTGGGCTGGGGCTTCAGCCACCAGTGAGGTGCAGGAGAGGCAGCCGAGGCAGCCGGGGACGTGCGGGTGAGCGGATGAGAGGCCCTGTGGCAACAATGAGGGCTCTGTAATGGAACCCTGCTCTTGTCCTGCCACTTTCCCAGGCGACGTTCAATAAGTGCCATGGAAATGAACTGTTTACCACAACCCAGATCTCTGGAAGCGCTATCGCAGGAGCCCACTAACACGATTAGGCTGCAATTAATGATGATGCCCTCATCAGGACTAATTAAGCCAACAGTGATTGTAGATTAGGGGCCTGTTTTAAAGTGTCTATTGTGACATCATTTAGAAGTCATTTCAAACTCCTCTGAAACTGTTGCTCTGAAAACAAATGCAGTGTCATGTCCTGAGAGTTGTTGGTTTCATTTTCCCCTGTCAAAAATCTGACAAAAGTCAGTTGAAACTGTCAAGGAAAAAACATCATGCAACATGAGGTTTTTCTTCGAATCTGAAGTCCGTGGAAGGAATGACAAATCTGTTCTATAGATTATCTGGCACAAAAGTGAATTAGCAGTTCCAGGAGTTACGCTATCACAAGGACTAGATGAGGTTGCCCTTGACATCGCTCATAAATTTAAGCCTCTGACAAAGAATTAAAATGAGATCCATTTGGATCTGATCTGAATGATGTTAGACTTAAAGTAAAAATGGATCAATGGAATGGATAGTTCTGTGTATATTTTTGCTATGTACAACCCACATTAAGGAAGAAAGAATTTTTTCTCTTCCCGTCTCTGGAACACCACTTAGTAAAGTCTTCTCTAGCCTTCAACTTTTTCTCTCAACTGTCAATAGCAACTTCCCCTATACTCTGTGATATCTCATTAGTTGGTTGATTCATAATTAATTGTGTTGGTTGATTTATTTGTTTGTTTTACTCCATCCAGTGACTAGTCTCATGATGTGTGCTGCAAGAGAGGTCTGACCTGACTCCTCTTTCCCCACAGTGGAAACCTCTGGCTATGCCCTAGGAGTCTTCTCTCTCTTTTTCTATAGCAGTTCCTTTCAAAGTGCAGGTCCTGGCTCATTCGTGAGTCACAAACAACATTTAGTTTATAAAACTCACAATATGAAAAGGCATCATGGGGGCCAGCGTGGTGACAAAGCAGGTTGAGCCAACACCTGCAATGCTGGCATCCCATATAGAGTGCTGATTGGCGTCCCAGCTGTTCCACTCGTGATCCAGATCCCTGCTAATGCACCTGGAAAAGCAGCAGAAATGGCCCAAGTGTTTGGAGCACTGCTGCCCACATGGGAGACCTGGATGGAGTTCTGGGTTCCTATCTTGGGCCTGGACCAGCCCTGTCTCTGTTGTGGACATATGGGGAGTGAACCAGTGGATGGAAGATCGATCTCTCCCTGTATTTCTCTTTCTCCCCCTGCAACTCTGCCTTTCAAACAAATAAATAAATGTATTGAAAATTAATTTTAGAAAGTATCACAGAAAGCAGGGATAAGTCATTTCATAAAACCTTTTTTAATATCTATGTATAGATGGTGCCTATATTGGATTGTCATATAAAATGTATTTCTTATTGTGAATCATGTTTTTGAAAATGTGAAAGTTACTGCGTTATATCAATATAATTAGTATATATTAATACATTGATGTTTTGTTTGGACATTAACCACCATGAATAAAGGCCACATTCTCCATTCTCCCTTGCATGAGATGCTACGGTTTGGATATGGGTCGAGTATGTCTCCAAGGGTTCGTGTGATGGAGTTGGTCCCTACTTTGGTAATGTTGAGAGATGATGTGGATCGCTAAGGGGTGGGGCCTGAGAGAAGACCCGGAGATCAATGAGGGCGTTGTCCTCTCTCCCAAGAGTCCTGAGATAGTCCTTACAAGAGGATTGTCACAGAAAGAGCAAGTTTGGCTTCGCCAGTGCTCTGGCTTCCTGTCTGGTGATGCGTTCCCTTCTTAATGCCGTCTACCACTGAACTCTCACCAGAGGCCACATCTACAGGCCTGCCTGATCTGGGACTCCCACCCTCTCAAACTGCGAGCTAAACGAGCCTCTTTTCTTGACAAAGTAGCTTGCCTCAGGTATTTTGTTATAGCAACAAAAAACTGACCACTCCATGGGCCTGGGATCTGATGAATAGAATCTGGCAGAAACGATGTGAAGAACCTCTGGGGAGGTGTCCTTGCTCTGCATGTTTCCGTAGTCTCCATCCTGCTGCTTGGGGCCATGACACCCCCAGGTGTGTGGGAACATACAGGATGGATAGCAAAGACACAGAATAGAAGGGGTCCTGGGTCCCAGCATGGCTTCTGGGAGTCCAGCGATCCCATACCATTATGTACAAGATCACTCGCATTCAAATCATTATTCTATTAGGTGTCTAATGTTGTCAAACTGGTACATCCACAATTCCCAATGGAAAAGCTATAAAGGGAAATCAGTTCAATTAAAAATTATTTGCTGAGTATACCTATCATAGACTAACCCTCTGCTAGGTTGCTTCAAGAAATATAGAAGAATGTTGGTTTTGAAGGAAGCACAATCTCACTGGGGAGAGGAACTGCATATCTGAAACAGCTAACTACCGTTGTAAAGAGAATAGAGGGAATTGTCAACAGTAGAGGAGATAAACATAAGGCTCTGGGGACAGTGGTTAAGATGCTACTTGAGATGCCTGTGTCACATACTGGAGTCCCTGAGTTCAAGTCTTGGCTCTGCTTCTGATGCAGTCTCTTGCTGATGTGCAACCTGGGAATTAGGAGGTAATACCTCAAATTCTTGGATCTCTGACATCCACATGAAAGACATTTTTTTTTCTTTTTTTGGACAGGCAGAGTGGACAGTGAGAGAGAGAGACAGAGAGAAAGGTCTTCCTTTGCCGTTGGTTCACCCTCCAATGGCCGCCGCGGCCAGCGCGCTGCAGCAGGCGCACGGCGCTGATCTGATGGCAGGAGCCAGGTGCTTCTCCTGGTCTCCCATGGGCTGCAGGACCCAAGCACTTGGGCCATCCTCCACTGCACTCCCGGGTCACGGCAGAGAGCTGGTCTGGAAGAGGGGCAACCGGGACAGAATCCGGTGCCCCGACCAGGACTAGAACCCGGTGTGCCAGCGCCGCAAGGCGGAGGATTAGCCTAGTGAGCCTAGTGAGTGAAAGACTTTGATTGAGTTCCTGGCTCCCAGCTTTGGATAGGTCCAGTTCTGACCATTGTAGCCATTTTGGAAGTGAATCAGTGGGTGGAAGACTGTTTCTCTCTCTCTCTCGCTCCCTCTCTCTCCCTTTCAAACACATTAATAAATGCTATCAAATAATAAGGATGTGTGTATTCAGAAAAAATAGCTAGAAAGGTAGAAGATTAAGTGGACCCACAGAAACGAGAGAAGAGGTAAAAAAGGTAATGGGTGGAAGATCACGTCAACTACTGTAAAGCATCAAAATGAGGGCAAAGAACTCCAAAATAGAAGGGATATGACCCTTTATCCCAGGTGTCTCCTTTCCAGCTCTAAATGGCACTCAACAAAGATGATCAGCAGGAGCCAATGCTCTGGCAAAGCTGCCAATCTATAGACTTGCTTCTCATCTAGATACAGAATCATCCCCATTTGCCAAAAATAGCTGTTGTCATCATGACAGATCAAAGAGACAAAGATGCTGTCCTCGGGGGATGTCATCCTCTGGATTGGATGAGAATGGCTTCCTTATGGGGTTGTCGCATCCTACCCAGACACACCTCCACTGCAGGATGCGTTGGTCTTTGCCCTAGTCTACGAGATTCCATATATCTCTCTAGGTGATTTAAGCTGCCAGTGATGTGGATATTCTGGAATTCTACTTCTGTGTATCAAATAAAAGCCATTTAACACTCAGGCCTCCCTACTTGGAAGATGCATGACTTGGAGATGCCTGGCTGGCAAGGCAGGGCTATGTTAAAAGGAAAAGTGTTATTTCAGCAGACTCACCGCAGAGGTATGTGTTAATTAAGTTAATTGTGCCATCAGTGATGCAGACGATGACAGTAACTGCTCCCCATAATGGGGCTGGGTTATTGCCATCATTTATTAAATGTGCTGTTTTTCTTAAATGCAGTCACTTTCCCCTATTTTTTAAACACACACCACACATGCACACACACACACACACACGCATGTACACACGATTTATGCTCTACTAATCACTTTCACATGAATTCAGTTACATGATCTTTTCTTCATGTCTACCCTGTGGTGGAGAGAATGTATTTTCTTCATTGAGCAGATGAGGAAACCAATACTCAAACTTGTCTACTCACTTGCCCAGGGCCACCCAGCTTCTTTGTCAAGGAGCCAGATTCCAAGCCCAGTGTCCTTTCTCAAGTGCCATGCTGTGTAGCCAAGATTCAGGGTGTCCTGAAGGGCAGAAACCAAATTTTTATATTCTGTATCCGCTGATACATTGAATGAACAAGTACTAAATAATAACGTAACCTTGAAAATTATTGAATTGTCTACTGCTCCATTTATGAAATAAGTTAATAGCTTCATACATACAGATTAACCACAATTTGGATAAATAGAAATCTGGATAATTTGGAGAGTTATCCCAGACCACTTTCCTACTTGCCTCTTCAAAACATTAGAGGATATTTGGCTTAAACTGAGTTATTCTCGCTGGAATTACTGTGAAGACTAAGAAATGATGAAGAAGCCAAACAAGAACAGTATTTCGCTGAACTTAGCTCATCCCGCTGTTGAATGCTTCAGTTCCATAGTGAGTGTCCATTCAGGGGCTTACCAAATGATTGTTCTACCAAAAGGATTCCCGCATTTGCTGACTAATGCTTCATCTGTAAAGCTTTGAAATGCTTAAGGTACCCTGTCAAAACATGAATATCCTGGGGAGAGGCAATTCAGAAGCATTTCTGGCCAACTGCACTCTGGGGAGGCTGAGTTTCAGCTCCCTGTTTGGAAGGTCAACATCATCGTACATGGTGACCTGGAATGGATTTGCACTGAACTCCCAAAGAGACTCATTTCTGGAAACTGATGGTCAGACCTGGGTGGCTGCGCCGGGGGAGGGCCTCTGTCATGTCTAACAGCACCCACCTGCTTGAGGATAATGTCAGGGTCCCCACTCAGCCTGAGGAGGAGACAGGGTCAGAGAAACAGATTTTGTTTTTACCTGAACTCGCTATTTCCAGCTATGATAGAACACTTCCAAAAACTAGTTGGAGCAATTGAACCCCCAAAACTGGACTCACTGGTACAGCGAGCCAACTACTGACACCAGGGAAAAAGTAGGTGTTTATTGCAAAGCGCAGAGCAAGGAGCTGGGCAGGAATCACTTAATTCCCATGCTTGCTGGAGAGTTAGGGGGAAAGCCGCTTGTAGACTGAAGTTGGGACTGAGGTATGTGTTCAACTCGTGTCCAAGTTCCTGGGTTGTCTGTAGTGCTCATGGCCCTCCTTTGACGGTCTGTGATTTCATATTCTTTAGTACATTTTGGTGATAGCAAAGTGAGATTGAGTCAGCTGGAAGCCATGTGCAAGTGGCAATTACTTTTTTGCTTGGGGCTCGGGATTCCTGGAAGAGAACCCCTCAAGACAAGACGGAACATCAAGATGTTACCAATAGGGGAGATAAGTGACCTTGTGAGTCTAGTGTTCAGGGACCCCGAAAGGCCAACCACACACTTCCTCAGTTCAATGAGCTACTTTTAGTAAGAGGTGATCTGCCATCATAAAAGCAGGTAAGGAGGCTTTATGCTAAGGGAGGGAGGATGGGAGGCCTTGGGAGCCAAGGACCTGATGGTCCAAGGCACTGGTGAGGGGCTCAGTTTCCCTGTCAGTGAAAACACTCAACAGCAAACTGGAATCTCTGGTGCACACCAGGCACAACGTGCCTATGTAACCATCTCCCAGTAGAAACCATGGGCACTGAATCTCCAAGGAGCTTCCTTGGCAGGTGACATCTCACATGTTGTCACAACTGTGGGGGGAGCCCTCGGAGAGAGAGCTCTGGGAAGCGAGTGCCTGCCTGTGTCCTCTAGACCTTGCCCTATGTGTCTTTCCTCTGCTGCTCTCGCTTTGCCTCTGTTCACGGTAACACATCACAGCCACGAAGACAGCTCCACGCTGAATCCCGAGTCTTCCCACGGACTTGTCTCACCTAGGGTAGGTCTTGGGGACCCCTGACTCAGAAATACTCTAGATGTAACATATATACAGTGGTCCAGCCATGGCTGGCTTTATCAAGATGAGACCTGTGCAGTCACATAGGCTCCCATGCTGACAAGAGACCCGAGTCTGATTTCAAGTGTTGTTGAAACTCTTAATCATGTATACATAAAGGGCCCTGCACTTTCACTTTGCAATGGGTCCTACAAATTGAAACTGATCCTGAGTCGAGATGATGCTTAGAGATTAAAGACTGGAACATCTGGTTGCTGCCAATGCTTACACTCTCACCCCTGAGAATTTCTCACTCAGCTTTCCACAGGGCCTCAAAGTCCACCGGGTGTTGACTGGCCTTGCGAGGAGGCCACCCCAGGAATGCTGAATGGCTGTTGGTGGGTCACAGCTGAGGGCGAACTTGGTTACTCTGTGCCTCACTGCATAATCTCCTCTTCCACCCTTCGCTGGGTTTGCAATGCTGGGTCAGCATCTCCCAGAGTCAGTTGTTCAGAAAACTGGTCCCAGTAAGAGGTGCTCACTCCCTTCTCCTGGAGATTTCCGGTGTGCACTAGCACGGGCAGGGCACTGAGAAGTCTTGCTGATAGAAGTTGTTTGATGGTGTGTTAGGGTCCTGGGGCTGCCACAAGTGTAGTACCCTAGTCTGCGTGATTTACATAAAAAGATATTGTCTCATCTCTCAGGCCAGGAGTCCACAGGGCTGGTGTCTTCTGCGGCCAGCGAGGGAGACTGTCCCTGCCTCTCTTCCGGTGCTTTGCTGGCCATTCTTGTCTTCCTTTGCTTAGTAGATTGATCACTTTGATTTCCATCTTCTTGCTCGAATGGCATTCTCCGTGTGTGTGTGTGTGTGTGTGTAGGCCTCCACATTTCTCCTTTTTATAAGGACACCTGTAATGCTGGATTAGAATATTAAAGTATCTCATTTTAACTTGATCATCTCTGTAAAAACCCTATTTCCAAATAAGGACTCATTCGGAGGTACTGAGGTTTAGGATTTCAATACATGAAATTGGGTGTGTTGGGGGGTGATAAACAATTCTTTGTCTCTTTTTTTTTCTTAAGGCAGAGATGCAGAGAGTGGGGAGAGAGAGAGAGAGAGAGGGAGAGAGAAAGAGAGAGATCTTCCATCCTCTGGTTTACTTCCCAGAAGGCCACAGCTGCCAGGGCTGAGCCAGGCTGAAGACAGGAGCTTCATCCAAGTCCCCCACATGGGTACAGGTGCACAGGAACTTGGGACATCTTCTGATGCTTTCCCAGGTGTCTTAGCACGGAGCTGGATTGGGAGTGGAGCAGCCAGACAAGAGCTGATGCCATACGGGATGCCAGCATCACAGGCAGCAGCTTAACATTCTGCATCACAACACCAGCAACCTGGTGCACAATGCAACCCCTAACAAATGGTCATATTTTCCCAAACACTTGGCTCTTTGGGACCTAGTGCACAGAGCTGGTGTTTCCTGCACAGATGGAGAGATGCTGAGTTTATGAGATGAAGAGGGGAAAGCATGTGGCCAGACAGCCACAGCACAGTGGGGTGGGGAGGGGCATCACAGGCCACCAAGGCAGGTTGGGGCCAGAAATTGCTCTGTGTCCTGCACTCTGGCAAAGCAGAGTGCTCAGAGGTTCACTGCTCAGGGCTTTTTCCCCGATGTGGGCAATGAATGTACCCGTTTTTGATGCAGGTTCTGGCCTCCTCCAAGATAGAAACACTAAGCAGAGACTGCTACTGTGTGAAAATAGGAACAGAGTCTATATGGCAGTGAGGGAATAAATTATGTGCACATGTGAGTGTGGGCTGCCTCACACAGAAATACCCAACACGAGTGGGCCACAGGAGTGCCTATAAACTAAGGAGAAAAGAAAAACCTATAACTGAGAAGGTGTGTCGGAGCTCCATGGTGATAGCATACACACAAATGCAAGGTGTCCAAGAGTGTTCTGTGATAGAAAGAGGAAAACGAGAGCAGACCGCCAGGTGAGGTCCATGGTGGAGAAAGAGAACTCCCCCTGCCTTCTACCTCTTTTTACAAGGAAAGGGGTGACACCCCAACTGGGTATACAAATGGGATGGGGTCTTAGCATGCATCCTGGTCCCAAGTGCAACAGGTGCATTGTAGGAAGGTGGGCATATCAAATCCACAGTTAAAGAGATAGCACTGCATTGGAAGGGTACAAGAATTCCAGCTCAGCTAAACTAATTTCCTGCATATTTACTCCACGTCATAGCCAGGGAAGTACCGTTATGAAGCCTGGCAACAGTTTGGAGATTTGGAAGGCGAGAGGCTGGGGACAGGGAGACTGAAGAGGCTGTTTTGAAGGCTAGAGGCACAAAGAGAAAAGAGCCCAACCCAAAGAGACGGTGGCCAAGGCCTCATCTCAAAAGAAGCAAAATGTCAAAGTTACACACATTCCTCCATGTGCATGTGACACACAAATACACACACACACATACACACATATACATGCACCTAACCATGAATTAAAGAATTGTTGAGGAGAGACCTTAGACTTGCCTCGCAGGACTCAGGTAGAAAGCTCTCTGAAAGCTGGGCTGGGAAAGTGTCAGTCTTGATCACTATCAATAGTAAGGCTCTGCTACGAATTTTATTTTTTTTTAAGATTTATTTTATTTATTTGAAAGGCAGGGTTAGAGAGAAAGAGGGAGACACACACACACACACACACACACACAATCTGCCATCTGCTGATTCACTCCCAAATGACTGCAATGGCCAGGGTGGGACTGGACTGAAGTCAGGAGTCAGGTGTTTCTCCCAGGTCTCACACACGGGTGGCAGGAGGACAAGCACTTGGGCCATCCTCCCCTGCTTTCCCAGGCACATTAGCAGGGAGCTGGATCCGAAGTGGAGCAGCCAGGACTCACACTGGCATCCCAGGCAGAGGCTTCACCTGCTTTGCCCCAGTGCTGGCCCCATTCAATTTCTAAGAGGCAGTGGGCAGCCAAGGCCTTGCGTGATCAGCACCCCTCACTCTTGTAAGCTCCAGCCATACTGGCCTCTGTCCTGTTCTACCACAGAGCTCTGCCCTTGCCACTCCTCTCTTCCCCATGGCTCTGCACAGGCTCCTGTGGTTTTGGCCGGAGGTCTCAACTTCCAGGACTCTTCCTCTGGAAGACTTCTTTGCTATTCCCTGGCATTCTGTCATCAGACTTGTACGCCCTTGTTCAGTGTTCCTGCTTCTCTGCTGAACTCTGAGCTGCACGAGGACACAAACCATGTCTGCTTGATTCTTGCCACATCCCCAGCATGTGTGCAAGCCTGACACAAGTGCCACGCTCACTGTGAGCTGAATGAATGGGATTCATTATAGAAAAACAAGTTGAAACAATGGAATAAAGGAAATGATAAAAAGAGATGAGCGACTAGACAATGATGTGTTTAGAATTGAGTTTAGCAGTTGAGACACTGCTTGGGATGACCGCATCCCATATCCGAGTGCCTGGGTTTGAGTCCCGGTTGCACTCCTGATTCCAGCTTCCTGAGAATGCAAACCTGATGACTCGGATGGCTGTCGCTGCCACCCACATGTGAGACCTAGATTGTAGTCTCCCGGCTTCAACCAGGACCAGCCACACCCCAGCTGTTGCAGGCATTTGGGGAATGAATTAGCAGATAGATTTTTCTTTCTGTATCTGTATGTCTTGCATACGTACATACATACATCTATTAATACTATTTAAGAATGGAGTTTAGAACTCACTCTTGCTGAACTGACTTTTAAAATTAAAGCCAAAGTCTAAAGGTTTATATTATTTAATCTTAGCAAACTTTTTAGTTTCACTTTTTAGTAAAAAAGAAACTAGGCCTAACAGATTTATTTTAAAAGCCTCATAGACATCCTATCAGTTTAATAAAAGAAAAAAATTTTAGATGAGTGCATTTGAGTAGAAATGGTCAGAAACATGTGGATTGCATTTCCCTTAAACTCTCTTGGGTTTGCAAATTGGAAAGAAGGGCCTGAAATAAAAAGTATTTTCTATTTTCCAGACGTGAGTATTTTGGGGAAATAGTGATGTTTGAGATATTCAGGAAACTGAAAATATGTGTGAGTACTTGTTTAAGTACTGTTATTTCCAGTACTACACTAAAGTAGCTGATAAGAAAGAGGAAGTGGGCATTTAGCATCTGAAAAGAACCAATTCAAAAAAAATTTTTTTTCTGTGTAGCTCTCACACAAGAGAAATCTGCTCTGCCTCCCCCTTGACCACAATCAATATTTTTAGGGGATGAAGGCAGGAGGAGGAAAGGGTCTATTCAGTCTTTTGTATGCGACTGAGCTGTGAAAACAGGATGAAGATTTTGCTAAATCTGTCCATTAAGTGCCTCTAAGTGCTTTTAAAACATGTCCTACAGCCGAATGGAGGGCACAAGAAGGAGAAACTGGGAATTAAGGCTAAATTAGTACATTTCAGTGTCTTGATAGTTAGAAATGTCAGAAAAAATAGCAGGAGTGACAAGCAAATAAAACTTCAGATGCCCCACTTAAATCTGCATCTGTTGAGCAGCCCTAAAAGCTGAAAAGTTGTTTTGGGTTTATTCTGGTCAAATTATACAATTTTTGTAGACTGAGAATTTATTTTTCTTGTTACCTATCAGTAACAATATGCAGCTTTTCCTTAGATATGCTAGATAAGAATTGGGCTAAAATACCCCAAAGTAAATGCATGATATGAAGAACTGGCATGTTCACAATTTACAACATAAGTAGAAATTTGCATATTTAGAAGAACACTTTCAACATAAAATCAAGACGCTTAATTACATACAGCAAAACTACATAGAAAGACGAAAAAGTGAAATAAAAGAATTTTTAAAAGGAATATCAATATTTCTGTATATGAATTAAAATGTTTAGATTATAGTCATCTATTAATAGAGATAACAATGAAAAGAGTCATCCATTCTTAAAGTCACAAATTATAGCAAATCCATTTGTGTCTGAAATGTGGACTGCTAGAGCCCCCTAGCTGTTGGAAATAATTCTGTCCTCCTGGGTGTAGATAAATAGAACCTAACTGCAAAGGCAGTAAATAGTTCCCCAGGAAACCCACTGGACAGCAACTAAATAAGAGCATGCAGCGTGCTCTCCACCACTTCCTGCTGTTTGGGTTGGTGGCACTGTGAACACCAACAGATAGCTCTCTTGACTCTCCCTCCATACCTTGGAACTTCTTAACAGGTCAATTATAAGGACACTGCCCTCACCCTGTTGTTTTGGTTGGTTTCAACCAGATGGTCTCCCAAACTCAGAAGGACAGAAAGTCTGATTAATAGATGAGTCAAAGAAGAGGGTCTCTCCCAGATCAGGGGCACCCTGGGGTGACTCAGAGGATACAAACTCCTAGCCCCTGGAAAGTGTGCTTTGTTTGGTTTGCACAGGACTTTTAAAACCTTTAGGTAGCCAGGAAACTTAGGTAAATT
The DNA here is from genome assembly GCF_964237555.1 of Oryctolagus cuniculus. Classification (NCBI taxonomy): domain Eukaryota; kingdom Metazoa; phylum Chordata; class Mammalia; order Lagomorpha; family Leporidae; genus Oryctolagus; species Oryctolagus cuniculus. The sequence goes on along the minus strand of NC_091446.1, from coordinate 14,059,606 downwards.
AGAGCATTTCAGATGAATATCCATATTTCTAGCCTCTCTTGGAAATTCAAACAATCCGGTAAGTCTGGGTCTGAGTGCCCTTACAGCACCAGACAAGAGCTCAGTTGGAGTCACCTCATTTATCTGGCGAGCACAAACCTAGCCGCCACAGCTCACACCTGTATTAGATAACAGGAAACCAGCATGTTGAATGCAGTTCCATTACCTGCATGGAACCTGTGGGCGTCTGAGTTTGTGACTCCTGGTGTAATCCCTGTTTAATTATACTCTGCCTTCTCCTCCTATAAATAAAACTTCTAGTGACTGAACATTTTCTGTGCATGAAGCAAGGTGCAAAGTCCTTTATATGCAGTATCTCAAATCTTCATATCAAATTCAAGACAATTACTGCACTTATTTTACAAACAAGGAATATGAGAATCATACTCAAATCAAGTAATTCAATAACTATATAATGAGTGCCACCTGAGCCAGGGCATAGGGCTGAAAAGATGGTCATTGTCCTCGTGGGGTTTACAGTCAAACATAATGCATGATTACAAAGCGGAAGTGCAGTTTGCCATAGAAGTATAAGGCAGGAGGCATTTAACATGGTTTGCATCTGTGTCTCACATTCTTATCACAGTCACTTAGAAAGCTCCCGGGGTCCCTGCTGCATCCCTAACCACTCTGTTCCCTCCCCTTCTCTTGGTCTTCTGGTTTAATAGGCCTGGGTGGAAAGCAGGAATTTTCCCCTTTTAAAATTGTGCTAAAGTATAGATGAAAAAATTTTCCGCTTAGCATTTTTTAAGTGTACAATTCAATAGCATTAAGAATATTCACATTGTTGTGTAACCATTGGCATCATCCATCTCCAGAAACATTTTCATCTTTCCAATCTGAAACACCATGTAACTCCCCACCCCACTTCCCTAGTAATGTGTCTTCAAGGCTCAACTGTGTGGTAGTGTGGTATGTATCAGAATTGCCTTCCTTTTAAAGGCTGATTACTATTCTATTGTATATATGTGCTACATTTTGTTTCTCCACTGACCTGTGGTGGACACTTGGGTTGTTCCCACCTTCTGGCTATTGGGAATAGTGCTGCTACGAACATGGGTGTATTGATATCAGTTCAAGAAGGATCTATCATTTTACAAACAACCCAGGTGGATCTGATTCTGGAATGCTGTAAGCCAGACTTTGAAAAATGATGGTTGAGGGGCCGGCGCCGTGGCTCACTTGGTTAATCCTCCGCCGGCGGCACCAGCATCCTATATGGGCACTGGGTTCTAGTCCCATTTGCTCCTCTTCCAGGCCAGCTCTCTGCTGTGGCCTGGGAAGGCAGTGGAGGATGGCCCCAGTGCTTGGGCTCCTGCACCCGCATGGGAGACCAGGAAGAAGCACCTGGCTCCTGGCTTCAGATCGGCGCAGCACTGGCCAAAGCAGCCATTTGGGGAGTGAACCAAAGGAAGGAAGAACTTTCTATCTCTCTCTCTGTCTATAACTCTGCCTGTCACATAAAAAAAAATAAAAATGGTGGTTGAAGGGTCAGAAAAAGGTTCTCCAAGAAACTGACAATTGAACCTGAGTCTCAGAGCAGCTGGAGGAAGGTAACGGTGGTGATCCTGGACTCCCGGAAGTATGGACTCCTACCTGCTGTGGTCTGGATGTGGCTCGCCACTAAGGATTCATGTGTTGGAAGTTGGTCTTCCAATGTGGTGCTGTTGAGAGGAAGTGGGACCTTTAACAGATGGGGTCCAGTTGGGAGATGATTAAGTTTTTGAAGGAATTAATGTAGTTCTTGGAGGACCTTGTTTGGTTCTCGGGCATTTTATTATAACATTTTGTTATAACAATGGAAACCCTAGGGGCCACAGTGAGATGTTGGACTTGTCATAGGAACTTTCCCCAGCACAGAGGGTTGTAAATGGATGTTGTGACTTAGTTGAGTAGCTAAAACAAGAGTTATTCATCCACCATTCCTTTAACAAGGATGTGCCAAGTGCCTTCTATATACCAGTTACTTTACTAGGTATAAAAAACCATATATTCATTCACTTATAATGAACCAGGCGTTGTGCTAGGTGCTGAGAAATTACAAGAAATTTTGCACTATATGATTTCCAATTGTTTCACAAAATCCACAAATATCATTCATCAATATTCAGAATTTCCCTCTATGATTATCTCTGGGAATGCTGAAGAATTGTTTAATACATACCTATCTGTAGGCAACTGAGCTGATAAAATCAGAATTTTTTTCTTAGCTGTAAGTGATGACTTTTGAGTTTTTCTAGGCTTTGTTTATTTCCTTAATTAATCCATTCTTATGTTGTCTATGAAATACTGGCACTGGTCTCTTGGTTTCCACATTTAAGAATGAGTCCCATGTTTACCAGAATTTACCAATGCTATAAAGGTTACCTTGACACATTGATGAGAAAGTTGTGGTTCTTTCAGAGAGAAAATAGAGGAAATGTTTCATGACTAAATTACCTTTTAAAGGTCTGATATTATGGGAAAAAATGCCTGGAGATTCATGATTTTAAAATGCTCAAGCGAGAGATAAACATGTTTGATTAAAGAAGTCTCAAAGAATTTTAGGAGAATGCTTTCCTGAATACTTATATCATTCAAATTATGTGATATTTATCATAGTCTAACTATATGATTGATTATTATTTCACTTTGCCTGATGGCCAATTTCATGAAGATAGAAACTATTTCTTTTTCTTTTAAAGATTTATTTACTTATTTACTTGAAAGGCAGAGCAGCAAAGAAATAGGAAGAGGTAGAGATAGAGAGACATCTTCTCTCTGCTGGTTCACTCTTCAAATGCTGGCAACCATCAGAGCTGAGCTAGGCAGAAGCCAGTAGTCAAGAGCACCACTGGGTCTCCGACATGGGTGGCAGTGGCCAAATACTTGGGCCATCATCCACTTTCCAGGTGTATTAGCAGAAAGCTGGTTTGGAAGTGGAGTAGCCAGGACTTGAACTGACTTAACCTATTGTGCCACAACATCGGCCCCAGTAAGAACTTGTCGCTCCCCGTCTTCGTGGAGGAACGACACAGGACCCTGCGCTGTTCTTTCGTCTGCTCGGCCCTCCCCAGGTTTGCTGCTGGTTCTTCCCGGGTTGGCTACCGTCCCTTCCACCTCCGTGGAAGGGCGGTTCCCCCTGCCACTTTCCCCACTTCTGTGGAGGAGCGGCACACCGCCGGCCGGCTCTCTCGGGGGCTGCTCAGGCGTTCCCTTTAGATGTTCCTGGTGCATGTTGTCTCTCTCCTCCTTTATAGTCCTCTTCCGCCAATCCCAACTCTGCTACCCACACGCCGAGTACGCTGCTCTCCTCCAATCAGGAGCAGGATCAGCTCCTGCAGGTCATCACTCAAGTTGGCAAGAGGCAGCTGCGTAGAAGTTGTTACTCCCTTCTCAGCGCCATATTGTGGGAGAGCAGATGCATAGAATAAGTCTTAATTCCAGTAATAGTCTAGTCCGAGTTGCTCCCCACAAGAACTATCTCTTAACCATCTTTGAATGGCTCTGAGAAGCCACACTGACTAACTCAAGCACCAAATAACTCACAGCATATGAATATTATGTGCTGGACACTTCTATAATAAAATCAAGATCCAACAAAAAAAATTCAGTGATTGGACAAATAAGTGAATGTAATTCACAGAAGAGCCATTGGGAGAGAAGTACAATTGGGTTACAATGTGTTTAAATTGAGCACTTTTCTATGTTAGAGAAGATGGGCAGCAAAATAATGATTTTTACATGAAAACAAAATGTTGCAAATAAAAGCACTTCCAAGAATGAGAAGTAATTCCAGAAGCTGGTGGCTCAACCCTCAGAAGGAGCCCTCCTCAGAAGTGAGGACGCTCCTTCTCCAAGGGCAAACGAGAGCAGATCAGGGCGAGGGAAGCTGATTATAGGTTGCCCTGTACCGCCTGGAACTAAGGTCTGGAGTGAGCTGCGGAAGCCATGACAGCGAGCACATACACTGTGTGGTCTGCTTATCTCCCCTGCGCTGGTTCTGAGAGTTTAATTGTAGCCCAATGACTGCTTCACTGGTTTTCATGGAGATTCAAGACCATTTTTCTGTTTATTTCTATAGATTCTTTGTAACTGACTTTCTGGCTCTTTTTTCCCAGTGTCCTATAATTCCAGATTTTTGACCCACATTTGGCCAGAGAACTCACTTTTGGAGAAACTTCGGTTGAGACTAAATTCTTGGTAAACTAGGGGAGGCTGAATTAGCAAAATGAGGAGACAATCCAAGAAGTCCAATGAGAAGACTTGGAAAGACAGAACGAAGAGTTTGCTAATTCCTTCGGTTCTCTCCAAATGCAAAAATGAAAAGGTCATGCTGGCTGACATACTGTAACTTAAACCATATTGTTTCCAGAGAGTACAATGCCTAGAAGTATGTAAAATCTGTCTTCATGTGGGGATGACTTGGGGGAAGTAGACAGAAGAGTTCTGCAGTATATGTCAGCAAGTCACAATCAAGTGCAAAAGCTTGTTCTGGGCTGCATCTTATGGAACCAGGAATAAAGCCAGAAAAGCAACAGTGTCCCTCCACTGTCTGACTCCACCTCATACTTCATTCCTGGAGCATCACTGGCTCTGCTGGAAAATGGAATGCGTTTTCTGCAGATCTGGGAATTATCCACACAGGGAAATGACTATGTGCAGTCCTGTACTTTGTGTAATTTCCAGTTTCTAAAAGGATAAAACCTGTGGTACAATCTCAGTCACCAACCGTGTGTTCTGGAGAAAACCCACATGCTTGCAGACGTCCGGTCCTTTATTCGCGTCTCGATACCTGATGCATCAGTGAAACTGCCTAGGTTTGTGTGGAATGGAGGCGGATGCAATGCAACGGTGCTCTGTAGGTCACTGTGCATCACAGAGTCGGGAAAAATCTTCCAAGTTGTAAAGCAAGTGATTGCTCCTGCGAAGTGATTACCCAATATAATAATTGCTAATTTCTCAGCCCTGTGCATTAAATCAGTGCCGCCAACAGCATACTGTTTTTTATTGAGTTGGGCCATGTGAAATGACCAACACATGATCAGTTTTGATCTCCTAAATGACAGTTTCATATTGGTCAATCTAATATTGTAATAATCATATTAGCAGTAGCAGATTGAATCATAGGAGATTTTTATTTTATAGGTCAAACCAGCTATCACTGTCTATTGAGTTTGTAATATATCCGCACACTTTGCTAAGTAGTTTATGTCTATTATGTCATTTAATCTTATGAGGTAATTTCCAATACGAGCCCTCAAATTATGCAAATACTCAGGAAATAGTATGACATTAAGGTGTTCATCACTTGTATCTCAGAAAGTCAACTTACCATTGGGCCTAGTGGCATGTGTGTACAGGGACATAAGGATGGAAGGTTAAGGCCAGAGTCCCAAAGGGGAATAACTTCAGTAAGGCAGAGTCTTTTTTTTTTTCCTTTTTTGAACAGGCAGAGTGGACAGTGAGAGAGAGAGATAGAGAGAAAGGTCTTCCTTTTCCGTTGGTTCACCCCCCAGTGGTCGCTGCGGCTGGCACACTGCGCTAATCTGAAGCCAGGAGCCAGGTACTTATCCTGGTCTCCCAAGCAGGTGCAGGGCCCAAGCACTTGGGCCATCCTCCACTGCACTCCCGGGCCACAGCAGAGAGCTGGACTGGAAGAAGAGCAACCGGGACAGAATCTGGCGCCCCGACCGGGACTAGAACCAGGGGTGCAGAGGATTAGCCTAGTGAGCCGCGGCGCCAGCCAGGGCAGGGTCTTGAGGCCTACATCCAGTTCCATGTGCCCTTCTGTGGGACACACCCTAGATTTCATAAATGGTTCCTGATTGGTTCAGAGAGAAAAGCTATGCTCTAGGAAAGGTAGCAATTATGTGAGTGGGAGACAAGTCAGTCTCTCTCTCTCTCTCTGTCTCTCTCTCTCTCTGTCTCTCTCTCTCTCTCTCACACACACACACACACACACTTGGAACTAGAGAGGTGCTGTACAGTTGGTGCACTGAAAGCTAGGGGATTAGATATCCCATTATATACAGAGAAGTATGGATCCATGCCTGGTCTTCTAGTGTTAATTACTACAAATCTCCCATATCACCCTCAACAGCAGGCTAGAACTAGGGGAACGAGATAGGCAAGGCACTTGCCTTGGATGTAAATTCAATGGGCACCCAAAAAAACAAAAAAAAAAAAAACAAAAAACAAAAAAAACCAAAAAACTCAGTCACCAAAATGAATCACACTTTAAGGCAAGGTTTAAGAAATCAAAATGAATTTAAAAAAGTACATGATTAAGAAAATAACCAACATTTTAAATAAAAGAAAAATCAATATACCTGATTTTTCTTTTTGCCCCAGGCTCCCATCTGGCTGTACATGGTGCGGATCCAAAGTGTCCCAGGTCAAACAATCAATTGTATAGCCATCCTAATGGGAAGCCCTTCATAAAGTCACAGCAACCGCTTACGTAGGGGTTCCCAGACACCAAGTACTGAGTGCTTTGCACAGGTGAGGTAAAGATTGTCATTAGCCCCATTTACAGCTGAGAAAACTGAGGCTTGGCAAGTGTAAGCAGTTCGTTGAAAGTCATGCAACCAGAGAATAGAAGGGCCAAGATTTGAGTCCAGACAGTCTGACTCCCAGTCCTCACCCATTATACTATGCCACGTCTCTGAGAAAGAGTTCAACAAATGTCACCCCCATCAATGTTATAAATAATAAAGAGAGGACAAGTCCAGGAAAGGAAGTGGGGGGAGAGGGAACGGCTTTACCTACTTTGCAATTTGGACTAAGTACAGCCCAGAATACAGCTGTTAGCCGGCTGTAATTTAACCTTTGTTGAGCCTCTGCTTCCTGTCAAATTAAAAGATTGGATCTGCTGATTTCTAAGGTCTCTTTTCAGCTCCAAAATAATAGTTCTTATTCCATGAATCCTCATCACTGCACGGCATTTCTCTGGCACTGTCTGATCTTCCAAGGTGCTTCTCTTTTTTCTCAACGTTCTCAGCTTCCTCTGCGCTCATCCCCCATCCTTCCTCCATATGGTTTTTCCTCTGTGATTCATCCATTCATGCGCCTTCAACTCTCACCTCTCCGTGGCTGTCTCCCAAGCCTTTATCTTAACTCTGTCCTCTCTACCAAGGTCTAGACCTGCATTTCCAGCTGTCTGCTGCTCTCTTCTAAGTCTCACACCCGGAAACTTTATGTCAACATGTCCAGAATTAAAGTCATCATCTCCCACCAGCCTTCATTACCCTGGCTCAACCCCAACCCCTTGTCTCTTGCACCCGACTCACGTGGTGGCTGGGATCTGACACATCCCTGATAGTGGGCTCCCTTCTTTCCGTTACAGCTACTCCTTCTTTCCTGGCACCTCACTGCCTTCCTCCTCGACTTCTCCCTCCAGTCTACTCCCATACCCATTCCTGGAATGTCGCTTCTGAACTATACCTAGGATCCTGGCTCTCCTACTCAGGAACACTTGGTGGCTCCCCAGTGTCTACAAAGAACATCTAAATTCTGTTCAGCTCCAACCTGCTTTTCCCATTCTAGTTTCTTCTTCCCTGCTCCACAGATCTTACATTCTACACATGCTGGTCTGCTCCGACGCTTCCTGAGTGTGTACATGTTTTCCTGCTTTGGGCTATGTTAGTCTCCTTGCTCACTGCTCTTCCCTCCATCCCTCCTCACCCATCCTGCAAGATCCAACTCAAACGCCCCCCTCCGTCATGAAGTCATCTCAGATTCCCTGAGATCATCTTCCCTTCTTGAAATTATTTATAGCACTTTATGTCTACATCTCTGCCGCACATATGTCCTTCCACATTGTCTTGTGGTTACGTATATTTACCTCTTATCCCACCATGTTGGATCTCATATATCCAGCCCTCCAGGGTCTGTCTCAGTGACTATTAGTCTACCCAGTGACTAAGAGTAGGTGCTTATAAAAATGTGATCATTTAAAAAACTACCATACCTGGGGCCAGCATGGTGGCATAGCAGGTAAAGCCGCCGACTGTAGTGCGGGCATCCCATATATGTGCTGGTTCTAGTTCTGGATGCTCCACTTCCAATCCAGCTCTCTGCTGTGGCCTGGGAAAGCAGTAGAAGGTGGCCCGAGTCCTTGGGCCCCTGCACCCACATGGGAGACCTGGAGGAGGTTCCTGGCTCCTGGCTTTGGATTGGCGCAGCTCTGACTGGTGCTGTCAGCTGGGGAGTGAACCAGTGGATGGACGACCTCTGTCTCTCTGCCTCTCCTACTCTCTCTGTGTAACTCTTTCAAGTAAATAAATAAAATATTTTTTAAAAAAGCTACCATACCTACAAAATAAAGCACATAACCATACTTTTAAAACTTTTCATTTATTTTATTTGAAAGCAGAGAGAAAGATCTCTCATTTGTAGGGTCACTCCCCAAATGCCCACCATGGCCCCCAGTTGGAGCCAAAGCCAGGAGACAGAAACACAATCCAGGTCTCCCACCTAGGGGACCGGAATCCAATCACTTGGACCATAGCCTGCCTTCTTCCAGGGTGCACATTAGCAGGAAGCTGGAATCAGAAGCAGAGCCAGGACTCAAGCTCAGGCACTCTGATATCTCGAAAGTGACTTAACCACTGCACCACATGTCCTCCCTTGATGACCGCTGTCCACTGGGGTGCTCCGCCTCTCTGAAGAACACTCCTCTGTTGCTGGCTGCATCCTTCCATGGCACGCTTGCCTGCCCAGTCTAATGCCTACTTCCTTGTAAACACCCTGGGAGCATCTCACCCCTTGAGAGGCATCTGAAGTCTGCCTTCCTCCCGTGGAAGAAGTTGTCAAGACTCTTGGGCCACAACTTTTTGACTTTCCTTCTCCTGTGGGTGTACTGATCTCAGGTTCCTTGTAAGGGCTCAGTACTCAGTACTCAGACTACTCAGTCGTTTCAAACTCCAAAGTTGAAGGGAAGTTGTTGTTGTTGTTGTTGTTGTTGTTTTTTAAATTCTTCCCTGTGTGTTTGCATGGAGGGTGATGTTATCGGTGGAAGACAGAAGTTGCTCTTAAGATTACTGACAAAACACTGGTGATACTTAGAAATGGCTAAAGGTAACTTTCCACATTATGTTGATATTGGGCTAGGTTCAAACACCAGAAAGGAGTTAGCTGCAAAGATGTGTACAGAGGAACTGTTCAGGAAGGGTCATTCATTCATTCTCAGACTAACAGCTCAGAGGCAGCCTGTTTTTAACAAATGCATTTCCTGATGCTGTTTGTCCTTGGACTAACAACTGGTTATGGAATTTTAATTTAATATTACAGCATGTGTTGCCTTTCTGAATTAAAAAAAAAAAACATGACTTGACTCCATACCTTTTCAAGTTCTGCAGACGAATAGTCTCACCAAAATAAGGTCATCATCAGTGGTGGTATTTATAATAAATTTACAATTTCTGAAAAAAATGGAATCAATATGTACAATTAATATTGCAAATAAATGTCAAAATGATATAGTTTTTACCATATACACGAACCCTGTTTCACACATAAATGTGCTTTGTGGCAATGGTTCAAAATCCCTTTTCTTCAACAGTAAGCAGATTGAATGAAATAAAAAATGATGTGCCAGGACTTGAAGGTACAAATGGTACAAATTTCAAATTATTGATTGCTGACTGCGCTTACAGACATCAAACAATACTTTTTCAAGCAGCTATAATAGTCCACTTCAATGAAGACGTGATATATTACAGGAAAATTGAAAATGTGAGGACTATTTGACCAGTCAGTGGTCCTTTTAAATTATTAAGGTTTTGAGGGTTTTTTAGGTTGTAGGGGGAGAAAAAAAAACAATGCAAACTAAATGGAATCTCATTAACTTCAAACCTTTCTTACCAAGCCCTTTACTGCCGTTTGAAGGTATCAAGATGATCCGTCAGAATATAAACTCACTTTATGTTAGAAGAAGTGCACATTTGGGCCGAATCCATAGGCAGTGACATCTCTTAATGGAAATCCTAGCAGGCCAAAGCAATCACTCTTGAGCGACCCAGAATGTATTTATGTAGGCAAGAAATTTTCTCGAGGACTAACTTCTGATTTATAGTGGAGATGTGCTTTAATAGTGTGCGAAGTTGAGATCTCTCAACCTTTAAAATTATTATTGGGTAACATCTCTCCCGACATAATGGTCAAGTGCAGCATCAACATGGAGTCAGTGATCCCGCATCATTGCACTTGAAGTGCTCTTTCCCGTACCTGGAAATGGGGAGCAGATTTGTGTATTAAAAAAAAATCTATTACTTGGAACTCTTTCAGTTGCAGGTGACAGAAACCAAATTCAAAACCAGCTTATGCCAAGAAGATTCTTTATTGTCACAGGTTATTGGAAAGTTCAAGTAAGGCTGGACGGGGAATCAGATGATGTCATCAGAAATGTGTTTGCTTCTCTCCAGTTCTCAGCTGTGCTTCCTTTGCAACAGATTCCTTTCCAAACCGGCTGTAGCCATGTGGAAGAATCCTGACAGTCAGAGCTGCTTGGAGCCAGTGCAGACCGGGCAGAAAATTTTTGTCAAGCATTCCCTGCAAGAGTTAATTTGGAAAAAAAAAAAAAAAAAAAAAGACAAACTTCACAATTGACTTTGTATTGATCTGTACACTGGGTCTAGAGCAGTCTTTTGGACTTCTTGCTTAGTGGTGTGCACTGGATCCCTGCCCACCTGCCACCTCCCAAAAAGCTTGCCCCCAACTGTCCCCTCATTGGCCCAGCTCCTAGGCTTCCCTGATTCAGCACTTATGACTTCAACAAGGCATCAGTCTCTGTCTCTGTCGGTCTCAGTCTCTCTCCTTTCCTCTTCCAATCTAAATAAATTTTGAAGTAGGACACTCATTAGATAACCCCCAACTCTGGCCAATCACAGTGCCTAGTGAGATTGGAATATTCCCATGGGCCTAGGGCATGCCTACCCCCAGGGGAAGAAGAGCATATTTTGACGGGCAACCCCACCCATTAAACGCACAACTGCAGGGAGAGGCAGAGGGAAGTTGTCCCCATAAAAACGTGTTCAACCAGACACAAACAAGAGGCAGATTCCCCCTCTATTGCTAAAAATTATACTGAAGATTCAGGGTTTGTTGTTTTATGTCATTTTTCTTGCGCCCAGCTATCTGACAGGTGAGAGCTGAGATAAGTCAAGTCTGGAAACCCTTTCTAAGAGTTCAGTGAAGGCTTGTTTCTTCCCCAGGATGTGTCACTTGCTCCATTCTCACCCAAAACCTGTGTGCATACACCTAGATGTCAACATGTGGATATGGTGCTGGGCTTTCAAAAAGGGAAGCTGGTGGATATGGCAGAAGAGGGGAGGCATGGACATAGGGATATTCTCTTCCCTTGGAATTTGCCAAAGGATGAATATCCCATTTCTGGTGCAAATCTGCTAACAAAACAAAAAAGCATACTGAGCACCTCTTAGTTCTGGGCATTATGGAGAAAAATCAGGGAATTTTCAGAAAATTCATAGCCTTTGGGGGATCCCCAAAAGCACACAGCTAACTATAACACAATGGAGTTATCGCTTCAAGGATGGTACAGCAAAGTGTTAAAGGAGCAAAGAGGAAGGGATGATTAATGTTGCTGGCGATGGAGGGAAGGAGCAGTAAGCAGGAAGTGGGGACAGAGAAGTCTGGATAGGCTTCCCAGGGGAGGTGACCTCTGACCTGAAGAATGAGAGGGAGGGAGTGTGATAACTTGGGGGAGAGCAGGATTTCAGGCAGAGGAAACGGTAACAGAAGGGAGGGGAGAAATCAACCCCACACCTCTTTAGTAGTTGCTGGCCAAGTTTCCAAGGCCAGTGCAAGGGGGAGGTTGAAGCATTATTAAGAAAACGGTCTCAATCTTTCCTTTTCTCCAGGCTGAAGAAATCTGGCTATGGCTACATTTTTGTAAGAGAAAGAATCTGATTCCAGAGACCACACATCGTTAAGTGATGGAAAAATTATTTTTAGACAGAACAGAGAAAAAACACAACACCTGAATTCAACTGGGGAAAACTAGATTTTGCAAGAAAAGAAAATGAAAACCTTTCTTCTCTTTCTCTTTGTCTCTGTCTCAATATTCTCTTCCCCTTTCCTCTTTTTTGTTGTTTTTTGGAGGGGGCTGTGTAGGAGGGGGAAGAGAATTTCACATTAGATAGCAAATCCTTGGAGCAAGAACCATATGTGCATATGCATTTGATGCCTTGTGAGAGCTTAATGCTTGTAGTAGGATGATGGTAATTATTCAAGTAAATTTCAAGAATTTACTAACAAAATAAAATGAGCTCCAAGAATTGATTCTCATGCCCTCTCCTCCATTATCCTATCTCCCCAAATGTCTGGGTAGCTTGTTAGCATTCAATGTTTCCTTTGAAGATTAAGTAGCATTAAATTTTTGCCTTGCAAGGAAAGGGATTATGAATTTATGTGAAAAGAAGACTTTGGTATAAATGCATGGAGAAATCTAAAGGGAGAGAAATGTTGGCCCAAAGTCCACAAAATACCCTGCACATGAACAGAAAATGAATGGACTCCATTTGAGTGCCTGCACCATCATTTACGAACTGACTTCGGACAAGTTTCTTCATCTTTTAAACCTCAGTTTTAAGATGGGGATAATGACAATACCTAGAGGATAAAGTTATTTGAAGCACTAAAAAGTGCAAAAGAGGTAACATGGTTTTGGCAAACAGCATTATTTTGAAATAAACAGAACAATGTAATTACAAAAAAATTTCCCCAGCACTGGTACCAACCGCAGAGCAGTCATTATACCAAGATTGTAATCTGGTACCATCAATCTCTTCTGCTTGTCCTTCCATCAACATGTTGACGTTAACATGGTTTGGGAACTGTTGTGATGGCATTGATCCATGCTGTATACCAGCATACACCATGGGACCACTTCCGGTGTTTTTTACCCTTCTGTTATTTGCAAACAGGAAAAAGGCTTTTCAACTCCCATCTCCGAAAACCTTGGCCATTTGTACCACAAGAATTCACTTTAAAGAGAAAAGGAGGAAATCCTAAAATGATGTTAACACTGGACCAAAAGGCCATGACATAAGCCTTGTCCTTTACCCGTGGCAGAATTGTTGCTACCTGAAAATACACTTGAAATACCACATATCTCTTTCTGGCATCAAGTCAGAATTTGCTAGCCTTTAACATTTGCCTTGAGTCGAATATTCCCTTTATAAGATAGAAGAAAATATACATTTCCTGAAATGCAGAGTAGGTAACAGTGGAGTTGTCTGTAGTTCAAAAATAAATGTGAACATTCCCTTTATGTTACACAGAAGAAGCAGGTACGTTACTCAATGCTGCATGTCTTTAAAATATATCTGCCTATTGGGCTCTCAACTTGGAATTGATGTCTTACAAAGGAGCTAAAATATGGATTTATGCGAAAACAGAAGTCATGACAGAATTTTTGGCCAGCTACACAATAAATAAACCTTTTTGCATCTTATTTTTATAGTTAACTGTTTCAAACTATTACTAATTTATCTCATATGCAAGGGATAAACTATGACTGATTACAGTTATAAAATTGAAAACAAACACTTGGAAGGGAGCAGTCAAGGCTTACACATTGTGGGCAGAATTTCCCATGGCCTAGTTCACATCTCGGCTATTTAAATTCATAGTGAGTTGTGTAGATATGCCAACCAACAGTTGCAAGATATGGGTCCTTGTGGTCATCTCTCATTCTAAATGATAATTAAGCACAAAAGAGAAGTACAGTTCAGAAAAGCAACATGAAGTTGGAATACAAGAGTGAACCATGACTTGTGTTCAAAAAGAAATCTGAGAAAAAAAATTTAACCAGAAAATCATAATAAAAATAAATACATTACATTTTGCAAAAGCAAATAAACATGACTGTGCATACAGATAAAAACCATGATTCCTCTTCATAATTAAATACTGGTTTCTTAGCTCAATTTTCATTTGACAATATAGTGGTTTTGACCACGTGCACACCAAGTTCTAACCTTATAAAACGTGAAGCTGAGTGATTTTTTTTTTTTTATTGAACAAAGAAGCTGTGTACTTTCAGGCTTCTCGGTTCAGAAAAAGTCAATCAAAAGTGAGGGCTTTTGAGTCCAGAACCAGCTCTGTCACTTATGTATTTAAACAAATCAAAGCCGCAGTTTCCTGATATGCAAAATAGTGACATGCACTCATGCCCTATCCCCTGGTGACCAACAGTTTTCATGGGGCTAGCCTAGACCAGGATCACAAATTTTGTAGCTCTTGGCTAGAAGGAAACTGAATGGCCTGTGACCAAAGCCCCAGTAGCTGCCTAAACAGAAATCAATACCAGAGTTTGAACCACAAATTGTATTTTACCAGCTATCATTGACCCCAACATGGTTAAGAATGCTTAGTGAAAAAAAGGGCTTCATGGTCAAATGAATTTGGGAACATTGCATTTAACTAAATGAATCAGGTTTCTTGATTGCAGGATGTCACGGGCTCTTAACCAACTAATCTGCATTATGAATCTCCAGGGAACTAGAGAATTCAGTTTTCCAACTGATTTTCAGATGGAACAATTGTTTCAGTCTTTTAAAGAAAGCATGTAAAAATCTTGAGGAAAATAAGGAGCTCCATGAAGCACAGTTTGGAAACTACTCCTTCCTGTAACTTGTTATCAACTTTGGTTAGGTTAGGCTGCTGTAATGTTAGTACCAGAATGGTAAAGAAACACGCGGCTCACTAGGCTAATCCTCCGCCTTGCGGCGCCGGCACACCGGGTTCTAGTCCTTATCGGGGCACAGATTCTGTCCCGGTTGCCCCTCTTCCAGGCCAGCTCTCTGCTGTGGCCAGGGAGTGCAGTGGAGGATGGCCCAAGTGCTTGGGCCCTGCACCCCATGGGAGACCAGGAGAAGTACCTGGCTCCTGCCATCAGATCAGTGTGGTGCGCCGGCCGCAGCGCGCCAGCTGTGGTGGCCATTGGAGGGTGAACCAACGGCAAAAGGAAGACCCTTTTCTCTGTTTCTCTCTTTCACTGTCCACTCTGCCTGTCAAAAAATAAAAAAAAAAAAAAAAGAAAAGAAAAGAAAAGAAAAGAAACGAAACGAAACACCGGTACTAATAAAATGCCTTTCTGGGGAGGTCTCTTGGAATTCTACATCCTATACTGAAGGTCTTGGTGTTGTCTTTGTGTGAGTTAACTATGGCTTGTCAGTGATTTTATTTTATTTATTTTAAAGATTTATTTATCTGAAATACAGAGTTCAGAGAGGCAGTGGCAGAGAGAGAGAGAGAGAGAGAGGTCTTCCACCTACTGGTTCACTCCCTCAGATAGCCACAATGGCTGGAGCTGAGCTGATCTGAAGCCAGGAGACAGGAGCTTCCTCCAGGTCCCCCAGGTGGGTGCAGGGGCCCAAAGACTTGGGCCATCTTCTACTACTTTCCCAGGCCATAGCAGAGAGCTGGATCAGAAGTGGAGCAGCCAGGACTTGAATCGGCTCTGATATGGAATGCCGGCACTGCAGGTGGCAGCTTTACCCACTATGTCACAGCGCCATCCCCTTACCACTGTTGGTGGGAATGCAAACTGGTCAAGCCACTATGGAAATCAGTCTGGAGATTCCTCAGAAACCTGAATATAACCCTACCGTTCGACCCAGCCATCCCACTCCTTGGAATTTACCCAAAGGAGTTTAAATTGATAAAGAAAAAAGCGGTCTGCACCCTAATGTTTATTGCAGCACAATTCACAATAGCTAAGACCTGGAACCAACCTAAATGCCCATCAATGGTAGACTGGATAAAGAAATTATGGGATATGTATTCTTTAGAATACTATACCGCAGTAAGAAACAACGAAATCCAGTCATTTGCAACAAAATGGAGGAATCTGGAACACATCATGCTGAGTGAAGTAAGCCAGTCCCAAAGGGACAAATACCATATGTTCTCCCTGATCGGTGACAACTGACTGAACACCAAAAAGGAAACCTCCTGAAGTGAAATGGACACTATGAGAAATGGTGACTTGATCAGCATAGCCCTGACTGCTAATGGACAACTTAATACATTATCCCTCATAGTATTTTTTTTTTTTGTCTGTTCTACTTAATATGACTGGTTTAATTCTGTAATTATCACACAGTTATTCTTAAGTGTTGAAAATTAACTGAAATGTGATCCCTGTTAAACATAAAAGTGGGAATAAGAGAGGGAAGAGATGTATAATTTGGGGCATGCTCGGGCTGACTTGCCCCAATTGGTAGAGTTGGAAACATACCAGGGGATTCCAATTCAATCCCATCAAGGTGGCATGTGCCAATGCCATCTCACTATTCCAAGTGATCAATTTCAGTTCACAATTGATCATAATGAAAGGACTAAGAGTCAAAGGGAGCACATAAACAAGTCTAGTATCTGCTAACACTAACCGATAGAATAAATAAAGGGGAGAGTGATCCAACATGGGAAGTGAGATACTCAGCAGACTCATAGAATGGCGGATGTCCTAAATAGCACTCTGGCCTCAGAATCAGCCCTAAAGGCACTCGGATCTGGCTGAAAAGCCCATGAGAGTATTTCAGGCATGGAAAGCCAAGACACTCTGGCAAAAAGATCTCTGTGAGTGAGATCCCAGTGGAAAGAACAGGTCTTCAAAGAGGGAGGTGCCTTTCTCTGAAGGGAGGAGAGAACCTCCACTTTGACTATGACCTTGTCTAAACAAGATAAGAGTCGGAGAACTCAAGGGGCTTCCATAGCCTTGGAAACTCATGACTGGTGCATAGGGAGATTATTGATGCCATAAACAGGAGTGTCAATTTGTAAAGTCAACAACAGGAGTCACTGTGCACTTACTCCTCATGTAGGATCTCTGTCCTTAATGTGCTGTACACTGAGGCTTAATGCTATAACGAGTACTCAAACAGTATATTTCACTTTGTGTTTCTATGGGGGTGCAAACGATTGAAATCTTTACTTAATGTACACTAAACTGATCTTCTGTAAAAAAAAAAAAAAAAAAAAAAAAAAGAAATTATCAATTCCCAACTTGACTCTCACTAGGATTAAACATGACAATAGGTCTGATCTGATTTCATCATCATTTAAAAAAAAATCATCTATTATTTTTCACCTTATGTTTCTGTGTGGGAACAAACTGTTGAAATCCATACTTAAGGTATACTAAGCGGATCTTCTGTATATTAAGATAATCGAAAATGAATCTTGATGTGAATGGAAGGGGAGAGGGAGTGGGAAAGGGGAGGATTGTGGGTGGGAGGGACGGTATGGGGGGGAAAGCCATTGTAACCCATGAGTCGTACTTTGGAAATTTATATTCATTAAATAAAAGATAAAAAAAAAAAAACATTTCCCAAGCTCTAGCTATTGCTGTAGAACACAGAACAACACACGAAAACTCGATGTAAGTGTGATCTTTAGGGAATCTGTTTGCACAACTTAGAGATGATGGGAATTTCTTTTTTCATGGATTAAAGCAAAATTGTTAACTGCAGAGCAGAAGTTGGGTCAGACAGATATATTGCTCCAAAGAATGTGCTGATTACAATTTGTATTTTATGGTAGCTGAAGAGTTTGAGCTGCTTCTAATGAGATCAAGCACCATTACATATATTACTGGCAGCATCAGATGCTGCAGATCTATTTTGAAACATCTTCATGCAACATTTGCTCAAAGCATTGTCTATCTGTTAAAAGAATTCACCTGCAAATCAAATTTTCTCTATGATATACAACTGAGGGTCTCAGGAATTTTCGTATGCATCTCTTTGTCTGAATTTGGAAGCTATGTATTTTCTTTGAGTTTCATTTCTTCCAAAAACTAGTTGTTGACAAATACAACTGTCACAATGATTATGGGACTGAATTACCCTGTTGATTTCCTAATTTGTTGCATGAATTGTATTGCCTCAAAATAAGTGCAGTCTCTCTAAAATATTTTGTCATCTTATACTGTTTGAAAGATAAATGGTCTTAAACAGAATAGTTGCTGAAATGCTGAAATTCTTCACTAGAATTAAAGTTGTAAGATCAAATTCTTTTTTTTTTTTTTTTTGACAGACAGAGTTAGACAGTGAGAGAGAGAGAGAGAGACAGAGAGAAAGGTCTTCCTTTTTCCGTTGGTTCACTCCCCAAGTGGCCGCCACAGGCGGCGCGTTGCGACCGGCGCATTGCGACCGGCGCGCTGTGCTGATCCGAAGCCAGGAGCCAGGTGCCTCCTCCTGGTCTCCCATGTGGGTGCAGGGCCCAGGGACCTGGGCCATCCTCCAAGGTCTTCCCACGCCACAGCAGAGAGCTGGACTGGAAGAGGAGCAACCGGGGCAGAATCCGGCCCTGACCGGGACTAGAACCCAGTGCGCTGCAGGAGGAGTAGGAGGAGGATTAGCCTAGTGAGCCACAGTGCTGGCCAAGATCAAGTTCTATATGCAAGAGAATGCAAACGGTGGAGAGTTTTCTTTTTGAAGGAATTTGTTCTAATTCAAATGGTAGAATTCTGGAGTCTAAAAGTGGAGAAGAGAATATAAAGGAGATGGATTTCCTTTATATTAAAAAGAGAATTGGGAAGTATATTTAAAAGGATACAAGGAGTGTATAAATCTCTCCAAGAAACTGATTCCATTCTTTTGTGAATATATCCGGAAGTGGGATTGTGACCAACTGGTAGTTCTTATTTGAGGAACCTCCACACTCTTTCCCATAATGGCTATACCAATTTACAATATGTTCTTTGCAGCATTATTCACAGTAGTCAAGATATGGAAACAATCTAGTGTCTATCAACAGATGAACGAGTAAAGAAAACATGCTATATATACACAATGGAATATTATTCAGCCCTTAAAAAGAAGAAATGTCACCATTTGAGTCAATGTGAATGAACTTGGACAAGATGCTAAGTGAAATAAACCAGACATAGGAAAATGATATTGCATGCTTTCACTTTTGACTTCAAAAAGTTCATAGAAAATTGAAATGAAAAGGTAAGTTTGTCATAGTGAAAAAATTTTTGAAAGCTATGCATAGCTTTTTCATAATATGCATTTACCATTAATTTTTTGAGGACTCCCTCTTGTGAAATCTAAAAAAGTCAAATCATAAAAAAGAGAGTAGAATGGTGGTTGTCAGGGGTTGGGGTTGGGAAAATCTGAGATGTAAATGAAAATGTATGAAGTTTCAGTTCCATAGGATGTAACTGTTACATAGGAGGAATAAGTTTGGGAGAGCTAATGTACATTAAGGTGACTATAAGTACAATACTGTACTGTACCCTTGATACGCTAGCAGGGCAGACCTTAAGTGTTCTTGCCACACATACACACATAAACACACACAGAGAAGCAACTATATGAAATAATGAATATGTAATTTGCTTGAATGTGACCATTGCACAATAGGTATATATGTATAAAATTATTATGCTTTTCACCTTAAATAAATTTTATTTTTCTTTTTTAAGATTTATTTTATTTATTTGACAGAGTTACAGAGAGAGGTAGAGACAGAGAGAGAGGTCTTCCATCCGTTGGTTCACTCCCCCAGATGGCCGCAATGGCCAGAGCTGAGCCAATCCAAAGCCAGGAACCAGGAGCTTCCTCCAGGTCTCCCACATGGGTGCAGAGGCCCAAGGACTTGGGCCATCTTCCACTGCTTTCCCAGGCCATAACAGAGAGCTGGATTGGAAGAGGAGCAGTCGGGACTAGAACTGGTGCCCATATGGGATGCTGGTGCTTCAGGCCAGGGCGTTAATCTGCTGAGCCACAGCGCAGGACCCAATAAATTGTATTTTTCAAATAGACTTTAATAAATCTGGAGGGAAAAGAGCACAGGTTCAGCTTCAGATTTATCATAAACCTATGGGTAAAAGCCAGCTGTTGGGGTGTCAATATCCATATTTCTAAAATGAAGGAAATAGACTGTGGTCACATGGAAGAGACAACATGCGAATTAGCAATTTGGTAGGAAAGGACAAATAAAAAAAA
Organism: Oryctolagus cuniculus; assembly: GCF_964237555.1. NCBI lineage: Eukaryota > Metazoa > Chordata > Mammalia > Lagomorpha > Leporidae > Oryctolagus > Oryctolagus cuniculus. The sequence goes on along the minus strand of NC_091446.1, from coordinate 14,039,603 downwards.
TGTGGAGAACAGAAACAATAGAATTCTTTCCACATGTTAAACATGAAAAAAAAAGATCAAACTATTTAGATTCAATCTTTCTGCATCCTTTGGCCACCATTTTGCAAGTAGATCAGTAATAGCTACTACTTTATGGGGTATAACATCTGAAAATCTGATGCAATTTTCTGCCTAAAATTTTGTATATTGCTCTCTGCCTGGGATAATGTTTTCACTTTGGGTTTGCTTTTTTATTTATTTATTTATTTATTTATTTTTGCCACTTCTCTTCTGAAAGATTTTCACTTCCTATGCCTATAAGCTATGACATTAAGGCTCAATGCCAGTAAAGTTTCAGGCGAAGAGTGAGAAAATTATTTAAAAGGACTAGTTTTTGATAATGGCAGTGTTTTGACAGTTTTTGACAGGCAATTTGGAATAATGCAACCTCCTGGCTTACAGCCAACCTCTGAAATGGGCTGTAATTTAGAACGATGGCAGCTTCCATGACCTCGGTATTGGAGAGTCACTGGAATTAAAAAAAAGAAAAAAAAATTCTCCCAACAGTTTAGGTCTATATTTGAAAATCTGGTTTAAATGTCCTGAGATGTAGTCATTTTATTTAATGGAAGATTATCTTGTCCTAAGAGCAACTCCAAATACTTACCTTAAAGATGGGAAGATTTTCTGCCCTTTTGTGTATGGCAAAAGGGCAGAAAACTCTTCTCATATTCCACTTCCACCCCGATTATGGACATTCTAATGAGCTGGTTGTGGGTATGCCTGCCTCCTCTCTCCACTGGATGAAGTTAGATCCACTAGGGTGCTGTTATCCCACAGAGGATGGACGCCCTGGGCTCTTGTAGTCTCCAACTTTCTCTTTTTACAGAAATAAAACTCAGGTTCTGAGTTTGGTCCTTCAGCGCCTTTAAAAAATAGATTTTGTTACTCCCTTAATTCTGAGAGTTAAATGCTTTTAAAAGAGTTATGCAACTTAAATATGAGCTGCGTATGCGGTGTAGGACTCTTAACTGAACCGCAGTTCGCCAAACATACCAATATATTCCAAAATTGCCAGTTGCAGGCCATAAAATATTTACATTACAGAGTTAATAATGTATGTATAGTAAGAAATGATGAAATATTTACAGTTTTTCTAAAGATACTGTGTGGGTTTTTTCCTGTGCCATAGCCATTTTTCTTAAAGTAGGCAAAATAGGCAACTTCAAGGGCTGTGAGGGCAACTGGAAGCATCTAGGAAGGAAAAGAACGTGTGAGGCAGGAAGTGGAAAAGACCCTTTAAGGAAAAGAAGCACCAGCTGATCCCAGAAATCACAATGCATATTTCATAGGGTTAAAGGCCTAGGGAGGCATTAGCAAACCATTTTGGTGTCCTAACCATTAAATGGACAAGTTGCTGGGCCAAAGCTATTCCGTGCGAGTGTTGTGAACCTCGGCGGATGCTATGACCTTCCAAGTTTCCAAACAAACACATCTCCCCACACACCCTCACTGACCCTGGATCTCATCCAGGAAATCCAACCACCGTGTTACCAAGTCATCACTGCACACGTTGGAAAAAGCCTGGAAAAGCTTCTGGCAGAGCTTGTCAGTGGAGCCACTTGAGGGAGTGTTAGAGACAGGGCATCCCAGGCCCCCTCGCTAAGACAAGCTTGCTAGGATAAGCCCCATGCACAGCCTGAAAATCCTCACTTTTGATAAGCTTTCTGAGCTTGGGCGCTGAGGCAGGCTAACTGATGCCCCTTCCCCCAGATACTCGTATCCTGATCCCTGGCACTTGTGAATGGTGGAACACCTTATATGGCAAGAGGGAGGTGGTAGAGGTGATGATAAGATCAGGATGCTTGGGATGGGGGATTATCTGGGATTACCCGGGTGGGCGGCCTTGAATGAGATCAAAGTGTGTTTGGAAGATGGAGGCAGGGGGATGTCTGACACAGAGGAGGAGGCCAAGAGATGACAGGGGCAAGAGGCAACACTGCCACCCTTAAAGATGGAAGAATGAGTTGTGACCCAGCGGGCAAGGAAGGCTCTTGGGGTGGGGGAAGGTGAGGAAAGAGAGGAACCAGACCTGCTCACCTGCTCGCGTCTTGACTTTACTCCAGTGAAACTGATTTTGGGCTTCTGACCCTTGGGACTCTAGGGGAATAAACGTGTACCACTCAATGTGTGGTAGTTTGTGACAGCAGCAAAAGGAAACTAACACAAAACCCTGCCCCAAACCACTTCCATTTCAATAGCAACTCTTCAAGCCAGAGCTTTAAGGCATAGGATTTAACCTGTGTCCAACTGACGAGGGACATGCAAGCAGCCTTGCCTCTGGAAAACAGCATTGCCTCCTCCTCCAACCTGTGCTGAGTGCGAGGAGGATCCCATTACTGCCAGAGAGGCGAGGCGGCAGCTAGGGCCCACGGCCAATGACGGCATCCCTCAAGTCTGGACCTGGAGCACAGGAATCCACCCCGCCCCTTCCGGGTGCTCAGCATCCTGCTTGCCACAGTGTGAAATTCGGGGTCTCGCCGATGACTTTGCACCCTCCTGCTGAACACAGACATTGCACAGTGACTACAACACTTAGGTGCCTTTCCAGGAAAGGCAAAGCTGGGGCTTCCCTGGCTGGAAGGCATGTTGTCTCATCTGGGGACAGCACAAATGCATCAGCACCATTTAAGGGAAGAAGATGATGTCAAAGCAGCGGCTTACCAGTAGTGCTCTGATGAGAAGACCCAGAAATTAAGTCATTTTTTTTTTTTCATGGCTGTCAGTACATCGAGGGACGTATTAGTAATGGGCGCATTCCAAGGTAGGTGAGTGTGTGGGCAGGTATCTATATTTTATCAGTATTTGTTCCTATCAGAACTCCTCTCAGTAAAAGGAAACAAGAAAGAAAAAAAAAATATGGCAGCTGCACAGAGCTGGGATAGCATCTCGTTTCTATGACAACAGTGTCTGCTTTGCTCCCAAGCTCCATCTGGTATTTTCAGGCCTAACAGCCAGGTAGCATGAAAATGCCTGATGGAAAAAAGGCATCAATAGAAATTCTTCGGATCAGTCACAAATGAACACGGGAACAGCATACCCTGTCTAAGACAAACAGTGAATTACTTCACCAGCAATGAGGCACGAGAGAGACAGAACACCAAGGACTAGATCATGCTCAAGTCGGTTTTCTGTACCAAGCAAGCACAGCATGCGCATAAAATTAAAGTGGCTATCGGGGCTGGGATGGGGGGTTTTTTCCTTAAGGCGATCTGATAATGCTCTCCTGGGACCACCCTCGCCCTCCCCCGGGGCTCCCTTTCTGGGCCTCCCGGGGGACCCTGTGTGCTTCGGGTAATATGGATGCAGCAGCTCTTACCTGCTTCACTGACCTTCCTTCAGATTTTATCCTTCCTGATCGCAGCTCCCTGGTAGCTCTGCAGAATTCACGAGAAGCCAAGTCTCAGTCCTACTCCACGGGTTCTGGCTCACAGAAAAGCAAGCTTTTCTAGTCTCCACCATCTACTACCCCGATCTGAGCACAGTCTGGCAGATGCACCTCCTTTTCCCTCCTCAATAATACCATCATTTGAAACACGGTATCTTTACAAACTTATAATTGATATGCAATACAATACAGCATTACTTTATAGACAGGTGGCCATGAAATATTTGGGATGCCCTTATACTAAAAAGCTATTCATTGTTTATTTGACATTTACATCTCACTGGACATCCTTTATATTTACTTGCTAAATCTATATTTACCTGCTAAATTATAGACAGGAACATAGGCCTTTAAATTCATTGGCTCACTCAGGCTTTGATACAGCACATTAAAATGCCAATACACAGGGCTAACGTTGTGGTGTAGCAGATTAAGCCATGATGCCAGCATCCCATATGGGTGCCAGTTCAAGACCTGGCTGCCCCACTTCTGATCCAGCTCCCTGCTATTGTACCTGGGAGAGCAGCAGAAGATGGCCCAAATGCATGGACCCCTGCACCCAAGTGGGAGACCTGGAAGAAGCTCCAGGTTCCTGGTTTTGGCCTGGCAAAGCCCTGGCCATTGTGGCCATTTGAGGAGTGAAGCACCAGATGAAAGATCTCTCTCTCTCTCTCTCTCTCTCTTTAACTCTGCCTTTAAAATAAAATAAAAAAAAAATCCAATACCCTTAAATGAGAATAAGTTTCCAGCATTTTGTAGTTATTAAAATGTTCATTTTTATACTAAATACTTGTTTAAACCAAACCTTTGCACATATTCATTTTTGTTTATTCATTTAACACAGAGTTCTTGGGCATCTGCTATTTGCCTGCTTCTTCCGGAGGCTGGGAATTGGTGGTGTGCACAAGATCACTGGGCATTCCATTATGGAACTAGCATTTGACTGTGGCTCCTGGTGGTTTTTTTTTTTTTTTTTTTTTTTTTGACAGGCAGAATTAGTGAGAGAGAGAGAGACAGAGAGAAAGGTCTTCCTTTTGCCGTTGGTTCACCCCCCAATTGGCCGCTATTGCCGGCAGGTTGCGGCTGGTGCACTGCGCCAATCCAAAGCCAGGAGCCAGGTGCTTCCTCCAGGTCTCCCGTGCAGGTTCAGAGCCCAAGGACCTGGACCATCCTCCACTGCACTCCCAGGCCACAGCAGAGAGCTGGACTGGAAGAGGAGCAACCGGGACAGAATCTGGCACTTCAACCGGGACTAGAACCCAGGGTGCTGTCGCCGCAGGTGGAGGATTAGCCTAGTGAGCCATGGCACTGGCCATTCCTGGATTTTACTTTGGAACATTGGCTCCCATTGCACACAAGCCACTGTTTCATATGGGAAGGCCCATTGGATATGGCTCCTACTTTCCAAGAGCACATTAAACTGTACTAGATTAGCTGTTCCTTACACATCTTGAAATTCCCCCCAGAGAGCAAGTGTTTAGCCCAGCAGTTAAGACTCCTGCACCCCACATCTGAGTGTCTGGGTTCAAAACCAGCTCCAGCTCCTGACTCCAGCTTCCTGCTAATACAGACCCTTGGAGACAGTAGTGATGCCTTCTACCCACATGGGAGACCAAGACTGAATTCCTGCCTCTCAGTTTCCAGCCCCTGCCCACACCCTGCCACTGTGGGCCTTTGGGGAAATGAACCAGCAAATGGGAACTCACTCTCTGTCTTCCTCTCTCTCAGTATCTCTCAAATTAAAAAAAAAAAAAATCCCCAACCTCTTCAAATCAAACCCATAGATATTAACAAGCTTTAAATTGCAGAGGACTTTCACATTGTTGTTTTCTCCCTTTGTCTAACTTTCCCCAGCTCACATTGGGAAACGACTGGCCTGGAAGTGTCATCTGCTACGACCTCACCATCAGGTTCTGGAGTCTCCTGTTGTCCTTGCTGGGATTTATCTGCTTGGGTTCTTCCTCTACCCTCTGTTTGGACTTGCACCTGACATGTGCATTCTTTCTCTGGCTATTTCATCTATTTGATACTGGTAGCTACTATAGCAGAGGAGGAAATTAAAGGTTTGCAGTGTTCCAGAAAGTTCTTAAGACAAGGATCTAGGTTATGGTTTTTTTTTCCCTATGACTCATATTCTTTCCTCTAATATCTCATCTTTTACTTGTGACCTATTTTTATGAGAATTTTATGTAGCTTATTATATATACTCAGATACACTATTAAAACAGGAGTATACCACCTTGGTAGACAGAACAGTGGTTCCAAGATATCTGCATCTTAATCCCTGACCCGTGAACATGTTACCCTACATGGGGCAAAAGGGACTTTGAAACATGATTAAATTAAGGGTCCGAGGTGGGGAGGTTATCATGCAATGCGTGAATGGGCCCAACGGAATCACGAGGGTCTTTATAAGAGGGAGGCAGGAGTGGCGGAGCAGGAGAGAGATCTCAGGAAACTACACTGATGCTGAAAGAGGCAGGAGACCAGGAGCCAGGGGCTGCAGGCGGCTCTTATAACCTGGAAAAGGCAGGACAGAAATGGTCTCCTACAGCTTCCAGAAGGAATATGAACACCTAGATTTTAACCCACTAAGGCCTATTTTAGACTTCTGGCCTCCAGGACCAGAAGATCACAAATCTGAATTATTTTAAGCCTCTGGTGGTTTCCTATGAGCTATCAGAAATGGCACTGAACAGGATCCTTGAGGCCTGCTAAGCCAAGTGTTAACCAGGCAGATGCCTGACTGTGGGTGGATCTGCATGGCCATGGGGGTGGACAGCCAGCGTGAGTGGCAGCTGGCACTGGAGGACAGGGGCAGTGACTATTTGCCGACCAGTGTGGGAATACACATGTCATTGTATTCTCAGTCAGAATGGGTGTAGCAGTGAATTTCTACCATGTACAGATGTAGGTAAAACTAAATCTAAAGGATGTAGAGCAGATTCTGACACGTTTCTTGAATTTTTCTTCCTGGAGGCTCTGGGATTAATTCTCAACCAAAGTTGCCAAAGCAACAATTCTAATAAGTTTCTGAATTCTTTCCTCTGTATACTACATGAGGCTTTTCCAGAGAGTGGGCTGGGATTACTCCTTGCTTAAGAGTTTTATTATTAAACCCATAGATTTTTTAAAATTTACTATCTGAAAATTCCATCTGTTTAAGTATTTAGTCTATTTTTCTTTCATCTACCCCGTTTTCTCATTTTTGAAAAACTCTGCCTCTCTTATCCACATTTTAAATAACAGGAGACAAGGGGCCGGCACTGTGGCACAGCAGTTAAAGCCCTGGCCTGAAGCGCCGCATCTCATATGGGCGCAGGTTCTAATCCCGACTGCTCCTCTTCCAATCCAGCTCTCTGCTATAGCCTGGGAAAACAGTAGAAAATGGCCCAAGTCCTTGGGCCCCTGCACCCACGTGGGAGACACGGAGGGAGCTCTTGGCTCCTGGCTTCGGATCGGTGCAGCTCCAGCCATTGCAGCCATCTAGGGAGTGAACCAGCAGATGCAAGATCTCTCTCTCTCTACCTCTCTGTAACTCTTTCAAATAAATAAAATAAACCTTTAAACAAACAAACAAACAAACAAATAACAGGAGACAAGTGAAACAAAGGGGGAAAGGCATCAGTGACTTGCTTAAATTCACACAGCCAGGCATCAGCCCGGGCAGCCCTGGACCAGGCTCAGCACACTCCATCCCGTCCATGGTGATGTGGAGTCACTCCTCCACTCCAAGTGAGCAGAGCTCCGTTGTCATCTTCTTATTCTTAAAGTGCAATCCCTCACCATGTAACCCTTCCATGGCCTTCCCCTGCAATTTGAATAAAGTCCAATTCCTTCCATTGCTTCCAAAACCCTGCATGACTGGGCTCTGAGCCTTCTGAGGACCCTATATGTGCACCCATCCCACTGGCTTCCTCTCTGTTCTGCAGATGCCAAGTTCTGTCCAGTGTGAGGACTCTTGGGTCATAAATGTGTGGTCCACTCTGCCTACAGCAGGACCCTATCCTATGCTTACTGTGTTTGAATTGAATTAATGAATGTGTGTACTTTGTTTGTTGCCCCTATAGGCTCCATGAGTGCAAAGAGCTCATTTATCTTGTTCACTGTTGTGGTGTAGAACCTGGTATACAGTAGGGTTTCAATAAATACTTACTGAATGATGCTTGTGGTTATTCCACACGGATTTACCCTACAGTCATAACACCACTCTCAAGACATAGAATTTCTCCTCCGTCTTGTAAACCCTTGAGACAGGCTGCCAATCAGACACCGGGACTGAACAAAAGAAAGCTTTAGATGTTTGGTGAGTTATGTAGCACAGCATAGCTGGGGCTTAAGGAAGTGGAAACTAGCTTTCTGACCCCTGCAGTAATCAGCTTACACTGTGGAACAGGAGATCTGAATCTCCTTATCTACTCCTCCATGAGAATATTATGTTTCATTTACACTCACAGCCTTCTGGACTGAAATATCGTATTTTATGAGTAATAGTATCTGTAAGTAAGATAAAAGACATCACAAAAGAGAATGAAAGCATTTAAAATACAACAATTACTGAAATAAAATCATCTTTAGGACATTGTTCTGACAAGTTCTCTTTGGTTTTATTAATTTCTTCTAAGCACATCACCATGAATCTTCTTTACGAGTGTTTAGATCCTGTGTGCACAATCCTTGCATTTATTCACTGGAGGCTAAGGCACAATGCAGTGTGGAATCTCGGCTGTTTTCCTGCCTTTCTCCATAGTAATGCCTTGAGAAAGGAAATGGTAGAATTTAGATGATCAAATGCCTCAGGAAAACTGTGCATGTACACGTTTTGTAAGTAGAATGATGAGATATAACAAGCACAGAATAATAAATGTCAAATGATGACATATATACAACTTCTTTAGCAATTCTAATATTTTGCAAGATTTCTTTATATGTCTTCAGATATTTAAATTCTTTTCACTCATTACTCATTCCATTCTATTCTAGAAATTCTTACTATTACCTGTGAAAAAATCAGCTTATTCTCTTGTTAAAATGTTTCTCAATGAGCTCTTTTGTTTAAATGCTAATTGTTTCCTTTAGCAACCTTACAGGGATTTCTATATTCTGGTATCAACACACCTGCAATGTCAAATAAAAGATGAGGTTTATGAGCTATATAAACTACAATAAAAATTTCAAACTATTTATGGCATTGTGGAGGGAAAATAAGGGCAGTGTCTGATTTTTATAACATTGTACTATTGTACTAAGGCCACTAAAGTCTTTTTAAACATTGAAAGCATCATGTGATTTAATCCTGATAAACGATCAATTTAACAAGGTACTTTCAGAAGAAACAGAATTTATGATCCATGATACCCAGATTCATATATGTATATATGTACATTAATTTTTATACAAATTTTCCAAGAATCACTATGAATAATTCAGAGAAAGTCACAGAAATATTAAAATCCACCCTTAATGTCCAAATAGTTACTATGACCAATTCACATAAATTAATAGAGATCTTAATTCATAGGCATTATAATAAGAGACTAGATAGAGTGGACAGCATTGTAGAGCAGCAGGTTAAACTGCTGCTTGCAGGCCTAGCATCCCATCTCAGAGAAGGCTTGAGTCCTAGTAGCTTATTTCCAATCCAGTTCCCTGCTAATGTGTCTGGGAAAGTAGCAAAAGATGACCAAGCAATTGGGCCCCTGTTACTCATGTGAGGGACCCAGATGGAGTTCCTGGCTCTGGCCTTTGGCCTGGCCCAGGCCTGGCTGTTGCAGCCATTTGGGGAGTGAACCAGTTTATGTCTTTCTCTCTCTCTCTCTCTCTCTCCCCTTCTCTCTCTTTCTCATTTCTCTCTCTCTCTCTCTCACTCTGCCTTTCAAACAAAGAAATAAATATTTTAATAAAGAGAGACTATATAGAGTAGAATACACTAATTGTTGGTTTCAGTTTACAATTCCTCAACTAAGAGCCAGCTATTGGTGGGTAAGTCAATATAAACTTGTTAGGTAGGCAAAGAGTATATTAATGACTAAAATAAGTAGCTGGTAAGAAAAAAAAGTCTTAAATTTCTCTCTCAATTCTTTCTATGTAATTCCAAACCACTTAGATTTATTGTCATGGAAACTATAACTTGATATGCCAGATTTCAAGCCTCTTGTCTTGTTCATCTTTGTAAAGACAAATTCTTATTTCCCTTACATATATACTATGAATAGATATCCAACAAAATACTTACTGAATAAGTAACTGAATTCACATTGTGGAGAACAGTGGTTTCCAAGTCCTGTTTTGTGTTTTCTGGGGCTGTCAGGCTACTTTCTTGGGGAGGCACTGGGACAGTCTTCCTGGATCCTGCGCTGGGCCCTGGGCTCTGACAATACCAAGAATCCAAATTCTCCAGCCACACTACAGATTGTTTTCCTTCAAGTATTCTTCATTTACTATCTCGTAAAGTGTTAATGGAATTTCTTTACATAATATATTTCATGGCCAATAAAAGGTGGCTTTGCTTAATCAGTGATTAAGAGTAGACAGTTCTCTTTCTGTTGTAAAAGTAGAAGACTGATAATAAAATTGAGGGATGGGCATTTGGACTAAAGGCTAAAACACCCACCTCCCATATAAGAGTGCCTGTGTTCAATCCCCACCTTGGCTCCTAGCTTCAGCTTCCTAACAATGCAAATCCTGGGGGGCAGAAGTTGATGGCTCAAATAATTGGGATCCTGCTACTCACATTGGAGACCTGTATTGAATTCATAGCTCCTGGCTTTGGCCCCTTGGCCAACAAGGACTTTTGGGGGAGTAAGCCAGCAGAAGGAAGCTCCCTGTCTGTCACTCTGTCTCTCAAATGAATAAATAAATAAAAGCAAATTGATGCATTTAAGAAATTATGCTGGGGGCTGGCACTATGACATAGACAGTTAAGCCTCCGTCTGCAGCACCGCCATCTCATATGGGCACTGGTTGGAGTCCCGCTGCTTCACTTCTGATCCAGCTCCCTGCGGATGCGCCTTGGATGGCAGTGTAGGATGGCTCAGGTGCTTGGGCCTCTGCACCCATGTAGCAGACCTGGATGAGGCTCTGGCTCATGACTTTGGCCTGGTCCAGCCCCAGGGCTGTTGCAGCCATTTGGAAAGTGCCAATGGGTGGAAGACTTCTCTCTCTCTCTCTCTCCCCCACTGCGTGCATGTGTGTGTGTATGTGTGTGTGTGTAACTCTGCCTTTCAAGTGAATAAATGAATCTTGAAAAAAAAAAAAAAGAATTTATGCTGGAGTGGGCATTATGGTGTAGAGAGTAAAGCCACCATCCTTGATGCCAGCATTCCATACAGTACCGGCTTTGAGTCCTAGATGCTCTACTTCAGATCCAGCTCCCTGTGTGTGTGTGTGTGTGTGTGTGTTTTAATTTATTTGACAGATAGAGCTATAGACAGTGAGAGAGAGAAAGACAGAGAGAAAGGTCTTCCTTCCACTGGTTCACTCCCCAAATGGCCGCCATGCCGGCGCTGTGCCAATCTGAAGCCAGGAGCCAGGTACTTCTCCCTAGTCTCCCACGTGGGTGCAGGGACCCAAGCACCTGGCACCCATATGGGATGCCGACATCGCAAGTGGAGGATTAACCAAGTGAGCCACAGCGTCGGCCCCCCAGCTCCCTGTTAATGGCCTGAGAAAAGCAGCAGAAGATTGGCCAAGTGTTTTGGTCCCTATTACTCATGTGGCAAATCTGGATGAAGCTCCTGGCTTCTGGCTTCGGCTTTCTTCAGCCCTTGCCATCTGAGGAATGAACCAGAAGATCGCTCTCTCTCTCTCTCTCTTTCTGTCTCTTTCTCTCTCTCTCTCTAACTCTTTCAAATAAATAAATCTTTTTCAAAAAGAGAGTTTATGCTTACCTCATTTTGTCATGCATGTGTGTACATTATGCTTTCATGTGTGTTTTGTCATCTACCTATTTATCATCTATCTAATCTCTTTAATGGGAAGTGTCCCTGAACTGAATGAATTGCTGCTGGCGGGCTCTGCAGCCTGCTTATTGCATGTGTCTCCTTGCTTTGGAAGTTCAACATAGAAACGAGATAAAAAAGGAGTTGCTTTAACTAAAGTGGTTCAAAGCCACTAGTGACTGAAAGAGATCTTGTATTAGAACAGAAGAAATTAGGGAAAGGTTCTAGACTTACCACTGGTATTAATTACATATGTAACATAGAGAAATTCATCAACTTACCCGGCCCCAAGACTCACACCCATAAAACAAAAGGATCGAACGAAATGTTTTCCAAAGCGCGTTAAAGCACTAAAAATATTTTGACTACAATAAAATAAATCTATCTTATTTAATTTGTTTAATAGAAATCACAATTATTTCCTACAATTTAATCTTTAAATTAAATCTTATGGCTTGAATTATACCTCCAAAAATATATGTTGAGATTCTAACTTTCAATACCTCAGAACATTACCTTGGAAATAAAGTCATTTGCAGATGTAATTAGTTAAGACAAGGTCCTACAGGAGTAATATACAGCTTTTATACAATGTGTTTACCTTTCCAAGGAGAAAAGATAAAGAGACAGAGACCAAGTGGTAGCAGAGACTGAGATTGAAATATGTGCCTATAAGCCAAGAATATCAGCAAGGACCAAAAGCTTGGGAAAGACAAGAATCAGATTCTCCCTAAGAACACCCAGAAGGAATCAACTGGGCAAATAGCTTGATATTGGAGAGAATAAATTTTTATTCTAAAACACTCAGTTGTAGTACTTTGTCACAGCAGCTCTGGAAAGCAATTAGGAAATTAATATAATATTTTGTGTATGAATTTCATTTTCAGTTTTACATATAAGATTCGCAGCTGGTTAAATAAACATTTTCAACGAGGCATGATTCATCCTCAATTATTTTTCCTTAAGTCACATTTTATTTTAATTCATTACAGATGCACTGCATTCTGAAAAAATATTAATTTACTGGCAATAAGCAGATTTTAGAAAACTTATCCGCCTTGAAACAAAACACAGCCACTGAAATAGTCTCATTGTCTCCAACCTGTAGTATGTAGAGACAGCAAAGTGAAGTGGTTGAGAGACCATCAGTGTTCAAATCTTGATTCTACTATTTTCTTTTTTTTTTAAGATTTTACTTATTTATTTGAGAGTCACAGACAGTGAGAGGGAGAGACAGGTCTTCCTTCCGCTGGTTCACTCCCCATATGGCTACAACAACCAGAGCTGCGTCAATCCAAAGCCAGGAGCCAGGTGCTTCTTCCCGGTCTCCCATGTGGTTGCAGGGGCCCAAGGACTTGGGCCATCTTTTACTGCCTTCCCAGGCCACAGCAGAGAGCTGGATTGAGAGAGGAGCAGCCGGGACTAGAACCAGTGCCCATATGGGATGCTGGCGCCACAGGCGGAGGATTAACCTACTGCACCACAGCGCCGGCCCCAATTCTGCTATTTTCTAGCTTCTGTATGTGACCTTAGTCGTGTCTCTTAGCTTCTCCGCCTCAGTCCCCCAAAGAACAAAAGCTTTCATCTCAAAGGATTGTTGGGTTGATCAAAAGAATTAACATATGTGAAGGTCTCTGTAAAAAATTGCACACAATGAATGCTATTGCTTGAGTATCTGTGTGTGTCCACTTCAACTCCTATGTTGAAATCCTAGCCCCTAAAGTGATGGAATAAAGAGCTGGGGCTTTGGGGATGCGATTAAGACATAAGGGCAGGGCCTTCATGAGTGGGATTGTGTCCTTTGAAGACGGACTGCAGAATGCTAGCTCATCCCTTCTACCATGTCAGGATGAAGCAAGAAGATGCCTCCCATGGACCAGAAGAGGGTCCTCACCCAACACAGAATCGCTGGCGTCTTGTTCTTGGACTTCCCAGCCACCAGAACCTCGAGAAACACGTTTGCATCATTCTGAAGCTTCCTGTTTCATGGTATTTTGTTACAGCAATCCAAACAGATAAGATAGCAAGTTGTTCAATACATGTAGTGCTTCTAACCCACTCCAGAAGCGACTGCTCAAAGCACTCTGACGTGTCAGTCACCTGCTCAACACCACATGGTTCTCCATGCTATTTGTGAAAATGTTCAACGCCACACAAATTTTGACCCCATCTAACTTCCTGTTTTTTTTTTCTTCCCTTATGTTTTGTGTACTGAAGTTCCACTCTCCTTTGAAATCTAACTCATACTCTTATCCTCTACTGATAAGTCTTCCACATCACCTCTGCCAAACTCAATCGTTAATCCTCTGCCTTATTCTCAATGTGCAGATCCTGCCCAGGACTTATTTGTGCATGCTATGTCCCACTTGATAGATTACAAACTCCAGGAGGGCAGGATCTATAAATTTGTGATTTTGTATGCTCTGTTCTACTCAGAATTTTATACTTAGTAGCTACTCAATAAATGGTTGTTAAACTTGGTTGAACCCATTCATTTTTTTTTTTTTCTTTGTGGTAGATGCCCTAAGCAAAACATAAAATAAATGGATTACTTTTCTTCTTTCCATTGCATATGCCCTGGGCTAGTGGGTATTTGCAAGCCTAGTTTAGAATTTAGGGAAGTCATCAATCTTAGAAAGGAGATGAGACGTATTTTAAATCACGAGAGCAACACAGGCTTATATAAGGACTTCCAGCAAGGCAATTATCTATGGCTCAATACCCCAGGTGCTGGTATTATTATGAACAAAAATCTGAGGTTGAGAGACAACGAGTGATCTCAATTTTTATATTCCATAGGTATGCAATTCAATGAAATATGTACAGATGGAAAGTCTGGATCTGAGAATCATATGTGGGTATCATAATGCAAATAATTGGCTTTCTTTCTAAGGAACATCTGTTGAAACATCTGAAAGCAGTTGTTTATTCTGCTGCCAAAATGCTGAAAAATACAATAATTCTCCAATGAGGTAGAAATATCCAGGGGAAGAAAAATGTTTTCTATGTAGTTTTGTTTTTATTAAATCTTATTGTTGTTTCTCTAATATGGCACATAAGAGATGTTCAATAATATTTGTTGAATGAATGTTGAATGAAAAGCAGAAACTCATTAAACAGTTGTTGAATGAATCATTTCTTTTTTTCAGACTTGTGAGAAACATTTTCTGAAAATAGTTCACCCACGTTTTATCATGTCGTATACCATTTTTATCTGGCATAAATTTCAGCAATGCAGCTCTTGCTCTGAATATTATAGGATGTCATCAGCATATACAGCTGTAAGAAAAAAATCTTAACACTCCAGAAAATGTATGAATAAAGCTAGATATATGATAGTAGCATTTTACTATCTTAATGTGTTACTTTTATTTATTAGCATAAAACCTAAAATACGAACTATGGGCTTGCATAATCATGTTTGCTTCAACAACAACAAAAAGAATTTAAATTCAGCTAATGTCTCTAGTTGTGGTACTTCCAAGAAGATTCTAACTTGAAATGTGAAATCACCAAAATATTCTGGGATGTGAACCAGACAACTGCAGAAGGTGAGGAAGCTGTTTCTCTCCACAGCCCCTTTCCTGACCTTCCAGCGGTTCCCTCTCCATGTTCCTGTGTGAGTGAGGCCACTGGGCTCCCCATAGGCTGCCCAAATTTCCCTCTGCCAAGTGTCAGTTCAGAAAGAGCATGTTAAATAATAAATGTGAGTCTGAATGTAACTAATAAAGCTGGAATGTTAAATAGCAGCACACTTTTGAAAGGCAGCCTCCTTGTGAAGATGCTTCCTGTGCAAGTCCATGGGAAATAATTCTGAAGGCAGTCATATTAATTAGTAATGTAATTTATCTTCTGGAAGCTCTTTTCTTTGATAGCCTTCACGGCACCATTCATAAATCTCCAGATGAGTGCTCATAGGAAAGGTTTCGATTCACAATTTCAGCTTTGTTTTCCATCCTTGAACAGACGAAATAGTTAAATTGATTTCTGTATATCTGAATTTTACACATGCATCTGGATGACAGAGGATAACCAAATTATAAAAATGTATTTATGAAGAGTTTTCAATGCAACAGTAAAACACTTAGGATGTAATAAGAGAAAATAATAGCAGAATCCAAAATTAAATTCATGGCTTCTGATATCAGATTTCTTGGTTTCAGTTCTCAGTCTGCCATATACTAGGTCTACAACTTTGACAAGATACTTAATTGTTTCGTGTTTCAGTTTCCTCAGTTATTCTATGAAGGTGATCGCAAAAGCTATTGTATATAACAGATATAATGCTTCAAATGTTACATGGCAAATATGCAATAATGAATAATAATAATAATAATAATAATAATTTATTCACAATCTTTTCAAGTTAGTAAAAAAAAAAGTGTTAGTTGAGGAGGGTTACCTGGAAGGCAACAGCCAACATTTCATTAATATTGACTTATGAATAATATGCTCATGGGTAATTCTTTCCTGTTTCATTATACTTTAAAAAAAAAAAGATTTATTTATTTGAAAGGCAGAGTGACAGAGAGGCAGAGAGATAGAGAAGTGTTTCATCACTGGTTATTCTCCAAATGGCTACAATGACCAGAGTTAGGCCAATTTGAAGCCAGAAACCAGGAGCTTCTTCCGGGTCTCCCAAGTGTGTACAGGGGTCCAAGGACTTGGGCTATTTTCCACTGCTTTCCCAGGCACTAGCAGAGAGCTGGATTGGAAGTGGAACAGCCAGGACACCAACCAGCATCCATATGGGATACTGGCCTGCTGGTAACAGCATCACCTACTATGCCACAGCGTTGGCCCCTACATGTCTCAATATGTATTTTTAAAAAATTTTAAATAAATTGTTTGAAAGGCAGGCTATTCCAAGATGGGGGACTAGGGAGGGAGCTTAATGCTCTAGTCTAGGGGAAGATAGTTTAAAAAAAAAAAGTGGATAGAGTGCAATCTCAGGGAAGAGTTAGGGAAAAAACTGCAGAGGAAATTCAATGCAAATTAGAGGGACACTGTGGACCCATGCTGAGGGTGTGGACGCCCACAACATAGGACTCCAGCATCTGAGAGCCTCAGCACTAGCTTTGGAGAGGGAGGTGAGACCAGAGTGCTACAGCCCAAGCCACTGGTGATAAACCCATGAGAAGAGCCTGGCATGAGTCCAGCGTGGAGTCCAGCAGGGGGACAGTGACCTATCAACCTAGAGGGAAAAAAAAAAAAAAAAGAAAAAGAGACACATTTCTCTCTCCTTGGCCAGCCAGCACTGCATCCTGTAAATAGTGGAGCAGGTGGGCACCATTTTGGACATAGGAACAGCTGCACCAGCTTGGGTTCATGTGCCCAGCAACCAGCTGAGGGAGACGCCTGAGTCTGGCCAGGAGAACTGACAGAGAGCTGGGTGCTTGTGACTGTGGGAGCCTTGTGTGCAGGGATGGACTGTGAAAACGCTGCCTTGGGTGAAGGGTGTGGCTGGGTCTTGGTGCAGTCGCTGTGGGTGGCTCCACACACTCAGGTCTCCCTGATCGCCTGGTGAAAGTCATTGCTGCAGGATCCATGCTCACACTGAGGACAGCATGGATCCTTTGTGTGGTTCTTATGGCAGTGCAGATAAATAGTGCACCCATGCAGGCACTGGTCTCCTTGGAAGAGAGGAGGTGAGCCTGAGACTTTGTCAACAGAGTTGATCAACCCTCCTCTCTGATTAAAAAAAGAGGAGATTTAACATGCCTAACTTGGGTGTCTCCTTGGACACTTCCCTCACCCTGGAGCACTAAACAGAGATCCTGGCCACACCTAGCACATGCCTCTGGGTATTCCCTGAAGGAGCAGACATTCCACCAAACCACAGAGGCAGAGTCCAAAAATAAAAGCCAACACAGGGGGAAAAAATAAGCATCTCCACAAATGCCTAAAAATAAATGAAGAGATTCAAGAAACAAGAATAAGGAATAAAACACGATACCCTGAAAGGAACACAAAACCGCTTCAATATTAGAATGTGAAGATTGAAGAAATGCTGAAAAAGAATTCGAGAAATTGATTGTGGGAATACTTAGATGTAACCAGAAGCAAATCCATGAATTAAAGAAATCCATACATGGCATGAATGAAATTTTTTCCACAAAATTGAGATTTTCAGAGAGAATTCAAAATGAAATATTATAAATAAAGAATTCAATACAAGAATTAAAAAAATGCAGTGGAAAGCCTTAACAACAGACTCAGTGAGGCAGGAGAAAGAATATTTGAGTTAGAAGACAAATCTCTGGAAATTTTATAGTCAGAACAAAAATAAAAAAGAAGAAATTATAAAGCTGAAAAACAGTGTTGGAGATTTATGGCATACTATCAAATGATCCAACATACAGGTCTTAGGAGCTCCTGAAGGTGTAGAAAGAGAGAATGGATTAGAAGGCCTTTTGAGCAAAATAATTACAGAAAAATTCCCTAATTTGGAAAAAGAAAGGGATGTCCAAGTAGAGAAAGCATATAGAACTCCTAATAGACATGACCAGAAAAAATCTTCACCATGACACGTTGTAGTCAAACTCTCCACATTAAAACAAATAAAAGATTCTAAAATATGCATGAAATGCCAAATAACTTTCAGAGGCTCTCCAATTAGACTCACAGCTGACTTCTCATCAGAAATCCTATAGGCTAGGAGAGAATGGTGAGATATATTCTAAGTCTTAAGAGAAAAAAACTATCAACCCAGAATATGGTACCCTGCAAAGCTCTCATTTGTGAATGAAGGTGAAATAAAGACCTTCCATAACTAACAGAAATTGAATTTGTCACCACTAATCCAGCCTTACAAAAAGATGCTTAAAGATGTGCTACACACAGAAACACAGAAGCATGGTCATCACTATGAAAGATGGTGAAGGCAGAAAATCTCCCAGTAAAAGTACAAAGGAAATCCAAAGTAAATAATGGGAATATTTACGGAAAAATGACAGGGCCAAGTCATTACTTATCAATAGTCATCTTGAATGTAAATGACTCAACTCTCCAGTTAAAAGATACAGCTTGCTGAATGGATTAAAAAACAAAACCCAACTATTTGCTACCTACAAGAAACACATCTCACCAACAAATATACATGCAGACTGAAATTGAAAGAATGGAAAAAGATATTCCATGCTATCAGAAACTAAAAAAGAGCTGGTGTATTTATCCTAATATCAGACAAAATAGACTTTAACACAAAACTGTTAAAAAAGACAAAGAAAGGCATTATATAATTATTAAGGGATCAATTCAGCAGGAAGATATAACTATAATAAACATATGCACCTACTTACAGGGCACAACAGACACATAGAAAAATTTTCTGGATCATTAGCCATTAGGGAAATGCAAATCAAAACCACAATGAGGTTTCACCTCACCCTGGTAAGAATGACTTTCATACAGAAATCAACAAACAACAAATGCTGGCTGTAGTCCACCATTGGTGGGAATGTAAAATGGTACAGTCACTGTGGAAGACAGTAAGGAGATACCTCAGAAATCTGAATAGAGACCTACCATATGACCTATCCATCCCATTCCTGGGAATTTACCCAAACAAAATGAAATCAGCATAGGAAAGAGTTATCTGTACCTCCATTCACAACAGCTAAGATATGGAATCAGCCCAAATGTCTGTCAACTGAAAACAGGACAAAGAAATTATGGGATACGTATACCTTATAATATAATACAATGGTAAAAAAAGAAATCCTGTTGTTTGTAACAAAATGGATGAAACCAGAAAACATTATACTTAGTCAAATAAACCGGTCCCAAAAGGACAAATACCAAATGTCTCACTGATTTGTAGTAACAAATAGAGCACCTAAAAGGTAATCTATCGAATTGAAATTGACACTTTGAGATGTGATGACTTTGAGCAGCCCTTGTCTTGACTATTGAGAAATGGTATTTTTTTCCGTACTATTTGCTGAGCTCTTTACTTAGTATAGAGTTAATCTTATATGTATAAAGTTAATTGAAAATAGATCATAGTGAAAAATAAGAATGGGAATATGGGAGGGAAGAGGAAGTGGAGTGGGAATGCAGGTATGGTGGGAAGAATCAGTATGTTCCTGAAGTTGTATTTACGAAATGCATGAAGTTTGTATACCTTAAATAAAGTTTTCTTGGCACGGGATGGGGGCAGGGAACAAAGGAAAAGACAGAGACAGAGAGAGATGTAGGGAGAGACAGAGAATCTTCTATCTTCTGGTTCACTCCCCAAACGGCCACGACAGCAGGGGCTGGGCCTTGCCAAGCCAAGAGCCTGGAACTCCATCCAGGTATCCCACAAGTATGGCAGGGGCCTGAGTGCTTGGACCACCTTTCCCAGCGTTCCCAGGCACATTAGCAAGTTGGCAGATAGGATGCAGAACAGCCAAAACTCCAACTGGCACCCTAATATAAGATGCCAGTGTTGTGGGTGGCAGCTTAACTCGCTGCGCCACAATGCCAACCTCCGGTATGTATTCTTTCATAATCATGTTAAAAATAAGTTTTATAGGGTGGGTGTTGTGGCTCAGCAGGTTAAGCTACCACTTGCGATGCCCTCATCCTATATCAAAGTGCCTGGGTCAGGCCCTGGTTACTCAAGCTTCTGATCCAGCTCCCTGTTAACGCACTTAGGAAAAGAAGCAGAGGGAGACCCAGATGGAGTTCCTGGCTCCTGACTTTAGCCCTGGCTGTTGTGGCCATTTTGGAAGGGAGCCAGCAGATGGACGTTCTCTCACTCTCTCTCTTTCTCACTTTTTCACATAATGAAAGAGAGAGAAGGAACGAAAGAAAGAATTAAGTTTTATGCCTGCATGATAACGGAATTAAGTTGGAAATGTGAATTAGGACTAGGTTGAAATTTAAATTATACTACAGTATTAAAGAGATAGTAACTAACTCTGTTGGGATGCAATAACTTACATGTACCTTATTTTACATATATAAGATGACATGACACTTTAGTTTTACATTATTTTCCTCAATTATAAATACATTCTAACTAGAAATTACTTTTTAAAGTTTAACCAATGTCTATTTTACATTCAGAAATAAATTCAGATGTTTATTATAATATCAATATTTTGACCTACGGAAACCAGAAATATCTTATTTTTTAATTTAAAAAACCCCATGCAGAAGTCCCAAAGGTGCCTTTCATGTTTAAGCTTTAATTAGTAACCACTTTGGTCTCTGACACATTGCACAGATATTGAAGTGTTAATAATACCGCAGCTTGATTACAAAAGGCAATGATTAATTGTAAAGCAGACAAAAAAGATATGCCCTGATTACAAAGGAATGATTAAGGTGGAATGTCAGACATCGCACATTTATAGCAGTCTTTGCTATCGTCAAAGAATAAGTCTTTAAAAGTCTATATTTAGAATCACCGATTCTTCTTACTTTCTATGCCGAGTGTTTCTGCCTTGCAGACTGAGCACCCCAAGTCCAGTAACGCCCCACGGGGGGCCCCAAGGTCTTTCGCAAACCACCGCGAACTCAGAATGGACCCAAGGAGCCGCCGTAGGCGAACTTCCCGCGCAAACCCGACCTGGCGCGCCCGTCGCTCTGAGGGGCGGTGTCGGCCTTTGGTGTTGACAGCAAGTACGATGTAGTTGAGGGAAAGCGCACTTTGGGGCGCCATCCCTAGGACAGAGCGGGCACAGGAAGGGCTGCTGCCCCGACCCCTCGGAAGCCGAGGCCCGGGTTCCATAGTTTGATGTAGGCAGAGCAAGAAGGAAACCCGGGAGGGCCCGGGAGCCTGTC
This sequence comes from Oryctolagus cuniculus, assembly GCF_964237555.1. NCBI lineage: Eukaryota > Metazoa > Chordata > Mammalia > Lagomorpha > Leporidae > Oryctolagus > Oryctolagus cuniculus. The sequence goes on along the minus strand of NC_091446.1, from coordinate 14,018,462 downwards.
AGGGAAGAAGGCAGCCAGGGAAACTCGTGGTTCAGGGCATGAGGGAGGAAGCCTGGGTGTGTGAAGTGTGACAGGGGGTCCCGGGACCCCCTGGGCTCACCGCGGGCAGGGAGCGGGAGGCCGGCTGTGTGGGAAGAGCCCCGGAGGATCCCTTGCTGTGCTTTCCAGGATCCTCAGACTCCGTCAGAGAATATTTAACGCCGGGAAAGGGGTCCGCAGGAGCCGGGGAGATGAGCTTGGAATCCTTGTTCCAGCACATTCTCTGCAGCGAGAACCAGGCCGAGCAGAGCCGCCGCGCGCTGCGAGAAGGTCGGGCCTCTGCCACCGCCGCCGGGGCCTCCGGGCTGGGGGCTGGGTGCTGGGTGCTGGGCGCTGGGGGGCTGGGCGCTGGGGGCTGGGGGATGGGCGACGAGGCCGTGGTCTGTGGGTGCAGTTGGGGGAGTTTGCTTTCCGCGTGCAGGTGTCTGACCACGTGCTACCGACATGGGGGCTTGGGAAAGACTGATGTTATCTAAACGTCTAATTTTCATTGCAGTACGGTCGGACATAACCAGGTGCCGAGAAAAAATGAAGCAAGCAGCCGAGGAGTTGAATGAAGAGCAGGTCAAGTTGGAATCTAAGGTGCTCACCTGCAGAGCGTGCTAATTAGGGCTTGAAAAAGCCTGTCTTGCCCTTTTGGGACGATTTCACTAACGAGTTGTCCTGCAGGTGGGAAGCCCACTGCTTGTGTGCTGGTTCATGTAGTTCCGTGTTGCCTGGTAGCATGTAGGGATCTGAATCCAGTGACACCTACTGTTTTAGATGAACTTGCCCTAAAGAAACCATTTTTAGTAATGAAGAATTCTTTGGCCGTTTTGCAGGATGTTTAAGATTTTAATAGAGCACAGTGCCATTGGAAGAGTAATTGTTCAATAAGTAGTTGGTGCGCTGTATAAATTTTGAGTAATAAATAATTTAAGTGTGCTATGTTGATATAATGGCTTGGTTGTAGCTTTCAAATGACTCTGCCTGTTTCTGTTCTCTACCCCACGTTGAACATGTCTCTCATCCAGCAGTATATACTTTTTCCACTAGCATTTTCTCTTTTCTTCATCTCTGTAAAGTTCTGTTATTTTAAGTAGAAGCAGGAGAGTCTGATACTTTCTTGTAGGAGAGTTTTGGAGGGAAAATGTGAATTTGGAGAAGCAAAGAAAAATATATGAAGGGTCTTCAAAATGTCTGTGGAAAATGCCCAAACTGTGAGTGCATTTCAAAAGGTTTTTTTTTGCACCAAAGCAAATATATACCTTTTAGTTCAGTTTTTCTGTGAACTTTTTGGAGTACCCTCATAGTAGCAGAAAAGCATTTGGAACACAGGATGGAAGCAGATTTGCCCAAGATATATTGGAAGAGGGACCTGGTCAAGGCAGAGGACTGATGTCTGGGACTAGAAGGCAACCACTGCCGATTTTTGACAGGGAACAGTGTGGTAAAAGTAGTTTTAGGAAGATCTCTGGGCTGTGCCTAGAAAAATGGAAACAATTAGTGAGGAAGCTGAAAACACCATGCAAGGATGTCACAAGGAGGGCCTCACTGTGGGTGGGGATAGACAATTGCTGAAAAATATTTATTCAACTCCCAACAATGAACTAAGAAGCTGTGTGCAATGGGAAGTCTGATTGAAGGAGTCTGTTTACTTCAAATGTGTCTATTTTAACTTGCCACTGTGAGGAATTTTCAGTTTCCTTTGTGAATAAGATAATCAAAGAACCTTTAATCAAAGAACCTTTATTTGCCTATTGAGCTTCAGCTCCTCTTTCCTGGTCTTGCTCAAATGCCACCCTTAAAGCTCTCCTGTGGACATCTTGGTAGAAAAATTTTATTAAGTAACAATACATAGTTATTGTTTGTGTTTGTATCCTCTGCAATTCTGTTAGCAACATATCTGGAATCTTTCTTGCCTTTTTCCTCCACTGCCTGTATCTAGTGAGTGCCTAGCATGTGGTGTATGTTAATGTGTTGAAAGAATCAGTGGGTACTAATAGTGTGGTAGATATGAAGGAGAATGCTTATTTCTTAACTGACACAAAAATGTGTATATTTTGGGGGCACCATGTGATGTTTTGATACATACATATATATGTTGTGTAATGTTCAAATCAGGTTAAGCATGTCTGTCTGCTCATTTATCATATCTTTGTAGTGAAACATTCAAAACTCTTTCTTCTGGCTCTTTTGGAGTTTGCAGTACCCTGTCATTGTCTGTAGTCAACTTACTGTGCAGTAGAACACCAGGACTTCTCTCTCCTCTCTCTGACTGTAACTCAGTTGACCAGCCTTTCTGTGTCTCTCCAGCCCGTGTGTGGGAGAGTGCTATAGATTTTGAAACCATAATTTTGGTGAGACCCTGGCTGCTGTTGTGCCTGTAAATAGCAGATACACTAGCTACTACCAGCAGTACCAGAAGTTGGTGGGATGGGCAAAACATCAAGAATGTCAGGATGGGGCCAGCATTGAGGTGCAGCAAGTTAAACCACCTCTTGTCTGGCATCCCATATCAGAGCAGCACTTGGAGTCCCACTCCTTTGCTTCTGATCCAGCTTCCTGCTCATGTATCTGGGAAGGCAGCAGAAGATGGCTCAAGTGCTTGGAGCCTCTGCCACCCATAAAGGAGACCTAGATGGACTTCCTGGCTTCTGGCTTTGGCATAGCCCAGACCTAACTCTTGTGGCCATTTGGGGAGTGAAGCAGTAGATGGATACTCTCTTTTTTCTCTCTGTGTCTCTCTTTCTTTCTCTCTGTGTCTCTCTTTCTGTGTCTCTTTTCTCTGCCTTTCAAATAAATATCTTTTTTTTTTTTTTAAAGTCAGGGTATAGCTTCTTTTTATTTGAAAATGAATTAAGATACTTTCAAGATTGATAACTAGAAGCTCATAGAAACAATAGGTTGAGGCTGGTGCTGTGGTGCAGCGGGCACCTCTGCCTGCGGTGCCAGCATCCCATATGGGTGCTGGTTCGAGTCCTGGCTGCTCTACTTCTGACCCAGCTCTCTGTTATGACCTGGGAAAGCAGAAGATGGTCCAAGTTCTTGGGAAACTATATGGGAGACCTCGAAGAAGCTCCTGGCTGCTGGCTTCGGATCAGCTCAGCTCCAGCCATTGCGGCCATCTGGGGAGTGAACCAGCCGTTGGAAGACCTCTCTCTCTCTATTTCTGCCTCTGCCTCTCTCTAACTCTGCCTTTCACATAAATAAATCTTAAAAAAAAAAAAAAAGAATAGGCACAATATGTGTAACTAAGAAGTGCATACTTAACACTTGGTGACTGCTTACATGCTAGGCACTGTTCTAAATTCTTTACTTGTGTTAACTACTTTAATCTTAACAAGAATGCTGTGATAATGCACCAGCATTATTTCCTTTTTATAAGTGAGGAGACAGAGAGGTTAAGCGGCTTGTTCATGAACATAATTTAAAAACAATTAAACTACCATAATGAAACAATTGAGTAATGACAGCGTATTTTATTAAAACATATTTCCTAAGCTTATCATAAACTTTTTTCATCATGAAATTCTCATATATCTGAAACTTTGCATCTAGGGAAATATTTTTAAAAGGTCACTTATGTAAGTTTTTATATAAAATACATTTCTTCTAGATTGGTGATGCTATTGACTTGACAGATAATAAATGTCATTTAAAATAAAATATTTACTCTTTGTAATATTTTCTTTGTTAAAAAAGTTTCATTCTTTATATTTTCTTTGTTAGTAGACTGTTTTGCCCAAATGTGGAAATGTAATTTGTTGATATATACACATAAATAAACAAAATGTTGATTCAAATGTTTGTATTAGAAGACAGAGCAAATCCCTAACATTGTTTAGAAACATGTGCTGAATTACTAATTTAATAGGCTCATAAATGTGCATTGCTTTTTAATCAGCTCATATATGTAGTTAATAATACACTTGTATCTTACTAATAAAATTAACATAAGGTTCACAGTTCGTACAATACTAATTTGTAATTGAACTAATTTGATTTACAATTATAGTCAAGATGGGTTGTGCTTGTGTGTATGTGTGTGTTTAAAGATTTTTAAAGTGGAACTACAATTATAATATAAATGACTAATGAGAAGAACTGAAGAAGTAATCATAATTGATTTCTTGTATCTTTTATTTTCAGAGTTAATTATATGTCTGCCAATAACAATGAAAGTATATTTACTTGAATATTTGACTTGGCATCTATTGATTCATTTATCAAGTAGCAGCAGTATACAGAGAAACTAGAATGTAATTGAATAGGACAATGCCTGAGCTATTACACAATGATACGTTCAGGACGTATTTGGGGCATTTATACATTTTTGGAGGTTGTTTGTGGTTCAAAAATATATTTAGGAAGTACAGTTTCATTTTCTTTTTCAGTTCTGTAAAACTCAGGTAGCATGTAATTAGAACTTGAATGACAGCATTTGCCTTTCAGGGCTCAATGAGTCCTTTAAAATATATGGCTGTGATACCCTCCGATGCTATAGTATGCGTATTTTGTGAATTGGACAGCTATACTATGCCTGGTTAGGTTTGCTAATATGAAAACAGAAAGATGAGAACAAAGGCTGGGTTTGCTTTAATGTTTACCAGTGTACCTAGAGCTGCTGATAGTCAAGGAAAAGTGTTACAGTCTTGATGACAGAGTAAGCCAAAGTCAGGGATTCACAGAACAATTGTAATCTCTTAAGTTTCTAAAACATGTTCTTCTGTTTTAAAAAATGGCTTAAAAGAAAAATTTGTACATTTAATTTTTGTAAGTAATATTACATAAAGTCCAATATAATGCCATACTCCCTTGAGAGGGAGTAAGTGGAGGGGAATCTGAAGTTATTTTGTGAATATATTGTTTATATTTTCTTCCAGTTTTAACTTATTGCATAAATATCATAAAAATAGTGAAAGAATATCATGAACTTTCAAAGGAAAATTACACTGAAATTAAAAAGTAGCTTAAGGTGGCTTCATTTTCTTTTATTTCAAAATGTATACATTTCTTTTTTTAATTGATAAAAATAAGAACCTCACTGTACAGCAGGCAAAGTCTATCATTTAATACTATATTATATAAGTGGGAAAAAACAAATCACAGATTATTATTATTTATAATATTGAAATAGAATTTTATAATTGAAGTTTTTTACTTTCTTTACCTTTAATCAAAGGAAAATATAGATGTGCTTAAATTTAATTTTATCAATTAAAAGTTGTTTAAAATGAATTAAAAATAGATGAAGGGATATTATCTCTCTTCTGTAATGAACATGTATTTTAAAAGCTTGTGAATTATTTAATCATAATTTTAGAAAATAAAGTGGAAATTATGCTTATAAAAATTTATGTATTTCCATTCATTTTAAGTAGACAATTGAATGAGAGGGAGAGAGAGATCGATCTTTATCTGCTGATTCACTCTCCATATGGCTTTAGCCTGAAGCCAAGATCCCAGAACTCCATCTTGGTCTTCCATGTGGCTGTCAGCTGCTCAAGTACTTCAGCCATCTTCTGTTGCTTTCCCAGGAGCATTAGCAGAGAACTGGATTGGAAATGGAGTAGCCAGGACTTGAACTGGCACTATGATGTGGGATGCTGGTGTTCCAAATGGTAGCTTAACCCAGTGTGCCATGATACTAGCCCTGGTAGTTATACTTTAATGCTTACGTTTTCTGTGTCGTCTTTGCATGAAGTTTCTTTAAGCTAGTTAAAAAAAAAAGTCCCTGAGAAGTAAAAGGGGATTGGGATCCAGAGCATAAGGTAAAAGGAAGGATACCTCTTGTGTTGTAACATCCAGTAAACAACTATATATTGGATCTAATATTGAGCATATTACATATTAAAGTTATCTCAGTTAATTCTCACAAGAATCCTATGGGGTTAGTATTATTGTTATCCCTACTATACATTTGAGAAAATCAAGACTAGGAGAAATTCAGTAACTTTCATGAGGTTATATAATTAGTAAATAGCCAGTCTAAAATTTAAATCTGTATCAGTTGGCTATAGAACCTTGACTCATCACCACTATTCTGTAGTGTAAAAAGAAGGAAGATGGAAAGGATAAGAGTAGCTGCAGGAAAGTTTGGAGACTCAGTGGCAGAAAAGTGAAGGCATTGATAAGTACGTGTCATGTATGTTTGAAGAAGTTACCTATAAGAACGTATTATTTCTTTGTTGTTCTGCTTTATCAGTTGAGTAGCCTTATGCAAGCAAGGTAATATCTTTAGTTTGGAAAGATTTTTCTGTAATCACGTGGATGCTGATTACTAAGGATCCGTATCTATTAGGCAGCAAGTTAGGATAAATAGTATGTGATCCTTCCCTTGAGGAACTTACAATGAGAGGTATTACCCCTTCTTTAGAAGGGAAGCACTGTCAGCTTAGTATGTTCTTGTTTGCAGGTAATAGAAATTCAGTTTTAAAATGATTTAAACAATATTGAGAAATTATTGACTTAATGTAACTGAAAATTCAACATTTGATTAGGAAGTTAAATCTATAAGAGTTGTATCAGGTTACTTACATGAAAAATCTAGACCTGATGGCTTTGCCAGATGGGGTTAATTGTTTCTCATATAATAGGAAATCTAGGGGTGAGAAGTCCAGGGCTGTTTACTAAAGCCGCTCAAAGAAATCTTAAAGACCCAGCACACTCTCTTTTGTTCTACTGTCCTTAACATTAGGCTTTCATCCTCTTAGGCACAGGTACTATTGCATCCCCAGACATTTCTAAATTCCAGCTGGCAAAAGAGGGAAGGATGAAGATCCCAGGGCTTCTCCTCATGTGACTTTGTATTGTTACAAAGGAAGGGCAGTCCTCTCCAAGGACTTAGGTCTGCATCTCAAGGATTAGGATTTTATCACATGGATAATGTTGGCACAAGGCTCTGGGAATGTGGATGCTTTTAACTGGGTACATTGTGCTCTGAACAAAGTTGGAATTTTATTAGTCAAGTTGAATTGTATAATGGCTGATTGCCCTTATATCCCCCAAAGAGTTACTAAAAATCCCTGGAATCATATGCTTTATTTTTTAAAATCAGAGAAAGAGAGAGAGAAATGTTTTCAGAAGTTGTCTCTGAAAATCAGGGAAATTTGTTTCCCAGACTTTCTAGATAATTTCTCCTATTTCATTTCAACAAATTGTGGTGTATGACTACCTATTTACCAATAATTGTAGTCAAGGAGTAGTAGTTTCTCCATTCAGTTAGCTGTCTGGGATTATGCAGGCTTCCACAAGATATTAACTGGTTCCCAGGAAAAGGAGGAATGCATGTTAGGGCAGCCATTGTGTCCGAAACAAAAGCTTCAGTGATTAAGATCAGAATGGTCATACAGAAAATCCCTGTAGTTGGTTGAAATATTGCAGGTTAATTATTGATTATGTTTATCATTTACTTATAGTATAATTTATCATATGTGTCATAATATGTGAGATTTCCCCCTCTAAATTATCTCTCAGTTAAGATGGAGTTGTTTTATGTTGGAGTCCTTAAAAAGCTTTTTATATTATGAAATGCACTTTTATTTTGAACAGGAACTCAAATTAATGGTAGTTTGAAATGCTTGCAAAAATGACCTGATTGAATTGATTAAAAAGGAGGCAAAATTATTTCTGGTGTTGTGGGAATCAGGACCTCCAGCTGAGCTCTGAGAGACCCTGGGATAGATTTAGTCCGGTTCTTGTCTTCCAGGGGTGTAGGAATACGACTGGGAGACAGATGAGCAGGAAATCAGGATTTATTGACAAGCAAAAGGATAGTACACACCTAGACCTGAGTGTGGGTGAACTCATGAGGAAGAATTGTCTCCTTCCAGGCCGTGGTGGTCATTTTTAATAGGATAAGGGATGGTGCTTGGAGAGGGGCCTTAGTGAATGTTCAGAGGTGACAGGGTGATCTCCAGGAAGGTGTCCTGACATTTGGTGTAGGATGGAAAGCGAGATTTAACTGCATAATGGGGAAGGGGTGTGATGAGCCTTTGGCCATGATAAGAGTGTGGAAGGTGACAGGATTTGGGTAGTGCACATGGCAGTCCTAAGCTCCTTGCCACTCACTGGCTACCTACCGTTACCACTGGAAGTATGACCTGAGAATTTCAAGTACTAGATGTTATAAAAAATGCCACTTAATTATGACTTAAAAATAATTAATAGGGTAGGCATTTGGTGTAATGGGTACGATGCTGCTTGGGATGCCCAAATCCCACATGGAAGTGTCTGATTTCAAGCCCTGGCTCCACTTCGTATTCTAACTTGTTGCTGTTGCAGGAAGCAGCAAATGAAAGCCCACGTAACTGAGTTCCTGCAGCCCATGTGGGAGACTTGGATTGAATTCCAAGCTCCTGGCTTCAGCCAAATTTGGCATTTGGGGGGTGAGCCAGTAGATGGGAAATCTCTGTCTACCTCTTTCCCCCTTTTCTCTGCCCCAACCTCTAAAATAGAATGAATAAATATTTGAAAAATAATAAATCTCTAATGTGATTTTATAAAGCAACCTCTCTCTATATGTGTGTGTATGTGTATATATATGTACAAGTATGATACTATTTAAAAATGTGTGAAACAGAAAAATAGCTTTGTAGGATATATAATTATATAGTAAAAGTAAAACGACATCATGGAAGTGATAAATAGCTTGTGAAGATAGTGATTATCTCTGTTGGGGTAGAAGATAACTATAATCAAGAAGGGTATGTAGTCCACTTAAGGCTACATATAATGCTTTATTTCTTAGGCTGAAGTAGGGGATTTTGCTGTTAAGTCACTTTAAAACATAAAAGTATATTTCAAAAGTTACCAAGTAGTGATTTTTTTCTTTCCACAAGATTGTGTAACTATCCATAATACCAGAACATTTTCATCACTCCTAAAATAAACCCTACATACCCGCTAACATTAACACTCACATCCCTCTCTAAACTCTACCAGTCCTGGGACACAATTAATCTATGGACATTTCATATAAATAAATGTGGCCTTTTGTGACTGGCTTTTTTCACTTTGCATATTTTCAAGGTCCAATCATGTTTTAGCATGGATCAATACTTTGTTCCTTTTTAAGGCTGAATAGTATTTCATTGTGTGTATATGTATGTATGTTTTGTATAGTTATTCATCAGTTGACCACCTGTGTTTCCATTTTTTAGTTGTAAATAATGCTGCTATGAACAGTTGTGTAAACATGTTTATCTGAATATGCTTTTTCGAATCTCTGAGTATTCCATCTAGGAGTGGAATTTCTGGGTCTTATGGTAGCTACAGGATTAATTTTTTTAGGAAATGCTGGGGTGTTTCCACAGTGTCTGTACCATCTTACATTCCTACTTGGCAGTGTTTCAAGAGTCACCTTGCCAATACTTGTTATTTTCTGTTTATTTTATTTTATTTTATTTTTAAAGATTGATTTATTTATTTTAAAGTAGGAGTTACACAGAGAAAGAAGAGGCAGAGAGAAAGAGAGATTCTTCATCTGATGGTTCATTCCCCAATTGGCCGCAACAGCCGGAGCTGTGCTGATCCAAACCGTGGAGCCAGGAGCTTCTTCCTGCTCCCCCATGCAAGTGCAGGGGCCCAAGGATTTGGGCCATCTTCTCCTGCTTTCCCAGGCCATAGCAGAGAGCTGGATTAGAAGTGGAGCAGCCAGGTCTCAAACCTGCACCCACATAGGATGCTGGCACTTCAGGCCAGGGTGTTAACCCACTGCCACAGCACCGGCCTCTAAATCCTTACCAATACTTGTTATTTTCTGTTTTGTTTTATTTTAAAAAGCAATTTTAATGGGTATAAAGTGGCATCATTGTTTGTATCTTCAGTTCCCTGCTGACACTGATAATTAACATCTTTTCAGGTGCTTCTTGGCCACTTGGCACATTTATTCTTAACATGAGCTCCTTGACTAATGATCATGTTTATGCTTATAATTCTTTTATGAGGAGACTTGGCCTCTGAATAGTGACCTCTCTTCATATTAATAGAATGGAAATATATAACACTCATCGGACTCTTTTTTCTCAACTTTGTTTTCATGATCATAAGATCCAAAGAGTATTTCATGGTAATAGCAGTTTACAGCAAACTCTAACAATATACCAGATAGCCGTTCTGTTTGTAGGCATTCATAAATCACAAAAGTTGCATACTTCCTGGCTGCAATCCACGAAGTGGAAAATTCCCTGTACTGTTTCTAGTTGTAAATTCTGTCAGTGCTTCTGTTTCTATTTTTTTTAAGACCTACTCTAAATAAATTGTTTAGCCTGAAATGTTAGTAATTGGCAAATAAATTATATAACACTTTCCTTCCTTAGAGAATTGACATCAAACAAGTTCAATTGTATAAACCTAACTGTAAACTTAAGCTTTTATTCTCTTTTTAAAAAGATTTTATTTATTTATTTGAGAGGCAGAGTTACAGACAGAGAGAGGGAGGAAAAAAAAAAAAAAGCTCTTTCATCCAATGGTTCACTCCCCAAATGGCTGCAACGGCTGGAGTTGTACCAGGAGCCAGGAGCCAGGAGCATCTTGTGGGTCTCCCATGTGGATGCAGGGGTCCAAGCACTTGGGCCATCTTCTACTGCTTTCCCAGGCCATAGCAGAGAGTTGGATTGGAAGAGGAACAGCTGGGACTAGAACCAGTGTCCATATGGGATGCCAGCTCCACAGGTGGAGGCTTAGCTCACTATGTCACAGTGCCGGCCCTGACATTTTGACATTCTCATAAAAAGTTTGTAATTGGTTTTAATATTCTCTGTGTAATTCTTTTTTTTTTTTCAAATACTCAGTACAGCGTATACAGCATCTAAGGGTACTTGGTTTCTTTTTTTAAAAGATATATTTATTTATTTGAAAGTCAGTTTCACAGAAAGAGGAGGAAAGGCAGAGAGAGGCAAAGGCAGAGAGAGATAGGTCTTCCATCCCCTGGTTCACTCCCCAGATGGCCACAACAGCCGGAGCTGTGCTGATCCAAAGCCAGGAGCCAGGAGCTTCTACCGGGTCTCCCACGTGGATGCAGGGGCCCAAGAACTTGGGCCATCCTCCACTGCTTTCCCAGGCCACAGCAGAGAGCTGGATCGGAAGTGGAGCAGCCAGGTCTCAAACTGGTGCCCATATGGCATGCCAGCACTGCAGGCGGCAACTTTACCAGCTACGCCACAGCGCCGGCCCCTTCTCTGTGTAATTTTATAAAGAAAGCCTTACTTCATTTGTCATGAAGTGTTATATAAACTTGGAAATAGGCAAAAGGTGGCACAGAATGTCTTACTGGACATTGCCCAATAGCCCATCTGCCTGGGAGTGATCTGATTTTCTAGGAGTATGTGTCTTTGAAACGGATTATTTGTTCTTGAATGCTTCTTCTGTCAGCTATTGAGCACTCACTTCATTTAGGTCTCTCCTGTAAGGGTGACAAACCATTCTACTGAGATTCAGGGCTTTCAGTACTAACACCAATAAGTCCCATGCAAATCTTGGTGGGTAATTACTGTAGGTTTCTGCACAGTTGGCATCTTAGAGAATGGGTTCTCCAAGTATGATCTGAGGAGTCCTAGGAATCTTCAATATTCTTTCAAGGAATCTGTGAAGTCCCACTATTTTTGCAATAATATTAATGTGTTCACCATTTTTACTGTGCTAATATGTGCATCAATGGTACAAAAGCCTTAGTGAAAGAAATTATTAGGACCTTTGCACAAATCATGGTCGTAGCACTGGACTGTTCTAGTAGTCATTGTTTTCTTCACTGCCATGCACTCATAGTAAGAAAACAAAACCACCAGTTTCACTTGATGATTAAAGTATATATTAAAAAATCTTACTGAATCTTACCATTGACTATATGCATTTTTAATATTTTATGAGAAGAAATGGGAAGTTCACCTAAAGTACTTCTTTATTCCAAAGTACAGTGGTTGTCTCAGGGGGAAACAGACATGAGAATTGGTTGGAGTGTGAATTAGCTATTTTTCTGGGACAGTGTTTTTACATGGATAATTGATAATCAGATGGTAGCTACCTAGGCTTAGGAATTTGGCAAAATTTTCTTGAAAATGAATGTGGTTTAAAATTTCAAGGCAAATACCTGACCACTATAGGTCTGATGGCTTCCCAGCACTTCAAGGTTTTTTTTAGGAAGCTTTTTATCAATATTAATTGATATGGATATTTTTATACCATATTAAATGTGTCATCATTTGGAAGATCTGCATAATGAGGTAATATTTTTCAAATGACTTGCATAATATTACAAAGCTGGAAAGATAGAAGATACCCTCAAATTGTGAGATAGACCAATGGATATTTTTGTAACTGTTCATTGAAATTTCAGATTCCACACTGCAATTAACCTTTAAGGAACAATAACTGTATTACCAAAGCAAAATATGCATAATTGTTTGAAAATAATACAAGAACAGTCCTCTTCTTTCCAACTACATACCTGTGTATTCCATATACTCTGCCTCTCAAAAAAATTGCAAAATATTAAATAGAAATGGTTAGGAGAATCTAGCTGTCTTCAGTTAAACCAGACCTTAAAAATATTTGTAAAAAATGTTCATGTAACTTTCTAATGTTTTTGTTTCAGAAATATTTTTTCATAAATATACTATATTCACTTTAACCTGCAATGATTTTATTGTTATTTTTAAATGAATTAGGTAGATATTTTAGCATTTCCAAGTTTTAATATTTGGTATAGAAAATAACATGTATAGCACCACAATGTTTTTAAAATCCCCAGTAATTTTTTTTAGAACACAAGGGAATAGTAGTGAAAGTGCTGAATCCTAGCCACTAGACAACCAGGGACACACTAACGAGGGAGTAGTAGTAAGACCAAAAAGCTTGGGAATAGCTTCTGTAGAGAACCCGTCCCTGACTTCCTTGTCTGTGTAAAGTAGCATCAATTCATTCTATCTCTTTTTTTCTCTGCTTTATTTTCTTTGTATCACTTATCACTTCTTGACATATTTTATTTTGATCTCTTTGTTTATCTCCTCTCAGTAGAATGTAAACTATATAAGGAATAGAAATTCATTTATTTTTAAAGAAATGTTTAAGGAGATGCGAATGCTAACTAACCTGATTTGATCATACATTGAATACACGTACCAAATAATGTACATGTATCACACTGCATCCCATAAATATGTATAATTAAAGTAATAATAAATATTTTAAAAAGGGAAATTCATCTATTGTGTTTACTTCTCTTACTCCCAGCATCTAGAATAGTGCCTGAATAAATATTGATTAAGTGGATAAATTAATTTAGAATTTTTCATAGAAATCTCTTTTGTGAATTTTTCTCTTCTATCAATTCTTGTTTCATTTGGTGCCTTTCTTACATGATGGTAGGTTTTCTTCCAAACTTTTAATTTCATTTTACTATAACTTGGCATTAGCAGAGCTTATGTTTCCTGGAAGTACCACCCTTGACAAAAAATGTACCCCTAAGAAGTAGTTGTATCCTTGCTGCCCGGATTTGCAGGTTTTACCTGTTTAGAACCAGTTTTTATGTGGGTTTCTGAGGTGAGGATTTCTGCACTGCATAGATAGAAATATGAATCTCAGATCCATGAATGGTTCAGGCTTGGGGTTAAATTTTATGGGGTGTGACCCCTCTTCAACTCATGGCTCTATGGGATATGGCTTAATTATATGTTGCAGCTCTAGGCCAAAGCTGGAGCTTTGTTACTCTCATAGCTATTTTAGTTCTGTTTGTACCACTAATCAAATAGTTCCTTACTATTCAATGAACCCAATTCTGGTTACCTTTGGCCTTGACTTTTGGTCTTCCTCAGCTTCTAATGCCCAAATCTATTCTGAAAGATACCCCTGTTGGCTTGAGTTTTAATATACCATTCTTACTTGTAATAGCTGTTTCAGGCATAAAGACTTACCTTCAGGCCGGCGCTGCGGCTCAATAGGCTAATCCTCCACCTGTGGCGCCGGCACCCCGGATTCTAATCCCAGTCGGGGCGCTGGATTCTGTCCCGGTTGCTCCTCTTCCAGTGCAGCTCTCTGCTGTGGCCCAGGAGTGCAGTGGAGGATGGCCCAAGTGCTTGGGCCCTGCACCCGCATGGGAGACCAGGAGAAGCACCTGGCTTCTGGCTTCTGGCTTCAGATCAGTGTGGTGCTCCTGCCACAGCGCACCAGCTGCGGCAGCCATTGTGGGGGTGAACCAACGGTAAAGGAAGACCTTTCTCTCTGTCTCTCTCTCTCTCACTGTCCACTCTGCCTGTCAAAAAAACAAAAAAACCTTGCCTTCATCCTTTCTTTTCTTTTTTTAAAAAATATTTATTTATTTATTTACTTGAAAGTCAGAGTTACAGAGAGAGGTAGAGACAGAGAGAGTCTTCCATCCGCTGGTTCACTCCCCAATTGGCTGCAACATCCGGAGCTGCACTGACCCAAAGCCAGGAGCCAGGAGCCTCTTCCAGGTCTCCCATGTGGGTACAGGGTCCCAAAGACTTGGGCCATCCTCCACTGCTATCCCAGGCCATAGCAGAGAGCTGGATCGGAAGTGGAGCATCCAGGACTAGAACTGGCGCCCATATGAGATGCCAGTGCTTCAGGCCAGGGCGTTAACCTGCTAGGTATGTCACAGCACCGGCCCCTATCCTTTCAAGTTCAGTGTGTAAACAATATATACTTAAAATGTAATTGTATTTTATCCAGTATTTCTCTCAATTTGGAGTAGAAAGAAGATTCTTTCCACATTTGCGTTTGCTGCCCTATTAATTAGATTTCTTTATCATAAAACTCTCTAATGCCTCAAATTCCACATCTTGAATTTGTTTTTTTCCTAATATGTATTTATTTGAAAGATAAAGTGATAGAGAAAGAGGGAGGGAGGGAGGGAGAAAAGGGGTAGGAGAGAAAGAGAGAGATTGTGAACTTCCATCTGCTGGCTAGTTTCCCAAATGCCCACAACACCTAGGACCCAGGAATTCCATCTAGGTTTCCATATGGATGGCAGGGTCCCAAATACTTGAGCTGCCCCCCACTGCTTCTTAGGAAGTTGGATCGAAAGTTGAGGTGGGACTCTATCCCAGGCAGTCTGGTATGGGATACAGGCATCCGAAGTGACAGTTTATCCTGTACCAAAACACCTGCCACTTGAGTTCTAATTTTTCTAATTTTATTTTTTTAAAGATTTATTTATTTATTTTGAAAGTCAGTTACAGAGAGAGAGGAGAGGCAGAAAGAGAGAGGTCTTCCATCCGATGGTTCACTCCCTAATTGGCCGCAGCAGCTGGAGCTGCGCTGATCCAACTCCAGGAGCCAGGAGCTTCCCCTGGGTCTCCCAAGCGGGTTCAGGGGCCAAGGACTTGGGCTGTCTGCTGCTGCTATCCCAGGCCATAGCAGAGAGCTGGATCAGAAGAGGAGCAGCCGGGACTAGAACCGGCGCCCATATGGAATGCCGGCGCTTCAGGCCAGGGCATTAACCCGCTGTGCCACAGCGCCGACCCCTAATTTTTCTTAATTTATTATAGACCTAGCACTATCGTCTTTTGAAATTTATTAATGGAGAAGAGAAGGATTTAAGTCAGCTTGACTTTTAAAATCCTTTTTAGATATACTGCTTTATATATTTCTTCCCTGAATGCTTTTATAATTCCTTTTATATTTATAATTCTATATTCACAGATGTCATTCATTAACTTTGTCTGAACTAGAGTGAGTCTCCCATTTTAACTTTTATTATATTCTAGTTTCTTTTTCAAGTGCTCCTATTTCTTACAGTTTACATCTATGTTCCCTATTTGAATCTCTTATTCTCTTAATTAATTTCAGTAGGTTGAGAGAATTTTTTTTAAAAGATTTTGTTTATTTGTTTGAGAGGTGGAGTTACAGAGAGAGGCAGAGAAAGAGAGAGAAAGGCCTTCCATATGCTGGTTCACTTCCCAGATGGTCGCAATGCCGCAGCTGAGCTGATCCAAAACCAAGACCCAGCTGCTTCTGGGTCTGCCACATGAGTGCAGGTGCCCAGGCCCTTGAGTCATCTTCTACTGCTTTCTCAGGCCATAGCAGAGAGCTGGATTGGAATAGGAGCAGCCGGGACGAGAACCGGTGCCCATAGGGGATTCTGGGGCTGGGGGTGCAGGCTTAGTCCACTATGCCACAGCGCTGGCCCTGAGAGAATTTTTTTGAATTTACATTTCTGACTCCATCTTCTACATTCTTAGTTGTTATTTAGTGCTCCCTACAAATTAAATTCTGCATTGACTTTTTTCACATTTTAAAATTTTTCTACCTTTCTTTTAAAGCACTTTTTGTTGTATTTTTATCTTATTCTTTTACATCTGTACTTTCTCTTGTTTTTAGTGAACATATCTTTATATCTTATTGAAGATATAAAGTAACCAATTAATACATTTTTGTGTATCCTGTAGTAAAATATAGAGATATACTGTGCTCCTTGTAATCTGTTGGATACATCCCTGTATTTTCACAGGGTTCACGTTGTTATTTTGAGACCTGCTCAGATCTGCCATTTTCCATCAGATATAATATAAAAATCATTCTTTGTCCTGTTCGATAGTGGTATCCTTAACCCAATTTCTAGTACTTTTGTGGAATAGCCTTACTTGACTAAAGTTTGATCTTTGCTTGCTTGTGTGCCAAGTTTTCTTATTATGAGCAGGAAAATGTATATTTTAAAGGATCTGTGACATTTTATGGTTCTTCCATTAAAGCAGTACATGAAAAATCACTACCTCAGCATTCTGTTGTTTTATATCCTGACAGAATAGGAAGACGTTGTGATGGTAAGGGACTGCTACTTGAGTTGTCAAATAGCACAAAGTCACCTTATTTCAGAGTATCTCTTCAGTAAGAGCCTTTCAGATTAAGAAGTATCATCACAAAATCAATATTTGTGCTTTACTGCCCTTTTCCTAATCTGATTAATATCTAGCTGAGATCAGCAGGTTTTGGAGAGTGGGGGTTTTATTTGAAGAAAAGGAGAGGAATAATTTTGTAGTGCAGGGGTTATTTTAAAAAGGATTTCGGTTGGAATGAACTTTGGAATACCAGATGAGTTCAGAAAAGGTGAATGAAAGAGAGCAAAGGAAAATTGGCTCCTTACAGCTGTGCCTGTGATCCCAGTGCTGTTAATGTTTCTCATACAGGCCTTGGTGCTTATAGAGTCTTATGAATTGTTACTGCATGAATTAATACTTCAACATAAGTTGAAAGACTGCATACCCTAGCTGCTTTGGTTCAGATTAGTTCCAATGCTTCCAAGATAGTCTAGTTTTTTCTACTCAAAATTCTGAAGAGAACAAGGGAAAAAGGAAGGAAAAGGAGATACATGACCATCACATTGAGGAAGTAGGTCAAATTGTGTTACTGCAAAGTGTTCTTTTCATTATGAACATCTGTTCTTTGACATCTTTGCAAGGAATACTTGCTGATGTTAAGAATGGGTTATATTCTTGGAAAGTTCCAGGGACTATCTACTATTATATTTGGTAGGGATGCAGATTTTTTTTGTTTCAAAATGAAAATGGCTTTATTGTTTAACTACTCATAAAATAATGCATGTTTATTTCAAATAATTCCAAAAATACTGACAAAAAACAAAAGGACAATCACTCATAATTTCACCATGCAGTTAGTATTCAACATTGTTTAAATGTATATACATTTTTTCTTAAATAATTTGCATTTTTCTAGTTATTGTACCTTGGATATCTCAGTAAACATATATCTAAATAAACAATTTTAATAACTGTATGGTATTACATCAAATGCACTATATAATGTTTTAGTTAACCTGTTTCCTATTGATAAATATTTAATATTATTTAAATACTGTTATTAAAATCATTTTGGTGAAAATCTTATAGAAAAATCATACATCTTTGTGCACTTAGCTAATTTTTTAAGGATATGGTCCTAGAAATCAAAGTGCTCTGTCAGTGTATACATAATTTTTAAGGCTTTTGATAATTTCTGAATTATTTTCCAGAAATGTTGTTATAGTTTATGTTTCCCCAGTTTCCTGACTTGTATATCAGAAATTACATTTGCAAATTCAAAACCGATATTATTAGGTATCCTGATAACCCTTAATGATAAGGCAAGAGATGAGTGAAGGTGTGACCAAGGCAAAGGAATGAACCATGAGGAATCTGAGCAAAGAGATTTTCATGGAGAGAAAACAGCCTGGGCAAAGTGCCTAGTGTGTTCCTGGCACAACAAAGAAGTCAATGGAAGAGAGTGAGTGAGGAGGGGGAGGTTGAGTAGGACATATGATTACAGAGGAATGAGTGGGGGCATTGTAAGTCATTTTAAGGATTGATATTTCCTAATGTTGAACCTTGCTTGCTTACTATTTTAGGATTATTGTGTCATTGTGAGTTATTCTTTAAATAGTTCATCTGAGGTTTTGAAACATTTATAAAAATTGATCTATTTAAAAAAATAACATGCAATTGATACAATATTCATTGATGTACTGTTTAAAATGTCTTTTATCATAACAACCACATTCTTTTCTCCAATTTTTATGATTTTAGTAATATGAAGTTTTCTACATAAATCTCCTTATGTTTTCTTATGTAAAATTGACTATTATGCTATTGGGCAGAGCATTTAATCAGCAAAATGTCAGTTCCTCAAGGCTGAGATTATTTTTAACAACACCAGCCAAAAAGAAAAGTAGCTCTATATTTTGTTTGCTTGGACTCAAACATTAAAATATTCAGTCATTTTCAATTCTCAAGTTCTTCTGGTAGAATAAACTAAAAGCATTCAGGCAGTATGTGTAGTAAAGAGTCACAAATAATGGCTTTGTTGAACACTGACCTAGTTGACCAGATAAGTCAACTCACTGGGGAAACTGTAAGCTCTGTTAAAAAATCAAATATCCCAAGAGGAATAAAACAGGGAAAGGAAAAATGATCTTTATTGCTGAGAGAAGCAGAATTAACCAGGGAGTTGGAACTGCTATAAATTAAAAATTTCCAAAACAGCAATATTGTCTGACAAAGCTTGGCCGTTGAATTCCAGAATGTGACTTTAAGGCTCCATGCAAATATTTGCTCTACATTTCTGATTAGAAGATGGAGAAAGATGAGAAAGAGAAATTTGTATTCCTGCCATTAGGAACTTTCCATTGATTTAAAAATATTCTTATAACCTCTTGGGACTTTTGGAGAACCTAGGGGACAATCAATAGTTTCTTAAGTTTTTATTTATCATAAAATAAATGGTTCAGGCCACCATGAGTATAAAGTTGTACCTCAATTCAAATCTTACTCAGATCTATTTAGTAATTTTTTATGTCACGATTTTATATCTCTTATAGTATTCTCCAAATTTTATCATCACTCATAATTTTATAACAAAGGAAAAGTGAGAAAATCTTCTGATAATTTATTCTGTGAAATGACCCCATCTTTTGATCCCATCAATATCTTGAGGGTTTTTGGAATATTTACTTAAATTTTACACATCAGTGGGCTTGGTTTCAAATACAGGAATGTGAAAAATAATGTAAGAAATTAGTTGGGACAACAGAAAAAACAAAGGGAGCAATCTGAAATATGCTACAAATAGGTGGCTATGAGAAGCTCTTTTATTTCTGAGGAGTTAATAATTTACACTTGACAGATAAGAAACAGGCAGATACAAATATTTTGGTCCCTTGAGTCCCATTAAATTAAGAAGGCTCTGTATTAATATTAGGCCTCATCTGCCCAAGTTCCTGCAGCGTTAACCTATTGATGTCCTCAACAAAGTGAATCAGCATATTGTAGGCATCTATTCTTATTTGCCCTTTGTAACTTTAGCCTTCCTCAACTCCTGCCACTTTCTCTATTATGCTGTTTCCCCTACTTATGGAGACTTTTTTTTGTATCAAATATAGTCATCTTAGATCTTATATTAGTCAGCTTTTTTGTTACTTTAACTAAAATATTTGAGAGGGACAGTTTAGTAGGGAAGATTATTTTGGCCAACAATGTGGAGGTTCCCAGTCCAAGATCAGGTGACCCCATTAGTCTGCGAGCTGGTGAAGGTGGCAGTGACAGAGGTGTAGAGAGACACTCAGATGGCACATGGTGAGGCAGGAAGCAGAGATGGACAGGGAATACACTCTTTCTCTACTACGTGATTTGTCTTTATAAAGCCATCATGATTTGATCATGGGCTCTACCCTAACAACCTAATGCACTACAATCATTCCCAAAAGCCTCATCTTTTTTTTTTTTTTTTTGAAGATTCATTTATTTATTCGAAAGGCAGAGTTAGAGAGAGAGAGATTGATCTTGATCTACCATATGCTCGTTCACTCCCCAACTGGCCACAGTGGCTGAGGCTGAGCCAGGCCGAAGCCAGGAGCCTGGAATGACATCTGGGTCTCCCACATGGGTGGCAGGGGTCCAAGTACTTGGGCCGCCATCTCCTGCTTTCCCAGAATGTTAGTTAGCAGGGAGCTGGATCAGAAGTGGAAAGGCCAGGACTTGAATTGGGATGCTATACATGCTGCCTGGGTGTTTTTAGGCACCACAACATAGGACCCCATCCCACCTTCTTATTTTATAATTGGATGAAGCCTCCACCAAAATCTATCAAATATTATCATTAATCCATTAGTGATTAATACAGACTTTGGGCTTTTTTTTCCCAAAGAAACCTTTTATTTGATGAGTACAAATTTCATAAGTACAACTTTAGGAATATAATGATTCTTCCCCCCATACCCACCCTCCCACCTGCACCTCTCACCCACCACCTCCTCCCTCTCCCATTCCCAGTCCCAGTCTCCATTAAGATTCATTTTCTTTTTTTATTTTATTTTTATTTTTATTTTATTTTATTTAATGAACATACATTTCCAAAGTACAGCTTATGGATTACAATAGCTTCCCCCCCCCATAACTTCCCTCCCACCCACAACACTCCCCTCTCCCACTCCCTCTCCCCTTCCATTCACATCAAGATTAATTTTCAATTATCTTTATATACAGAAGATCAATTTAGCATATATGAAGTAAAGATTTCAACAGTTTGTACCCACACAGAAACACAAAGTGTAAAATACTATTTGAGTACTAGTTATAGCATTAATTAAACACCTAAGAGTAATTGTGTATTAATTACAGAGTTCAACCAATAGTTTTAAGTAGAACATAAAAAATACTAAAAAGGGTAAAGTATTAAGTTCTTTTTTTTCTTCTTTTGTTTGTTATATAGTTATTTTTTATTTAATAAACGTGAATTTACAAAGTGCAACTTTTGTATTGTTGTGGCTTCCCCCCCAACCTCCCTCCCTCCCGTGGCCCTCCCCTCTCCCACTCCCTCTCCCATCCCGCCCTTCATTGAGTTTCATTTTCAATTACCTTCATATACTGAAGATCAACTAAGTATATACTAAGCAAGGATTTCAACAGGCTGTTCTTACACAACCGCACAAGGTATAGGGTATTGTTTGACTAGTAGTGTTGTTTTTAATTTTCATAGTAAAACACATTAAGGACAGTGATCCTATGTGGGGAGCATGTACCCAGTGACTCCCGTTGTTGATTTAACAATTGGCACTCTTATTTATGATGTCAGCAATCACCCGAGACTCTTGCTATGAGCTATCTAGGCTATGGAAGCCCCTTGAGTTCACTGACTCTGAACTTGTTTAGTCAAGACTGTATCACAGTGGAAGTTCCTTCCTCCCTTCAGAGAAAGGCGCCTCTCTCCTTGATGGCCTGTTCCTTCTGCTGGGGTCTTGTTCACTAGGATCTTTCATTTAGATTGTTCTTTGCCACCGTGCCATGGCTTTCCATGCCTGTGAGACTCTCATGGACCTTTTAGCCAGATTTGAATGTCCCAAGGGTTGATTCTGAGGCAGGAGTGCTGCCATTCTATGAGTCTGCTGTGTGTCCTGTTTCCCCCGCAGGATCATTCTCTCCCTTTTAATTCTATCCTTCATTATTTGCTTACACTGGTCTTGTTTGTGAAATCTCTTCAACACTTACCCTATCTTTTTGATTGGTTGTGTATTTATACTTATCACTTTACCAAGTGCGCTGGCATTGGTACCTGCCTCCTTGGTAAGATTGAGTTGAAATCCCCTGGCACATTTCTAGTTCCACCATTGGAGGTAAGTCCGAGTGAGCATGTGCCAACCTATATATCTCTTCCCTCTCTTATTCCCACTCCTATGTTTAACAGAGATCACTTTTCTGTTAATTTTAAATGCCTAAGAATGATTGTGCATTGATTACAGAGTTCAACCAGTGGTCTTATGTAGAACAAACAGAGCAACAACAACAAAAATACTAAAAGGAATAAAATAGTAAGTTGTTCCTCAACAGTCGAGACAAGGGCTGATCATGTCATTGTCTCTCATAGTGTCCATTTCACTTCAATGGGTATCATTTTAGATGTTCATTTAGTTGCCATCAATCAGGGAGAACATATGATATTTGTCCCTTTTGGACTGGCTTATTTCACTCAGCATGATGTTTTCCAGCTTCCTCCATTTTGTTGTAAATGCCCGGATTTCATTGTTTTTTACTGCTGTATAGTGTTCCATAGAGTACATATCCCATAGTTTCTTTATCCAGTCATCCGTTGATGGACATTTAGGTTGATTCCATGTCTTAGCTATTGTGAATTGAGCTGCAACAAATATTGATGTGCAAATGGCTCTTTTTTTTCTCCCCTTTAATTGCATTTGGGTAAATTCAAAGGAGTGGGATGGATGGGTCCTGTGGTAGTGCTATATTCAGGTTTCTGAGGACTCTCCAAACTGTCTTCCATAGTGGCTTTACCAGTTTGCATTCCCATCAACAGTGGATTAGTGTCCCTTTTCCCCCACATCCTCGCTAGCATCTGTTAGTTTATTTCTGTATGTGAGCCATTTTAACTGGGGTGAGGTAAAAACTCATTGTGGTTTTGATTTGCATTTCCCTGATGGCTAGTGATCCTGAGAATTTTTTCATGTGTCTGTTGGCCATTTGGATTACCTCTTTTGAAAAATGTCTATTTAGGTCCTTGGCCCATCTCTTAAATGGGTTGTTTGTTTTGTTGTTGTGGAGTTTCTTGATCTCTTTATATATTCTGGTTATTAATCCTTTGTCGGTTACATAATTTGCAAATATTTTTTTCCATTCTGTTGGTTGCCTCTTCACTTTCCTGACTGTTTCCTTTGCTGTAAAGAAACTCTTCAATTTGAGGTAATCGCATTTGTTTATTTTATCTTTGATTACCCGTGCCTCTGGGGTCTTCTCCAGGAATTCTTTGCCTGTTCTAATATCTTGAAGGGTTTCCCCTATGCTCTCAATTAGTTTCATGGTGTTGTGGCGCATCTCTAGTTCTTTGATCCATGTTGAGTGGATTTTTGTATAAGGTGTAATACCCTGAAAGGAACACAAAACCGCTTCAATATTAGAGTGTGAAGATTGAAGAAATGCTGTATAAGGTGTAAGGTAGGGGTCTTGCTTCATATTTCGACATATGGACATCCAGTTTTCCCAGCACCATTTGTTGAAGAGGCTGTCCTTGTTCCAGGGGTTGGTTTTAGGTCCTTTGTCGAATATGAATTGGTTATAGATGCTTGGATTGATCTCCGGTGTTTCTATTCTGTTCCATTGGTCTATCCATCTGTTTTTGTACCAGTACCAGGCTGTTTTGATTATAACTGCCCTGTAGTATGTCTTGAAGTCTGGAATTGTGATGCCTCCAGCCTTGTTTTTATTGTAAAGGATTGCTTTAGCTATTCTCAGTCTCCTGTTTCTCCATATGAATTTCAGCATTGTTTTTTCTAGGTCTTTGAAGAATGACTTTGGTATTTTGATTGGTATTGCATTGAACTTATAAATTGCTTTTGGGAGAATGGACATTTTGATAATATTGATTCTTCCAATCCATGAGCAAGGCAGGTTTTTCCATTATTTTGTGTGTCGTCTTCTATTTCTTTCTTTAGTGTTTTGTAATTTTCATCATAGAGGTCTTTGACCTCCTTGGTTAAATTTATTCCAAGGTACTTTATTGTTTTTGTGGCTATCATGAATGGGATTGATCTTAGAAGTTCTTCCTCGGCCCTGGCATTATCTGTGTATACAAAGGCTGTTGATTTCTGAGCGCTGATTTTGTATCCTGCTACTTTACCAAACTCTTCTATGAGTTCCAATAGTCTCTTATAGGAGTTTATTGGGTCTCCTATATATAGTATCATGTCATCTGCAAATAGGGATAGTTTAACTTCCTCCTTTCCCATTTGTATCCCTTTAATTTCTTTTTCTTGCCTGATGGCCCTGGCTAACACTTCTAGGACTATATTGAATAGCAATGGTGAGAGTGGGCATCCCTGTCTGGTGCCAGTTTTCAAAGGAAATGCCTCCAAATTTTCCCCATTCAATATGATGCTGGCCATTGGTTTATCATAGACTGCCTTAATTGTGTTGAGGAATGTTCCTTCTCACCCCAATTTGCTTAGGGTTTTCATCATGAAAGGGTGTTATATTTTGTCAAATGCTTTCTCTGCATCTATTGAAATAATCATATGATTTTTGTTTCTCAATTTATTAATGTGATGTATTACATTGATTGACTTTCGAATATTGAACCATCCCTGCATACCAGAGATAAATCCCACTTGGTCCGGGTGAATGATCTTTCTGATGTGCAGTTGGATTAGCTTTGCCAGAATTTTGTTGAGTGTTTTTGCATCTATGTTCATCAGGGAGATAGGTCTGTAGTTTTCTTTCTCTGTTGTGTCTTTTCCGGGCTTAGGAATTAAGGTGATATTGGCTTCGTAGAAAGAATTTGGGAGGATTCCCTCCCTTCCAATTGTTTTGAATAACTTGAGAAGAACTGGGGTTAGTTGTTCTCTAAATGTCTGGTAAAATTCGGCAGTGAAGCCTTCCGGTCCTTTCTTTTTTGGTAGTGCGTTTATTACTGATTCAATTTCTTCCATGGTTATGGGTCTGTTTAGATTTTCTATATCTTCACGGCTCAGTTTATACACAGAAGACCAACCCTATACTAAGTAAAAATTTCAACAATTTGAATACACACACAAAATATAAAAACTGAGAACAAGTTTTACAGTTACTTCTTACAGTACAACTCTTTAAAGACAGAGGTCCTGCATGGGAGAAAGTGCACAGTGACTGCTATTAATAATTTAACAATTAATACTCTTATATATGATGTCATTGATCACCTGAGGCTTTTTTTTTTTTTTTTGACAGGCAGAGTGGACAGTGAGAGAGAGAGACAGAGTGAAAGGTCTTCCTTTTGCCGTTGGTTCACCCTCACCTGAGGCTTTTGACGTGAGCTCCCAAGGCTATGGAAGCATTTGGAGTCCACAATCTCCATCAGTGTTTAGACAAGGCCATAAGCAAAGTGGGAGTTCTCTCCTCCCTTCATAGAAAAGTACATCCTTCTTTGGTGGCACCTTCTTTCCACTGGGGTCTCACTCACAGGGAACCTTGATGTAGGACATTTTTTTAAAGATTTTTTTTTAATTTATTTGAAAGTAAGAGTTACACAGAGAAAGAAGGAGAGGCAGAGAGAGAGAGATCTTCCATCCGCTGGTTCACCCTCCAATTAGCCGCAATGTCCAAAGCTGTGCCGATCGGAAGCCAGAAGCCAGGAGCTTCTTCCAGGTCTCTCACATGGGTACATAAGCCCAAGTACTTGGGCCATCTTGTTCTGCTTTCCCAGGCCATAGCAGAGAGCTGGATCAAAAGTAGAGAAGTGGTGACTCAAATTGGTGCCTATATGGGATGCCGTCACTGTAGGCAACATTTTTCATTGCCACAAAGTCTTGTCTTTCCATGCTTGAAGTACTTTCATGGGCTTTTCAGCCAGACCAGAATGGCTTAAGGGCTGATTCTGAGGTCAGAGTGCATTTAGAGTGATTGTCAGATTCTGAGTCTGCTGTGTGGACTGCTTCCCATGTTGGAACATTCTCTCCTTTTAAATTGTATCTATTATTACCAGAAACTTGATCTTATTTATCTGATCACTTTAACACTTAATCCTATATATGATTGATTTAACACTTAATATGATCACTTTAACACTTAAAATGGCATTATTACCACCCAGCTTAATGGGATTTGGAGTCTCATGGCAAGTTTTTAGTTATACCTTTAGAATTAAGTCTGTAGGGATGTATGCAGAACTATACAGTTCCTCCCTCTCTTATTTGCACTCTTTTTTTTGCTGGGATCTATTTTCCATTGACTTTATACACATATGATAAATTCTGTGTTAAGTAAAGAGTTCAGCCAATGGTATTAAGAAGGAAAAAACAAAAACAACAACAAAAAACTGTTCCTTGATAGTCAAGACAAAGGATGTTCAACTCATTGCTTCTCAAAGTGTCAATTTCACTTCAACAGGTTTCCTTTTAGGTGCTCTGTTATCACAGATCAGGGAGAACATATTGTATTTTTCCTTAGGGACTGGCTTATTTCACTAAGTATGATGTTTTCCAGATTCATCCACTTTGTTGCAAATGACCGGATTTCATTTATTTTTTTTTTTACCACAGTGTAGTATTCAATAGAGTACATATCCCATAATTTCATTATCCAGTCTTCAGTTGATGGGCATTTAGGTTGTTTCCATGTCTTAGTTATTGTGAATTGAGCTGCAATAAACAAGGGGTTGCAAATAACTCTTTTATTTGATGATTTCATTTCCCTTGGGTAAATTCCAAGGAGTGGAATGGCTGGGTCATATGGTAGGACTATATTCAGATTTCTGAGGTATCTACAAACTATCTTAAATAGTGGTTTTACCAGTTTACATTCCCACCAACAGTGGATTAGGGTACCTTTTTCTGTACATCCTTGCCAGCATTTATTGTTTGTCAATTTTTGTAGGAAAGCCATTCTATGTGGGGTTAGATTGTGGTTTTGATTCACATTTTCCTGGTGGCTAGTGATCCTGAATATTTTTTCATGTGTCTGTTAGCCATTTGGATTTCCTCTTTTGAAAAACGTCTGTTTAGGTCCTTGGTCCATCTCTTAAGTGGGTTTTTTGTTTTGTTGTGGTAGAGTTTCTTGATCTCTTTGTAGATTCTGGTTGTTAATCCTTTATCAGTTTTTCTAGATCCTTGAGGTGCACTGATAGTTCATTTATTTGGTGCCTTTTCAATTTCTTGATGTAGGTACCAATTGATAAAAACTTTCCTCTTAACACTGCTTTTGCTGTATCTCATAAGTTTTGACATGTTGTATTATCTTCACTTGTTTCCAGAAATGTTTTTTTTTATTTCTCTTTTGATTTCTTCTATGACCCAGTGTTTATTCTGGAGCATGTTGTTCAGTCTCCATATATTTGCATATATTCTAGAGATTCCTGAGTTGCTAATTCCCAGCTTCATTGCATTATGTTCCAAGAAGATGCATGGTATGATTTCAGTTTTTTTTTTTTTTTTTAATTTGCTGAGACTTACTTTGTGGCCTAGCATGTGGTCTATCCTAGAGAAAGTTCCATGGCCTGGTGAGAAAAATGTATGTTGTTTGGCTGTAGGGTGGAAGGCTCTGTATATGTCCACTAGGTCTATTTGGTCGATAGTGTTGATTAACTCTGCCGTTTCCTTGCTGATTTTCTGTCTGGTTGATCTGTCCATTGCTGAAAGTGGGGTATTGAAGTCCCCCATTACTATTGTATTGAGTCTGTTTCTCCCTTTAAATCCATTAACATTTCTTTTAGCTAGTCAGGTGCCCTGTAATTTGGTGCATACACATTTATATTAGTCACATCTTCCCACTGAATTGATCCTTTAGTCATATATAGTGTCCTTCTTTTTCTCTTTTAATAGTTTTTGTGATAAAGTCTATTTTGTTTCATGCTAGGATGGCTACACCAGCTCTTTTTTGGTTTCTGTTAGCATGGATTAGCTTTTTCCATCTTTTCACTTTCATTCTGTGTGCATATTTGTTGATAAGATGTGTTTTATTTTTTAATCCATTCAGCTAGTCTGTGTTTTTTACTGGGAAGTTGAGACCCTTACATTCAGGGTAACTATTGTTAAGTATCAACTTTGCCCTGCCATGTTTCTATAAGTAGTCCTAATTTTGTATTTTGGTTTTCCTTTGTACTTTTACTGGGTCATTTTCTGTGTTCATCTTCTTTTCTAATGATAATTCTGTTTCTGTTTGTAATGATGTTTGTAATGATGATTCTGTTGCTATGTGTACCCTTGAACATCTTTTGTAGGGCTAGGTGAGTAGTTACAAATTTTTTGAATTTCTGTTTGATGTGGAAGATCTTTATTTCCCCTTCATTCATAAATGAGAGCTTTGCAGCGTACAATATTCTGGATTGAAAGTTTTTTTCTCTTAAGACTTGGAATATATCTTGCCTTTCTCTCCTTACCTGTAGGGTTTCTGATGAGAAGTCTGCAGTGAGTCTAATTGTGTTTCCTCTGAATGTGATTTGGCATTTCTCTCATGCACATTTTAAGATCTTTTCTTTATGCTTTACTATGGATAGTTTTTCTAGTGTGTCATGGTGAAGATATTTTTTGGTCGTGTCTATTGGGAGTTCTGTGTACTTCCTATAATTGGATGTCTCTTTCTCCTGATTGGGGAAGTTTTCTGTTATTATTTCAATAAGAAGGCCTTCTGCCCTTTCTCTCTTTCCAAACCTTCCAGAACTCCTAGGATCCATATGTTGGGTCATTTGATGGTATCTTGTACATCCCAACGTGTGTTTTTTAGTTTTCTGATTTCTTCTTCTTCTTTTTTATTTTTATTTTTATTTTGGTTTGGCTGTAATATTTCCAGCAATTTATCTTCTAGTTCTGATATTCTTTCTTTTATCTTACCTATTCTTTTGTTAAGGCTTTCTACTGCATTTTTTATTTGACCTATTGAATTTTTCATTTTTAGTATTTCATTCTAACTTCTCTTTAATATCTCAGTTTCTTGGGTATACTTTTCATTTAGACTGTGAATTTGCTTCTGATTTTTTTTCTAAGTAATCTGATGATTAATTTTCTGAATTCCCTTTCTGGCATATCCTCGATTTCTTCATCTTCACCTTCTATTATGGAAGAGTTGTAGTGTTCCTTTGAGGGACTCATAGTGTCTTCCTTATTCTTACTTAGAGTTGTTCCTATTCCCTTTGTTTTTGGGCATTTGTGCACTTATTCTTTTTGTTTTTCCTAGTTGCTTTTCTCTTTTATTCTTGTCTTTGTGATTTAGTGGGACATCTGTACTTTTAGTGAGTTCCAAGAGGTGTGGTGCTGGCTGTGGCCTAGGTGCTCTGTTCAGTATTCTGGGGCTGGAGGAGGTATCCAGTGTAAGGCCCCCATGAGGCTTTGTAGCTTTACTCTGGTTTTTTGGTCAGAGGAGGTTGTTCACTTCTGTTGATGTGACCCATACTTTTCGTCACAGTTGTGGGACGCCTCTGTGTTAGTCTCTGGTGTATTTTGGGTTATATCGCCTTGCTTAACAAACTGCACCGCTAATCTATGGAGATTTTCTTGTGGTGTGGTTTCCCTCTGTTATGAGCTGCTATGTGTCTGTGCATTGCAAGTGGAAGCATGCAGCCCTGCCTGCTAGAGCCCAGCTCACCTCTCAATCATAGTGGAGGTGGGTACAAGCTACTGAGGCCTGGCTCACTTCTCATGGGTGGTTGGAATGGCTCGAGTTTTCAATATTCAGGACTTCTCCTTGTTACATAGCTTGCGTGGTGGGGAAGAAATGCTTCTGAAATGCTGTGGTCCTCATTCTTGGGTGGTGAGGTGGCCCTGGCAATTGATGGGGCGTGCACAGGAGGCAAAGGCTGGAGTCCTCTACTTACCTTTGAAAATATAAATAAACAATATGGCTTCTCCCAGCTAGCTTCAGGTCTGGTGAGGGAGGCAGGGCACAGAGATGGGCAGGGGTGCCTGACATCTCTGTTTGTTCCTCTATACACCTCTCTTATTTTCCAGCATGGAACTTCACTAGCAGTTCACCAAGATCCCCATCCTACTGCTGTTTGCAGCTCCATGGACTCACAATTTCCCGTCTAATGTAGGCTGCTCTGGGTTGGCACCAGCCTCCCTGTTCTGTGCCTCTGCCACTTCCCTTTCTTATTTGCTGTTTCAGTATGGACCTGCCCAGTCTCTGTTGGTCTCCTGGGCTTCCTGTCACGAATTTCCCATGGATCTGTCTCCAGAGTGTATCTTTCCTTTTTTTTTTTTTTTTTTTTGACAGGCAGAGTTAGACAGTGAGAGAGAGTGAGACAGAGAGAAAGGTCTTCCTTTTTCCCGTTGGTTCACCCGCCAGATGGCCGCTAGGGCTGGCACACTATGGCCGGTGCTGCACCAATCTGAAGCCAGGAGCCAGGTGGTTCCTCCTGGTCTCCCATGCAGGTGCAGGGTCCAAGCACTTGGGCCATCCTCCACTGCCTTCCTGGGCCACAGCAGAGAGCTGGACTGGAAGAGGAGCAATGGGGACAGAATCGGTGCCCCAACCAGGACTAGAACCTGGTGCCGGCACCACAGGCGGAGCATTAGCCAAGTGAGCTGCGGCACCGGCTGGCCATATCTTTCCTTTTTAACTGTCTGTTTTCCCCTGTGTGACTCAGCTCATCCTGTTACTATACTGCCATCTTGGGACAACAACCCCCCTCCCTGCCCTGCGCCTAGACTTTGGGCTTTAAACATCTGCTTGAGTTTGGGTGTCCAAATCCTGTTCACTCTATAACAGATCCTAAGTAAAATTTAAAATTAGTGTTACTGTTATCTGAGTCTCTCAGACATTTTTAGAGACTAAAAATAGAAACAGGGAAGACCACAAAATGGATAATTTACATAGAATTTTAGGGGAGAGGAAAATTATAGGCATGTCCTTTTTATGAATCTTTTGAATAGTTGTCTACTTTTTAATTTTTGGTATATAGGTTTTATTTTTCAACTTATGAGAAAATGTTTTAGTTAAATGCTATTTATGACATTTGCCTCTCTTGGATATTTGTTATTTTAACTCACTGTAATTTTAGCTCTGAGTTAGTGATAGCTGAAACAAGTACCTTAATTTCTGAGTCCTTAGCAGAAGATTTTTCTGAATTTTATTAATAAATTTGTCTCAGTTAAAATTTTGTTTATTTGATAGGTAATATTTTCTTCACTTTTGGAATTTTTTTTAAAGATTGATTTATTTGAAAGGCAGAGTTTCAGAGAGCGAGTGAAGGAGAGAGAGATCATGCATCCTCTGGTTCACTCTCCAAATGGACATAATAGCTGTCTTCCACTGTTTTCCCAGGCACATTAGCAGGGAGCTGCTTTGGAACTGGAGCAGCTAGGACTGGAATCAGTACCAACAAGGGATGTTGGCGCAGCAGGTAGTGGTTTTACTTACTAAGCCACAGCACTGGCCCCCACTTTTAGATTTTGACAAAGATCTTTCATAACAAATCAGTGGCAGAAAGAGAATTAGAATTCAGGAAGTTTGTTCTGAAGGGCAGGATACTTGAAATGCCTTAGTAGTTAAACTAAAGTTTATTCAGCCCAATATTTGGTCTCTGAAGCATTTTTGTGGGCATTCATGGTTCCTGTCCAAAGTGGTAACCCTAGAGGTGTTTACTGCAAACAACCTTCTTAATAAGCTCTGGTGACCCTAGGAGACACAATGTTCCTAAATGTTTCTTAAGCTTACGTACTTTCAAATACTATTATCAGAGGCTGAAGTCCCTTTTAGGATCTAGAATTACTTTTTTTTTTTTTTTTTACTTTGAAATCATTCTAATATTTCCGTATAATCTCATGGCTTAGAAGAAAGGAAGACAGAAGCCCTGAATTTTATTTCTGGGTCTGCTCCTAATTAGTATGTTACCTTTGTTGAAGTATTTAACTTCTTTGGACTTCATTTTATCCTTATTTATATAATAAGCACTAAGTAGTCCTAAAGAGTTTTCTTATTCTAAATAAATACAATAGAATTTGTGATCATACTCTTCTTCTGCCCTTGTCAATTTCTATATGATTTTATAGAGTTGGCCATATGTTTTATAATTTGTTCCTTGCTACACAGTAAAATACTGACTAATCCATCTTTTCTCCCCCAGTTTGTCTCAGTTCCTTTGGTCATGTAAATTGTACTTCTCTAATCTTTCTCTGTTGATGTCTTTCTTAAAATAGGGCTGGTAAGAACAGCACTGAAGGTGTGTGCAGATGTGCTATGATCTTATATAAATCTAAGATCATATTTTCTGCTTTATTTTGGCTCCTTTTTTAATGCCAATATTTCTAGAATTTTTCAGCTATAATATTTCAAAATGTCTTTTCAGCCAACCCTTTGCCTCTGGACTAGACTATTGCTAAGCTCTTTACTATTCAATATCTTCTGGGACAGAGATTTCACAACCTGTTTCTCACCTTGAGGAAGTTCTTATAACCAACATAAATCTTGCTTTCTGCAATTTAAGTTGAATTTATATCCTTTTTCTTTTCTCTGTAGAGATGGGAACAACCCCAACTGGAAGTGATTTTTTTTTTTTTTTTGAGGGATAGTACTGAATGTAGTAGAAAGATTACCTGTCCAACATAATTTTTGGTTTTTATCTTTTCAAGCTTCCTGGCTTATGTTTCAATTTTTATGTTTTAGGAGATAGTATATTTTAAAGAACAAATTAATATTTATTATATACTTTGTTATTTATAACCATGTGAGGCATTAAAAAATGTGTTCTCCAACTGTATTGAAGGGCATTAACAGATTTGTATGTTATTTGATGTAATCATGTGGCTGATTTTTTTTTTGCCTGTAGTTTGTAGGTTTTATCTCATGAACTTACTAATCATATTGTGTAAATGACTTATTTGTCCATGTCTTCCTTATAAGTAATATGAATAGAAGCTTATTTTTTAGAACAAACTATTTTGAAGTAGATTTCAGTGTGCTTAGTCTAATAGCTTAGTTCCTAAGCTAAGAACTGTGCTGGGTGTGGAGAAACATGGTCTTTGCCCTTGAGGAGCTGATAGTCTTCCCAAGGGGAGAGATTATAAAATTGTAAAAATAAGGCATTTATAAAATATTATATGATACTGCATATAAAGTAAGATATTTAATGTGAATGTTATTTTATAGGTTAAAATTAATACTGAAAGTGTTTTATAAATCTGTTCTATTGACTAAGACACTCTAAAATAAAATGTCTAATTGTTTCATTCTGCATTTTGTTTCTTTTTACTTTGAAGGTTCAGCAGTTTTCTGAAAAATCTTTCCTCTTACAGCTTTTGAAAACTCATGAAAATGCTTTAGAAAGACAATGCAGTGAAATTACAAACCAAAGGAATATGCTTCTCCAAACCTTTGTAAGTCTCCAGCCACTTAGAAAAATCCATTTAATAACTGTGTTTAAAAGTATTTTAATATAGTTAGGTGTACTTTCAGAAAATTATCCATATGCATATTGGCAGATAGTACTGTTCAGTATCTACAGAAAAGTATTAAGTGCTATTTAAAATCAATTGACAAAGTAATATAGTTTGAGATAATTCTATTGGCAGGGATGTGATGTAGGAATTATTTGCATTAAAAAACAGTGAAGCTGATTTTGAAATTTTCTGGATTTTAGAACTTGGTTTGTTTTAATGCTTTTCACACTTTACGCATATTTATGAATGTGGGAAAATAATGGATTTTGTTTATTCTTTTTTCTTGAGTCAGAGCCAGCGAACTGAGCATCAGTTTTGACTGACAAAGCCAGATTAGAAATATGACGACATGTAATCGACATTTAAAGAAAATATATTTAAAGATATTAAATATACATATTGAAAATCAAAATCTACAAACTTGATTTTGAATGACATGGCTAGTTTCTGAATGTGGCTCATGATTAGTTGACATCTTTTAGAAAAAATGGAAAAAAATGTGATAATATCTAGCTTTGTGAAAAAAAATGTAGGGTTTTGCATTATCCAGAATTTTTTTGGAAATTCTTATTTCCATGCCTTATTGATATTTAATAAAATGTAAACTATTATTTGTAAGTGATTTTGAAATGGATCTATAATTTTGCCTTCATTATCTACATCTTGAAAGGTTTCCTTGGGGTATGGGCATTTGGGGTAGTGGCTAAGATGGTGCTGGGATTCCCACATTCTGCATCAGAGTGGCTGGGTTTAAGTCCCAGCTCTGCTCCTGCTCGCCGCTCCTGGCTTGGCCCATTCCTGGCTGTTACGGGCACTTGGGGAATAAACTAGTGATTAGGAGATCTCTGTCTGTCTTCCTCTTCTCATCCCCTGCCACTGGTGTATGTCTCTCCTCTTTTCAAATAACTACAATAAATAAATTTAAAGTTTACCTTAGATACCTGATTTTGTTTTTCTATAAAGCAGTAATTCCCTTGAGTATAGATTTTAATTTTCCAGTTTGATCATTTAATTATTTTAACACCCAGTTTTATATCATAATGACAAAATGTCATATATGAGTTTTAATATGCAAATATATAGTTAATAATGAGTGATATGATTTTTTTTAATATAGTGGCTGCTAATTTCAGTTGGTTGCTGCTGTCCTTTTTTCTTTTAAAGGAAGATTTTATTTTATTTATTTGAAAGTCGGAGTTACACAGAGAGGAGAGACAAAGAGAGAGAGATAGGTCTTCCACCTGAGGGTTCACTCCCCAATTAGCTGCAACGGCTGGAGCTGTGCTGATTCGAAGCCAGGACCCAAGAGCTTCCTCCGGGTCTCCCACATGGGTGCAGGGGCCCACGGACTTGGGCCATCTTCTACTGCTTTCCCAGGCCATAGCAGAGAGCTGGATTGGAAGAGGAGCAGTCAGGATTAGAACCGGCGCCCATATGGGATGCCGGCGTTTCAGGCCAGAGTGTTAACCCACTGCACCACAGTGCCGGCCCCAATTTTTTTTTAAAGATTTATTTATTTATTTGAAAGACAGAGTTACAAAGAGAAAGGAAAGGCAGAGAGAAAAGGGGGGGAGGGGAGAGGGAGAGGTCTTCCATCCGATGGTTCATTCCCCAATTGGCCACAATGGCCAGAGCTGTGCCAGTCTGAAGCGAGGAGCCAGAAGCTTCTCCCGGGTCTCCCATGTGGGTGCAGGGGCCCAAAGACCTGGGCCATCTTCTAATGCTTTCCCAGGTCACAGCAGAGAGCTGGAGAGTGTTATGAATTCTTTCTTAGTAATTCTCTAAAAACTTTTAGCATAAATCTTTAAAGATAGTTGATTCTCATGTTTCAGTTTTTTGTTAATATTAATGGAAAGGTAATGTTAAGAAATAAAATTTTATACTTTGTTTTTAATAATTCTAAATTATTATATTTTAAATAATTAAAGAAAAATATTATTGTAACTAGCACCTACATTTGATCTTTTATTTCTGTTTTTCAGGAGAGTACAAAAAAAGCAGTGACAGAGGAGGAGGATAAATTTCTTAAGGAAATTACAGATTTTAATAATGAATATGAAATAACAAAGAAAAGAGAGCTTTTGATGAAAGAAAACGTCAGGATTGAAATATCTGTCTTAGAAAACCAGGCAAACATTTTGAAAAGGGGTATGAACCACATAGTACCACTTCTTTTGTCTGATATTAATTAAAGTAACTGACTTTGGATGAATGAATTTTTCAATAATTTTAACTTTTTCATAAGCAGATTGGGTTATTGTATAGCTATTATTTCACTTTTATCTTAATTGTCCGAATGTATGTATTTCTTTTAGTGTAAACACTCTCAAATTCTTTAGAACTACATGTGACATCAGCATTTGGTTATTCATTCAATAAGTTGAGAGCTGTTTACTACCTGTTATGAGGTAGGCACTGTTTTAGGTCCTTGGGATGTGAAACTAAAAAATGGAGGAAGCAAGTATGTAAGCAGACATTTACAGTACAATGTCATGGAATCTACCATAAGGGTTAGGACAGTTGCTATGAACCTCTTTTTATCATCAATCCAGTATAAGCTTAGGAAATAAGGTTACCCGGTCAGGTGGGGAGAGTTTCATTTCAGAAATACTAATGTGCAGGTAATTGCAGTCTATAACAAGATACTAAATTAAAGCAGTTACCAAAGAGAGGAGGGAATAACTTACAGAGATATTTAGGGAGAATAACAGGTTTTTGTTATTGATTAATGAATATAGAAATAGAAAAATCAAAGATAAACCACATTTTCTGTTATACATTAAGATTCTATTATAGGCCGGCACCGCAGCTCAATAGGCTAATCCTTCGCCTGCGGCGCCGGCACACCGGGTTCTAGTCCCCGTCAGGGCGCCGAATTCTGTCCCAGTTGCCCCTATTCCAGTCCAGCTCTCTGCTATGGCCACAGTGCACCAGCGGCGGCCATTGGAGGGTGAACCAATGGCAAAGGAAGACCTTTCTCTCTTTCTGTCTCTCTCTCTCACTGTCCACTTTGCCTGTCCAAAAAAAAAAAAAAAAAAAAAAAAGAGAGCGAGAGTGAGAGAGAGATTCTATTATAGCATTAGCTTATAGTATCTTCTCATCTAAATCAGGTTCAGTTGCAGATGGGCCTTCCTGAATGTAGTTCCTTATGTAACTCTGAGTATATTTCCTCTTGACCTGAAGACCTCTAAATAAACTAGTTATTTTTCACCTAACAACATACTGTGTTAAGATAGGCATATATCACAAAGAGGAAAAACAGGATAGACACAGGGGTCATTTATCCATAGCAGTTCTGAAATCCAGCCAGGCAGAAATGGAAATGTCTTGATTAGTACTGGCTATCCTCCCACCTGGGAATGATTTTCAAATGCTCTTGGCTCCACCTTCTTGCTTTTGCTTCCATTCGTGAGCCATTCCGTATAAAAATAAAGATATGTGTTTTCCACTGCTCCTTTCCTCAGTCTGCTTCTGTCTTGAAGAAGTTTGAATATTCAAGGGCTCCTTTTTCATGTTGTACTGTTTGTACTCATTTCAATCCAAGTTTACTATGGTTATGCAAATACAGGTCTCTTAAAGACTTTGTGAGTTTCACAGGAATCTTACAATGGTTGATTCTGTTAAAGCAAAAACTGCAACTCCAGATCTTTTGAGATTTGAGAGATCTTCAGAAAGTTCTGTTAAATGTGTATAAACTATACAAGATTTTCAATATTTTTTACACCAAAGTAAACTTTTCTTATAATTCCATTTTTCCACAAGCATTTTGAGTACTTTTATAAGATTTTTCTTCTTTGGGCTTCTGTTGAAACTGCTGAGTCACTATCCCTAAGTTTGTTAATACCTGTAGTTTGACTTAATGGCTCTCTCAGGCTTTACTTTGTATTGTTCTGAGGTCTTTGTAAAGGGTCCTAGGTTTTTTAGATCATGATTTCCTAAGAATGCTGTGGATCTCAAGTCATTTCTTACTGGTAAGACTCATGGGGTGCACGGCCCAAGCACTTGGGCCATCCTCCACTGCACTCCCGGGCCACAGCAGAGAGCTGGACTGGAAGAGGAGCAGCAGGGACAGAATCCAGTGCCCCGACTGGGACTAGAACCCAGTGTGCCAGCGCCACAGGCAGAGGATTAGCCTATTGATCCGTGGCGCCGGCCGAAGAGTATTCTTAAAAAATGTTTATATAATCTGAATGAAAGCAGAAAAAGGGGAATAGAGGAACAAAAGTCACAGAGAAAAGGTAGAAACAGGTAATAAAATAGTAGCCCTGAATCCACCTATATCAATAATTTCATTAATTGTTATTGAGTTAATCATAATTTAAGGCAGAGATTACCAGAATGACTCAAATGTATACCTTCATGAAGAGAGTCTAAAGAGACTTAAAGTTACAATGTTGAGGGGCCAGCGCTGAGGTATAGTGGGTAAAACCACCGCCTGCAGTGCCGGCATCCCATATGGGCACCAGTTTGAGTCCCACTGCTCCACTTCCAGTCCAGCTCTCTGCTATGGCCTGGAAGAGCAGTGGAAGCTGGTCCATGTCCTTGGGGCTCTGCACCTGCTAGAGAGACGCAGAAGAAGCTTCTGGCTCCTGGCTTCAGATTGGTGCAGCTCTAGCCATTGCGGCCATCTGGGGAGTGAACCAGCAGATGGAAAACTCTCTCCCCCCCTCCCCTCTGCCTCTGCCTCTCTGTAACTTTGCCCTTCAAATAAATAAATAAATCTTTAGAAAAAGTTACAAAAAATGTTGAAAAAAATGGATGAAAAAAGATATACCAAGTAAACAGTAACCACAGAAAGGCTAAAGGGGCTATGTTACTTCCAAATATAACGGAGTTTAAAAATAAATAATATTACCACTGATAAATGGGAAATTTATAATGAAGATATGTCAATTCATAATAAGTTAAGATTAAACTCATACATAGTGGTTCTCTAACTAGAAGAAGAATAAATTGAAATTCAGTAATAAATTTCCAACAAAACCCTAAATATTTGGAAATTAAGCAACACAATTATAAATAATTCATGGACCAGAAGTGAAATAGAAAATTTAGAAAATATTTGTAACTGATTGGTAGTGTAAAAATCAGCATATTAATTTGTAGGATATAGTTAAAACAGTGCTTTGATGTTCATGGGTAGTTTTAAATGCTTATACTAGTAAAAAAGAAAACTCCAAGATCATTGATAAGACATTTTACATGATGAAGCTAGAATAATAAGAGCAAATAAATCTAAACAGAGAAGTAAATTTAAAAAATAAAGCAAATATGAAAATGAAAAAAATAGAAAAAATATATAAAGCCAAAACTTCATTTAAGCAATCAATGGAACAGATTCCTAACTATAAGGTTCAAGAAAAAAAGAAATGTAAATCATTTATACCACCATTGAAAGAGATTATAGTTACTAATCCCTAAAGACATTACAAAGATAACAAGACACTGTTGAACTACTTTGTGTTCACAAATTTGACAGCCTCAATTGAATGGATAAATTCCTTGAAATACCAAGCTATTGAAAGTTCAGACAAAAAGAAAAAGATATCCCCATATTTATTTAAAAATTGAATTCATGGCTAAACATATTCCCTCAAAGAAATTATGCAGAGAATATCACTAGTGTATTCTAAAAATCAGTCAACACAAACACGTTTAGAAAATAGAAGATGACAGTTACAGTTAATGTTATGTAATAACCTCAGTGACCCATGAGGTCCTCAGTACTTGTTCAGATATTTTTCTAGGTGTGTCTGTGAGGGAGTTTTTAAATGAAATTAACATTTCAAACAATAGACTGAGTAAAGCTCACTAGGGTGGGTGACCCTCAGCTTCATCATTTGTTGCTTTGATTAGAACATAAATTGACCCTTCTGTGAACAGGAGACAGCTCCTCTGGCCTGATTACTTTTGCTAAGACATTGGTCTTTTTCTGGTGTAGGATAAAACTGAAACTGGCTCTTTTCGGATCTTAAGCCTGCTGGCTTTTGAACTGAATTTACACCATTGGCCTTCCTGATTCCCAGGCCTTCACACTCAGATCGGAGCTCCAGTATCAGCTCTCCTGGGCCTCTAGCTCGTCAGCTGCAAATCTTGAGAAGTGGCAGTCTTCATATTTGCTTGAGCCCATTCCTTATAATAAATCTGTATGTGTATTTTTATACATACAGAGATACATGTGGTTAGTCTGGCTTCCCTGGAGAAGCCTGACTACAATGAGAACCCTTCTCATCTTATGAAACCAGAATTACCTTAATCTAAAACCAGATAGACATTCTGAGAAAACTATAGACATACATCCCTTATGAATACATACATAAAAACCCTAATGATATGTTAGCAGATAAAATTCAACAAAAATTCTAAAATGATAATATATATAATGACCAAGTCGATTTCAGTTCAGGAATACAAAGTTTATTTAACATTTAAAAATTGGTTTGACATTTAAACATAGAGAGTAAAATACATTTCTATTTAAATAAATGTAGGAAAAGTATTTTACAAAATCTAACACCCATATGTGACTAAAACTCTCAGATGTGGGCTTTGGCCTAGAAGTTAAGACGCTGCATGTGATGCAAACATCCCATACTGGGGTGCTTGTGTTCAAGTCCTGGCTCTGCTTCAGTTTCAGTTTCCTGTTAATGCATACCCCAGCAGGCAGCCGATGATGGGGACAAGTATTTGGGTCGCTGGCACCCGTGTGGGAGATCCTGACTGAGTCCCTGGCTTCATCCTAGCGAAGCCCCAGCTATTGTGGCATTTGGAGAGTGAACCAGCAGATGTGCTACCTCTGTGTGTCTCTGCGCATCGATCGCTCTTTCAGTTAAAACAAAAATAAATCAAAATTGAACAAAAAATCTCAGTAAACTAGAAATAGAAGGACATTTCTTTAGTCTGATAATGACCCTATGTGAAAAACCTTTAGTTAACATTATACTTACTTGTGATACACTGAATATCATCGTTCATAATGGTGAAATATTAAATACTCTCCCACAAAGATTGGTACTAAAGTAGGGAAGCCCATTCTTACTACTTCTGTTTGTTATGGTTCTGAATGTCCTAGCCATTATAATAAGCAAGGGAGGAAAAGACATTAAGACTAGAAAGGCTGGGTCAATGCTATGGTGCAGCGGGTTAACCCCCTGGCCTGAGGCGCCGGCATCCCATGTGGGCAGCGGTTCTAGTCCCGGCTGATCCTCTTCTGGTCCAGCTCTCTGCTATGGCCTGGGATGGCAGTGGAGGATGGCCCAGGTCCTTGGGCCCCTGCACCCAAGTGAGAGACCTGGAAGAAGCTCCTGGCTCCGGGCTTTGGATCAGCGCAGCTCCGGTCGTTGTGGCCATCTGGGGAGTGAACCAGCAGGTGGAAGACTCCTCTCTCTGTTTCTACCACTCTCTATAACTCTTTCTTTCAAATAAATAAAGTGAATATTTAAAAAAATAGAAAATTGTTGTAAATTCTTTATCCAGAGTGGATCAATATCCAGAATAAATGAGAACTTGAGAACTAAAAGAATTCACTAACAACAACAGTAATTAACCAATTGAAAAATGGGAAGGGCGGATATTGTGGTGCAGTGGGGAAGAGATTAATAGCAGATAAACACAGCGAAGAAAATATCAGTAACCATTAAAAGACAGCATTAAAAATTAATACTGAAGGATATAAAAGACTTCAAAGAAACTAAAATCTCCTTAGGGTTGAACATTTAACCTAGCACTTAAAATACCAGCAAAGATATCTGCATCCTATGTTGGAGTATGTGTGTTTGATAACCTGCCCCACCTCCTGACTCCTGTTTTCTGCTAATGCAGACCCTGAGAGGCAGCAGGGATAGCTCAAGGAGTTGGATTCCTACCACCTACATGGAGGACTTGGATTGAGTTGTGGCTGTGGGCTTCATCCAGCCCTGTCCTAGCCACTGCAGGAATTTGGAAAGTGAATCAACAGATGGGAGCATTCTCTCTCTTTCTCCCTCTCTGCCTCTCAAGTAAATGCATAAATAAATAGATTTCTTTAAAGAAATCAGAGACCTCTGGCAAAATATTACATACTCTAACACATGTTTGTATAGTTGAAGTTCCAGAAGTTTTGGTTGAAGACAAAAAATATTTTAAAAAATAGGAGATGAATCTTAAAGAACAGATTATAGTTAATGTGGAAATAAAGGGAGAAAGGACATTTTAGGCTGAAGAAACAGTATTATCAATATTGTGAAAGCTTAGAGCCATTTAATGAGAACCATGCAATGCCATTTAAAATGTGCTATGGTTTTAAAGAATAGAGTTTTCTTATCTCATTAGGAAGTTTATTTTTTTTTTAGTGATAGCATGTTTGAATTCTCTTTTGGTAGCCTAACCTCAATTAACTTTCCTTTTTGTATCTAGTTGGCGAGTAACAAGTTCTGGACAGTTTATTAATATCAGTTCCTAGGTGATCAACGGAAGCCAATGGGGCTTAAAATTGACCATATACTGCTTAAATCTTTACTACATGAGAAAAGGGTAATGATTGCTAACATATTTAAGGCAAAGAAAAAATACTTACAATACTGTCTTCTTTGTTTCTAGATTTTTTTCCCCCTTATTTCTGTGACGAAAGCCATTGGAATTTTGATGGGCATTGAGATGAATCTGTGTTTGATGGGCATTGAGATGAATCTGTGTATAGGTTTGGGTGGTATAGGCATTTTAACAGTATTAAATCTTCCAACCCATGAACAAAGGATATCTTTTCGTTTGTTTGTGTCTTTGATTTCATCAATGTCTTACAGTTTTTAGTGTACAAATCTTTCACCTCTTTTATTAAATTTATTCATATATTTTTATGCTATCAAATTTGTTTCTAGAAATGAAGTCAGTGGAACGTGATAGTGGCCAGTTAAATGAACTTCAGAAACAAAAGAGGGAATTGATTGAAGAATTATTTACTCTTCAGAGAAAACTTAAAGGTTTTGCTTTCATGAATTAGTTTATTTTACTGATACAGTTATATGCACATGATAGGATCATATTCTTTCAAAATGTGTTAACCCAATGGGATGTCATATTACTATTGATATAAGAAAGGAATATATAAAACACATAGAATCAGTATTAGAGCTGATATTTTTTGAGCTGGTATTCTTTTTTTTTGTATTTTTTTTATTTAGTAAATATAAATTTCCAAAGTACAGTTTATGGATTAAATTGGCTCCCCCCCCCATAATTTCCCTCCCACTCGCACCCCTCCCATCTCCCACTCCCTCTCCTATTCCATTCACATCAAGATTCATTTTCAATTATCTTTATATACAAAAGATGGATTCAGTATATATTAAGTAAAGATTTCATCAGTTTGCACCCACACAGAAACATAAAGTGTAAAAATACTGTTTCAGTACTAGTTATAGCATTACTTCACATTGGACAACACATTAAGGACAGATCCCACATGAGAAGTAAGTACACAGTGACTCCTGTTGTTGACTTAACAATGACACTCTTGTTTATGGCGTCAGTAATCTCCCTAGGCTCTAGTCATGAGTTTCCAAGGCTATGGAAGCCTTTTGGGTTTGCCGACTTCGATCTTATTCAGACAGGGTCATAGTCGAAGTGGAAGTTCTCTCCTCCCTTCAGAGAAAGGTACCTCCTTCTTTGATGACCCCGTTCTTTCCATTGGGATCTCACTCATAGAGATCTTTCATTTAGGTCTTTTTTTTTTTTTTTTTTTCCCCCAGAGTGTCTTGGCTTTCCATGCCTAAAATACTCTCATGGGCTCTTCAGCCAGATGCGAATGCCTTACGGGCTGATTCTGAGGCCAGAGTGTTGAGCTGGTATTCTTAATAGCAGAAAATTTTAGAATGTTTTGTGTCTTTAATTGCTATATTAAAGTAGAAAAGAGAAATCATTAGTATGTACATTTTACATAGAAGCACGAAAAATTAGAGTGTTGTTCTGAGTGAATAAATATTTGTTCAATTTTCTAAGAATTTTCTTAATTGTTTAGGTTTTGAAGATGAAGAGAATGAAGCCATCCATACTACTAAATACCTAGAGGCAGAAAAGATAAAAATCAATGAAAAGCCTCAAAATGATGCTGAATGCCTGAGGTAAGTTTCTTATTATATGTTGGTATAAAATCTGGTAATTTTTTCAAGTTAAGTAGGTGGCAGAATAAAAACAATAGCACAGATATATTTTTTAAAAAGTTCCAAATGAAGGCATGATTACTTTACTTTGAAACATGCTTATAAGCAAACACTTCACTGGCTAGAAACTGAAGATCACAATGCATTGAGTTGATAATGGTGAAATCAATTTTGTCTTGTCTTGTATTTCAAGAACTCAGTGTTAATCAAATCCCAGTAGATAAGACAACTCTCCTTTGTGTCATTCCTAATTGGAGGGGGGGTGATTGAAATTATTTTTAATATTTTTAGATTCCCGGGAAAAATCACACTCTAATATTTTATTCATAATTTGTTATTATGATTTTATTCCTAAATAATGCAAATGTATTTTCTGTATGGAATATTTAGCTGCTTTATATGCATTTGAATAATGAAATAATAACTGCTGTTTGAAATTACATAGTGATAAATGTAACAAGAAAAGACTGCAAGTTTTTAAATTTGACTTATTTATCAGTAATTTAGTATTATATTCGTTCCTTCCTTTTAAAGAAGTTCTTATACTTTCTAGGCATGAGTATAAGAAAAGGAATATCATTACCAAATCTGTGAAGAAGCAAATGAAGCCTTCTTTCCTATAAATCATAGTAAATATGTGCACTAGAGCTGAACAAATGCTGCATATTAGCAGTGTATTACCTTAGCCCAAAATTTTTGTAGATTGTCAGGCAAAATTTTCAATTTAATTTTATGTTAGGTTTTATAAGCATAAAATATCAATCTCTTGGATGATGTGTGTGAATTAGAATGAGTTTCAGTAATGATAATCGTTCATTGACTTTTTTTTACACTTTTTAAAATGGTAATGTCCATTGGTATCATTATGC
Organism: Oryctolagus cuniculus; assembly: GCF_964237555.1. Lineage (NCBI taxonomy): Eukaryota > Metazoa > Chordata > Mammalia > Lagomorpha > Leporidae > Oryctolagus > Oryctolagus cuniculus. The sequence continues at coordinate 13,974,084 of NC_091446.1, read as the reverse complement.
TATACCATAAAGGATTCCAGTGGGAACTCTAGATTTTGTGAGTTTATCAATCAGGTCTGAGTTAAGTAAAGCACACAAAGTTTATTCAGGTATGCTTTTTCCTTCGCCCATGATGACACTGGAAATTTGCATGGAAAGAACCATCAGTTGTGTACTTAGTTTGCATTTTAGCAGTTTAATTAAATGAAATGTCAATATTTATCAGTTCCCACTCTTTTAATATGTGCACTTTCACTATTATGTTTCATAAAGGTTTTTCCTAAATGTGAAATTATTGAATGTAAATATTTTAGGGAAGAATATCATCAACCTTATAATTAGTGTGATAACGAGAAGCTAAGGATGGCAAGAAATGATATAACTTTTATTCAACTTCATGAAGACCAAAAATTAAGTTGTTTTTATTTTTAAAATTTGGAATATAATAGTCTTTTGAAATGTATGTATTTAAATTTATAGTGAATTCTATATTAGTTTCATTTTTCTTAATTTTCAGGTTTAACTTGTACTGCAGTAGGTATTATTTTTATAGCGGGCTTCTTAAAATTTGGTACTATTGACATTTTAGGCCAGATTTTTCTGTATTTTGAGGGTCTGACCTCTGTACTGTAAGATGTTTAGTAGCATCCTTAGCTTCTACCCACCAGATGACAGTAGCACCTCCACCCCTAAGTTGTGACAACCAGAAATATCTCCAGACATTGCCAAATGTCTCCAGGGACAGGGGTAGGGGTATGACAAAATCTCTCCCTGGGAAGAATCAGTTTTATTTTTGAGGATATCATAATTCTACTCATTAAACTTTAACCAGGTGTAAAACAATTACAAAAGAAGCCTTGACATCGTTCATCTCTGTGAGCTTGTGGTTTCTACAGTAGGACCCACTTAGCTGAAGCTGTGCTTTCTGTAGTTCCAGTTACCACGGTCAGCTGGAGCCAAAAATGTTCATATTTTTCTTGACTTTTTCTAGAGAGTGAGACAAGGTTCACATGACTTTATTACAGTTTATGGTTATAATTGTTCTATTTTGTTATTAACAGTTGATAAATTCCTACTATGCCTAATTTATGAGTTAGACTTTATCATAGGTGGGTATGTATAGGAAAAACAGTGCAGTAGTCCCTTTATCCACAACAAATATTTCCAAGACCATCACATCTGAGTACAGCAGATAGTACTGAGCTCTTCACACTCTGTGTCCTTGTCTCTTTGATCGCCTTCAGCCAAGACTCAGCTTATCTTCAAGGACCAGCTCTCCAGTCATGTTTTCTGAGTATCGCGTGTCTTATCTCTAACAGACATTTTTGACATATCACAAATCCCATCATGATTGCTGTACCCCCAGTTCATCACTACGATTTGTTGCTTCTATCTCCAAAACATTTCTTGGATCTTTGCACTTCTTTATGTCCATTGCTTCTGTCAGGTTCTAGCCACCATCTACTTTCACCTGGACCTCAGTAACAGTCTCATTTCTTCTCTCTCATCATCCAATACATTGTAAAGTGAATTGTGTTATCTTGCTTGATAAACTCGTGGCTTTGCTAAACATAGAAGAACCTGAAGTTTTCAATGTAGACTACATAACTGTTCGAAGTGTGGCCTCTGGACAGCTTCCTGATGTTGTCTTAAACCATGGTTTCCTTCTTACTCTGTTCCTCCAATTAACCAAGTTTTATTTTACCTAGATACCTTTGTATAGGCCTTCCCTCACCCTGAATTATCTGTTTACCTATCTCCAACCTAGCGGGACATACCCCATCTTTAAGCCTTAGCTGAATATTTTCTCAGAGAAGTCTCCCCTTTCCCTGTGATCTAAATTATGTAATATTTATTATTTTCCCTAATAGCGCATATTCCATTTGTAACTATATACTTACATGCTTATTTTGTTAATGCCTATCTCTACAAAGTGCTCAGTAAGAAGGATGTTGTCTATTTTGTTCATCATTGTATATTTATAATTTGGTACAGAGCTTGGTATACAGTAGGTGTTGAATAAATACAAGTATAAATAAATGTAATAAATTATTATTTTTAAAATATTTATTTATTTATTTGAAGGGCAGAGTTACACAGAGAGAGGAGAGGCAAAGAGAGAGGTCTTTCATCCGCTGGTTCACTCCCCAGTTGGCCGCAATGGCCGGAGCTGAACCGATCTGAAGCCAGGAGCCAGGAGCTTCTTCCTGATCTACCACGTGGGTACATGGGCCTAAGGACGTGGGCCATCTTCTACTGCTTTCCCAGGCCATAGCAGAGAGCTGGATTGTAAGTAGAGCAGCTGGGACTCAAACCAGCGCCCATATGGGATGCTGGCACTGCAGGCAGAAGCTTTACCCGCTAAGCCACAGCACCGGCCCCAATGTAATAAATTATTAACATGCCTCTCCTGATTGATTTTCTGTGCTCACAGAAAACGTGTTACAGTTCAGTTGCATCATGAATCATGCTCTATGATAGCTATGTAACTAGCTTGTCTCACCAGACTGGGAACTCCCTCCACTTCTTGTTGTCTTTCTTTGAGTCTGTATTTAGTGCAGTCAAGGGCATATGATTTTTCAATGCATATATACTCCAGTTATTAAGCCTACTTGTAATTGAATTTTTATGATAAAAAAGATAAATATTCCTCAGCTATTCTCAAAGACATGATGTATTCAGACCATTATGATAGCTTTACTTTGGAATGAAATTCCTTTCACTCCTGATTTTTTTTTCTTCAATGTAGAAAAAATAATTTTTTAAAAAAATTTTATTTATTTATTTGAGAGGTAGAGTTACAGACAGAGAGCAGGAGGAACAGAGAGAAAGGTCTTCCATCCACTGGTTCACTCCCTAGATGGCTGCAATGGCCAGACCTGAGCTGATCCAAAGCCAGGAGCCAGGAGCTTCTTCTGGGTCTCCCACGTGGGTGCAGGAGCACAAGCACTTGGGTCATCTTCTGCTGCTTTCCCAGGCCAAGGCAGAGAGCTGGATCGGAAGAGGAGCAGCTGGGACACGAACTGGTGCCCATATGGAATTCCAGCACTTCAAGCCAGGGCTTAGCCCACTATGCCACAGTCCCAGCCATAATAATTTTTAGTCTAACCTTAATAATTCTTGGTTTAACCCTCATGGCCTCCTCCAGCTCTCCTCCCACCCCCAACGTGTGGAGGAGTGACTTAATCTGTGAGTTTGGAAGGCTGAAGTGGGTAATTTGGAGCCATCCCATCCTTTTCTTGTCTTTTTGGAGATCTGCCTGCCTCTGGGAGTATGAATTCTGTTCCGTTCCTCCATCCCTAAAATTTTATGGTGGCAGCATTCCATGAGAGAAGCGTGTGTAAGCCCAGTGCTACCTTTCATGATGTGAGTTAAATTAGCCTAAATCTGGGGTTCAAGATCAGAAAACCTGTAGATACAAGCTACACTATCCAGTTTGCTGTGTCTGTAGCAAATCTGTTGTTAACACCTCCTCTTTTTTTTTTAATATTTATTTTATCTATTTGAAAGTCAGAATTACAGAGAGAGGGGTTCATACGTACAGAGAAAAACAGAGATATTTTCCATCTACTGGTTCACTTCACCAATGGCTGCAACAGCCAGGACTGGGCCAGACTGAAGACAGGAACCAGGAGATTCATCCAGGTCTCCCATCTGGGTGCAGAGGCCCAAGTAATTGGACCATCTTTTGCTGCTTTCTCAGGTACATTAGCAGGGAGCTGGATCTGCAATGGAGCAGCCAGAACTTGAGCTGCCACCCATGTGGGATGCTGGCCTTGCAGGTAGTGATTTAGCTTGCTGCGCCACAATGCTTTCCCCAACCTCCCTTATTTTTGAAATGGGCATATTTCAGACAGAAAACAATGGTGTTGTATCTTGAACCCCTTTAAATAGCACAAACCTTTTATTTTTTATTTTTGCCCAATACCAGGGTTACCAAAATATAGTTCTTTATAATAATTTTTTATTTATTCCACACAGTAACATAGCTAGCAATTTAAAACAGGTTTTTTTTCTTCCCCTAAAACTCATCTCTGGAATAGCTAATATTTGTACTTGTTTAATGCAACAGGAATGCCTGTTTCAGAAACAAATCTGCAAAGTCAATAGCATGAGATTTTCTTTCTGAACACTTTAAAGATTGTGTGGTTTTTGAAGTGCATGTTTGCAATGGAGACTGCACAAAAGTTAATCTACATCTGCTACTCAGGGACTCTAAATGAATTTATGGGACATCATAAAATAGCCTTGTTGCCTTTTCAGTGAAGAATTCATGCAGTTAAATTGGTCATAGGGGTCTTATTTATGGTCCCTAATTTATAAGAAAGCATGAATATATTATAGTTTTAAAGCATTTTTAACCTCTCTATGAGATACTATACAGAGAAATATACCTTTACACATGTACATGTGTTTTTTTTGTTTTGTTTTGTTTTGTTTTGTTTTTTTGACAGGCAGAGTGGACAGTGAGAGAGAGAGACAGAGAGAAAGGTCTTCCTTTGCCGTTGGTTCACCCCCCAATGGCCGCCACGGCTGGCGCGCTGCGGCCGGCGCACCGCGCTGATCCGATGACAGGAGCCAGGTGCTTCTCCTGGTCTCCCATGGGGTGCAGGGCCCAAGCACTTGGGCCATCCTCCACTGCACTCCCTGGCCACAGCAGAGAGCTGGCCTGGAAGAGGGGCAACTGGGATAGAATCCGACGCCCCGACTGGGACTAGAACCCGGTGTGCCGGCACCGCAGGCGGAGGATTAGCCTAGTGAGCCGCGGCGCCGGCCATGTACATGTTTTTGTTTTACCAAATATATATATTTGTGTATATGTGTATACTTGTGTATGTGTATATTTAAATTATGAGAGTGAGTTACATTGATTGAATAAAAAATTCAAATACCACAAAGATGTAAAGTTGAAGTCTCCCCTCTCATCAGCTTGTTCTGATGTTTGAAGTGTGACCATTATTAAAAGTTTGGCATATATTCTATCAGATTACACTTATTCTCCATGTCTAAGTGTGCCCATGGGCAAGTGTGTATGTCTGTGTGTTTTTAGTAAAAAGGGATCAGAGAGTCAAATAACTGGTCTGCAGTTTGCAAACTATTATTTTGCTCTTTTTCAACAGAATCTAATTCCAGACAAGTTTAACAAAATCTCAGCTCTAAGGTATCTGTAAAATGCTAGTCAAATAGTTATATATCTGTACCCAACCCATATTCCCTCTCTTTTAAAAACATTTACAAACTATGAAAATCATCATTGAATTCCAGGATCATTCTTAGCTGTATATTTTGTGAAATATTTCTGTTGATTTCGCATCTTTTCTGGTAAAGCCTCATCATTTATTCACTAACAGAAGTGTCTTTACAGCATTGATTATGTAGCCTTCGAGCTAATAGATCCTCTGTTTTGTAATTCTTGGCACATGCTATAGTTATTAAGCTTCTAAGTAAACAGAGGGAACATTTTGATGGTAGATTTAATTGATTATTTTTAAAGTTATATTCTGATATAAATATACCCATTTTCCCCTAAATTTTAAAATAATTTTGTTTATTATATAAAAGATATATATCAGCAACTGTTTTCTAAATTCATTAGTATCTTTAATATCAAAATATATTTTTTTCATTTTCATATGTTTACCTTTATAAACAAACCAATTTGGTGGTGAAGGGGGGAATATGGAAGATGGCAGAAAATATGTGGTAAAAGGAGATGCCTGATCCAACCAACGCATAGTGTGGAATAACAGAACACTGTAAGGACCCTTTCCTCTTCCAGCATCCTCTTAGCTGATCCCTCTAGTTCAGACCTACACATCTCTGAAGGTTCTTAGCGGCCTTCTGGTGGGCTGGGGTGAGGGACAGCATAATTAGGACATTGAAAAATCTGCTTTCACACATTCAGCTTTTAAACCCACTTTCTTTTCTTTTTTTCTTTTTCTTTTTTCTTTTCTTTCTTTCTTTATTTTTTTTTTTTTTTTTTTGGACAGGCAGAATGGACAGTGAGAGAGAGAGACAGAGAGAAAGGTCTTCCTTTGCCGTTGGTCACCCTCCAATGGCCGCTGCAGCCGGCGTGCTGTGGCTGGCGCACCATGCTGATCCAAAGCCAGGAACCAGGTGCTTCTCCTGGTCTCCCATGGGGTACAGGGCCCAAGCACTTGGGACATCCTCCACTGCACTCCTGGGCCACAGCAGAGAGCTGGCCTGGAAGAGGGGCAACCGGGACAGAATCCAGTGCCCTGACCGGGACTAGAACCCGTAAACCCACTTTCAGAAATAGATTATTTATGAAAGAGGGCCCTCTGTATAAGAAAAAGTAATTTTGTGATTAAACAGAAATTAAATAATTTTCACATGAATTAATATAAATAATGTTAAAGAATGTCAAGCCATTCAAAACTAGTAGAAATTAGAAAGGACTACTTATTAAGTCATTGGTTTGACTAAGGAAACCAAAAAGGTCAAGATTAATAGATTTAACTGGGGGCCAGCATTGTGGCATAGTGTGGTAAGCCTCTGCCTGCAATGCGGGCATAACATATAGGCAAGCTCTTTGAGCCCCAGCTGCCCTACTTCCGATCTACTCGCTGCTGATGTGCCTGGGAAAGCAGCAGAGGATAGCCCGAGTCCTTGGGCCCCTGCACTCATATCTGTCTGAACTCTGCCCCTCAAACAAATAAATAAATCTTTAAAAGATTAATTTGGTGCCAAAAATGTTGAAATCCATACATAGTTTCTTAACATGATGCATTTTCCGTGAATTGTATGGAGTGCTTTCAGATGTGTTTGTTGGACAAATGCGTGAATGGAAAACTATTTTATTATTAATTAAACAGTTATCCCTTTTTTATAGTAAGTATTAATTTTCCCTCAGTTTACCGTTCCATACTGATGATTTTTTAATACATGGAACCTTAATTTTGTATGTTAAATCTATTTTTAAAGATTTATTTATTTATTTGAAAGTCAGAGTTAGAGAGAGAGAGAGAAAGAGCTTTGATTGCTGGTTCTCTCCCCAAATGGCCACAACTGCTGGAGCTGGGACAGTCTGAAGCCAGGAGCCAGGAGCTTCTTCCAGGTCTCCCACGTGAGTGCAGGCGCTCAAGCACTTGGACCATCTTCCACTGCTTTCTCAGGCCATGAGCAGGGAGCTGGATCAGAAGTGGAGCAGCAAAGACTCCAACTGGTGTCCATATGGAAGGCCAGCACTGCTGGCAGAGGCTTAATCTACTAGCTATAGCATTGGACCCTAAACTTACCTTTTTAAAAATATTTTATTTATTTTAGAGGTAGAGTTACAGACAGGGAGAGGGAGAGGGAGAGGGAGAGGGAGAGGGAGAGGGAGAGGGAGAGGGCAAGAGAAGGGTCTTCCACCACTGGTTCACTCCCCAAATAGTCACAATGGCCAGGGCTGGACTGATCAGAGGCCAGGAGCCAGAAGCTTCTTCTGGGTTTCCCACGTGGGTTCAGTGGCCCAAGCACTTGGGCCATCTTCTACTAATTTCCCAGGCCATAGCAGAGAGCTGGATTGGAAGTGGAGCACCTGGGACTCAAACCGGTGCCCATATGGGATGTCAGCATGGCAGGTGGAGGCTTAGCTTATTTCATCACAGCAACAGCCCCCCTAAACCTATATTTTTTTTCCATTTGCTATGAAATTTTTCAAGTAGCCTCATATTAAACACTTACTTTGTAGCAAACACTATGCCAGTTGTTGTGTTACTAAGATGAATAAAACAAGGTAATTTAGTTATACTGCTCATCAGTGAAAGACACACTAAAACCACTACCACAATTTTAATATCAGATTTTGAAAATATTTTTAAATGACTATAATCCAAATTGACAAAGGTGTGGTACAAAGATATTACTGATATATATCTGGAGTGTAATTTAACAGATATAAATTATTACAAGCATCTTTGAAATGTTAATGCAGTTTGTCCCAGTAATTCCACTTACGAACTTTAGCCCAAGGAAAGCAATTCTAAGTATAGAAGAACCTTGATTCACAAAGATGTTCATAGTAATGTTATTTTTGATTAAAAAAATATGAACAACTAAAATGCCCTTCCATAAAAGAATAAGATAACTGTGGTGTGGCCACTTGGAATGCTACATATTTATCTTAAATGTTATTAATTGGCACATGTAGTTTACTGGAGGAAAAGGGTATGGTTGCATTAACCAAGAGAACAAACTAAGAGGCCAAACTGTGTATTCATTATTATATGGAAATTACATAATGAAATGAAATATCCTACATTTTACAGCATTTGAGTTTGGTATTAAGGCTTCGGGTAAATTTGTATTTCTTTATACTTAAATAGTATTTGTGTGTAATCCTATAGCTAAGGAGGGTACTATTATTTCTACTGTTATTTCAGGCTTTTCTATGTCTCTGAGAAACAACTAAAAAATTTTTGGAGTGGTACAGAAAATCATTAAAATACAGGGAACATATGTTATGCCAAACTAGCAATAATGACCCATTCTGATCGTTATTTGATAATTCAGAGAAAGGTGACAATAACCTGTTCAGATTGACCTTAGTTACTGTGCAATGGGTGAGGGAAGTCCTTCTTGACTCTTGTAAGTAATCAGTCTATGCACTGAAGCATGAGATGTGCTTACCATTATATTGCTTTGGCTAGCTGCAAATGTATTAATATTCATACCATTATCATCTAGCCTGTTTTAAAGCTAGCAACAGCAATCTTTTCTTTAAGTGCAGATCTAAATTCTACAGCTTGATTATATGCTGAATAAAGAAATACTTTCTATAATTCGCTCTCAATGCCCTCCTTAATTTTGGAAGTCTCTCATTCTTATTATTAGGTATCTGAAAAAGAGTGATCACCACCCAATTCTGATGGGCATGGAAGATCGTAAAGAGTCTGCAGTCCATTTGAATTGAAAAAGGAGATGAGCAAGTATTGATGGTATAGTGGGAAGAAGGATATTTATCATTCTATTTGAAATCATAAATATATTAAAATGAAGCCTTACTTACATTATAATAACTGTGTCCTTGGTACGTTGTACCAGACATGGTACATTGTAATTCTCCATTTGACCTTCTATCTACTCTTTAAAAATATAGATTATAAGAGGTTTTTTTTAAGATTTATTTAATTTATATGAAAGACAGAGTTACAGAGAGAGGAGAGACAGAGAGAGGTCTTCCATCCGTTGGTTCACTCCCCAGATGGCCACAAGGGCCAGAGCTGTGCCTATCCAAAGCCAGGAGCCAGGAGTTTCTTCTGGGTCTCCCATGTGGATGAAGGGGCCAAAGACTTGGGCCATCTTCTGCTGCTATTCCAGGCCATGGAAGAGAGCTGGATTGGAAGAGGAGCAGCCGGGACTAGAACCGGTGCCCATTTGGGATCCCAGTGCTTCAGGCCAGGGCCTTAACTTGCTGTGCCACAGTGCCAGCCGCTATAAGAGTTTTTATGCTTGTGTAAACATTAATGCTAAAAATTAGTAAATTATCATTCCTAATTAAGCATTACTATAAGATCCTATTTGCTATAAATTCTTTTTTTTTCTTTTCAACTTTTATTTAATAAATATAAATTTCCAAAGTACAACTTTTGAATTATAGCAGCTTTTCTCCCCATAACCTCCCTCCCACCTGCAACCATCCCATCTCCCACACCCTCTCCCATCCCATTCTTCATCATGATTCATTTTCAATTATCTTTATATACAGAAGATCAACTTAGTACGTACTAAGTAAATATTTCAACAGACTGTACCCACAAAGACACGCAAAGTATGGAGTACTGTATGAGTAGTAGTTTTACCATTAATTTGCAAAGTATAACACATTAAGGGCAGAGGTCCTACATGGGGAGCAGGTGCACAGTGACTCCTGTTGTTGATTTAACAATTGACACTCTTATTTATGATGTCAGTAATCACCTGAGGCTCTTGTCATGAGCTGCCAAGGCAATGGAAGCCTCTTGAGTTCACCAACTCCAATCTTTTTTAGACAAGGCCATAGACAAAGTGGAAGTTCTTTCCTACCTTCAGGGAAAGGTACCTCCTTCTTTGATGGCCTATTCTTTCCGCTGGGATCTCACTCACAGAGATCTTTCATTTAGGTGTTTGTTTGTTTGTTTGTTTGTTTTCCACAGTGTCTTGGCTTTCCATGCCTGCAAAACTCTCATGGGCTTTTTAGCTGGATCCGAATGCCTAAAGGGCTGATTCTGAGGCCAGAGTGCTATTTAGGGCTTTTGCCATTCTATGAGTCTGCTGAGTATCCTACTTCCCATGTAGGGGGATTCTATCCTTTTTAATTCTATCAATTATTTGCAGACACTGGTCTTATTTATGTAATCCCTTTGACATTTAATCCTAACTTTTTGATCAATTATGAACTTTACAAGTAAGATGGCATTGGTACATGCCACCTTGATGGTATTGAATTGGAATCCCCTGGCACGTTTCTAGCTCTACCATTAGGGGTAAGTCCAATTGAGCATGTGCTGAACTGTACATCTCCTCCCTCTCTTATTTCCACTCTTATGTTTAACAGGGATCACTTTTCAGGTAAATTTAAACAACTAAGAATAATTGTGTGTTAATTAAAGAGTTCAACCAATGGTATTAAGTAGAACAAAAAAACACAAAAAAGAATAAAATAGCAAGTTGTTCCTCGACAGTCAGGACAAAGGCTGATCAAGTCATTGTTTCTCATAGTGTCCATTTCACTTCAGGTTTCCTTTTAGGTGCTCAGTTAGTTGTCACCGATCAGGGAGAACATATATTTGTCCCTTTGGGACTGGCTTATTTCACTCAGCATGATGTTTCCAGATTCCTCTATTTTGTTGTAAATGACTGGATTTCACTTTTTTTTTTTTACTGCTGTACAATATTCTATAGAGTACATATCCCATAATTTCTTTATGCAGTCTCCTGTTGATGGGCATTTAGGTTGATTCCATGTCTTAGCTATTGTGAATTGAGCTGCAATAAACATTGAGGTACAGACAGCTCTTTTATTTGCCAATTTAATTTCCTTTGGATAAATTCCAAGGAGTGGGATGGCTGGGTCATGTGGTAGGGCTAGTTTCAGGTTTCTGAGGAATCTCCAAACTGACTTCCATAGTGGCTTTACCAGTTTGAATTCCCACCAGCAGTGGATTAGTGTCCCTTTTTCCCCACATCCTCGCCAGCATCTGTTAGTTTATTACTGTATGTGAGCCATTTTAACTGGGGTGAGGTGAAAACTCATTGTGGTTTTGATTTGCATTTCCCTGATGGCTAGTGATCCTGAGAATTTTTTCATGTGTCTGTTGGCCATTTGGATTACCTCTTTTGAAAAATGTCTATTTAGGTCCTTGGCCCATCTCTTAAATGGGTTGTTTGTTTTGTTGTTGTGGAGTTTCTTGATCTCTTTATATATTCTGCTTATTAATCCTTTGTCGGTTACATAATTTGCAAATATTTTTTCCCATTCTTTTGGTTGCCTCTTCACTTTCCTGACTGTTTCTTTTGCAGTACAGGAACTGCTCAATTGATATAATCCCAGTTGTTAATTTTGGCTTTGACTGCCTGTGCTTCTGGGGTCTTTTCCAAGAAGTCTTTGCATGTGCCTACATCTTGCAGGATTTCTCCAATGTTCTCTAATAATTTGATGATGTTGGGTTGTAGATTTAGATCTTTAATCCATGTTGAGTGAATTTTTGTTTAAGGTGTAAGGTAGGGGTCTTGCTTCATGCTTCTGCATGTGGAAATCCAATTTTCCCAGCACCATTTGTTCAATAGACTGTCCTTGCTCCAGGAATTGGTTTTAGATCCTTGATCAAATATAAGTTGGCTGTAGATGTTTGGATTGATTTCTGGTGTTTCTTTTCTGTTCCATTGGTCTATCCATCTGTTTCTGTACCAGTACCATGCTGTTTTGATTATAACTGCCCTATAGGATGTCCTGAAATCTGGTATTGTGGTGCTTCCGGCTTTGTTTTTGTTGTACAAGATTGGTTTAGCTATTCGAGATCTCCTGTGCCTCCATATGAATTTCAGCATCATTTTTTCCAGATCTGAGAAGAAGGTCTTCGGTATCTTGATTGGTATCACATTGAATCTATAAATTGCTTTTGGGAGAAAGGACATTTTGATGATATTGATTCTTCTGATCCATGAGCATGGAAGATTTTTCCATTTTTTGGTATCCTATTTCTTTCTTTAAGGTTTTGTAATTCTCATCATAGAGATCTTTGACAACCTTGGTTAAGTTTATTCGAAGGTATTTGATTGTTTTTGTAGCTATTGTGAATGGGATTGATCTTAGAAGTTCTTTCTTAGCCGTGGCATTGCTGGTGTATACAAAGGCTGTTGATTTTTGTGCATTGATTTTCTATCCTGCTACTTTGCCAAACTCTTCTATGAGTTCCAATAGTCCCTTAGTAGAGTTCTTTGATCCCCTAGATAAAGAATCATATCATCTGCAAAGCAGGATAGTTTGACTTCTTCATTTCCAATTTGTATCCCTTTAATTTGTTTTTCTTTCTGGCTAAAACTTTCAGTACTATATTGAATAGCAATGGTGAGAGTGGGCATCCATGTCTGGTACCAGACCTCCGTGGAAATGCTTCCAACTTTTCCCCATTCAATAGGATGCTGGCTGTGGGTTTTTCATAAATTGCTTTGATTGTATTGAGGAATGTTCCTTCCAAACCCAGTTTGCTTAGAGTTTTCATCATGAAAGGGTGTTGTAGTTTATCAAATGCTTTCTCGGCATCTATTGAGGTAATCATATGGTTTTTCTTTTGCAGTGTGTTAATGTGGTGTATCACATTGATTTGCGAACGTTGAACCATCCCTGAATACCAGGGATAAATCCCACTTCGTCTGGGTGGATGATCTTTCAGATGTGTTGTTGTATTCTATTGGTCAGAATTTTATTGAGGATTTTTGCATCTATGTTCATCAGGGAAATTCGTCTGTAATTCTCTTTCAATGCTGCATCTTTTTCAGATTTAGGAATTAAGGTGATGCTGGCTTCATAGAAAGAATTTGGGAGGATTCCCTCTTTTTCAGTTGTTCTGAATAGTTTGAAAAGAATTAGAATTAGTTCTTCTTTAAACATTAGGTAGAATTCAGCAGTGAATCCATCCGGTCCTGGACTTTTCTTTGTTGGGAAGGCCTTTATTACTGATTCAATTTCTGACTCAGTTATGGGACTGTTTGGGTTTTCTCTTTCTTCCTGGTTCAATTTAGGTAGGTCATATGTGTCCAGGAATCTATTCATTTCTGATATATTTCCCTGTTTGCTGGCATACTACTCTTTTTAGTAATTTCTGATGACTCTTTTTATTTTTGTGGTGTCTGTTGATACGTTCCCTTTTTTATCTCTGATTTTATTGATTTGGGTCTTTTCTTTTTTTAGTTAGTTGGGCAAATGGTGTGTCAATTTTGTTTATGTTTTCAAAGAACCAGCTCTTGGTTTTGCTGATCTTTTGTAATGTTTTTTTTTGGATTTAATTCTGTTGATTTGTCCTCTAATTTTAATTATTTCTCTTCTACTAGTTTTGAGTATGGTTTGCTGCAATTTTTCTAGATCCTTAAGATGCACTAATAGTGTTTGGTGCCTTTCCAATTTCTTGATGTAAGCACCTATTGCTATAAACTTTACTCTTAACACTGCTTTTGCTGTATACCATAAGTTTTGATATGTTGTATTGTTATCCTCATTTACCTCCAGAAAGTCTTTGATTTCTCTTTTGATTTCTTCTATGACCCAGTGTTCATTCAGGAGCATGTTGTTCACTCTCCATGTGTTTGCATATGCTCTAGGGATTCCTGAGTTGCTAATATCCAGCTTCATTCCATGGTGGTCTGAGAAGATGCATGGTATGATTTCAGTTCTTTTGAATTTGCTGAGACTTGCTTTATGGCCTAGTATGTGGTCAGTCATAGATTAGGTTCCATGTACTGCTGAGAAGAATGTGTATTCTTTAAGTGTAGAATGAAAATTTCTGTAGATATCTATTAGATTCATTTTGGCTAAGTGTCGATTAAATCTGCTGTTTCCTTGTTGATATTCTGTCTGGTTGATGTGTCTGTGCTGAAAGTGGAGTCCTGAAGCCCCTGAATACTATTGTATTGGAGTCTAAGTCTCCCTTTTAAGTTCCTTAACATATCTTTTTTTTTTTCTTAGCCAAGTGTGATGCTGAGGTCCTGAGGATTTAATCCCCCTCCTGGGAGAGAACTCCTTTAGACCAACAACATGCAGACAACGTGGCTTTTTTTTTGACAGGAAGAATGGACAGTGAGAGAAAGAGAGAGACAGAGAGAAAGATCTTCCTTTGCCGTTGGTTCACCCTCCAATGGCCGCCATGCACTGTGCTGATCTGAAGGCAGGAGCCAGGTGCTTCTCCTGGTCTCCCATGGGGTGCAGGGCCCAAGTACTTGGGCCATCCTCCACTGCACTCCTGGGCCACAGCAGAGAGCTGGCCTGGAAAAGGGGCAACCGAGACAGAATCCAGTGCCCCGACTGGGACTAGAACCCGGTGTGCCGGTGCCACAAGGTGGAGGATTAGCCTATTGAGCCGCGGCACCAGCCCCCTTAACATATCTTTTAAATAACCCAGTGCCCTGTAATTAAGTGCTTATACGTTTATAAAAGTTACTTCTTTCTGTTGAATTGATCCCTTAATCATTATATAGTGCCCCTCTTTGTCTCTCTTAACAGTTTTAGTGTTAAAGTTTATTTTTTCTGATATTAAGATGGCTACACCAGCTCTTTTTTGATTTCTGTTGGCATGGAATATCTTTTTCCAACCTTTCACTTTCAGTCTGCATGCATCTGTGTTGGAAAGATGTGTTTCTTGTAAGCAGTAAATAGATGGGTTTTGTTTTTTAATCCATTCAGCCAGTCTGTGTCTTAATTGGAGTGTTGAGGCCATTTACATTCAATATGACTATTGATAAGTAGCGACATTGCCCTGCCATTTTTCCAAAGATATTTCTAATATATATTTGAATTTCCTGTGATCTTTTACTGAGAGATTTTCTTCCTTTACCTTCTTTCGTATTGATGGCCATGTTTCTGTGTTTCTGTGTGTAACACATCTTTAAGCATTTTTTGCAGGGCTGGACGAGTGGTGACAAATTCTTTCAATTTCTGTTTGCTATGAAGGGTCTTTATTTCACCTTCATTCACAAATGAGAGCTTTGAAGGATATAATATTCTAGGCTGGCAGTTTTTTTCTCTTAATACTTGTGCTATATCTCACCATTCCCTCCTAGCCTGTAGGGTTTCTGATAAGAAGTTGGCTGTGAATCTGATTGGAGATCCTCTGAGAGTAATCTGACATTTCTCTCTTGCACATTTTGGAATCTTTTCTTTATGTTTCACTGTGGTGAGTTTGATTACAATGTGTCGTGTTGAGGATCTCTTTTGGTCGTGTTTATTGGGAGTTCTATGTGCTTCCTGTACTTGGATGTCTCTTTCCTTCTCCAAACCTGGGAAGTTTTCTGCTAGTATCTCACTAAAAAAGGCCTTCTAAGCCTTTCTCTCTCTCTCTATGCCTTCAGGAACTCCTAGAACCCAAATGTTGGTTTTTTAAAATAGTATTCTATAGATTCCCAACAATATTTTTTTAGATTTCTAATTTCCTCTTCTTTGGTTTGACTGTATACTTTCCTGTGCTCTCTCTTCTAAGTCCAATATTCTCTCTTCTTCCTCACTGATTCTGTTTTTAAGGCTCTCAAATGTGTTTTAATTTGTTCTATTGAATTCTTCATTTTGTGTTGGTTTCTCTTCAATATCTCAATTTCATGTTCTACTAAATTCCTCATTTCATTTTGATTCCTCCTTAAGATTTTTAATTTGTTCTATTGAATTCTTCATTTTGTTTTGGTTTCTCTTCAATATCTCAATTTCATGTTCTACTAAATTCCTCATTTCATTTTGATTCCTCCTTAAGATTTCATTTTCACGAGAGAGATTTTTCTGTCCTGTCCTTTATGGATTTCTGTAGTTCATACATTTTTTGATAACTTCTAAATGTTCTTATCATAAATTTTTTGAAATCTGTATCTTGCATTTCTTCTATCTCATCATCTTCATACTCTTGTATTGGAGTGCCATGTTCATTTAGGAGCATCATAATGACTTCCTTGTTCTTGTTTCCTTGGTTTCTGCATTTGTTGTTTGGCATTGTGGAGATATTCTTTGGTTTCTTCTTCTTCTTCTTCTTCTTCTTCTTCTTCTTCTTCTTCTTTTTTTTTTTTTTTTTTGCTGTGGTGGCTTTTCTCGTCATGCTATGACTCTAGATTAAGTGGACTGTCTGCTTTTGGTGAATATCTAGAGGCTTGTGGTGGGTGTGGTCAGAGAGCTCTGTTCAGTTCTTTAGGGTTAAGGGTGTGCCAAAGGTGACACACCCAGGTTTGGCGTGGTAAATCTTCTCTCTCTCTCTCTCTTATTTTTTTTATTCAGAGGGGAATTACTTCTGCTCAGCTGAGCTCTTCTCCTCGATGGCAATCAGTGCCTGAGCACTAGCCCCAGTGGGTATAATATTCGTCTGTTCTGTCCCAAGGACCACACAAAGGATTTGTGCAGTCCTCAGTGTAAACTCAGATTCCCCTGCAATGTCTCTCACCAGGTAGCCAAGGCCACCTGAATTTCTGGCGTTCCCATCAAGACTACTCTCGTCCCAGCCAACTGTGAGTTCTACCACACACCCTCCATTTTTTTTTTCACAGTCCCACACATTCACTAGCTCTTAGTCTCCTGTTATTTCTCTCCACCAGAGTCAGGTTTTTCTGGTTGGTTGAGGGCGGGCGCAGCCGTGAGCTGGCACAGCTGTTACATATGTCCAAAATGGCGCCTGCTCTATTGTCTCACTTGCCTTTGTAAGGTGAGTGGAGAGAGAGAATCGTGTCCATACCGGTCCCTTTTATTTTTTTTTTTCTCTCCTCTAGTTAGGCTGGTATACTTTTCCCCCATGGGGCTTCAAGCCTCATTTCCTCTAGGCTCTTCCTGCTGCTTTTCTGCCAGTGTTTCAGGCTACTTTGGTTTCACCTCACCTCCCTTTCCAGAGCTGGAGTGGAGACTCTCTCGGCAGCTGGGCTCCCAAGCTGTGGGTGCCCGTACCCTCCACGTAGGTCCACCGTGTCCCTCTAATTCCAGAAGAGTTTCATCTGCAGTTTTTTCCCTAAGTCTTCCCTGAGACTACAGTTTCTCCACTTTTATTAAACTGGACTATCAGTGAGCTTCCTCCCTATTCCACCATCTTGGAGCCCTATATCTATACATTCTTAAAAGTTCATAACACAATGGTTCACATATTTAGGGCATTATTTTCCCCATTCATTCCTATTATAAATAATGTTTTTCTTTCCTAATAGTATGTAGAGTATAAGAAATCTCTAAAGTATAATAAGATAATTTACATCTGTGAACTAATTAGAATATTACCAATAACATATATTAGCTATAGCAACTCCTTTATCTATATTCCCCTCCTTACCTCAGGTATAATTAATGTCTTGTATTGTATTTCATTTTCTAAATAATGTCCCAAAATATATTATAATTCTATTTTTCCCCAGAAAACTTTTATTTAAGGTATACAAACTTCACGCATTTCGTAAATACAACTTGAGGAACATAGTGATTCTTCCCACTGTACCTGCCCCCCCACTCACACTCCCACCTTTCTTCCTCCTCCTTCTCCTATGCCCATTATTATTTTTACCAAGATCTATTTTTAATTAATTTTAAACACATAAGATTAACTCTATTCTAAGTAAAGTGTTTAATAAATAGTATGGAAAAAAAAAACTTGTTCCTCAACAGTCAAGACAAGGGCAATTCAAAGTCATCACATCTCAAAGTGTCAATTTCACTTCTATAGATTATATTTTAGATGCTCTATTAGTTATCACAGATCAGGGAGAACAAATGGTATTTGTCCTTTTGGGACTGGCTTATTTGACTAAGTATAATGTTTTCCAGTTTCATCCATTTTGTTGCAAGTGACAGGATTTGTTTTTTTAACTGCTGTGTACTATTCCATGGTGTACATATACCATAATTTCTTTGTCTAGTTTTAAATGACAGACATTTGTATTTTTGCCATATCTTACCTATTATAAATTGAGCTGCAATAAACATGGGAGTACAGATAACTCTTTCTTATGCTGATTTCATTTCGTTTGGGTAAATTCCCAGGAGTGGGATGGATAGGTCATTTGGTAGGTCTAAGTCCATTTTGGAGGTATTTCCATACTGTCTTCCAGTTTACATTCCCACCAACAGTGGGTTAGGGTACCTTTTTCTCCACATCCTTAGCAGCATTTGTTGTTTGTTGATTTCTCTATGAGAACCATTCTAACTGGGGTGAGTTGAAACCTCATTGTGGTTTTGATTTACATTTCCCTGACAGCTAGTGATCCTGAGCATTTTTTCATGTGTCTGTTGGCCATTTAGATTTCCTTTTTTGAAAAATGCCTGTTTAAGTCCTTTGCCCATTTCTTAACTGGATTGTTTGTTTTGTTGTGGAATTTGTTGGTCTCTTTATATATTCTGGTTATTAATCCTTTATCAGTTGCATAGTTGCAAATTATTTCTCTCATTATGTTGGTTGCCTTTCCAATTTGCTGAGTGTTTCTTTTGCAGTGCAGAAGCTTCTCAATTTGATGTAATCCTATTTGTCAGTTTTGACTTTGATGAGTGGTGCCTCTGTGGTCTTTTCCAAGAATTCTGCCTATACCAATGTCTTTCAGGGTTTCCCCTTGTGTTCTAATAATTTGATGGTATTGGGTTGTAGATTTAGGTCTTTAATCCATTTGAGTGGATTTTTATGTAAGGTATAAGGGAGGGGTCTTGCTTCATACTTGCATGTGGAAATCCAGTTTTCCCAGCACCATGTGTTGAAGAAACTGTCCTTGCTCCAGGGATTGATTTTAGCTACTTTGTCAAAGATAAGTTGGTTGTAGATGTGTGGGTTCATTTCTGGAGTTTCTATTCTGTTCCATTGGTCGATCCATTTTTCTTTCTTTCTTTCTTTCTTTCTTTTTTTTTTTTTTTTACCAGTACCAGACTTTTGATTATAACTGCTCTGTAGTATAACTTGAAATTTGGTATTGTGATGCCTCTAGCTTTGTTTTTGTTGTGTAATATTGCTTTAGCTATTCAGGGTCTCATGTGTTTCCATACAATTTTCAGCATCATTTTTTCTATATCTGAGAATAATGTCCTTGGTATTTTGATTTCTATTGTATTGAATCTGTAAATTGCTTTTGGTAGTATGAAGATTTTGATGAAATTGATTCTTTCAAGAACATGGAAGATTTTTCTATTTTTTGGTGTTTTCTTCTGTTTGTTTCTTAAATGTTTTGTAATTCTCATCATAGAGATCTTTGATATCTTTGCTTAAATTTATCGCAAGGTATTTAATTTTTTTTTTTTTTATTTTAGCTATTGTGAATAGGATTGATCTTCGAAGTTCTTTCTCAGTGGTGGCATTGTCTATGGATACAAAGGCTATTGATTTTTCTGTGTTGATTTTATATCCTGCAATTTATTAAACTCTTTTATGAATTCCAATAGTCTCTCAGTGGAGTCTCTTGAATCCCCTATATATAGAATCATGTCATGTGCAAATAGGGATAGTTTGACTTCCTCCTTCCCAATTTGTATTCCTTTGATTTCTTTCTCTGGCATAATGGCTCTGGATAAAACTTCCAGGATTATATTTAAAAGCAGTGATGGGGGTGGGCATCCTTGCCTGGTTCTGGATCTCAGCGGGAATGCTTCCAAATTTTCCCCATTCAATAGGATGCTGGCCATGGGTTTGTCATAAATTTTATTGATTGTGTTCAGGAATGATCCTTCTATACCAACTTTGCTTAAAGTTTTCATCATGAAAAGATGCTGTATTTTATCAAATGCTTTCTCTGCATTTATTGAGATAATCATATGCTTTTTGTTCGTCAGTTTGTTAATGTGATGTATCACATTGATTGATTTGCAAACGTTGAACTATCCATGCCTACCATGGATAAATCCCATTTGCTCCAGGTGAATGATCTTTCTGATGTGTTGTTTTGTGTATTTTTTGTGCATTTTGTTGAGGATTTTTACATCTATGTTCATCAGGGAAATTGGTCTTTAGTTTTCTTCCTCTTATAACTTTTTCTGATCTAGGAATTTAGGTGATACTGGCTTCATAGAAGGAATTTGTTAGGATTCCTTCCCTTTCAACTGTTTGGAATAGCTTGAGAAGAATTGGAGTAAATTGTTCTTTAAAAATTAGGTAGAATTCAGCAATGAAGCCATCCGGTCCTGGGCTTTTCTTTCTTGGGAGGGTCTTTATTACTGATTGAATTTTCATCCTGGTCATTAGTCTGTTTAGGTTTTCTATGTCTTTATGGCTCACATTAGGTAGGTTGTATGTGTCCAGAAATCTATCAATTTCTTCTAAATTTCCAAATTTGTTGGCATATTGCTCTTTGTAGTAATTTTTGATGATTCTTTTTATTTTTGTGGTATCTGTTGTTACCTTTCCTTTTTCATCTCTATTATAGTTGATTTGTGTCTTCTCACTTTTTTGGTGGGGTGGGGTTAGTTAGGCCAATGGTGTGTCATTTTGTCAATTTTGTTTATTTTTTCAGAAAACCAGCTCTTTGTTTCACTAGTATTTTGTGTTGTTTTTTGTTTTGTTTTGTTTTGTTTTGTTTGCTTTCAGTTTTGTTTATTTCTTCTCAAATTTTAATTATGTATTTCCTCCTACTAATTTTGGTTTTGGATTGCTATTGTTTTTCTAGGTCTTGAGATGTATTGATAGCTCATTTATTTGGTTCCTTTCCAATTTTTGATGTGGGCACCAATTTTTATAAACTTTCCTCTTAACACTGCTTTTGCTGTATCACATAAATATTGATATGTTGTTTGTCATCTTCTTTTGTTTCCAGAAATTTTTTTATTTCTCTTTTAATTTCTTCTGTATCCCACTGTTCATTCAAGATCATGCTGTTCAGTTTCCATGTGCTTGCATATGTTCTAGAGATTCTTGAGTTGTGAATTACCAGCTTCATTCCATTGTGATCAGAGAAGATTCCTGGTATGATTTTGACTTTTTTGAATATTTCAAAATTTGCTTGATGGCCTAGCATGTGGTCTTTCCTAGAGAAAGTTCCATGCATTAGTAAGAAGAATGTGTATTCTGTAACTGTAGGATGAAAAGTTCTGTAGATATCTGTTAGGTCCATTTGGTCTATAGTGTCAGTTAACTGTTGTTTCCATGATTATTTTCTTTTTGGTTGATCTGTCCATTGCTGAAAGTGGGATATTGAAGTCCCCTGTTACTATTGTATTGGAGTCTATGTCTCCCTTTAAGTAAATTAACATTTCTTTTAAATAGCCAAGTGCCCTGTAATTAGGTGCATATATGTTTATTATAGTTGCATCTTCCTGTAAAATTGATCCCTTAATAATTAAATAATGTCTTTCTTTGTCTCTTTTAACAGTTTTTATGTTAAAGTCTATTTTGTCTTATATTAGGATGGCTACCCAAGCTCTTTTTTGGTTTCTGTTAGCATGGAAAATCTTTTTCCATACTTTCACTTTCAGTCTGTGTGCATCTTTGTTGGTGAGATGTATTTCTTGTAGGCAACAAATAGATAGGTTTTGTTTTTTAATCCATTAAGCAATCTGTGTCTTTTAACTGGAGTTGAGGTCATTTACATTCAAGGTGACTATTAATAAGTAATGACTTAGTCCTGCTGTTTTTCCATATATATTCCCATTATTTACTTTGGATTTCCTTTGTACTTTTACTGGAAGATTTTCTGCCTTCACCTTCTTTGATAATGGTGACCATGTTTCTGTGTTTCCATGTGTAGCACATCCTTAAGCATCTTTTGTAAGGCTGGATGAGTGGTGACAAATTCTTTCAATTTCTGTTTGTTATGGAAGGTATTTTTTTTTAATGGAAGGTCTTTATTTCACCTTCATTCATAAATGAGAGCTTTGCCGGATACTGTATTCTAGGTTGACAGTTTTTTTTTTCTCTTAGGACTTGGAATATATCTCATCATTCTCTCCTAGTCTGTAGGATTTCTGATGAGAAGTCAGCTGTGAGTCCAATTGGAGATTCTCTGAAAGTAATCTGGCATTACTCTTGTGCACATTTCAGAATCTTTTCTTTATGTTTTACTGTGTAGAGTTTGACTACAATGTATCATGAAGATCTTTTCTGATCTTGTCTGTTAGGAGTTCTGTGTGCTTCCTGTGCTTGGATGTCCCTTTCTTTCTCCAAATTAGGAAAGTTTTCTGTAATTATTTCACTAAAAAGGCCTTCTAATCCATTCTTTCTTTCCATACATTCAGGAACTCCTAAGACCCATATGTTAGGTCATTGATAATATCTCATAAAGTTCCAGCACTGTTTTTTAGTTTTCTAATTTCTTCTTTTTTTAGTCTGACTGTAAAATTTGCAGAGATTTGTCTTCTAACCCTGATATACTTTCTTCTTCCTCAACAAGTCTGTTGTTAAGGCTTTCTACCACGTTTTTTATTTGATCTCTTGAATTTTTCATTTCTAATATTTCATTTTGATTTGTCTTTAACATCTCAATTTCATGAGAAAAGTTTTCATTCATGTCATGTATGGATTTCTTTAATTCATGGATTTGCTTCTGATTACATCTAAGTAATCCTATGATCAAATTTTTGAATTCCTTTTCTGTCATTTCTTCAATCTCTTCATCTTCACATTCTAGTATTAAAGTGTTATTGTCCTCCTTTGGGGGCATGATGTTGTCTTCCTTATTCTTTTTTCTTGAATTTCTGCATTTATTTTTATACATTTGTGGCATTTGTGGAGATACTTGTTAGGTTTTTTTTTCCCTGTGATGTCTTTTATCTTTGGACTATGCCTCTGTGGTTTAGTAGAATGTCTGCTCTTTCAGTGATTACTCAGAGGCATGTGCTAGGTTTGGCCAGGGAGCTCTGTTCAGTGCTCCAGGGTGAGTGTAGTATCCAAGCTGACACCCAAGTAGGATGCGGTAAACCTTTTTTTACACTAGATCTTAGCCAAAAGGCCGAGAAGCAATGGTAAACTTCTTTTTTTAATCAGAGAGGAGGCTTGATCACCTTCTCTCCTCCAAGGATACCAATGCCTGGGCAGTAGACCCAGTGGGTGCATTATTCTTCCACACTGCCACAGAACCACATGAAGGATTGTGCAGTTCTTGGTGTGATCACAGGTCCCATAGCAATTACCCTCATAAGGGAATCAGGGGGCCCTGAGTGTGTGGAATCGCCCACAGTGACTACCCAAAGACCCAGCCATGCCCTGCACACTCCGACACAGTCACAGTGTTTTCAACAATTCCAGCACACAAGGCTCCCACAGTCACAAATACCCAGCCCCCTCTCAGTTTTCCCAGCCAGACTCCAGGCTGTCCTGTTGGCTGGTTGCTTGGCGCATGGACTCAAGGTGGTACAGCTTTACATATATCCAAAATGGTGCCCACCCTCTCTCAGCTACTTATGGGATGCTGGTTTTGAGTGGTCAGGAAGAGAGAAACATGCCGCCTTTTTTCCCTCTCGGTTGGCAGGTATGCTGTCCCCCACAGGGCTCCAAGTCCAACTCATGCCAGGCTCTTCCCAAAGCTTTATTGCCAGAGTCTTGGGCTGCTGCAGTCTGATCTCACCTCACTCTCCAAAGCTGGTGCTGAGGCTCTTGGCTGCTGGGGTCCTGAGTTGTGTGCATCCACACCCTCCAAGTAGATCCCCAGTGTCCTTCTAATTTGTGTGGAATTTCCTCTACAGTTCTCTCCCTAATTCTGAGATTGCACTCTCTACCTTTTTTTGTTTTAATTATCTTCCCCTAGGCTAAAGCAGTAAGCTCCCTACCTATTCCACTATCTTATAATCCTTCTATAATGCTTATTTGATTCATTTTGTTTTATTTAGTTTTATTTGTTGTATTATATCATGTATTTAAATTTATGCCATGTATTTATGTATAATCCATTTATAATATATATGTATGGCCAAACAGTCTCTTGGTTGCTTTTGAATTATGTAAAAATGATGTTGTGCTGAGACTTTTAAATTCAACATTGTTGAATTTAACCATGTTGGTGAATATACCACTATCTTTTTTCTATTTTTAATGGACAGTTGGGTCATTTCCAAGTTTTTTTCTATCACAGAAAGTGCTGAGGTTTCCAAGCTGGTACACATATACAAGAATTTCTCTAAGACACATGCCTGTTGAAATTGCTGAGTACTGGACATGTAAATGTTGAAATTCATAAAATAATGACAGTTTTCCCAAGTTATTAAACCAATTTCTATTTCTGTTAACACATTATACAATTTTAATTGATTTATATTTCCAAAAATAAATTAATTTTCAAACTTATTAACTTTTGCCAATCTTATGTACATGATATTTTATAGTCTTATCCTGCATTGCCCTGCATTGCCTCAACTATGTGTGTGGTTTAACATCTTTTCATGTTTTGTGAACTCTTTCCCTACCAAAGTTCAAAAGGTTATTCTCTTATATTTTTCTCCTAATTGTTCATAAGGTTTGCCTTTCACATTTGAGTCCTTAGTTTATCTGGAATTACATTTTGTTTAGGGGTATGGTAAGATCAGTTTTCCCTGGTATAGATAACCAGTTCTCCTAGCAGTATTATTTTCTCCTTCCTCTACTAATCTACATTTATTTAAAAAAAAAAACAAACATACATATATAGTGTATATTGTATTCCTTTGGTCAATTAGTTCATCCACATTCAGAAGTATCTTAATTACTATTAAATGCATACTATTCAATTTTAAGTACTTAATTATTGTTACTTTAAACCATTTTCTAAAAAGATTTTTATTTATTTATCTGAGAGGTTAAATTACAGACAGAGAGAGAGAGAGAGACAGAAAGGTCTTCTATCCACTGGTTTACTTCCCAGATGGCCACAATGGCTGGAGCTGAGCCAATCCAAAGCCAACAGCAGGAGCTTCTTCTGGGTCTGCCATGCAGGTGCAGGGGTCCAAGCACCTGGGCCATCTGCTGCGGCTTTCCCAGGCCATAGCACAGAGCTGGATTGGAAGAGGAACAGCCAGGACATGAACTGGCACCCAAATGGGATTCTGGCACTGCAGGTGGAGGCTTAGCCCCCTACACCATAGTGCCGACCCCTAGTTACTGTTACTTTGTAATGAATTTTGATATAGGTAGGATATCTTCTGCACCAATTTTGTGTATTGATTGGGAATGTCTTGGTTATCCTTTGCTTTTTAGTATAATTTCTGAATCAACTTTATCATATCCATGAAAATATTTTAGGATTTTGATTATAGTTAAACTCATTTTATGGTCACTTTTGGGAGAATTTATAACTGTATTACTGAGAATTGCTGTCTATGAGCTTAGGATATTTCTATCTATTCAAGTCTTAATTAATAACTTTTAATGGAAGTTTATACTTATCAATGTGGAACATATTTTGTGAGTTTTATTGTTAGGTAACTTGTAGTTTTAAATACTGTTAGAAATAGTGCTTTAGTTATTATGGGTGAGTGTGAAGCCTATTTTTTATTTTTATCTTGCTACCTTACTAAATTATCTTATTGTGTTTTCTCATTAATTCTCTTGAGTTTTCTGGGTATGTTGTCATATCTCCTGAAAACCAAAGTAGCTTTATTTCTTCTTTATGTCTTTTAGTTTTGTTTTTTTTGTTTTTTTTTTTTTGTTTTTTTTTTGTTTTTGTTTTTTTTTGTTCATTCTCCAAATGGCTGGATGGCGAGAGCTGGGCCAATCTGAAACCAGGAGCCAGGAGGTTCTTCTGGGTCTCCTATATCGGTGCAGGGGCCCAAGCACTTGGGCCATATTCTACTGCTTTCCCAGGCCACAGCAAAGAGCTAGATCCGAAGAGGAGCAGCTGGGGTTTGAACCACACCTACATGGGATGCTGACACTGCAGGCTTTACCCACTAAGCCACAGTGCCAACCCCTTAGTTATTTTCTATAGACTGATTTAAGTGGCTAGTTCCTCTAACAAGGTATTAGAAAATAACAGACAGTGGTCTTTCTAGATCCCAAATTTAAAGAGATTGACCACAGTGGTTTTTTTTAAATTTTTATTTAATGAATATAAATTTCCAAAGTACAGCTTATAGATTACAATGGCTTTTTCCCCCCCATCACTTCCCTCCCACCTGCAACCCCCCCTCCCGACCCCTCTCCCCTTCCATTCACATCAAGATTCATTTTCAATTATCTTTATATACAGAAGATCAATTTAGCATATATTAAGTAAAGCTTTCAACAGTTTGCACCCACACAGAAACACAAAGTGTAAAATACTGTGTTTTACCAGGAAATGAAGTGCTTACTTGAGAACCATCATAAATAATACTGTTTTTTTTCCTTGGAGATATTAGTATTGGTCAATTATATTAATGAATTTCTAATAGGAACTGGCAATAATTCCTTGAATAAATCCAAATTGATCACAGTATGTTCTTAATGTGATACTGGATTCTTTTTGCTGATATTTGAATTTCTACATCAGTATTCACAGATGTGTATATAGGCACTATATTTTTAAAATTGCCTTTTCTTTTTATTTGAGAGGAAAGAGACAGATGGAGAGAGAGAGATTTGAGAGACAGGCAGAGAGAGCTCCCATCAGCTGATTCACTCCTCGAATGTTGCAATGGCTGGGACTGGGTCATGCCACCAATGGGAGTTGGAAACTCAGTTCAGGTCTCCCATGAGGATGACAGGTACCCAACTACTTGAGTTATCAGTTGCTACCTCCCAGGGTCTATTTTAGCAAAAAGCTGGATTGGAATTGGAATTGGGACATGGACCTAGGTACTTTGCTAGGACATTTGGGTATTTTAAACAACATCTTTACCACTGGGTCAAATGCCCACCCCTGTGTAATATCTTTGTTGGATTTAGGTATCAATGTTATATTTGCTTGAAGAAAAGAAGTTGGCAGTTTTCCTTATATTTTTGTATACTATGGACCAATTTATGTAGTTGTGAGATCATTATGGTCTCTTAAAGTGTTTTGCTTCATATGTTCATAATCTAGTTCTTTGAAAAACATCTTCTGTAACAAAATGAAAGAAAACTTTTCTCCCTTTCAGCTATGGTTATTGGCTGAGAAATAGACAATTTGGAAGACAAACTTCTTTAAAGACAAGAAGGAAGAAAATGTAAATTAAGTACCCAGGAAGAACAAAAGTTATGAAGTCAAAAATCAAAAGGCCTTTCCCATGCAAAAGATGAGAACCATTAATTTTAAAAACTTCCTTCAGTCACAGAAGCCAGTACCTGAGTGTTCAGGCCTGTTCTCGGTATTTTCTCTACCAAGACCAGAATTTCACTTTTTTAGGGTCACTAAATCTCTGTTTCATCCCCTCTAGGCTTCCTTTTCCTTTATCCTCTCTTTAATATAATTGCTACTTACCTGTCTCCCTTTGGTGTAGGCCTCAGAGTGGGTTCCCCAGGATTTAGATGTTTACTTCACTACTACATGTAATTTCAAGTTTGTGATGCCTTTTCTTTGCTAGCTAGCTTATATGGCTTTTTGGTTATTTTATTTGATTTTCAGATTTTTTAAAAAATTTAGATGACTTGTATTCCTATAGTACCTGAACTCTTAGGTTTTTGTTGTTATTTAGGTTTATTTATTTTATTTGAAAGGCAGAGTTAGAGATAAAGGGAGAGAAAGAAGGAGAGAGAAAGAGAGAGAGAATCTTCTATCTGCTGGTTCACTCATCAAATGGCTGCAACGGCCCGAGCTGGGTTGATGTGAAGCCAGGAGCCAGGATCTTCTGGGTCTCCCATGTGGGTACAAGGGCCCAAAGCACTTGGGCCATTTCCCACTGCTTTCCTAGGTGCATTAGCAGGGAACTGGATGGGAAGTAGAGCAGTTAGGAATTGAAATGATGTCCATGTAGGACGTGGGTGTTAGAGGCAGAGGCTTAACCCACTATGCCATAGCCACTGGACTCTTGTTATTACCTTTTAAAAGACAGTCTTGTTAATATAGTTTACATATAGTAAATTCACCTTTTTAGTGTACAGTTCCCAGTTGGCAAACACTTCAGTCATGCAACTTCTGTCACAATCATGATATAGATTATTCAGTTATGCCAGAATGTATCCTCTTGCTCTTTTGTAATAATTGCCTGCAATCCACTCCTGGCCCTAATTTATTTTCTTTTCCTAATCTTCCCCTTTCCATTTGTAACATAAATGGAATGATGTGCAGTGTAGCCTCTTAAGTCTGGCCTTTTAAAATGTAGTATATTGCATTTGAGATTCATACATACTGTTCTGTATGTCAGAGATAATGGCAGGAAACTTTATAGAAGTAAAGAAATACTTTACTTCACAAATGTAAAAATCTCAAAGAGTCCCAAGTACTATAAAAAATCTATATACATGGTATTTGAACCCCTTAAAAAGAGGGGTCGTGGCACTGTGGCGTTATTGGTTAAACCTCCACCTGCAGCGCCAGTATCACATATGGGTGCCAGTTCATGTCCCGGCTGCTCCACTTCCAATCCAACACCCTGTAAATGGCCTGGAAAATCATTGGAAAATTGCCCAAATGCTTAGGCCCCTGCACCCATGGGAGAGACCCAGAAGAAGCTCCTGGCTCCTGGCTTCAGATTAGCTCAGCTCCATTCATTGTGGCCCTTTGTGGGTGAAAGAGTGGATGGAGGATCTCTCTCTCTCTCTCTCTCTCTCTGTCTCTGTCTCTCTCTAACTCTGCCTCTCAAATAAATAAATATATAAATCTTTTAAGAAAAGAAAGAAAAAAAATTCATCTGGTAACCTTCCTGAATTCTTATAAATTGCAACAATTTATAGAGTTTATGGAATTAAAAAAAAGATAAAAGGGAAATCATGATGCAGGTGAAGAAAGAAGACACACTTCATACAAGGGAAGGAAAGTGAGGATTTTGGTGGACTGGGGGCTGGCTTACTGGCATTTGTGATGCCAGCATCCCATACTAGAGTTCAAATCCCAACTGCTCTGCTCCTGATCCAGCTTCCTGCTAATGAGCCTAGAAAGGCAGCAGAAGGTGGGCAAAGTTCTTGGGCTTCTGAAATCCAGATAGGAGACCCAGATGGAGTTTCTGGCTCCTGGCATTGGCCTGGCCTAGACCTTGCTGTTGCAGCCTCCTTGGGAGGGAACCAGTGGATGGGATATCTCTCTCTTTCTCTTTGTGTCTCTCCCTGCCCCACCCCCCATTACTTTCCTTTCAAATAACATCTTAAAAAAATAAAGAATTACAGTAGATTCTGATTAGAAGTCACGCAAATCAGAAGAAAAGGGACTAACATCTTAATCCAATCAAGAGCTACCAATTCAGAACTCTCAGTGAAAATACCTTTCAGAAATGAAGGCAAATTAATATATTTTTAGACAAATACATGTTGATTTAATTGCTTGCCAACAGATTGTCCTACAAATATAAGCTATGGCAAAATTTTCAGGAAGAGGTAATATGATGTCAGATAGAAACTCAGAGCTGAGCTATACAAAGAAACAACCTTCAGGAAGGGTTAAGATGAAGGGAAGCAAAAATAGCCCCTTTTCATTTTTAATTGCTCTAAAAGATAAATGACTAAAGCAAAAATAGTATCAACATTTTAGGTTTATAGCATATGTAAAAGAAAATATATGATGATAATAGAAAAAAATGGAAAGGTGGAATTGGAAATGTACTGTTGTACGGTTCTTATGTAAGTGCAGCTGTATTTTACTAGTTGAGAGTACACAGTAATAAACTGAAGTTACATATTGAGCTTTTTAAAAAGGAATTATTTATTTGAAAGAGCAACACAGAGAGAGGGAGAGACAGAGATCTTCTGTCCATTGGTTCTCTCCTGAAATGTTCCCAACACTCAGGTCTCATCCAGGAAGAAGCTAGGAGCCAGGAACTCCATCTGGATCTCCCACAGAGGTGGAAGGGTTCCAAGTCCTTGGGCCATCTTCCACTGCCTTCCCAGGTGTATTAGCAGGGAGCAGGATCAGAAGCAGAGCAGCCAAGACTCAAACTAGCACTCTGATACAGCATGCAGGCGTTGCAAGCGGCAGCTTGATTCTGTGCCATAACAGCAGTCCAAGCTCTATGAAATTAAAAAATAGCTATAAATAATGGGGAATATAAAAATACAGTAATGAGAAAATATTAATCCAAATGGAAGCAGAAGGGAAAACAAAAAGGAAGGAGCAGATGGAGCAAATTGAAGACAATTAGATAAGTGCTATATTTTAATCCAGCCATATAACCATACTAAATATAAATCATATGGACTTGCCCACTAAAAGACAGAAATTATCATGTTAGATGAAGGAGTAAGACACAACTATATGATTTCCATTAGAAATCTATTTTAAATATGATGTAAATCGGTTAAACAGAATGGAAAGTATCATTTTGTGTCAGTTTTGAAAGTTCTAGTTTCTTCATATACTTGTCAGCACTTACTATTGCCTATTTTTCGTTTTAGCTTTTCTGGTGGATATTTAGGAATATTTTGTTGTATTTTCCATTGTATTTCTCTGATCATTAATGAAGTTGAGCACCAATTCATATTTTTATTAGCCATCAAATATCTTTTTATGAATGACCTGTTAAAAACTTAGTTTTTTGTTTGGTGCACATTTCCATGGTGTTCTCTTTATCTGAAGGGATTTTAGTTTTCATGTGATAGGTATTATGTGGTACCTCCTGTTGTTGCTGACTTTTACTCATAGTGGCTTTGTTAGTTGGGTAGTGATTTTTTTATTGTATGCTCATTATTTGTTTTCAATCTGTGGGAGACGTATTGGTCTAATTTTTTAAAAGTTTCCTTTGGAGAGGCTCTTATTTTGCTTTGGCTTGTATCTGGGGAATACTGCTGTCTAGGATCCCTTCAGTTTCCCCTTGAGTGCTGTGGTTCAGCAAAGGTTCAAGTTGTTCTGTGCTTTTCACCATGTTGCTGGCCCAAGAGTAGCTTAGATTTGTGAGCTAGAGCTGCTCTTACTCTCTGCCCTCGGGGCAGCTTCGAACGCCCAGATTCCTGGTTTCAGTCTCCAGCCACAGCTCTTAGATTTTATTTGTAATTTTATTTTTGGAAGAAATGTTAAACAAAGCGCTACAATAAAAAACCTCTCACATTAAATACAAACATAAAATGACTTAAACATCTGAATATTTAAAGGATTAAAGATAATTGGGTAAAAGGAACATTGATATTGTTTTCTCAGTCTCAGATTAAAATACATTTTAATTATATATTCTGCATAAACTTGTCATTTAGTATTAGAGCAAGAAATAATCTCAGAAATAATTTTCTTTCCATACTTAAAAATTTTCAGGTGAGGTTCAGAGAAACTCAATAATTTCAGCGTGTTAAGTTTATTAATGGCCAGAACTAAAATAGAGGTCTTCAGATATAGTGCTATATTTTTCCTATTACAGCAGTGCTTCTTGAATTATGTTAAAATATAAAATGCTTATTTTCTATTCAGTATTCCTTTTTTTCCTTTAAAATGTTTTTATTTAAAAAATGTTTTTTATTTAAAAAAACATTTATTTTAGAGGAAGAGAAAGAGGGGGAGAGAGAAAGAAAGACAGAGATCTCATATATACTGGTTCACTCCTCAGATGGCCACAACAACTGGGACTATACCAAACCCAAGCAGGAACCAGGACCTCCAGTCGCATCTCCCACACAGCTGGGAAATTCAAGCACTTGAGTCCTCATCTGCTTCCACCATGGGTGCAGCATGAATGGGACTTTAGAATTGAGAGCAGAGCTCAGACTTGAACCTAGGGACTCCAATATGGAATACAGGTTTCTTAAGCAGCATCCTAACCATGGTACCAAATGCCCTTCCCTAATTTATTTTTCTTATAAATGGTTTTTCCCCCAAATTTTATGTGAGCCTTATGGTGTTACAGAGAATTAAAATTTCCAAGTTCTTTAGTTTTACCTTGAATTCTGTTATAGAAACTATAACCAGCCATTTTTTGTATAATAAAAAATATATAAAACAATTTACTATTGAACTAATAAGGCACATTTTCTTTTAAAACAGACTTAAAAAAGAATTAGAACTTTATAAGGAAGATGACTTGGAAAGTATTTATGAAGCTCTGCAAACAGAAATAGAATTTTTGGAGTTGGTAAGCTATCATTGACTGTTTAACTTCTATTAAGCATTATTTTGCCTACTGGTAAGAATGGTTTTATTGATGTACATATTCTTGTATTGGTATTTTGCTCCTCTGCAGAAAAAAAAATGTAACTGAAAAAAAAAAAAAAAAAAACCCTAAGGTCAAGATATAATTCCATGAAATGTTTTTAGTTCCTGATAGTTAATGTTCTACATAAAGCAAGTTTTAGTCAAAGAGAATATGTACAGTTTCAAACTAAGTTGAAAAAAATACAAATCTGACCTCACATTTCCTTGACTGAAGCTACAACTAGAGGATTAATGCACTAAAGGAGTTTAACTACCATAATGCTTAAAAACTTTTTTTTTTGACAGGCAGAGTGGACAGTGAGAGAGAGAGACAGAGAGAAAGGTCTTCCTTTGCTGTTGGTTCACCCTCCAATGGCCGCCGCCGCGCCGATCCGATGGCAGGAGCCAGGAGCCAAGTGCTTTTCCTGGTCTCCCATGGGGTGCAGGGCCCAAGCACTTGGGCCATCCTCCACTGCACTCCCTGACCACAGCAGAGGGCTGGCCTGGAAGAGGGGCAACCGGGACAGAATCCGGCGCCCCAACCGGGACTAGAACCCGGTGTGCCGGCGCCGCTAGGCGGAGGATTAGCCTAGTGAGCCGCGGCGCCGGCCTAAAAACTTTTTGTTTTTGATAGGCATAAATTATACTTTTATAATATTTGATCTTAAAACTTTGTCAGTGCAGATTTCTATTTTTTACATATGGTTTTTTTTAAAAGATTTATTTATTTATTGGAAAGGCAGTTACAGAGAGGCAAAAGCAGAAAGAGAGAGAGAGAGAGAGGTAGGTCTTCCATCCGCTGATTCACTCTCCAAATGGCTGCAATGGCTGCTGCTGGAGTGATCCAAAGCCAGGAGCCAAGAGCTTTTTCTGGGACTCCCACATGAGTGCAGGGGCCCAAGGACTTAGACCATCCTCCACTGCTTTTCCAGGAGCATCAGCAGGGAGCTGGGTTGGAAGTGGAGCAGCCGGGACTTGAATCGACGGCCATGTGGGCTGGTGGCATTGTAGGCAGTGGCTTTACCTGCTATGCCACAGTGCCGTCCCTAGTGCAGATTTCTATGATGTCAAAACTTTGGATTCAATTATTGAAGACTTATTTTCACATTGTGTTGGAGATTTTATTTGCTTTCAATTATTTGGTTATTGATAAAATGAACATAGTGTTTGCCATGTTCTGTGTTAACAGAGGACATACATAGCTTTCAAGTATGATAAAATATAATTTTAATTTGATATTTTAAATTTTGCTTCGTGTTTATTTCCTGTAAACATTTTCTTGTTCAAATATGTTCAAATAGGTTATGTTTGGATTTGTATTTTCTATGAAAACTTGTGAAACTATAATTCATTTGAGTTTAGGTGTGGGCATTGTGGCACAGTAGGTTAAACCGCCTCTTGCTATGCCTGCATCCCATATCAAAGTGCTGGTTCAAGTCTCAGTTCCTCCACTTCCAATCTGGCATCCTGCTAATGCATCCTAGGAGGCAGCAGGTGATGGCTCAAACGCTTGGGCCCCTACCAAGGCAGAAGACTCAGATGAGTTCCTGGCTCCTGGCTTCAGCCTGACCCAGCCTGACTTACAAGCGTCTGGGGAGTGAAATAGCTGATGTAAGATCTCTCCCTTTGTCTCCCTCCTTTTCTCTCCCTCACTTCTCCCTCCCTTTCTCTACCTTTCTGTCACTCTGCCTTTCAAATAGATGAAAATAAGCAAATATTTAGAAAAAAAGAGATGTTTAGAGTTATTGTGCTGTATGTAGGTAAATTTTATATAATTCCTATATTAGAATTTAATTTTCCTTATAAATATTTTTTTTCAGACATTGGCACAGAAAGGTCTTCAGGAAGATGAATAACTTAGAGAATCAGTCACCTGAATTTGGATGAAAGCATTATAGAATCAAATCTTGTAATAGATACATGGTTGGCACCCATTATAAAGGATTCTTGTGAAAAACTTGAGTTCTAGAATGCTCAAAGTTGTTAATATATAGAATTAATTTGCTAGTATATTAAAATAATTTTTGTCTTGTTACTCACCGGAACTTTATGGGTTCTTGTATATGATTTTGTTTCTAAAGGAAGAGAAAGGAGAAATAGATTTTGTGTTCCCAGGCTTCTTGGATTTCCCTGACCCTGAAGCTTATCTGTTTTTTCTCATCTGTAGTTTTCATTCTTTGTTGTAGCTTACCTTGGGTCCAGTTGAACTTACATAGGAAAAAACACTCAGATTATTGACCTAATTTTGTTGGTGCTGTTTCCACCAGCAGTGGTGCTTACTTTCATTCTAATCCTTCATTAAACATAAAATATGTGTTGATAAGTTCCTCCAAGACTCTTCATCTGCAAAAGCCAGTTTTCTCCATTTTCTGTGGCGTCTGTAAGGTCTAAGGCAGCTACAGCTGTTTTCTAGCACTCTTTGCCTGTTGCTTTTCTTCCTAGTGCCAGTGTTGGTTAGAATAAAATAAATTATCCACTGGCAGAAGTACATCATCTCCAGGGCCAGCGCTGTGGCTCACTTGGTTAATCCTCCGCCTGCGGCACCAGCATCCCATATGGGCACTGGGTTCTAGTCCCGGTTATTCCTCTTCCAGTCCAGCTCTCTGCTGTGGCCCAGGAGGGCAGTGGAGGATGGCCCAAGTGCTTGGGCCCTGCATCAGCATAGGAGACCAGGAGGAAGCACCTGGCTCCTGGCTTCAGATTGGTGCAGCGCCGGCCGTAGTGGCCATTTGGGGAGTAAACCAATGGAAGGAAGACCTTTCTCTCTGTCTCTCTCTCACTGTCTATAACTCTACCTGTCATATAAATAAACAAATAAAAATAAAAAATAATAAAAATAAATAAATAAATAAGTAAAAAAAACACTTAAAAAAAAAAGATAATCTCCTTATGGCTACCAGAACTCATCCTTGCTTATGGCCTGAACATTGTGACTGAAAATAGGAGACTCATGATTGGATTCAACATGATAGTACTTCCAAATTTTCAATGTCCCTTGTCTTTCTGCTGGTACCACTACTGACTAGGCAGAAAAGTATATTTTCACCAGTGTTTAAAAGTGTGTTGAAACTGTTCAAAAAGACCTTAGGCTTTGCTGTTGTGGCGTAGTGGGTAAAGCTGCTGCCTGTGATGCCAGCATCCTATATGGGTGCCCATTTGTGTCCAGGCTGGTCTACTTCTCATCCAGTTCCCTGCTAATGTGTCTGAGAAAGCAGCAGAGAATGGTCTGAGTGATTAGCCACATGGGAGACCTGGAAGAAGCCTGGCTTCTGGCTTTGGTTTGGCTGGGCCCAGCCCCAGCCGTTGTAGACATTTGGGGAGTTAACCAGCAAAGAGACAATATCTTTTTGTCTCTTTCTTTCCCCCTATAAGTCTGCATTTCAAATAAATAAATAAATATTTTAATGACCTTAAATTGGAATAGGTGGGATGGGGGAAAAACTTACTTGGGAAAAACATTTTAAAGTACTGAGTGCTAATGTTAGAAACGTGTTCTCTTTTGTAGTTGGAGTTGAATTAATTTACTGTCAAATATGACATTTTTACAAATGTCTTGTATCTACTGACATTAAGATAAAGTGCTTAGGTCTAATTTCACAGCAATTCTCACTTTGACACAACTTTTGTGTATATATTCTATACTCTTTTAAAAAAATTAGCTAACTTAAAACACTGTGCTTTGAGCTGTACAAAAACTAATTTCTGATTAAATCATTTCAGAACTGTTTCTATTTTTATTTTTAAAAATTTAAATTAATAATAAATTATTTTTGCTTAAGGAAAAAATTAATGGTTCCAGAGAATTACAACCTATTTTATATGAAAGGAGTGGGAAATTGTTATTGCAATTAATCACAACTTCAGTTGTCTTATTTTAGTCCATTTGCCAACCCACATTCTAATTTTTGTAAATATCTACTACTATGTGTATATCATATTGTTAATATGCAGCATGGGTTTTCACTTACCAATAATTTTTGTTCATTATTGTAACTAAAATATTGATACGAACTAGAGATCTGCCACCTATTTATATAGCTAGCACACAATGGCATATATGCAGAATACATATTCAGAATACTATATTATTGATACACTGTTCTTTCACATGTCTGATATATAAAATATCTAGGTTAAATATTCAATAGTAGAATAAGACTTAATATGAATTATGAGAAAAGACTGAGCTCAATATTTTCATAAATGCTTGAAATGCATCCTTTAATATTTAAAATAATTTAATATATGCAAATGAATAATGATTTTAGCACCAGGTGAAAGAATAATACAAAGCACTGCCCATGTGACGTCAGTCTAAATAACTGGAACTTTTTGAATCAATGTAATCAAAAGAACAAGTTCTCTGAAGCAAAGAAAATACAGCGATCAATAGAAATCAGTGCACAAAGCTAAACTGCGCCATCAATATAAAATAGCAGCGTGGAGTAGGTCTGTTTTTAGTTTTTTAAAGAATTAGTAAGTCATAAAACTCTTGTGTAGGAAAATTAACTGAAATTATCTGAGTAAAAATATGGCTCAGGCTGAATTTAATTACGCTGGAAGCGAGACTTTGTGTAGAAAGGCAGTTTTCAAATGAATGCCCATTCATTAAGTAAATTCATAAAATTTGCCATATACTTAGTTATAACCGAAGTGCAAACTAACCCAAAGTAACACTGATAACTGCTCTGAGGTTCCTGCCATGTCAAAATAGTTCTTTAATGTAACAGTTCTTTCACAAGCAACTTCAATTTTCAGTTTTCCATTGGGGATAATATTAGAATGTATAGATAGATAGTTTGCTGCATATTTTTTTCCTGCTGATTAATGGAGCTATTTGGCTAGGAAGAAAACAACAGTAAAATTACAGGATGTGGAGCATGACCACTGGACTAGAAATTCCTTTCTTCTTTTCTTGGCCTAATTATTGAAATGGGAAGAAAAAGCAAAGCAAAGAAATAGCTTTAAGGTATAAACAATCAGGAAGATGTCTTATACTATCATTGTTTTGTCAACAGTAGTGTTTTCTCCTATTTAAAAAAATATGAACCAAGGAACATTTTGCCTACCTGCTTGTTTCTTCTTGGAATTTAAAAATCGTGATGAGATTGTGAAAAGTCTGGTAAGGTTGAGGTCATTGCATTATTTTGAATGGAATCTAAAAAGAACAGAATTAATTGGCATTGGTAATTACTGTAGAGTGGGAATTGTGCTGAGAAAAATCTTTTGAGTCTCTTACCAAAAGGGCAAGCAGTCATTCAGCTGGCTAGCTGCAGATGGACAGACAGTGTACATAGGACAGGCCCAGTTCCTAGCTTTGGCTGAGGACAAAGTCCCTTTCTATTTCATACCAATCAATCATACATAATTGTGTCACACTACTGTGAATAAATCATTTACTTTCAGTCCAGAAAACAGTAGCAATACAGTGACATGATTAGAAATAAATATGAGATGATTTTAATCCTAGTTGTACCAGGGTAAGGTGTTCTGTTGTTCTAATATTTTTATAGCATAAATTTTGAAATTTAAAGTTGTTCAATTTACTAAAAATTATTTTAGTATTTGAAATTGATGTATTTTAGGAAAACTTTTATTTTTCTTTTTTGACCCCGCCCCTTCTCCCCTTAGTCATTCTGAAAAACTTAAAATAACCTAATACATTTACCTCTCAGAATCTAGTTCAGAACATTTTCTGTCAAGGAAATTTTTTTAGGATATGAACTAAAAATGAAAAAAAAATTTTTTTGTCATTAGCTGAAGCAAGGATTAAGTCTTGGAGTTTTTGTGGCCCTTTTATCTTAAGGCAACAGTTTTTTTTAATGAAGACTGGTAAGGATGAAGTTATCTATGAAATTATTTGAGACAGGAGTGAATGTTAGTTAAATTTGTGCTTTCTAAACATTATATTTTCAGGTTAAGTAGGTAATTGTCTTGGTGTGATGATTTCAAATCATTATATCAATGAAGAAGCTTTATTTTCTTATTGATTTTCATGCCTTTTGACAAAAGAGTAATATTGAGACAGTATTGACTGATACATGAAGGAAATAATCTAAGAACTTTGTCCTGTTCAGTAAGGCAGAATCAGGATTCTGTCTGTTGGTTACTCACTGTTTGGAAGGTCACGTTTACCAGACAGGAGGACGAATTTTGCAGGGTGGTGCTTGTTGTTCTTATTTGCTTCAATCACAGGAAGAAAGAGAGCATGACCACGAGAGCCACAACTGGTGGCAGTGCTCTCCTTGCTGCTGCTGGGAGGGCATCAAGAGCAAGGCTGTCAGAACTGAATGCTGTTTAAACCACTCCTTTTGATACGTGGCGAAGTTATCTTTTAAAAGACGGTATGAAATCAACCGTACCAGAATTTGAATGTCTGGGAAAATAGAGAGTAAATAAAAATGTGAAATTAATAACAATGACTGATACAAATATCTGTTGTGAACAAGGCCCTTAGAGAGAAGATGATATTATTTTTTTCTTACAAGCCAAAGTTACACTACTCTAATAATTCTAAATTGATTATTTTTATACTTATAGTAAATTATTCTAATTAGTTGGTAAATAAAATCTTGTTAAAATAAAATCCTCTTAATCTATGTTTAATAGATGCAAATATAATTACTAATGAATATTCCTGAATGTGACTTTGTGATTACTAGAGAAAGTATTTGCAAATTCGAGTCATCATTAAGTAATGTGGTTGTTGAAAGAGTTTTTGTGGACTTTGACAAAGAAGCTCCTGATTGGGATTGGGTGACATAGGGGTAGTTAAAAGGTCAGTGCAGGGTCAACTATAAAATCTGGTGCCAATTAAAATTTGGTGCTAAAATCTGGTACCAAGTAAAATACCAACGTTATATTTATAAAAGCAGTTTTATCCAATAACATCAAAACTCTTTGTTGAGTCTATGGAGACCTAGCATATAGCCAAGTTTTTACAGAAGGAACTGAGGTTTGGATTGATGATCTAATTTGTGCGAGGTCACAGAGAGCAGTGGGCCTCTATTTATGGATGAGCTGTTTGGGCTTCAGTTTTATGTACCTTAAAAAATACTGCTTTTGGGGCCGACGCTGTGGCTCACTTGATTAATCCTCTGCCTGTGGCACCGGCATCTCATATGGGCACCAGGTTCTAGTCCCGGTTATTCCTCTTCCAGTCCAGCTCTCTGCTGTGGCCCGGGAGGACAGTGGAGGGTAGCCCAAGTGCTTGGGCCCCTGCACCCGCGTGGGAGACCAGGGGAAGGGAGGCACCTGGCTCCTGGCTTTGGATCGGCATAGCTTCAGCTGTGGCGGCCATTTGGGGGGTGAACCAGCAGAAGGAGGACCTTTCTCTCTGTCTCTCTCTCTCACTGTCTAACTCTATCTGTCAAATAAATTTTAAAAAAATAGTGCTTTTTAGAATTTGTGTATGCTAAAATCTTACACAACTGATAAGTATGAGAAGATAAATCTGAGAATTATTTAAATCACCCTTTGGTCCCCAGAAAGCATTGATTAATCAGAATCAGTGAATATAAATCTCTCATTAGCTAAGAATGTCCTTCTACATTCAGGAAGAAAGGGGCAAATCAGAACAAAACAGACTCAAGTATTATTGAAAATGCACCTTCTCAGCATTTCCTGAATGTCTACATCATCACACTTTATGTTCTACAGATGTATTTTTCTTTTCTTTTCTTTTCTTTTTTTTTTTTCTTTTTTTTTGACAGGCAGAATGGACAGTGAGAGAGAGAGAGAGACAGAGAGAAAGGTCTTCCTTTGCCGTTGGTTCACCCTCCAATGGCCACTGCGGCCGGCGCACCGCTGATCCGAAGGCAGGAGCCAGGTGCTTCTCCTGGTCTCCCATGGGGTGCAGGGCCCAAGCACTTGAGCCATCTTCCACTGCCTTCCCGGGCCACAGCAGAGAGCTGGCCTGGAAGAGGGGCAACGGGGACAGAATCCAGCGCCCGGACTGGGACTAGAACCCAGGGTGCCAGCGCCACAGGCGGAGGATTAGCCTATTGAGCCACAGCGCCGGCCTACAGATGTATTTTTCCAGTGCCATCCTGTGGTAATTCGTTTTTAAGGTGCTGGCTCAAAGGCTGGGACCTGCTTAAAATATCAAATCATAAGAGTTATTTTCATTCTTCTGTTCTCACTAATGCAGAAATATGGTCTAATAGGAACTCCCAGAAAGATAAACATGTAGAAGAATCTCTGATTAACCTGAATCTTGCCCTCCTGTTCTGTTCTTTCTAGCTTCATTCACCTGTCCTGTCTCCCATCTATCTCTCAGAACTCATGCCATTCATTCTTCTCCTTGCACACTCCTCTTTTGCCCCACAGGCCTACCTTCTTCCCTCCAAAATGCTTAACTTGTCCTGGTCTTCAGATCGTCTCATGAGCTGTGTGCCCTCTGCCGAGGTGCTCCTCCCACTGGGTTCTCCATGGCTGGCTGCTTGTGTCACTCAAGTGAAATGTCACCTCCTCAGAGAAGTGTTTTTTTAAACAGTTTAAAGAAGTCACACAGTCCCACTATCTCACACCCTAGTTAAATTCTCTTCATGCTCCTCATGCTTCCTGACATCTTTCTTGTTTATTTTTCTTCTTCATTTACCACCATTAAAATACAGGTTCCATGAGAGCACAAGTATTCGTTGTATCACACACTGCTTTTCCCTCAAAGCTGGACTACTGTCTGCAGTATAGAAAGTGTTGGAATATGGCTTGAATTAGCTTGTGTATAATTAAGCTATCTTAATCAAGGTTTTAAGTATAAATTATTGATTTTTTAAAGAAACTGATTAATTTATAGTTGATTGTCTTTCTTGATTGGGTTAATTGATCTCATTCCTCACTTTTTCTGAGGCTCTGTTTACCTGGCTGAAAAATTGGTAGAGGTTATTTTTGCTAATTTCAGAATCTATGTATGTAGAAAAACAAATAAAAACATCCAAATAAAGTAGAAGAAAATAATGATCCCACATCCCATCAAGGGAAGAGTTTGTAGGTCTCTCAGTGGTCACTATGGCTTTCTATTATCAAGCTGTTGATTGGCAGATAATGGTTATGAACATTTACTTTCCACCAGCTGCTAGAATAGGAAGTGAAAATTGTACTCTGCTTGCAAGCTATGAATGTGCATTAGAGTACTTTAAGAGCATTATTTCTCCATGGTAATAGAAAATTGTGAAATGGGTTTCCTTCTATGATTTATTCAGTCTTTCTGGTCTGAAATGAGAGTACAAAGCTTAAGCAATCCTGCTTTTAATTCAGCACCATATTTAGAAAAATATGAGTGCCATCTGCTGGATTTGTCTGGTACCACATTGAACAAGATTTAACAAATATGTGGATTTTTTTTTTGGTACTCAAGTTTGGGGAAGACCAATCTACCTTCCTTCTTTCCTCTGTCCCTCTCTCCTTCCCTCTCTCCCTCCTTTTTCCTTTCCTATCCTTTCCTTTATTTCTGTAAATATACATTTTAAATCTCTTTATATAAAATTTTAATTGCTGAAACATATAATTTCAAGTATATGTTTGATAACTAAGTTTCAGATTTTTATCACATTTTTAAAGAGATGAGAAAAATCACTGAAAACAGTTTTTATATGCCAAGAAAAAAATTAGTATCACATAGCCACTAGAGAAAATGTAGTCTAAATAACCTAAAAGTGACATTTTAGTTATATCACAACACTGTTTCTACTTTCTCCAACCTTAGTTGATTTAATCAATGCATTTTCCCCCTTATTTTTAAAATTAAAATGTAAGTAACAAGTTTTCAGTCTCCTTTTAAGTGCTTGTATTTAGTTTTCAGATTCACTCATGAATTATGGGCATGTCAATATAGTGAAGTCACTTTACTTAGAATCTGATGATTGACCTACCAGTCAGCTTTATCACTAGATCTTTGTTTTCTTTAAAACTTTTTCTTTTTTAATTCTCAACTCAGTGTGGTCATTTGGACTAGTGGTTAAGATGCTGTTTGGGATGCCCACATCTGACATAGGAGTGCCTGGGTTCAAGCTCTGGCTCTGTTACCAATTCCAGCTTCCTGCTAATGCATACCTTGGGAGGCAGCAGGCCATGGCTCAAGTAGTTGATTCCTGCCACCCACGTAGGAGTCCTGGATTGAGTTCCTGGCTCCCAGTGTATGCCTGGCCCTGCCCTGGGTGTTGCAGGCATTTGGGGCATGAGCCAGTGGATGAGAGCTCTCATATCTTTGCCTCTCAAATTAAAAAGTTTGCTTTATTTTACTGAATGGTGTCAGTTAAACTTGACAATGATTCTCAAGTTCCATATGTTTCCTGAGCCCATGAACACTAATCAAACATGCAATCATGTATGCATATATATTTATTTATGAGGGTACTTCAAAAACTTGTGTGGAAAAATGGAATTAAAATATAAGTTTATGTTGGTGCAAAAAAGTTTCAAATCCATACATATGGAAAATTTTCAAGAAGTTTGTGGAAAATAAAAAAACTTTCAGAATTTACTGTACTGAAGCAAACTTTTAATTTATTCTATGTTTTTATTTATTTGAAAAGCAAGGAGACAGAGAGAAAGAAAGAGAAAGATCTTTCATCATCTGGTTCACTCCCCCAACTGCTTACAACACCTGGGGATGGACCAGGCCAAAGCCAAGATGCTAGAATTCCATCCAGATCTCCCCCAGGAGTGACAGAGACTCAACCACTTGAGTCATCCCCTGCTGCCTCTCAGGGTACACACCAACAGGAAGCTAAAGTCAGAAACAAAGGCAGGACTCGAACCCAGGCACTCCAAAGAAGAAGAATACAGTTACCCTAACCACTGTACCAAATGCTCACTTGCCCCCCACAGACTTTTTGAAGTACTTTAGAAACACACACACAGAGAGTGTGTTAGAGAGCCTAATTTCAGAATTTTATCCCTGACCTCTCATGATCTGGCTTTAAATAAATCAACTCTGGTCTTCATCATTAACCTAAAAGATAAGAATATTAATGAATTTTATAGCCAAGGAAACAGACACTGCAAAGCTAAGTAAATTGCCAAGATAACACACTGTCACTCTCAAAGTAGACCTGAATCCAGGACTTCCTTAACTCAATCCTCTCTAATAAATGCTGTATTTCTTAACCCAGAGTACCTGGGGGCTGATTTTGCATGAATTTAGAAATGCAGCAGTTTCACAGTTGCACAGTTTCACAGTTGCAGAGAGCAATTTTCTATGCACCAGGGATGTGAAAACATTCTCTTTCTGAATGAAGGCCATTGGTTACTCTTTCCAATCAAGTGTGGAAGTAGTTGGAATGGAAAT
Organism: Oryctolagus cuniculus; assembly: GCF_964237555.1. Taxonomy (NCBI): domain Eukaryota; kingdom Metazoa; phylum Chordata; class Mammalia; order Lagomorpha; family Leporidae; genus Oryctolagus; species Oryctolagus cuniculus. Next base: position 13,930,574 of record NC_091446.1, on the reverse strand, counting down.
ATTGATTCCTTTGCTATTTTACACACGTGTATATCTTCAAATAAGAACAGAGTCCACATATCTGGACCAATAAGGTGGTTTTTAGTTTATATAGATCACTCTTTTACATCTTTGGAGGGAGCCATAATTCTGCGTATCATATCAATGACCTGTCTCTACTCTTTAAAATAGGTTAAATTATGTAATGTATTTTGTGTGATTTTTTCTTTTAAAGAAAAGAAAAATTATGTGATGTATTTTCTGTAATATCAGTCCTTTGAAATTGAGAGAAAAAAATCAGTATCAGTTAATGATATTTTAGCTTTTATAATTCTGGTGTGCAATAAAGCAAAAACATGATACAATTGAGTGGGTTTCCTGCTCCTAGAGAATAGGGTTGTGCCATTTTCTAACAAAGATATTTTATGGGTGTGTTAAGTTAGCGTTTTTCCCACCTCTATCTCCTCCTCCTCCTTCTAATTGTTAAAACCTCAGCTTTTCCTTTCTGTGCTGTTCCCAAATACACTTTCATATTTAAAAATATATTTTTTGTCTTCACTCTTTCTGACTACACTTAGCTGGTTTATATATTTTACTGGGTAACTTGTATTTTTGGATAGTTAATAAAGCTATGTTCCCTTCAATTTTTAGATTTTAAAATATGAAGATTACTTCCTAGTAGAATCTCTTCTTTTTGATAAAAAGCTTCATTTGGAAGTCTCCCAAAAGAATGTAAAAGAGTGAACTATATAAACTAAAAACCACCTTATTGGTCCAGATATGTGGACTCTGTTCTTATTTGAAGATATAGGATGTTGCAGAGTGATGCTCACAAAGTCTGTGCTTCTGAAGGGTTCTCTGTGGTGTTGGTACTCTTGGCAGAAATGCACACAGTGACTCACCATACGATCGATAGTAATCTTGGATGAACTTGTTCTTTATGCAAACTTAGAAAGCTATTAAATATATTGTAATAATCTTCAACATAATGAATAATTTTTAAAGCTTTGTTCTGGTATTTTTTATGGAAGACAAATAATACAAATAATAGAGATAAAATAAAATAGTGAAAGTAGTAGTAGTGGCCCAAATTTGTAAAAAGTTTGAATTTAAGTAGGCTATGGTATATTACAAAATCAGCTTGGGTTTTATATTCAAAATAAGTATATCAATTTGTTTTTCCCTCATTTGACTTAAAATGGCCTTATAATGAGGCAGGCCTACAGTTCTATTCTGGTTCAGCCCTTCCTATGTGGTCTTGATTTAGTTACTCAACTTTTCAGGATTTCAGTCTTCTAACTGGTCATAATAAAAGAAAATAATATCCATTTTGTTTGGTTGTTTGAAAGATTATGTGAGAAGTATCTATAAAGGCTGTAGCATAATTCTGAAGCTCAGTATGTGCTCAGTTAATCAGTCACTTTAATTGTTGGTCAGAAGACAGTATGGAATAGGATACTTTAGCATGGCATTAATGTTTTCAATATTACTCTTTTTTTTTTTTTTTGACAGGCAGAGTGGACAGTGAGAGAGAGACAGAGAGAAAGGTCTTCCTTTTGCCGTTGGTTCACCCTCCAATGGCCACCGCAGCTGGCGCACCGCGCTGATCCGAAGGCAGGGGCCAGGTACTTATCCTGGTCTCCCATGGGGTGCAAGGCCCAAGCACTTGGGCCATCCTCCACTGCACTCCCTGGCCACAGCAGAGAGCTGGCCTGGAAGAGGGGCAACGGGACAGAATCCGGCGCCCTGACCAGGACTAGAACCCGGTGTGCCGGCGCCGCAAGGCAGAGGATTAGCCTAGTGAGCCGCGGCGCCAGCCCAGTATTACTCTTTATATATAAAATGGACTTATTGGTTCATATACTTTGAAATCGCTTGCTTGGAGTCACGTGGCTTGTGTCTAAGACTCAAGGTACACTTGGCTGTGATAGAAATGTGTCTGAAGCTGTGAAACAGATTGCCTTATGTCAAGATAATTGGCATTGTTTGTGAAGTTTGAAACAATTGAACTGACCAACATAGAGGCACTCTTACAGTTGGATCAGTTTACTATTATTTAAAGATTTTATTTATTTTTTTGAGAGATAGAGTTACAGACAGTGAGAAGGAGAGACAGAAAGGTCTTCCATCCACTGATTCACTCCCCAAGTGGCTACAACAGCCGGAGCTGTGCTGATCCGAAGCCAGGAGCCAGGAGCTTCTTCCGGGTCTCCCACATGGGTGCAGGGGCCCAAGACTGCTTTCCTAGGCCATAGCAGAGAGTGGGATCAGAAGAGGAGCAACTGGGACTAGAATCAGCACCCATATGGGATTCCAGCGCCGCAGGTAGAGAATTAACCTACTGAGCCACATTGCCAGCCTCCTCAATTTACTTTTAAAAAAATTCTATTTGTTGTGTACTAGAGATATAATTGGAGTCTGGAAACACAGGTGTTTTTGCACACTGAAGACTTCTAAATTTCAGTCGACAGTGACAGATTGAACACAACCTTTCCCCTGCTCTTTCCCCTGAAGTCCACTATACAGTAGTGTAGCGGGACTTGAGTACAGAGAGGACACCAAGGCCTTTTAACAGGAAGTAGCCTTTTATTGTTTATGCTGGCATAAGGCCCAGGTGGAATTTCTTATCCAAAAGCCTGAGCCTGTACCAAAGAGGGTATATTTCCTTAAATGTGATTTTAGCTTCATTGTCCCCCTTATATGGCCACGTGCATACATTTGATTGGATATGTTAATTTTGCGTGGCGGCCACCGGAATTGATACAATACTGTGCATGTGTACATAGTTGCTGATGATGTTTGTTCCACACACATACTGAGCTGTACCCTGTCTGGCAACGGTTAACACCATTGCTCTATACTACCAAGCAGAACCTGAAATGGTTACATAGAAGCAGATAATAACTATAGCTGAAGCATTCATAGGCAAGCAGATAATGATCACATTCCATTTCCAGGGTAAGTTTGTCGTTTTTCTGCCTGACCTTGGGGTGGGGGGGTGTCTCTACCACAACTTTAATAATTAAAAGACAAAGGCCTCTACCACAGTGGTAAATTTATTTTCCTTAGAGACCTAAGGGGAAAGAGAAGTTGGTGTTGAAGAGTTGATAGGAATACAACTTCAGAAAGCTAAAAGCAGAGGCTTAAGTGGAGAAGGACTTAGCAAACTTGAGAAAGTGGATTCCTGACCATCAGAGGAAAACCATGTTGATTGACCCCTATGGTACCCTCAAAACACTCAGGAAGTGGGAGTACTGAGTACCTCTGGTGAGGGAGGAGAAGATGGGACTGAAAACGCAAGCATTGGTGGAACATGTGTTTAAGAAACTGGATCCTCAGATCTCATGACAGCTCACTCTGGCTGAGGAACTGTGTCTCCCCAGCCCAGACAGAAGATTTCAGGTTTATTTTCTGGAGAATATAAGGGTCTCTGGGCAAGGGCATCAGGTGTTGTTGAGGATAGAACGAGTAAGAAAATGTTACATTTTGAATGTTGTAATCCCCAACCCTTTTATCTCAATTTAAGTCTCATTTTGGGCAATCACATTTTTGTCCTCTAGACCAGTGTTCTCAAAGTGTGGTTCCCAACCCAGCAGCAGTGGTATCACATTGTAGGGCTCTACCCCAGACCCACTGAAGGAGGACCTGGAGGTAGGGCCTGACAATCTCTGTTCTAACAAGTCCTCCCGGGGATGCAGAGACATACTCCAGTTTGTAAACCACTGCTTCAAGTAAAAGGTTGAAATATCTTTCTCTGAGCCCAAAAGACAAGACTTAAGACAGGATTTTTTTTTCAAAGAAAAGTCCATCCTGATGACCCTGGAATGAAGCCCAGAGTTTTCAGGAGCCACCCATGTGACTAGGACTCTCAGTAAATCTGAAATTTAATGACTGAGTCTCTGAAGCTGATTTGAACCATCTTAAAATAACTCCAACAATGTTACAAAATACTACTTTCTTTAAGTTACAAGAGTCCTCTTAGGCTTGCATAAAAAGCTAAGCATTGCCATGTAAACACAGTTCCTTATCTTTTCTTTATTGCTTTTTCTCCTTTAAATAATTTTTCTTGAGCTGTAAATTATATACAATAAAATACACAGAACTGAAGCAGACAGTTTAATAAGCATTGACAAAGGTGTGCACTCATGTAGCCACCCAGACCAGGGATAGGATGCTCGCATCTCTGCAGCAAGCTCCCATGCCTCCCTGCTCCTGCCCTGCCTCAGGGAACCATTGTTTTGGTTTTTTTCACTGTAGAGTAGTTTTGTCTGTACTTGAACTTTATGTAAGAAAGGTATAAACAATGTACACCCACTTGAATCTGATTTCTTTTAACTACACTAGTCAGCCATCCTCTTTATTTATCCTATGGACAATGTGAATGAGGATCAAAAAAATGTAATGCTTTAATATTTTTTAAAGTTTTTTTAGCATATTTAATATTCAGTTATTTGGTCATTCATTCACTTAAATAATTATTCATTGACAGTTAACATAGTACTGGGTCCATATCAAAGCCCTGGAATGAAAAAAAATGGTCGAGGCATCATTTCTCACTCTAGGACCTCATTTTCCATTTGAAGGTTCTTCTACAAAGAAATAATGAAAGGAAGCGAGTATGTGTCTTTTCTTTTGTTTTATCCAAGTTATAACTTAAGGAGTCAAATAGTTGTGTATGCCTTGGCTTCCAGTCACGTGAATAATTGAGATTGGACTTGCCCTCATACTGAAAACAAGAAAATGAGACTAGTGTCTTAGGCAACTGTTTTTGGGTACTGAAATCAGGTAGAGTCATGATTCCCAGGAGATAGAAAGCATGTGAGGTGAGCCTGGGGCTGTTTTTTCCCTTGCGTTTCGTGGAGAGGGGGCCCCAAGCAGAAATAGGTGAGATAGGTGGTGGTCTTGATTTGAGAAGGCAGAGGCCCACATTCCTGGCATCCTGCATTTTAGAGAAGCATTCATTAACAGCTTAACGCTGTATAAAATTTGCTAGTCCTTTGCTTATGCTGTTTATTCCTTTAACTGGAATCACACTTCATTATTTTTGCCCATTAATGCATATCCTTTTTGATACTTATTGAGTCCTGAATAAGTTGGGGCACTTTGATTTGCATCTCCGTACAACTGAAACTCATATGACTACAAACCCAACTTGAACTAGTTAAAAAAATTATACTATCTTACTTACCTAAGGAGTCCTTGGGATGCAGCCTAACCTTTAACCACAGCTGAGTCCAAGGGCTCAAAGTTGTCAGACCAGTCTCTCCCTCTATCAAAGGCTAGCTTCATCTCCAGGCAAATGCTACACACATGGTGGCAAAGATGGTTACTGGTACCTCCAGGCCTTTCTTATATCCACGTGGAAAGAAGCACCTTTGTCTCCTAGTTCTAGCAAGTCTCTGAACTGTTGGCCTGCTCTGAACTAGGTGCCTGTCTTTGAACCAATCTCTGTGATTCTGATCAGTCAGGCAAGGCTGAGTAGTGAGGCAAGGGGTAAGATCAGCTCCATGCAAGCCTATCTCATGCACTAAGAAAGGGGAAGCATATTTCTCCATATTTCTGTTACCACAAGAAGGAAGAATGAATGTTTGGTACTAGCAGCAAAATTATTTAATATATTCCAAGTACTCTGAATCCCTACTTCAAAGTTTTGTTCAGGTATCATTTTCTCTATAAAGCCCTTTTTGTGTCTTGCTCAACTATAGACAACATTAATCAACTCTTTGATTTCTTTGTAACTTTTGCATATATCTATGTTATGACACATCATTTGCGTTTGACTATGATCAATATTTTTGTCTTTCTGTGGCCCGCAGGGTCCTTGAGGGCAAAGACTGTTTTATTTTTGTTTGAATTCCATTTATTCATTCATTTAGTCAATAAATATTTATTGTGTGTCTACTGTGTACCAGACATAGTGCTAATGCTAGAAGGAAAATTGGATTCTAATATACACATTGTTCCTGCACTAATAAAGCTTGTTTTCAGTGGAGAAGATGAATTAATAAAGAAGAAAATATATATGGTACATGTTTTAAAATGGCACTGTGAGAGCAGATGGGGGATGAAGGAATGACTCCTAGAGAGAGTGATGTTTAAACAGACACCTGAAGAGTCAGTGAGTTAGCATAATGAAAGGTGGAGTGGAAGTGGGTGGGAGGCTGTTTCAGGAAGAGGAGAGGGCTTCTGTGAAAGATCTGAATCCCATGTAGTACAGGAATCAGTATCCATAAGCCAGATCTCGGGTTGCACTATAAACGGACCAATTGGATGTTTCCTTAGGGATGATGAAAAAAAAAATGTAATAAGGGAGTTACATGATACTATTTCCTTCTAGATTATTTTGACCACAGCATGAGAAAGAAATTGAAGAGGAGAAAGACTAAAGGCAGGGAGGTCAGAGGCTATTACAGTGTAAGAGGTGAAACTTTAGAACGGCTTGGACCAAGAACATGTGGAGGCAATTGGCCGGAGGAGACAGAAAACCTTAAAATTTGAGAAAAATGTAAGCCCCACAGTGAGGAGAGCTTCATGATTGATTGGAAGGAAGAAAGTGGGAATGAGAAATGGAGGAAACAGAGGAACTACCCGTGACTTCCAGGTTTCTGGCTTGAACACTAGTTTGCATAGACATTCCATTTGTTGAGATAGGTGCTGTGGAGTAATGGGGATTGAAAGGAGGTGGAGGTGGAGGTGGGGTGGGATGGAGAATGGTGAATTCCAGTGAGGTATCTGCAAGACATGCAATTGGAGAAACTGAAAAACGATTGGGTAGGATCTGTTAGGAGAGAGACTTAAATTAGAAATAAAGATTTGTTGCCAATTTACAGATATTGAAGACATGGTTATGAAATAGCCAGGTTTCAAACCAGGTTTGAATGAGTGGCTCAAAAGAAAGCCTAAGGGACTGGTGTTGTAGCAAAGCAAGTAAAGCTGCCCACCACCTGCAAAGCCAGCATCTTTTACGGGTGACAGTCCATATCTGGCTGCTCCACTTCTGACCCAGCTCCCTGCTAATGGGCTGGGAAAAGCAGTGGAGGATGGCCCAAGTGTTTGGGCCTCTGCCACCCTTGTGGCAGACCCGGATGAGGTTCTTGGGTTAGGCCTGGCCCAACCCTGATCATTACAACCATCTGGGGAGTGAACTAGTGGATGGAAGGGCTGTTTGTCTCTCCCTCTCTCTCTCTGTAACTCTGAGTTTCAGAATAAATAGATAGCTCTTTAAAACAAACAAAGAAACAGGCCCCAGAGGAACTACCAAAATTTCAGGGTCAAGTAGATGAGGATGAGCAGAACAGTAAGGCTTGCCCTAAGAGGTAGGAGAAAAACAAAGTGAGAGTGACATGGACAAAATCAAGGAATCCAACTTTCAAGAAGGAAGGAATGAGGGGCCGGTGCTGTAAAGCCGCTTCCTGCACTGCTGGCATCCCATGTGGGTGTCTATTCAAGTCCTAGCTGCTCCACTCCTGATCCAGCTCTCTGCTGTGGCCTGAGAAAGCAGTGGAGAATGCCTAAGTGCTTGGGCCCCTGCATCTGTGTGGGAGACCGGGAAGAAGCTCCTGGCTCATGGCTTTGGATCGGTGTAGCTCTGGCCATTGTGGCCATCTGGGGAGTGAACCAACAGATGAGTCCTGAATAAGTTGGTGCACTTTGATTTGCATCTCTGTACAACTGAAACTCATATGACTACATACCCAACTTGAACTATTTTAAAAAAATTATACTATCTCACTTACCTAAGGAGTCCTTGGGATGCAGCCTGACCTTTAACCACAGCTGCGTCCAAGGGCTCAAAGTTGTCAGACCAGTCTCTCCCTCTATCAAAGGCTCTCCCTCTGCCTCTGTCTCTGCCTCTCTGTAACTCTGCCTTTCAAATAATAAATAAATAAATGTTTTAGAAAAAAGAAAGAAGGAAGGGGCAGCTGTTTCTAGTAGTATGAGGAGAGGTAAGGCCTAAAACCTGACCATCCTACCCAGCACAGCATACAGCTCCACAGATCTATTCATTTTTCATTTTGTTAAATAAATGCTTAGTAAACATAAGCGGCTGTGCCAGGCTCAGTGCAAGGATAAAAACCTTTAGTAAGTAGTGCATAGATGTTTGTTGAGTGAATGAGTGGCTTATTAAATTGATCGAGGATGATAAGATGGTATAAAACATAGGAGGAGGTGCATCATTTGGAATGCTAATGTTCCCCCAGCTTTCTATGTCTGTCAGTATGTGAACAATTTCACTGAAAGATCATTTTGGTTTTAATTAATCCAGGCCAGAAGACGGTGCTTTTGTAGGTAAAGGACTTGTTAGTAGAGCACCAGCAGTAATCAGACCTCTGACTTTAAAGGTCTTCCTGCCTCAGATCTCTCACTCTCTGTAATTCCTCATGACCGTTCTGCCACGTCTTTCATTTAGTTTAACACTGAGCCTATGATTTTTTAAAAAGTACTCATCTAATAGCACTTGCAGAAATTATTTATATCATTGAATGAAGCCTAATATATGAAGCCTAGTAAGATAGTCCACTAAAATCTTTTCCTTGTGGAAGAAGGTATGCACTGTGAATACAGAAATGATACTAACACTCTTCGTTTCTTAGCCACAGTACATTAGTTCCTGTCTGGGGAGCATGAGACAGTGTCTACAAGGCTCTCCAATACCTGTTATGCCTTTGTTCCACTGTCTGAGGACATTTTGCTGTCAAGGATGAGTCATTTGATCATTTTATGCCAATAATAGTGTAATGTTTGAGGGTAAATTATTTTAGATTAATTAAAACTCAGCTTTGGGGTTGGTGCTATGGCACTGCAGGTTAAACTGTCACCTGCAACCTCAGCATCTCATATAGGAGCCCCAGTTAGAGTCCAATCCACCTCCCTGCTAATGCAGTGGAAGAGTGGCCCAAGTGCATGGGCCCCTGCCTCCTGGCTTCCGTCTGGCCCAGCCGCAGTCATTGTGGCCTTCTGGGGAGTGAACCAGCAGATGGAAGTTCTCTTTCTAGCTCTCCCTCTCTATCACTCTGCCTTTCAATTAAGTAAATAAATCTTAAAAAAAAAAAAAACCTCAATTTAAAAAGTGTCAGTTTAACCATTTTGTTAACAGAATGTGAAAGTAAAAAGTAGAAGGCCGGCACCGCGGCTCAATAGGCTAATCCTCCGCCTAGCGGCGCCGGCACACCGGGTTCTAGTCCCGGTCGGGGCGCTGGATTCTCTCCCGGTTGCCCCTCTTCCAGGCCAGCTCTCTGCTGTGGCCAGGGAGTGCAGTGGAGGATGGCCCAAGTGCTTGGGCCCTGCACCCATGGGAGACCAGGATATGTACCTGGCTCCTGCCTTCGGATCAGCGCGGTGCGCCGGCCGCAGCGCGCCAGCCGTCGCGGCCATTGGAGGGTGAACCAACGGCAAAAGGAAGACTTTTCTCTCTGTCTCTCTCTCTCACTATCCACTCTGCCTGTCAAAAAAAAAAAAAAAAGTAAGAAATACATCTCTAGGACTGAGTGCTAAGAGTATCATGTAAGTGAGGAGTGTATAGAAAATGAAGCATTTCGTTTCCTCAAAGACGTGTACAAGTATACGAGATGCATATAATATCAGCCATCTCCTCCATTCACAGAACAAGAATAATAATAGTAACTCCACATGTTGAATGTCTTCTGTGGGCTGCATGCTGTGCCAGAGACTTCATCAACATTGATCTAATTCAGATACTTCAGACCAAGGGCATCCAACACTACACACATGCACATAGGAAAAACTGAGAAAATATATATGCAACAAGTAATAAATGAGGGCTAGCATTAATAATTTAGAGATCTTCAAATATAATAAAGAGGAAATAATAGAAAAATACATGAGAGATATCAATAATTAATAGGAAAAGATACAAAGGCTAATATTCATATGAAAAGATGCTCAAACTCATTTATAATTAAAATATACAAATAAAACAAGATACAGTTTTTCTTGTAAACTGGCAAAAATTGAACTGAGAGATTATACCAATATTGGTGAAATTAGGGGAAATGGACAAGCTCTTTGTGATAGTATTTGTAGAGTAGCAAAATTCATAACTGATAACCAAAATTAATAACATAATTTATTAATCATAGGTAGTGTGAATGTTTTTAAATAAGAATGCAACATCATCTGTAGTTAAAAATCTTGAAAATGGGTTAAATGTGGCATCAAGGTCACATTATAAAACTATTAAAAATTGAGGAATATCTGTTACTAGTTTGGGGAAATATCCATGATATATTTTTAAGTGTAAAAGTCAATTTAGAAAATACAATTTGTATTTTAAATAACAATGTACTTCACATCTATAATGTGTAAACGATACATACATGTGTGTAGATATCAGATATAGGTAAATAGATGGTGACATATTTTACTAGCTTCCTATTAGCTGCTCTGACAATCATATTTAATGGCATAAAACAACACAAAGTGTTTTATAGCTCTAGAGGTTGAAAATAAGCATTGGTTTTCACTGGGTTAGAATCAAGACATCAGCAGGGCTGCATTCCTTCTAGAGGGTCTTGGAGAGAATCTGCTTCTTTGACGTTTTCAGCTTGTAGGGGTGCTTGTACCTCGTAGCTTGTGGCTCCATTCCATCTTGAAAGCAAGCAGTGCCAAGCTTAGTCTTAAGCTGCATTGCTGTTTCTTCTTCTTTCATTTATAGGGACCCTTGTGATTGTACTGAGCTTATATAGAGACCCAGGACAATCTCCCCGTCTCAACATCAGATGGTTAGCAAACTTAATTCTACCTTCAGCCCTAATTCCAGTTTGCTGTGTAATATAACATATTTATAAGTTCTAGAGATCAGGATGTGGGCTTTTTTTTTTTTTTTTTTTTTTTTTTGACAGGCAGAGTGGACAGTGAGAGAGAGAGACAGAGAGAAAGGTCTTCCTTTGCCGTTGGTTCACCCTCCAATGGTCGCCACGGCTGACGCGCTGCGGCCGGTGCACCACGCTGATCCAAAGACAGGAGCCAGGTGCTTCTCCTGGTCTCCCATGGGGTGCAGGGCCCAAGCACTTGGGCCATCCTCCACTGCACTCCCTGGCCACAGCAGAGTGCTGGCCTGGAAGAGGGGCAACTGGGACAGAATCCGGTGCCCTGACCGGGACTAGAACCGGGACTAGAACCCGGTGTGCCGGCGCCGCAAGGCGGAGGATTAGCCTAGTGGGCCACGGTGCCGGCCAGGATGTGGGCATCTTGATGGGAGCATTATTCTGCTATCATATATGTGTACCATATCTATATATTTATAGTTATCAAGAAAGCCTGAAAGTATATATACTGAACCATGATTTCCTCTAAGAGACTGCACTTGAATGTAGCTTTAAAATTAAATATAATGTATTTGTTAACTATTAATAATTATTTATCATGAAATTAATGTAATTTTATAATTAAATTAAACGTGTCTCTTACTGATGGTTTATCCACTGAGGAATAATATTAAAAGAATTAAAAACAAACTTTTCCTTGTTTTGACATGTGACACTCAAGAAAGAAATAGATAAATCTGCAATCACAGTTGAGGATTTAACACCTGCTCTCACTAATTGATAGAACAAATAGATTAAAAAAAAAAAACAATAAGGAAATATATTGCTTGGATAACACTCAACTAGCTTGACCTAGTTAAAAGTTATGGAACTCTCTGCCCAGGTTCATCAGAATACATATTATTTTCAAGTGTACATAGAATATTCAGCAAAATAGAGCATATAATAGCACATAAAACAAATTCATTAAGTATCGAAGAATTGAAACAATACATAAAACGTTTTGTAATCACAATAGTATTAAATTAGAAATCAACAACAATAAAATATTTAGGGAATCCTGCAAGTATTTAAAAGTTAAGTAATACTAAATCACAAAAAAAGGAAATAATTTTAACTGGGTGATAATGATAGCACAACATATTTTTTTTTACTTTTATTTAATGAATATAAATTTCCAAAGTACGGCTTATGGATTACAATGGCTTCCCCCCCATAACGTCCCTCCCACCCGCAACCCTCCCCTTTCCCACTCCCTCTCCCCTTCCATTCACATCAAGATTCACAACATATTAAAATTTGAGGAGAACAGTGAAAGCAGTGTTTAGAGAAGAACGTATAGCTTTAAATGCTTATATTAGAAAAGAAGAAAGGAACAAAATTAAATTCCTAACTTAAAGAGTTCAAAAAGATAAAGAACAAATTAAAATAGGAAGAAATAAAATAATATACATTGGAATGGGAACCAATTAAAAGAAAAAGATCAACATAGTCAAAAGTTGATCTTTTGAAAAAAGTTAATAAAATTGCTACATCCCTAACAAGTTTGATCAAGAAAAAAGAAAACACAAATCGCCAATATCTGGAATGAAACAATGGACTCTACCATAGATTCCACGGGCATTCTAAGAATGTCAGTATCACAGATATCTTTACGCCAGTCAGTTGGCAGCTGAATAAAAACCAACCTGCTTCCTTAGCACAGTAGGCAGCACATCAATCTTATAAATAAAAATCAAAACATTTCTTAAAGTACCCAAGGTTGATGTAATAAAACATCTAAATAGCTGTCGCTCCCCCTCTTTGTGGAGGAATGACACAGGACCCTGCGCTGTTCTTTTGTCTGCTCGGCCCTTCCCGGGTTTGCTGCTGGTTCTTCCCGGGTTGGCTGCCGACCCTTCCACCTCCGTGGAAGGGCGACTCCCCCTGCCACTTTCCCCACTTCCGCGGGGGAGCGGCACACCGCTGGCCGGCTCTCTCGGGGGGCTGCTCAGATGTTATCCGGATGTTCCCCTTAGATGTTCCTGGTGCATGGTGTCTCTCTCCTCCTTTATAGTCCTCTTCCACCAATCCCAACTCTGCTACCCACACACCGAGTATGCTGCTCTCCTCCAATCAGGAGCAGGATCAGCTCCTGCAGGTTACTGGTCGAACTGGAGGCAGCTGTGTTAAAGTTGTTTCCTCCTCTCCCAGCGCCATATTGTGGGAGAGCAGATGCATAGAATAAGTCTTAATTCCAGTAACTTAGTCTAGTCCGAGTTGCTCCCCACAAATAGCCACCTATTAAAGAATTATAATTAGGAACTTTCCTACACAGAAAACTAGTCTCAGGTAGCTTCATTAGTGAATTCTACCACACACTGAAGGAAGACATAAAGCCAATAATACACAAACTCTCAGATAAAATATAATAGGAGGGAACAGTGCTCAACTTGTTTTATAAGGTGAGAATAACCCTGATACCTAACAAAGATTGTACCAGGAAAGTACAGATTTTTTGCCTATTAAAAAATAACTTGTCCAAATCTTTTGCCTATTAAAATCATATTCAATTTAAATGATAATTTATAGGATTGCTGTTTTATTTCTGGAAGTCTATAGTACCTACAAGAGCTAGGAATGTTTGGTTCTTCATTTTTAAAATAACTTTTGAGAAACAAATTTTAAATTTTGGTGAAAACAATTTATCAGTGTCCTTTTTTGGTTAGTATTTTCTGTGTATTGTCCAAAAATTCCATTTACCCAAAAGCTGCTAAGCTGTTCTGTGATTTCTTTTTTAAAGGTCTTAAATTCTGGATTTTACAGTTAGGTTTATAATCCACCTCAGATAAACTTTCGTGTGTGTGGTAATAATAGGATTTAGGTCCATTATTCTTTTTCATATGGAAATCCAGGTTTTTTTGTTTTTTTTTTTTTTTAGCAATATTTAAAAAGACTTATTAGCCAGTGCTGCAGCTCACTTGGCTAATCCTCTGCCTGCAGCACCAGTACTCCAGGTTCTAGTCCCAGTTGGGGCACTGGATTCTGTCCTGGTTTGTTGTTCCTCTTCCAGTCCAGCTCTCTGTTGTGGCCTGGGAAGGCACTGGAGGATGGCCCAAGTGCTTGGGCCCTTAACCCGCATGGGAGACCAGGAGGAAGCACCTGGCTCCTGGCTTCAGATCAGCGCAGCGCGCCTGCTGTAACAGCCATTTGGGGGGTGAACCAACGGAAAAGGAAGACCTTTCTCTCTGTCTGTCTGTCTCTCTCTCTCTCTCTCTCACTGTCTAACTCTGCCTGTCAAAAAAAAAAAAAAAAAAGACATATCCCCATTGGATCGCTTGGCTGCCTTAGTCAAAAAATCAATTGATCATGTATGAGTAAGTCTATTTCCAGCCTATATTTTGTGCTATTGATATATATGTCTCTCTCTCTCTCTCTCTTTTTTTTTTTTTTTTGACAGGCAGAGTGGACAGTGAGAGAGAGAGACAGAGAGAAAGGTCTTCCTTCTCCATTGGTTCACCCTCCAATGGCCGCTGTGGCCAGTGGGCTGCGGCCGGCACACCATGCTGCATCTGCATGGGAGACCAGAAGAAGCACCTGGCTCCTGGCTTCAGATCTTTATGTCAATACCAAACTGTCCTGATTATAGTAGCTTTAGGTAGCAAGTCTTAAAACCAGACAGTACAATCCCCCAACTCTACTTCTTTATCAAAATTGCTTTGAGTCCTCTATATCCTTTGTATTTCCATCTGAATTTTAAAAACCAATATGGGGGCTGGTGCTGTGGTGTAGCAGGTAAAGCTGTTGTGAGATATTTGGAGGATATTTTCCAAAGTATTTTATATTAAAATTAATTTTATTATAATTTTTCATTGCTAGTATTAGACATACAGTTCCTTTTTGATATTATCTGTGTATCTTGTGATCGCTAAGTTCACTTGTTAGTTCTATGGGATTCCTTAGGATTTCTCACATACTCACTGATGTCATCTGAAAATGATGACAGTTTGACAACTTCTTTTCCAATATAGATGTCTTTTTTTTGTTTTTTTTTTTTTTTAAGATTTATTTATTTATTTATTTGAGAGAGAGAGTTACAAAGAGAGGTCCTCCATCCACTGGTTCACTCTCCAAATGGCTGCAACGGCCAGAGCTGTGCTGATCTGAAGCCAGGAGCCAGGAGCTGCTTCTGGGGCTGTCACATGGGTTCATAGCTCCAAGTACTTGAGCCATCCTCTGGTACTTTCCCAGGCCATAGCAGAGAACTGGATTGGAAGTAGTGTAGCAGGGACTAGAGCCAGCACCCACATGGGATGCCAGCACCACCAGCAAGGCTAAGCCCACTATGCCACAGTCAGGCCCCAGCCCATATAGGTGTCTTTTGTTTCTTCTTTGTGTCTTAATGTACCAGCAAGAATTTCTAGTACACTGTTGAATACAAATGATGGCAGCAAAAATCCTTGTCCTATTTCCCACCTAGGGGAAAGGGATTTACTGTTTCACCATTCAATATATTAACAGTAGTTTCTTTTGTAATACCCTTTATCAAACTGAGGAAACTTGTCTACTCCTACTTTGCTAAATGTTAACATTTTAATGGTGTGTATACTTACATGTTTTATTCCATCTTCAAGCAACTACATCTAAATTTTTAACAATAGAACAAATCAAACAGGCAAACAAAAACTGAGGCCAAAATTTTAAAGCTCCCTGAGTAATTCTAATATTCAGCTGAGGCTGAGAAGTATTGTTAATGGCTCTGATAGGAATGAGGAAAACATTTTTCAGTTGGTCATTCTGGAGCTGTGGGCTCATCTGCAGATTATACTGTTTATTTCAAAATTGGATCTCCCAGTATTCATGGCAGAAAACAACCCTGGTTCAACTCCAGGTTCTTTCCAAAGCCAAATTTGTTAAAAGTGAGTAAATGATAGATACAGGCAGAGCAGCCTTTCAGAGTAGTCTTGTGAATGCTATAATCTGAATTTATAGATGATGGGCTAGTTTATTTGGTAGAGAAGATTTTAGGGTGGGGATATCCAAGCCCTTGGGAGCCCATCCCCGGTTAACAGTGTGCCTTGGATGCCAAACAGGGAGGTTTAGGATTTAATGTTTGCCTCACTGAGTTTTGGGTGTGCTTTGAGCTGATTATTCTTCTTTCCCCCTTTTGGAATGGAAATAAATAACCTGTGCCTCTCCCACTTGTTTTGATTGTTTAGAGGCTCACAGCTGGAAGAGTTTGCTTTGAGTCTTAGATGAGACTTTGAACTTTTAAATTAATGTGAGATTGGGTTAGGATTTTGGAACTATTGGGGTTGGAATGACTGTGTGTTGTATGTGAAAAGGATATGAGTGTTAGGAAGGAGGCAACGAAAGAGTCCTCTGGTTTGGATATTTGTCTCCTAGAACTCAGGAGTTCAGTCCCCAAAGTCTTATGTTAATGCTGCTAAAAGGGTGGAAATGTAATCCAATCATGATAATTAGAAGTAGGCTCTTTGGGAAGTGATTAGATTGGATAGGGTCATTGGAGTGGAGCCCCTATGTTTTGAAAGGATACAGACAGATACACATATAGACTTGCACTCCCTGTCTGTTGCCATGTGATACACACCCTACCAGCAAGAATGTCTTCACCAGAGGCTAAACCAATGGGGAATGTGCAGTCTTGAACATGAACTTCCAGAATTGTGAGCCAAAATAAACCACTTTTCTTTATAGAGTTAGACTGCCTCAAGTATTTTGTTTTAGTAAAGAAAAGTTGGCTAACATATTATTAAGACAGCTCAAGCAAGGATGAGGTACCATCCCACTTGGCTTTCACTGGACTGACTCTGATTTTTAATATAGTACATGTGAGCCTATAGGGTGATGAGAAACCTGGTAAACCTTGACCATAATCTCCTTCGATATTACAATCTTTGTTACTGTTTCTGTCATTCTTTCACCTCTACTATCGGCTGCAGGCTATGAGCCTAGTTCAAATAAATTCCTTAGTTCATTTCCTGCCTAGTATCAGTCTAGGAAAACTGATTCATTCACTCAGACTCAACATCAGAAACTGTTTAATCTAGTGATCTATATATCAGTTTCAAGTCACTACAGTACAGCTATGATTGTGACATAAAGGCCTAATTTATTGCTGGGTTATTTTCCACACTTTTGGATTGTTGTCGCTCCCCGTCTTCGTGGAGGAACGACACAGGACCCTGCGCTGTTCTTTCGTCTGCTCGGCCCTCCCCGGGTTTGCTGCTGGTTCTTCCCGGGTTGGCTACTATCCCTTCCACCTCCGTGGAAGGGCAGTTCCCCCTAGCCACATTCCCCACTTCCACAGGGGAGCGGCACACCGCCGGCCGGCTCTTCTCGGGGGCTGCACAGGTGTTCCTTCAGCTAGATGTTCCCCTTAGATGTTCCTGGTACATGCCGTCTCTCTCCTCCTTTATAGTCCTCCTCCGCCAATCCCAACTCGGCTGCCCACACGCCGAGTACGCTGCTCTCCTCCAATCAGGAGCAAGTCCTACAGTTTATTAGTTGAACTGGAGGCAGCTGTGCGGAAGCTGTTTACTTCTCTCCCAGCGCCATATTGTGGGAGAGCAGATGCATAGAATAAGTCTTAATTCCAGTAACTCAGTCCAGTCCGGATTGCTCCCCACAGATTGTACTCCTGTAGGCTATTGTGGAAACTGGGGAGGTATGGGTTTTATTGATGCAGCTCAGGGTTTTTTTTTTTTTTTTTCTGGTTTTTTTTTTGGGGGGGGGGGGTTCTTATTGTTTTTCTATAAATCTCTAGTGCTTAGTTCTTTTACCTCTTCCTGTTCCCTGTGTATTCCACCAGTCAGTCCCTCCCCTATGTTCATCTGACATTGAACAAGGCTGAGGTTTTGTTTTGTTTTGTTTTGTTTTTGCCATTGAAGTCTTATTTATTCAAGCACCCTTTTCCTTCTATCTACCCAGCTTAACTATTTACATTAAACTATGTCTTTTCTCTGCCCACAAGTCCAAAACATACATATACTTGCAGAAAAGAAAGAAAGCATCTTGGAATCAATGTAAATTATATGGACATAATTGTAGACATAATTCTAGAACTCTTTTACTCTGAAACAGAATCAAGAGCTTCCTCTATTTGGCCCTATTTTGTGGATAACATTGTCCTTTAAGAATGAGCATTTGCTGTCTCAGCACTGTCTGATTTCTTAATGTGAAGCAGAAGAAATTGTGGTCTGTGTTTGTAATCTTCTGGCACAATTTCAGAATTCAGTACCTGTTTGATATTCCAGGAAGCATCTCTGTGCTGGTGAATTTAATATCATGGAGCAACATTTTTATAGTGGGCTCTAAAATAATTCAGCAGTAGTTCACCTTTATTGAACAAAAGTATGGTATAAAAACCAAGTAGTGTAAGCAACAAGTATGAGGCTTAGGTTCCTATTGGATGAGTCACCAGTAGCCTCCCAAATGTTCCTGTGGTTTTAGGTTTGGGACCTTTTGAAGGGATTGAGTGTAGTCCACTGGGGTTGCACCGCTACTGTGAAGTCTTCCTATTTTCATTAACTTAATTGGTTTTCAGCTTTTCCCCTTATAACAGGAAATACACTTTTTACCTTTCAAGTAAGTTGGTTTAATAGCTAAACTCAAATGGAATTGTACTGGTTTCTGTGTATAAGCAACAGTTCTTTGGTTTATATTTTAGGAAATCTGTTGAGAACTTACTGAGTTCATTTATCAATGTACTGTATTTAGATTCTTGATGGTATGAATCACTCCTCTCCCAAGATACTTTTCTAATCTGCCCCCATGCCCACTTTTCCTCTCTTCACCATTTCTTGCTGTGTCAGCTATGGTGCTAATCAATGCAACAGACCAGGTGAGAAATGTTCACAGCTGACTGACTCTCAAGAACTGTAACAGATATAGGTCAGTCATGGCCGTTTCTGAGGGCTGATGCTGATGTCTCTCTGCCCTCAGTTGGGGCTGGCCCAAGATGAAGCCAGGAGCCAGGAACTCAATCCATGCCTCCCACGTGGGTGGCAGGAATCCAACTACTTGAGCCATCACCTGCTGCCTCCCAGGGTCTGAACCAGTAGGAAACTGGAATCAGAATCAGAGATTAGATCCAGAGATTGAACACAGTTACTCTGATACGGGACGTGAACATCTCAACCAGTGTCTTAACTGCTAGGCCATACATTAGTCTCCATCCCGCAATTTAAAACCATACATCTGGGGCAGACATTTGGCCTAGCAGTTAAGCTGCCAGTCAAACTGGTGATTAGAATGCCACCTCCTACACCAGAGCATTTGGGTTTGATACTCACCTCTGCCTCCTGATTCCTGCCTCCCACCAGGGCAGGCCCTGGGAGGCAGTAGTGATGATGCAAGCTGCTGGGTCTCCCCCACCCATGTGGAGACCTTGATTTTTCCCTACCTCTCGGCTTTGGCCCTGGTCCACTCCTGCCCAGTGTGGGCATTTGAGGAGTGAACCAGTAGAGGATAGCATTCTCTCCCCCCACTCCCCACCTTCCCTCTCCCTCCCTCTGTCTCAAATGAATGAAATATTTAATGTAACAATAAAAAGATTATTTTATCTTAGAAATAAAAGTCCTACATACTCTGATGAACTGAAGATGAAAGAAATTCAGAATAACTGGTAGCCATCTCCAGTCTTTTGGAGTTTTGTCTTTTGGAGGTCAGCTGTGGTCCACAGAACATGCCTTAGCACCTCTGCAAAACGTAAATGGATGAAATGGGTCTTGGTGTTCGCCATCTCTTATTCCCTTAAAAAGGCTCCCTTTGCTCTCCTAAACAGGCTTCCATCCTACCCATCTCCTATAGAAGATTCTTTCACACCATCTAATCTGACAAATATGAAGATACTTCTAGGGCAATGAGGGAGGATATTTGATATGACTAATCCAGAAAACTGGATACATAACCTAGATTGATTGTCTACCGTGCACACTGGATCAACCTATAGGCAATGTACGTGTGGAACAGGTATCCCAGCTGAACTGTGTTGGTATAAAGTGCTGAGTAAGACACTTACATCAAGTTCATGAGAATATAGTCATGAACATTATAATATTGCAAGGTCTTCAGACTAATGGCAGATGCATTCAGCAGCATTTCCTGAGTCAGTGTGCATACTTTATCCTTAAATTAGTGAATACAGGTTTAGAAATTATAGAGCTGAGGCCGGCGCCGCGGCTCACTAGGCTAATCCTCCGCCTAGCGGCGCCAGCACACCAGGTTCTAGTCCCGGTCGGGGCGCCGGATTCTGTCCCGGCTGCCCCTCTTCCAGGCCAGCCCTCTGCTGTGGCCAGGGAGTGCAGTGGAGGATGGCCCAAGTCCTTGGGCCCTGCACCCCATGGGAGACCAGGAAAAGCACCTGGCTCCTGGCTCCTGCCATTGGATCAGCGCGGTGTGCCGGCCGCAGTGCGCCGGCCGTGGCGGCCATTGGAGGGTGAACCAATGGCAAAGGAAGACCTTTCTCTCTGTCTCTCTCTCTCACTGTCCACTCTGCCTGTCAAAAAAAAAAAAAATTATAGAGCTGGATCCAGATTTGGTTTATCTCCTTGGATTCTGATGCATTTCCTGTGTTCTGCTGACGCTGGGCAATAGCGCTCTGCCAGTGGAGTATAGACAGCATTAGTATTAGAATGAATGCTTCTTTAGTTAGTTATTGTGATGTTTGGTTGGGCGATATCACTGGCTGGGTACTTTACTTGGATTGAATTTTGTCAGGAAGATTTTATTGGAAATATCACATTATGTTTTGCCCTATGTGATCCTTTTTTTAAAAAAAAAAAGATTTTATTTATTTATTTGAGAGGCAGAGTTACAGACAGAGAGAAAGGTCTTCCATCTGCTGGTGACTCCTCAAACGACTGCAATGGCTGGAGGTGGGCCAGTCTGAAGCCAGGAGCCAGGAGCTTCTTTCGGGTCTCCCATGTGGGTGCAGGGGCCCAAGCACTTGGGCCATCTTCTACTGCTTTCCCAGGTTGTAGCAGAGAGCTGGATTGGAAGAAGGGCAGCTGGGACTAGAACCCGCGCCTATATGGGATGCCAGCACCTCAGAAGGAGGATTAGCCTACTTAATGTCCTTGCCATCCACATGGAAGAGCCTAAGGGAGTTCGTGGCTCCTGCCTATTGCAGGCATCTGGAGAATGAGTTAGCAAATGGAAGATCTCTCTTGCTCTTGCTCTCGCTCTTGCACTTGCTCTCCTTCCTTCTCTGAGGTACTCTTTCAAATAAATAAATCTTTTGAGAGAGAGAGAGAGAGAGAGAATATCTCTCTTAACTGTTGAGAATGAAACATAATGAGGGTTTTGATCGGCCTGACTTGGGTCATGTACCCATCCATAAATCCCAGATTTGCGGGTAGGCTGCATAATATGACATCAACTCTGGGATAGCAGATGTAGTGCTAGGCAACTGACATCTCTACTAGTTGGTAAAACATGATGGGAATAACAAAAAATAAGAGATTTACACTATACCAGTAAGAGTTTTTGCAAATACTTGAGATATTGGGAATATATAGCTTCCATTCATGGTGATTGGTGTAGTTCCAGAAAAGCAAAACTCTATGAAAATATCAAACACTTTAATATAGGCATTGCATACGGATCGTCTGTGAAGCTATCGACATGTACTGGGTTTTGTTTTAATTGAACTAACAATTTCCCAGCTTCCTTTAGAGTTCCTTATGAATTCTGACAATATTGGTCTATGTTCCTGCATGGAAACAATTGATTACTTGTTTTTTTTGTTATCATTTATTTGAAAGAGTTACAGAGAGAGAGAAGGAGAAAGAGAGAGAGAGAGAGAGAGAGAGAGAGAGAGAGAGAGATCTTCCATTAGCTGGTCCACTCCCCAAATGGCCACAATAACCAGGGCTGGGCCAGGCCAAAGCCAGGAGCCAGGAACGCCATGCAGGTCTCCCACGTGAGTGGCAGGGTCCCAGGCATTTGGGCCCTCTTCCACTGCTTTCCCAGGAGCATTAGCAGAGAGCTGGAGTGGAAGTGGAATAGCCTGGACTTGAATCAGTGTCCATGTGGGATGCCGCATTGCAAGCCACAACACTGGCCCCAGCCACTTGTTTTATACAGAAACCCTTCCTTTAAATGGAGCACTCACTCTCTTGTTAACCGTAAGCACCATCACTTCCTTTTGTGTCTAACACAGACTGACTTCAATTGCAGTTTGCATTAGTTACTCCTAGAACAGAGAATTGTTTTTCTGTAGCCATGTCCCCACTGAATGTGGAGTAAAGAAGTTTGATTCAGGCACAATGGAAGAGACCATCTTTCTTTGGTGAAGTGAAGAATAGTATTTTATGTGTAGCAAGTAAATAAAAGATGACTGTGTTGAAATAAAACCACATTTTAGAGGCCATTATGAAATAAACCATAATAAGATCTATAACTGGTACGTGGAGAAGGTAAGAGATGAAAAGTGTAAGTGGAGAAAAAAAACTGAATTTTCAGCAAGCAACTGTTTCTGATTATGAATGAAATATCTGATATACTAGAAATGAGGTTATGCATCAAGAGAAAAAAATTGCTCATGCATCAAAAACTTGCAAATGGCAAGTATAAAAAGCATCATAGAAAGCAGTAGAAATTATGTACATCTCACACCGAGACAGCATTTGTAAATTTAAGTCTTACTGGAAATACTATTGACCAGTGTATTGAAGTAATGTCTGAGCACTACAGAAAAGTTGTATGAAAACAGTTAAATTGTTTGCAGTAGTTCTACTACAGATGGTGGGAGCACATATGTAACTAATAGTATCTAGTTACTGTGATATTGGCACTTTTTTTGTATATCAGATGAGAAACCCTGATTCAAATTCAGCAATTGATTTATCTTTGTCAGTAAGAATGTGTTACAAACTGTAATGCAGTTGATCAGAATCAGTTAATGTGACCCAGTTCCATTAATGAACAAAGTTAATGTGAAAACTTAGACTCAAAAAGGAAAGATTTTGCAAGAGACATAGAATTTAGGTCTCCTGATGACATCATTAGGAATTGCTTGTACCAAAGAATTTAAAGTGTAATATATATTATGGCTACGTAGTGACACTGTAACCACATTAACAAAACTGCATAGTTGAAAATGGCATTCCAAAAAAGGTTCTTTAATTTTAAACTTTATGAAAATAAGCTGTTACTTAAGTTTCCCTTTCTAGTTTGATGTTGACAATATAAACAAAGAGCTACACGTGGAAGATTTTAACCTTCAAAGCAGTGAATAACTGAAAACAAAAAACAATGATGTTGCAGCACCAGAACTGAACACACATCTTTTAGATGACAATCATTGTATAGACTCTGCACACATTACATAGCAGCAATAACTGTAAGCTTTGCTTTTGCTTATCAAACCAGGAAAATCAAATTATTGCCCCAGTCGAAGAACTTCTGGCTTTGGCTTTATGGCTGTTGGTAATACCTTCTGTTGGATTATAATGATAAGTCAAGAGTAATAATTTATGAAATAAAATCTCAATAATGAAATATACTTCTGTTTAAAATATTAAATATTTCTAATGTTGTACATACTGGTTTGTACTGTGTTATATTCTTAAATCATTGTTGAGAAAATGTAATTTTGGTTGTGTTTCTGCCACTTGGCTGGACTGGCACCTCATCTTCTCCACTTGTTTACATGACTTGCTGGCCCTGTTGACATTTGAACCAATGACCTCTTCCTTGACCTAAGCCTCCAGTTGCTGTTTTATCATCCTTTGATAAAAGACCATATTAAAGAAAATAATTTATATGATGTTTACAGAGAATCCAAAAGGCAGGATTTTTTTGAGAGTGTCTGTAGCACTGTGAAGGGGAAAATGTACTCAGACAAGTGAATTCAAGTATATTGTTAATGTGGAGCTAGATATAGCATGTTTTTCCAGATTGACAAAATTAGTCATAAATACCACTCAACAAGCTAAGCTTGGTTAGATCAGATATGACACCAAGCAACAGAAACATATTGATCTGACTTGGGGGGAGACCATGATTACTGGGTACCAAAGTATCTTGCCTTCTCAGACGTGAGTTTTTTTTCCTTATACATTGATTTTTTTGTTTTCCAGTTTTACATTTCAGCTTCTTGTCAGTTTGGGCACCTAAATCAGTTATTAGAGCCTTATCCTCAGTGTCTTGAACTTCAAGCAGTGAACCAGATCTGACTACTTTATAACTCCCTATTCTAAAAATGGGCACATGCTACACATCACTGTTCAATTGGATGTACAAGGCAGCCTTGCCCCATAAGTTAAAAGTATAATTATCATGACTTTTATTTTGAAAGCCTGTAAGAAATAGATAAACTTGGGAGATACTCTGGGAGAATTTTTGGTATTCTTTGAAGTGCAAATCAAAGTTGCTAGTCGGCCAGTGAAGCAGCTCACTTGGCTAATCCTCCGACTGTGGTGCCAGTACTCCGGGTTCTAGTCCCTGTTGGGGCGCCGGTTCTGTCCCGGTTGTTCCTCTTCCAGTCGAGCTCTCTGCTGTGGCCTGGGAGTGCAGCGGAGGATGGCCCAAGTGCTTGGGCCCTGCACCCCATGGGAGACCAGGAGGAAGCACCTGGCTCCTGGCTTCAGATCAGCACAGCGCGCCGGCTATGGCGGCCATTTGGGGTGTGAACCAACGAAAGGAAGACCTTTCTCTCTCTCTCTCTCTAACTCTACCTGTCAAAAAAAAAAAAAAAGTTGCTAGTCGATAATTCCAAGAAAAGGTGTTTCTACTGATGCTGTTATTTTAATCTAACCCATTGACTTTACATGTTGAGCAATTAGTAGATTAGTTGAATGTGAGTTTACTGTTAACAGAGTCACATGAAAGTGCAGTTGGCTGAGCCTACAGGGCTCTTACCCATAGCCTATAGCTGCCAGCATCTTACAAAGTAAACAAAGGCAAGGTGGTGAATTCCCTGATAGACTTTTCCACAATAAATTAATTAGTGTGGGTTTACATTCTTCTCCAAGGCAAACAGGCATTCTCTGACACACATCCACTAATATAACTTATCAGACTAAGTATTTTAATTACATATCATGCCACACAAGACTTTATAACATGTAGCGAGTCTGTCAATATTGAAGTCAATAAAAGTTGAGTGGCTGTGAAATAAGATTCTGAACAGTTAATCTCAAAGCTAAAATAGTATGAAAAGTGAATGGAAATTATAGATATAAGCTTATTCATTGCATTTTTCTACTTTTTATTAAAGTAATTATTTTACTTTATAAAAATTATCAGGATTATACTTTTTAAAAAGTTTACATTTTTAGAAATAGTTTTAAAAACAATATTGGCCTTTTCTAATTGATTAAATTCTCTGACATGTAAGTAAGTTAATTAACAGTGTTTTTTTCCGAGAACTAGTATTGGAAATTAGTAGTATGAAGTAGAGATATGTTTCTGCAAGAAAAATCAATATCTAACTGAGATGTGAGTGGAACAGAAAATCAGACAGTTTTTAAAAGGCCTTACTACAGTGATACACTTAATAAAACTGCAAAGCGTTTTTCAGAGAAGATCCTGAAAGTCATGCTCTTAAACTTCCTACCCCAGTCATGCAGCCTCTCCTTGAACATCGCCAATGATGTTTGATTTATTGCCTTTCTACTTAGTTCCTTTTTTTTTTTAAGTTCAGGAAGATATAACTCAGTTCTTAATTTTACCTTCTATCTGAATTTAGAGTTCTTTATGCATATGCCTTGCAAATTCTCCTAGACTGTAGACTCTCTGAGGCAGAATCAATATTTAAAACTAAAGCCCTGTTTGTAACCAGTGTTTCTCAAATATACTATTGAAGTAATCAATTAATGAGTTCCAGTTTGGGGACCTTTTACTATCTGAAGATTTCTTCCTAAATTGAGTCCTTTATCTTCTGTCAATTAGTCTACTCCTTTCTCAGGTGTCTCCCAACCCAAGGGTGGGACTTATTTTCTAAGGCTCTAAGGTGGAGCATAAAGAAATTTAATTCCTTGTTATTTTCATTAGCCCTTCCATAAGGGGGAAAAAGTGAATCTCAGTTTCTGATTTTATTTTTAAATAACAGTGATATTCATGCCACGGTAAAGTCTCAGATGTGACTGGGCATACACCAGTCCCTTTACTCGCCAAGACAAATTGATCATTTGTTTATTTTAGTTGAAATTAAAGTCTTTCTTCTTTCCTAAAATTGTGTAATGATATCTATCCACTCCAAGAGAGACCCTTCTTTCTTTACAGTGACCCCCTAACTGCGATAAACACTGAGACGGCACAGGTAGCAAGAAATAATGACACATTAGGATAATTTTATGGTTACAGCACAGCATCCTCGTGAGACAGGAGGAAACATTGGTTATTTTCTTTCTTAGAAGAGCTTACTCAAGTCTCTTTGAAAGTGATCCTTAAAATTTAAAGCATAGGCTGTCTTAAAACCACAAAGAACCTTTTATTACAAAGTTCAACTTCCTCACTTTGTAAACAAGAGTCAAGACTCAGAGTATATGATCCTAGGTAATTTCTGGGTAGGATAAGTATCAGAAGTAGAGACCAATACCCTGTGTTTCTATTTATCTCTATCTCTAGAGAGCCTTTTTCATACTACTCTCTTTGATGTCAAATTGGTTTGTCTTTTCTACAGCATGCCCTGTCATGTAAAATTTAAATATAAAATCTGCCAGAGGAAAGTAAGTGCTCTTATTAAAATATTTTGTGATTTATCATATAGAGAGTTTAAAGATATGTATTTAATACACCCAAAATAGAACAATCTCATTCTGTGTATAACAGTTGAATTACTGACACTGTGAAAAGAGAAAGCCCATTTGTCTCCAAAATACCCCAAGTAATCTTTGTCTCAGGAAGTTTAAATTCAGAGTGGGCATTGGTTCAGCAGCTAACACGGTGCTTGGGATGGCTGGATCCTGTACTGGAGTACCCAAGTTTGAGTCCTGGCCCCACTTCTGATCCCATCTTCCTGCTAATGTACATTTTGAGAGGCAGCAGGTGATGATTCAAGTGCTTGGGTCGCTGCCATCCATGTGGGAAACCTAAATTAAATTCTGGACTTCTAGTTTAGCCTGGCCCAGCACTGACTGCTGTGGGCTTCTGGGGAGTGAACCAGCAGTTGGAAAATCTTTGTCTTTTAAATAAAATGAAAATTGATAATAAAAATTTTAATTCATCAAAACTAAACCTTTCTGGAAATATGGAAGCTTAAAAGAATACTATGAAAGTAGTTGAAAGTTAATTTCAGGGAGGTGGTCAGATGGGACAGTCCAACTTGAGTCTGATTATAATGTAGTAGTGTCAGAGTTAGAGCGATGTGTACTGTGTAG
Organism: Oryctolagus cuniculus; assembly: GCF_964237555.1. NCBI lineage: Eukaryota > Metazoa > Chordata > Mammalia > Lagomorpha > Leporidae > Oryctolagus > Oryctolagus cuniculus. The sequence goes on along the minus strand of NC_091446.1, from coordinate 13,903,480 downwards.
AGGAGCACAGAGTATATAATAACTGCTGAGTCAGAGAGTGGGGATGGCTTCACAGTGTAGGTAACACGTAGGCTGCATCTGACTCAGTGCAGGAGGAGGTGCAGGGAATCGTGAGCACAACCAGCTGATTTTCCGGGTTCTTAGGGGTTCAGTTTGAAGGATGTATAAAGTGGGAAACAGTGGGAAAGCGCATGGAGGCCTGTTGTGAAAGCCGTACATGAATGCTGATGAGATCTGTTTTACAAAAACCTGTGCGTGCGTGCGCATGCACACACCCACACACACTCGGCCTTCAAGCTTACAATTTAGTAATGGGAATGAGCAAATAAGCAATCTAAGATTTTCTTAAGTTAGAAAAGAATTAATAATACAAAATCCAGTATTCAGAAGCTGAAGAAATCTCATATGTTAGAGGGAAATCAGAAAAAATATTCATGGGCACTGCATTGAACAGATTCCTGAACTATGAGGAAGATTCAGGAATCCTGTATAGAGAAGTGGAAATGGATCATGAAGGTAGAAGAAGCAGAATGAGCAAGCAGCTCAAAAGGTCGACAGGTGCAACACGTGAAGGAACAGGCCTCTGAGCAAGATGGAGGAGCGGGCAGAGGAGTTCTTGGTCTAAGTGACATACGGTAGTTGGAGCTTCATTCGGTAGGGACATTTGAGGAGACTGCGGTCAGAGATGTGGCTCAGATGTTTTTTCTGTAAGTAAGGCCTAGAATGCATGGCTGGGGAGACAGAAGCCTGGGGTGGCAGCGATGTTCCACACCAGAGATGAAGTTCCCATTGAGGATTGTGACAGTGAGTGTGACAGGAGGAACTGAATGAGGGAGAGAGCATCAAGGGAGAACCAAAAAGGCCCACACAACTCACTAATTGTGGGAGGCAGGGACTGTGGGCGTATCAGTGCTGAGGTGGACACTGAGAGCTTGCAACTCAAAGAATAGCAGTTCCAGTAACAGGAACCGATAAGGCATGAGGAAGAGCCCTTTGGAGAGAAGAGTTTCTTGGGCTTATATGCAAGATAAAACACCCAGTTAGAAAGGTCACAAGACAGTTGGCAATGCTGGGCTGCAGATTTTGAAAAGAGGATGGGTTTTGTGACAGATTTTTAAAGCTATTGTTAACTCCTCTGCGTGACATTTTTCAGGCGGAACAGCATTTATGGATTCACCAGCATCTGATCAGAGTTGAATACAATTGTTCAAGTGTAATGAGCCTTCATTTCTCAGAATGATAATCTGTCTAGAGCAAGAATGTCCTTGGGTGATGTAAAATCAATGAAATCTAATGCTATTTTTTTCATTTAACAAACATTTGTATGATAGATCTATTTATTGCTAAGTGCTCGGGGACCAGAAATGAACAAAAACCAGTCCTTGTCCAGAACAGTTCAGTCTATGGGAGGAGATGAATAGGTCAGTGCCTAACCATTCTGTGACATGCGAAGTGCTATAGCAGTTTCATTAAAAGTGCTGTGAAAGCTTGCAAGAGAAGATAAAATTTAAGTTAAATACCTACTGAGGTGCAAACTCCATCCTTGTTGCTTGGGATACAGATATGGATAAAGTACAGTCTCTCAGAGCAGCTATGAATAATATATTATTCATACTCATCCTACAGTATTGTTGAAAACATTGATTCTTGATGTTCCACTTGGAAAAAACAACCAGTTGAAAATGAAGATTTTAGATATCACCTTTTCCATGGCATGAGCCTGCTTGACATACCAGTTCCGTGCTGTGGAATAGTCACTTGTCTAATTATTGTGTGTCTGCACTTTAGTGAGGACAGGCTGTAGGAGTGCCAGAAACTGTTTCAACCAAGTAAAGCACCTGGGACTTGGAACTACTCTTGTTCATTATCACCTCATTGTCTGATTCTTGCATAATGTGACAAGGTTTGTATAACAGGACTGAGTGCCTCATAAATTGTAATATGATTAATGCTATTATAGTGAGAAGCAAAAAAGTTAAGCAAAAGCAAGGAACATTTCCAGCGATTTTCTATGAGCATTTAAAAATTCAGAAACTATCCATGGATTGAATTGCTCATTACATTAAGTTAATGAAATAGTCAAAAAGGCAAGTTGGCATTATATTAAAGCATATAATAAAGCCAATATACAATCCTGCAGAGGTGTGTTTATCTGTCTGTGAACATAAATTAGCCCATACAAGCACTAAGAGAATTGGAAATGCAGCAGGAGTGCAAGTTAACAGTAGAGTACTGACTCAGCACCAGGCACTACTCATACAGTAAGTCATTCAGTCACCTCAATGACCCTATGAGTTAGCAACCATGATTATTTCCATAGTACTGGTGAGGAAAGGAACAGTGAGGCTTTCTAGCCCAAGATCTCATTGTTAATAAATGGCACAGCCAGAATTTGAACTGAGGATTGAGTTCTAGAGTCAATGATTATGACCACTATGTTACATTGCTACACAGGTAAGATGGGCAGATTAGCTGTGTGCATTATTGAACTCAGAAAAGCTGTTTATATTACGTGGATGCTTACACTCAGAAATGTATTATGAAAAACATATTGAGGTTGTCTAATTCTAGTTTAGCCAGAGACATTAGGCAAGAAAAAGAAATCAAAGGGATGCAAATTGAAAAGGAAGAAGTCAAATTATCCCGATTTGCAGATGACATAATTTTATATTGGGGAAACCAAAAGACTCCACTAAGAGTCTATTGGAACTCATAAAAGTAAAGTGTCAGGATGTAAAATTAACAGACAAGGGGCTGGATCTGTGGTGTAGCAGGTAAAGTTGCCACCTGCAGTGCTGGCATCCCATATGGGCACCAGTTCAAGTCCCAGCTGTTCCAGTTCCGATGCATCTCTCTGCTATGACCTGAGAAAGTAGTAGAAGTTGGCCCAAATCCTTGGGACCCTGTACCTGTGTTGGAGATCTGTAAGAAGCTCCTGGCTCCTAGCTTCAGATCAGCACAGCTGGCCATTGCAGCCATTTGGGGAGTGAACCAGTGGATGGAAGACCTCTCTTTCTTTTCTCTCTCTCTCTCTCTCTGTCTCTCTCTGTGTCTCTCTCTTTCTCTCTCTCTCTCTCTCTGTCTCTGTCTCTCTCTCTCTCTCTCTGCCTTTTCCTAACTCTGCCTTTCAAATAAATAAATAAATAAATAAATCTTAAAAAAATTTGACACACAGAAATCAATAGCCTTCGTATATACATACAGTACCATGGCTGGGAAAGAACTTTTAAGATAATCCCACTCAAAAAAGCTACAGAAAAAATTGAATACCTTGGAATACATTTAACCAAGGAGGTGAAAGATATCTATGATGAAAATTACAGAACATTAAAGAAATAAAAAGAAGAGGACACACACACAAATAAATGGAAAAATCTTCCATGTTCATAAATTGGAAGAATTAGTATCATCAAAATGTCTGAAAGCAATTTACAGATTCAATGCAATACCAACCAAAATACCAATGGAATTCTTGTCAGATCTAGAAAAAAGATGCTAAAATTCATTTGGAAGCACAAGATACCCCAAATAGTTAGAGCAATCTTATACAACAAAAAGAAAGCTGGAGGTATCACCATACCAGATTTCAAGACATGTTACAGGGCAGTTATAATCAAAACAAACTAGTGCTAGCACAAAAACAGATGTGTAGACTAATGGAACAGAATAAAAACCCTAGAAATTAATCCATGCATCTGCAATCAACTAATCTTTGACAAAGGAGCTAAAATCAACCCCTGGAGAAAGGGAAGTCTCTTCCACAAATGGTGTTGGGAAAATTGGATCTCCACATGCCGAAGTAGGAAATAAGACCCCTACCTTACACCTTACACAAAATCAACTCTAAATGGATCAAGGATCTAAATCTACGACCTGATACCATCAGATTACTAGAGGAGAACACTGGGAATCTCTGCAAGACATTGGCATAGGCAAAGACTTCCAGAGGCACAGGCAATCAAAGCCAAAATAAACAAATGGGATTACATCAAGCTGAGAAGCTTCTGCACTGCAAAAGAAACACTCAGCAAAGTGAAGAGGCAACTTACTGAATGGGAGAAAATATTTGCAAACTATGAAGCTGATAAAAGATTGATATCCAGAATCTATAAAGAGCTCAAGAAACTCAACAGCAGAAAAGCAAAAAATGAGCAAAGGACTTGAACAGACTTTTTCAAGAGAGTAAATTCACATGAACAACAGACGCATGAAAAAATGCTCAGTATCATTAGCCCACAGGGAAATGCAAACAAAAACCACAATGAGGTTTCACCTCACCCCAGTTAGAATGATTCCCATTCAGAAATCAAAAAACAATAAATGCTGGTAAGGATGTGGGGAGAAAGGCGCCCTAATCCAGTGTTGGTGGGAATGTAAACTAGTACAGCCATTGTGGAAGACAGTATGGAGATTTCTCAGAAAGCTGAAAATAGATGTACCAAAGACCTAGCCATTCCAATCCTGGGAATTTACCCACAGTAAATAAAATTAGTATATGAAAGAGTTATCCATACTCCATGTTTATTGCAGCTCAATTCACAATAGCTAAGATATGGATTCAGCCCAGATGTCCAACTGATGACTGGATAAAGAAATTATGGTATATATACAATATGGAATTAATACCGAGACATAAAAAAAAGAATGAAATTCTGTCTTTCACAACAACATGAATGCAACTAGAAACCCTTATACTTAGCAAAATAAGTCAGTCCTCAAAAGACAAATATGATATGTTTTCCCTGATCTGTGGTAACTAATAGAGTACCAAAAATGTAATGTATAGGAGTAAGATTGACATTTTTGAGTTTCAGTGATTGTTTACAGCCCTGAACAGTGTTTTTTGTTTGTTTGTTTGTATTTCTTCTTAATATTGGTTGAACTCTTTACTTAGTGTAGGGTTAATCTTATGAGTATAAAGTAAACTAAAAGTACATCATTGTAAAAATTGAGAGAGGGATTAGAAGAAGAAAGGGAAAAAAGGGTGGGAGCATAGGCAGGAGGTAGGGTAGGGTAGAAAGTATCATTATGTTCCTAAGTCTTTATACATGAAATTTATATATCTTAAATAAAACTAAAGAAGTTTTCATCACCAATCATAAGATGTGAGGCACATCCCAATAATTTGATGTACTTTGCAGTCCTTGGGAATGGAAGGTGGTGAGAGGTATATGTTCTTTTGGACCTAGAGTTTAAATATTGAATGATGTTGTTTTGAAAAACAAACAAACCAACCACTTAGTATTTTATAGTGCAGTGCCTTTATACATAATGATATTCATGAAGATTTTATGTGATTTTTAAATCAAATTAGATGCTTGCAACTTGGATTGCTGCACTCCTTTTCTTTGGCATATCAAGAGGTAAGACTCATCATTTAAAATTATGAGCATATTCACATCAAAAATATAATTGACATTGATTTTTAAAAGAAATTACTATTACTAGTTTCATTCTAAAGAAGTATCCTGTATTTATGAATATATTTGAAATATTATTTCTATTTTTGTTTCTATTTATTATAAAATTATGTAATGTAAAGACATCCTTTTCCAAATACTGAGTGAATCTGGTGAGCATATCCAAAGCATCTATTTACAATGATATAAAAGTTTCTAGATAGTCTTGTTTTGGGCTCCCAGATAGACCACTTACTAGGCATATGGCTTTGGGCATAACTTCTCTATTAAAATCTCAATTTATTCACTTCTATGATGGGTATGTAGCAACAGATGAGAAAACAGATACAAATTTCTCATTTCAATATGATTCGATAGATGTTCAATAAATACTTGGATCAATAAATTATTAAATTTGATTGGTACATACATGTTGTTTTTTCCCATATGGTTCATGTTTTTTGAAATATATTGGTCTGTAGACATTTCTTATATATAACTATATTGACCTGTGTTCCTTCCACTATGGACTCCTTATTCATTACTAAATATTAATTACTGGCTTTATCTGTTCTTACTACTAGGATTCAGTATTGTACTTATAAGTATAATAATTAGTTAATTGATGTGTTAGCCAAAATAGACTATAAGAATTCTAGTGCTGAAAGAAATCATGTAGGCAGACACACACCTTTCTTTTAAAGTGCCATATAAATGTCTGAGATAGTTTGGTCCTTAGAAGACATCATTGAGTCTTATCTTCAGTTCAGTCACTGGTTTGAGTATCTAATCTGCTTCTATTTGGTCCTGTTTATACTGTTTGGTAGTTGCTTAACTCTAAACAAGTACTTAACCTTTCTAAGCCAAAGTTTCTTTATCTGTAAAGCCAATACAATAATAAAAGTAACCTCATGTGGTTGAGCACACTGCATTAGATAATTCATGTAAAATGCTAAGCATGGAATCTAGGACATAATAATTAGGAGGAATCAATAAACGGTAACTGTTTTCACAGGTAAAGAAACCAAGTACAGGTAAATGGTGCGAAGTTGTGGCACTAGCTGGTGGCAGCCAACCTCTAGCGTTCAGTTCTGTATTTTCAGTCCATGAACCCCAGCTCTTTTTTATGGACTAAAAAAATAAAAGAGATAAGACAATCATATGTTCTGGGAACCATGCTCTATTTTACAGGATTTTCCTGGTCCAGGGTTGAATGCTGGAAGCAGTTAGAGTGGGGAGGCAGAATAATAAAATGGGCAAAGTCTGTCCTTGTCTTCTATGATGTGGCTTTAAAGCCATGAACAGAGATGAGATCACCCAGGGAATGACTTCAGGTAGAGAGGAAAGTCCAGGTCACTCCCTCACTACGAAATCAGGAAGATGGGGGTGTGGAGGCTAGCAAAGAAAACTACCCAGAAACACTCGTGGAGGTTGAGGAGGCCCGGACAGGGTGGCCGGGAGGGTGAAGCCACGTGAAGGTAAGAGAAGTCAGTCCCTGGGAGTGGGAGGTGGTGAGAGGTATGTGAGAGCTTGCTTGTGTACGAGGGCACTGACTGCAGACAGGAAAACGTGCAGCAGAGTGGAGGACGGTGCTGTGGAGTGCTAGCTTTCGGGAGGTGAGAGGAGAAGGGGCCTTATGCATGGGAGACAGTGCTGGCCTTTGTTGGGGACAAGGACAGTTCATCTCTTGTGACAAAAGAGAAGGCAGAGTAGATGGGCAGGTATTTGGGGATAGCTGGCTTAATGTGGTGCTGTGAGCCTGTGGAAATTCTCTTTTCTTTGTTTCTATTTTTTAATTGAAGAAGGAAACAAGGTCATGAGCCAAGATGGTTGGAAGGCTGGGAAGTAATGGGTTTCAGTGGGCTGGGGAAGAATGAAACAACCTGGAAAAACAAATGGCCTAGGAAAGCGTAAGATGATGCTGGGTAGCTTTAGGATCTAGTTCAGTTTAATAAACATGAATCCAGTGTGAGACAGGCAGCATGGGTGATTTTCTCCAGGAAAATTCAGCCACACAGGTACAGGCAGGAAGTAGGTGAAGTGCTGAATTTGTCTACAGTTGTGATTAAGCCAAGTGGAGCAAAAGAAGCCGAGAAACCCAAGGTCTACACATAGCAGTGATTGTAATTGACTGTGAGAACCAAACTGGGTAGGGAGGGACTTGAGGAGAGATAACTGCCAAATTAAAAAAAATAACAAAATGCACATTTATAGGAAATGTAGATAATATGTAATTTCTATAGTACTTAACATATCTGTATGCAGCTGCCTGAAAATAAATACTTATGTCTTCATCACATTTGTAACACCCTTAGCACATCTACTGATTTTTTAATAAGATGTAAGTGTTTACTCAAGTAGTAGAGTGACAGAGAGAGAGCGTGAGCAAGTGAGCTAGCTTTTGCACCCACTGCCTCACTCCCCAGATTGCTGCAATAGCCAGATCTGGACAAGGCTGAAGCAGGAACCAGGAACGCCATCCCGATCTCCCACATGGGTGGCAGGACCCCAGGTATTTGGCAGGACACCCATTATCTGGTGCTTTCTAGGGCTCATTAGCCGAGAGCTGCATGTGAAGCAGAGTAGCTGGGACACGGCCCTCTGATATGGGATGCCCGTGTTGCAAGTGGCGGCTTAACCCGCTGAGCCACAAAGCTGGGCCCCATGTTTAATTTTCTATAGTGTACCTTTGTATTCAGTCTTCTGGCACCTAAAATTTATGACTTCCAAATTCAGTCTCTGCAGCTTAACTTCTCCTTTGAACTCTATTCTTCTTTGGTGTCTAATTCATGTTGAATCTGCCTATCCCCAACTGATCTCGACATCTGTTCCCAAATCTGTTTGTCCCAAAGTTTTCTCCATCTCAGTTATAGGTAATTCCAGTCTTTCAGGTGCTCCAGCCTCAAACCTTGGTACCTTCCTTGATTTTCCTTTTAGTTATACCTTGCTGCCAACAAATCCTTTTGGATTATCCTTCAAAATATGTGCAGAACCTGAGTGTTTCCAACAACTCCATTGCGACCGCTCTGATCTTGGCCAGCATTTTCTCTTGGCTGTGTATTACAGTCGCCCTCTCAGCTGGTCTCTGCATGCACCCTCACCCTACTCCAGTCTATTCTCAACATAAAAGCCTTCTGAAGTTACACCATGTCATGGTTCTGTTAGAACCCTCCAGTGGCTTCCCACCTTATATCAGAGTAAAAGCGAAAGCCCTTCCAGTGATCTACCGGGCACCACATCTTCAGCCTCATTGCCTTTCCAACATCATCCCTTTCTACTTCTCCACTAGCCCTTATCCATCTCCTTAGGGTCAGACGCATTCCAAAATTCAGATTTTTTTTTTTAATTTTAGTTAGGCAGCACACACAGTGTAGAATACATAACCCTACAAGAATTTGGGACAGCTAGCAAGTAAACAATCACATGAATAGTTCTGGAGTAAAATGTGTAGCTCTTCACATTAAGTAGGGTAAGACTATAAATAGTTTTATATCAAGTTTTTCTGCTAAATGAGAGGTATTACAAGCTAAAACAAAAAAAGAAAAGAAAGGAGAAGAATAGAGGAGAGGAGAGGAGAGGGAGGAGGAGAGGAGAGGAGAGGAGAGGAAGAGGAAGAGGAAGAGGAGAGGGAGAGGAGAGGAGAGGAGAGGAGAGGAGAGGAGAGGAGAGGAGAGGAAGAGGAGAGGAAGAGGAGAAGAGAGGAGAGGAGAGGAGAGGAGAGGAAGAGGAAGAGGAGAGGAGAGGAGGGAGAGGAGAGGAAGAGGAGAGGAGAGGGAGAGGAGAGGGAGAGGAGAGGGAGAGGGAGAGGAGAGGAGAGGAGAGGAGAGGAGAGGAGAGGAGAGGAGAGGAGAGGAAGAGGAGGGGAGAGGGAGAGGGAGAGGAAGAGGAGGGGGAGAGGGAGAGGGAGAGGAGAGGAGAGGAGAGGAGAGGAAGAGGAAAGGAGAGGAAGAGGAGAGGAGAGGAAAGGAAGAGGAGAGGAGAGGAGAGAAGAGGAGAGGAGAGGAGAGGAGAGGAGAGGAGAGGAGAGGAGAGGAGAGGAGGGGAGAGGGAGAGGAGAGGAGAGGAGAGGAGAGGAGAGGAGAGGAAGAGGAGAGGAAGAGGAGAGGAAGAGGAGAGGAAGAGGAGAGGAGAGGAGGGGAGAGGAGGGGAGAGGAGAGGAGAGGAGAGGGAGGGGAGAGGAGAGGAGAGGAGAGGAGAGGAGAGGGAGGGGAGAGGAGAGGAGAGGAGAGGAGAGGAGAGGAGAGGAAGAGGAGAGGAGAGGAGAGGGAGAGGGAGGGAGGGAGAGGAGAGGAGAGGAGAGGAGAGGAGAGGGAGGGGAGAGGAGAGGAGAGGAGAGGAGAGGAGAGGAGAGGAGAGGAAGAGGAGAGGAGAGGAGAGGAGAGGGAGGGGAGGAGAGGAGAGGAGAGGAGGGAGAGGAGAGGAGAGGAGAGGAGAGGAGAGGAGAGAGAGGGAGAGGAGAGGGAGAGGGAGAGGAGAGGAGAGGAGAGGAGAGGAGAGGAAGAGGAGGGAGAGGGAGAGGGAGAGGAGAGGAGAGGAGAGGAGAGGAAGAGGAGGGGAGAGGGAGAGGGAGAGGAGAGGAGAGGAGAGGAGAGGAAGAGGAAAGGAGAGGAAGAGGAGAGGAGAGGAAAGGAAGAGGAGAGGAGAGGAGAGAAGAGGAGAGGAGAGGAGAGGAGAGGAGAGAGAGGAGAGGAGAGGAGGGGAGAGGGAGAGGAGAGGAGAGGAGAGGAGAGGAGAGGAGAGGAAGAGGAGAGGAAGAGGAGGAAGAGGAGAGGAAGAGGAGAGGAGAGGAAGAGGAGAGGAGAGGAGAGGGAGGGGAGAGGAGAGGAGAGGAGAGGAGAGGTAGGGAGAGGAGAGGAGAGGGAGAGGAGAGGAGAGGAGAGGAGAGGAAGAGGAAAGGAGAGGAAAAGGAGAGGAGAGGAAAGGAAGAGGAGAGGAGAGGAGAGAAGAGGAGAGGAGAGGAGAGGAGAGGAGAGGAGAGGAGGGGAGAGGGAGAGGAGAGGAGAGGAGAGGGAGAGGAGAGGAGAGGAGAGGAAGGGAGAGGAGAGGAGAGGAGAGGAGGAGAGGAGAGGGAGAGGAGAGGAAGGAGAGGAGAGGAAGAGGAGGGGAGAGGGAGAGGGAGAGGAGAGGAGAGGAGAGGAGAGGAAGAGGAAAGGAGAGGAGAGGAGAGGAGAGGAAAGGAAGAGGAGAGGAGAGGAGAGAAGAGGAGAGGAGGAGAGGAGAGGAGAGGAGAGGAGGGGAGAGGGAGAGGAGAGGAGAGGAGAGGAGAGGAGAGGAGAGGAAGAGGAGAGGAAGAGGAGAGGAAGAGGAGAGGAAGAGGAGAGGAGAGGAAGAGGAGAGGAGAGAGAGGAGGGAGAGGAGAGAGGAGAGGAGAGGAAGGGAGAGGAGAGGAGAGGGAGAGGAGAGGAGAGGAGTGGAGAGGAAGAGGAAAGGAGAGGAAAAGGAGAGGAGAGGAAAGGAAGAGGAGAGGAGAGGAGAGAAGAGGAGAGGAGAGGAGAGGAGAGGAGAGGAGAGGAGAGGAGAGAGGGGAGAGGAGAGGAGAGGAGAGGAGAGGAGAGAGGAGAGGAGAGGAGAGGAGAGGAGAGGAGAGGAGAGGAGAGGAAGAGGAGAGGAGAGGAGAGGAGAGGAAAGGAGAGGAGAGGAGAGGAGAGGAAGGAAGAGGAGAGGAGAGAGAGAGAGGAGAGGAGAGGAGAGGAGAGGAGAGGAGAGGAGGAGGGAAGTGAGAGGAGAGGAGAGGAGAGGAGAGGAAGAGGAGAGGAGAGGAGGGGAGAGGAGGGAGAGGAGAGGAGAGGAGAGGAGTGGAGAGGAGAGGAGAGGAGAGGAGAGGAGAGGAGAGGAGAGGAGAGGAGTGGGAGAGGGAGGGGAGAGGAGTGGAGGAGAGGAGGGTGGGAGAGGAGAGGAGGAGAGGAGAGGAGAGGAGAGGAGTGGGAGAGGAGAGGAGAGGAGAGGAGAGGAGAGGCTGAGGAGAAGGAGGGAGAGGAAGAGGAGAGGAGAGGAGGGAGGAGAGGTGAGGAGAGGAGTGGAGAGGTGTGGAGTGGAGAGGAGAGGAGGGAGTGGAGGAGGGTGAGGAGAGGAGTGGAGAGGAGAGGATGAGAGGGAGGGGAGTGGAGAGGAGAGAGGAAGGATGAGGAGAGGAGAGGGAGTGGAGTAGGTGTGGAGAGGTGAGGAGAGGAGGGAGTGGGGGAGGAGGGTGGGGAGAGGTAGGTGTAGGTGTGGAGAGGAGGGTGAGGTGTGGGTGGGTGGGGTGTGGAGTGAGGTGTGGTGTGGTGTGGAGTGGTGAGTGTGAGGAGAGGGTGGTGGAGGAGTGGAGTGAGAGGTGTGGTGTGGTGTAGGTCGTGGTGTAGGTGAGGTGTGGTGCTGAGTGGATGGTGTGGGTGGTGAGGGAGTGTGGAGGGGTGTGGTGTACGAGTGTACAGAGGAGGGGGCCGCACTCCGACGAAAGGGGGGGTGGGGCTGTGGTCGCGAGGTGCTGCGCGACCGACCGATCACGGCACAGCGCGCGAAGCAGACCGGACATCGAAGCGAAGAGAAGAGAAAGAAGAGAAACGGACCGAGAAGCGCCAGACGAGAAGC